>NC_134092.1:52176873-53376873 GCF_000715075.1 Nicotiana tabacum | reverse complement strand
GGTATATATATATATAACTGCTCTGCCGTAGTAGGCTCACTCATAGGTGCTCGGCCATACTAGGCTCTGTATCTCGACCAACTGGGCTCGCTCATAGGCGCTCGGCCATAGTAGGCTCAGTATATAAGTTACCATCAGATCAGAGGTTACCCAATAGGGGCCTGCCCATCGATTATAGCTCGATGGTAATGAAAATACTGTAATACTGTATATATAGACTCTCTGCTCTCTTGACTGGAAGAAGGAAATACTCAATTGAATATTGTACTTACAAGACTAGGAAAAATATACGTAAATTCCGGGACATGAATTTTTTCTTTATACCTCGTTATCAAACTAGTGTAATTATGAGATCATGCAAAATGAAGGAAGAGCTTAGCCTTAACATACCTGAACCGATTCTCTTGACAATCCCTTTAACACCCGTTGATTGCGACAACACGTAATGGCGGATCGAAGTAGGAGAAAATCCGTACGTTATTCTTGAGAAAGATTGTACCGTGCTCTCTTAGAATTGCAAATCCCGTTGCTATTATGCAGTGTAACTTTGTATGAAAATTTACCCAAAATCCATCACTTTCCTTATTTCTAATTCACGTTTCTTGTGAATTAGACTTGAAGATTGTGAATTGATCATTCTTGTATGAAATTGCACCGTACTCTTTCTTTGTGAAATGATCATATTCTTGTATGAAATTAGTTGAATTTAAGAAGTCTTACCTTAGTGGGTGTGGGCCCCACTAGGTGATGACTTAGCAAAGAACCCCTCCAAAATTTGCCACCTTTTTTTGTGTGAGTTAATACTCATCATCAAGGCCCCTTTGGGCATCCATGTTTGGTTTGGGGGGGGGGGGAGGGGGGTTAGACTTATCCAAATGTTGTAATTTATTAGCTAATCTCACACCAAAAATTATTAATTACCCAATCATCCACATAATTAAGAATTATCTCAACTTACATAAATTACTACTTGCTTTTGACACACCTTATACACCTTACTATCATGGCCATGTGGTATCTTGTATGGTACTAGTCCATAAATACCGGGTATTTTAGCTCGGCCGTATTTTATCCCAAAATGTCAAACTTTGACGAAATTTATTTTCTTTGATTTGCTTACCCTCTCACCTTCACGAATTTGCTCATTACTTGTTTGAAATAGCATAAAATGCTTATAATCTTAAAATAATCTCATTCCCGAACTTACGTCGATTAACTTACGATGAAACTTTAACGTACGAAAAATGCGGGATGTAATATCTCATTTTCGAGCTTTCATCAATTTACTTATGGCATACTTTCACGTATGAAAACATGGGGTGTAACATTTTAAATGTTGCATCTATATTTACTTGTTCATGTAATCGAGAGAGGCATAACTTGTGTTATCTTTGTATTATATTGTTGGTTGAGTTTTTTTTTAATTCTTCTTAGTAATCGAAAGAGGCTAGTCGAATCATTGATTATACCTAGTTAGGAGAATAATCGGAAGAGGTTTTCCTAAAGACCGATCCACTATGCATTTTTACATATCTTTACGTGCTTAAATGGGTTCATCTCGTGAGGTTATGACTTAATCGGGAGAGGAGTTTTTGCTGAATGTTTGAACTAATAATTGAGAAAATTCGAGAGACTCACTTGAACATTAAAAGTGAATTATCTAGAGTTAGATCCCGAACAATTATCTTGCACCTATCCTATCAACCCCTATTTTCTCCTATTGATAACTTCCTTGCTTACCTTTGTTGCGATTGTCATTAGTCAATATCTTTAGATTCTTAGTTAATTGTAGTTAGAAAACATATAAACCTCAATTGCTGATTCTCCTGGATAGGAATCAAGCTAGAAACTACGAGAATACTATTTAAATCCAATCCCTGTGGATACGATATTATACTATACTATAGTTGATTAGCGAGTATAATTTAAGTGTGTTTTCGAGCGCGTTAAATTTTAAGGTCCGATTTACCTAGGGCTCAACTTGCCCTTCTTCCCGAACCTCATAACACCCTTAATGGGCGAAAACCAGAACAAGACCTGCTCTCCAACTATAAATACAACATCATGAACCTTCCGATCCGCATAACTCTTCTGTCTAGATTGGGCTGTACGAAGCCGATCATGAATCAACTTAACATTTTCCAAAGCATCCTGAACCACGCCAGTACCCAATAGCCTTGCCTCACCCGGCTCAAACCAACCCACCGGAGACCGACACCGCCTCCCATACAAGGCCTCATACAGAGCCATCTGATCCCAAGAACCCCCGAACTCCATGACACAGGCAAGAACTGATCCCAAGAACCCCCGAACTCCATGACACAGGCACAAAGCATATCCTCCAATATCTGAATAGTGCGCGCGAACTGTCCGTTCGTCTGAGGGTGGAATGCTATAATCAACTCAACCCATGTGCCTAACTCACGCTGTACGACCTTCTAGAATCATGATGTAAACTGCGTACCCCGATCAGAGATGATGGATACCGGCACGCCATGAAGTCGGACAATCTCACAAATATAGACTTAGCCAGCTGCTATGAAGAATAAGTAGTCACTACCGGAAAGAAATGAGATGATTTGGTAAACCTATCCACAATCACCCATACTACGTCAAACTTCTTCTAAGTCCATGGGAGCCTAACAAGGAAATCCATGGTAACTCGCTCCCATTTCCACTCGGGAATCTCAAGCCTCTAAAGCAACCCACCTGCCCTGCTGATGCTCATACTTCACCTGATGATAATTTAGACACCGAGCTACATACTCCACTATGCATTTCTTCATCCTCCTCCACCAATAGTGCTGCCTCAAGTCCTGATACATCTTAGTGGCACTCGGATGAATGGAGTACCACGAACTGTGTGCCTCCTGAAGAATCAACTCACGCAAACCACCCACATTGGGCACACATAGCCATCCCTGCATCCATAACACACCGTCATCCCCAATAGTAACCTCCTTATCATCGCCGTGCTGAACCGTGTCCTTGAGGACTAGCAAATGGGGGCCGTCATACTAACGCTCTCTGATGCGATCATATAGAGAAGACCGAGAAACCATGCAAGCCAGAACTTGACTCGGCTCCGAAACATCCAATCTAACAAAAGGGTAGGCCAAGGCCTGAACATCCAATACTAATGGCCTCTCTGCTGTCGGTAGATATGCTAAACTGGCCAAACTCTCTGCCTTTTGACTCAAGGCATCGGCCACCACATTGGCCTTCCCATGATGATATAGAATGGTTATATCATAGTCCTTACGAAACTCTAACCACATCCACTGCTGTAAGTTAAGATCCTTTTATTTGAGTAGATGTTGTAGGCTCCGGTGTTCGGTATAGACCACACAAGGGACACCGTGCAAATACTGTCGCCAAATCTTCAAGGCATGAACAATAGCCGCTAATTCCAAGTCGTGGATATGATAATTTTGCTCATGAACCTTTAGCTGTCTAGATGCGTGGGCAATCATCCTACCGTCTTGCATCAATACCGCGCCGAGGCTAACACGTGAGGCATCACAGTACACAGTGTAAGACCCTAAACCCGTAGGTAACACCAACACTGGGGCTGTAGTCAAGGCAGTCTTGACCTTTTGAAATATCTCCTCACACTCCTCGGTCTATCTGAAAGAGGCACCCTTCTGGGTCAATCTGCTCATAGGTGCAACAATAGATGAGAAACCCTCTACGAAATGATGGTAATACCCACTAAGCCAAGAAAAATACGGATCTTAGTAGTTGAAGATGGTCTGGGCCAACTTTGCACCACTTTAATCTTATTCAGATCTTCCTTGATCCCCTCGCTCGACACCACATGACCGAAAAATGCCACCGAATCAAGCCAAAATTCACACTTTGAAAACTTTGCATACAACTTCTTTTCCTTCAAGGTCTGTAACACAATTCTCAAATGCTGCTCATGATCCTTCTAGCTCCAGGAGTACACAATAACAAATGAGTCAAGATAGGGATGGAATACACTATTCATCAAGTGCATGAATGCTGCTGGGGCATTGGTCAAACCAAATGACATCACAAGAAAATTGTAATGACCATATCGAGTCCTGAAAGCAGTCTTCGGAATATTCAAATCCCAAATCTTCAGCTGATGATAGCATGACCGCAAATCAATCTTTGAGAATACTCTAGCACACTATAGCTGATCAAATAGGTCATTAGTGCGTGGCAATGGATACCTATTTTTCACTGTAACCTTGTTCAATTGCCGATAATCAATACTCATATGGATAGAACCTTCCTTCTTCTTTACAACCAAGACCGGAGCACCCCAAGGTGACACACTGGGCCGAATGAAACCCTTATCAAGCAACTCTTGCAACTTCTCCTTCAACTCCTTCAACTCTGCTGGGGCCACACGATATGGTGGAATAGAAACGGGCTGAGTTCCCGGCAACAACTCAATACCAAAATCGATATCCCTATCGGGCAGCATGCCTAGAAGGTCTGCCGAAAATACATTTGGATAGTCTCTCACTACCGGAACTGACTCAACGGTAGAAGTATCAACACTGACATCTCTCACAAAGGCTAGATATGCATCACACCCCTTCCCAACCATCCGTTGTGCCTTAAGGAGACAACCCTGCAAGGAACATAATCCAAAGGACCCTTACACTCTAACCGTGATAGACCTGGCATAGCCAATGTCACCGTCTTGGTGTGACAATCAAAAATAGCATGATAGGGAGACAACCAGTCCATGCCCAAAATAACGTCAAAGTCTACCATACTGAGCAACAATATATCAACTCTAGTCTCAAAACCACAAATAACAACTAAACACGACCGATACACACGGTCAAAAAAAATGGAATCTCCCACAGGCGTGGACACATAGACATGAGAACTTAAAGAATCAAGAGATACACCCAAATTTGGAGCATAGTAAGATGATACATATGAATAAGTGGAGCATGTATCAAATAAGACTAATGCATCTCTATGACAAATCAGAACAATATCTGTGATAACTGCGTCTGATGCAACCGCCTCCATCCTACTCGGAAGAGCATAACATCTAGCCTTGCCCCCCTCTAGGGAGACCCCTACCGGCCTGAACTCCTACCCCTAGTTGGCTGTGCAGGTGGAGTGGCAACTGGTGCGGTAACAACGACCTGAGAAGTCTGGGGACCCTGTGGAACACGTGGAGCCTGAGTAGTCTATGGAGGTGCACCGCTACTGAGTCTAGGGCACTCCCTCACCATATGAAGAATATCACCACACTCAAAGGAAGCTCCCGGAGGACGTGGCTGCTAAAACTGGCTCGGGCCTGGTCGGCTGGACTGACCGCTGAAAGCACCCCATGCAGGAGGTACAGTAGATAGTGGCGGTGCATAATGGGCAACCTAGGACTTGGGAGTAGCTAGAATACCACTGGAAACTGGATGACTCACATAGCCTCTACCATGACAGGTTGTAGCTACAGCGTGGCCACTACTAAATCCTCCTATACCATGAGGCCTCTTGGCCTCCCTGTCATCTCTCTCACTGCCCTGCATACCCTCCAACCTCCATGCAATCTCAACCACCAGCTGATATGGAGTATCTGTCTCCAACTCTCTAGCCATGCTGAATCTAATACCATATTTGAACCCCTCGATAAATCTACGGACTCGCTCTCTGACTATGGAAACCAAGGAAGGTGCATGCCTGGACAACTCGCTAAACTTGACAGCATACTCTAACACAGTCATAGCACCCTGGCGCAACTGCTCAAACTCAGTGCACCATGCATCCCGAAGGCTCTGGCGAACAAACTCTCTCAAGCACATCTCTGAAAATTGAGCCCAGGTTAGTGAAGCTGCTTCGGTGGGGCTACCCTCCTCATAAGCCCGCCATCACTGGTATGCTGGTCCCGACAGCTGGCAAGTGGTAAAAGTATCCCCCCTCATCTCCACTATACCCATGGTATATAGACTACGGTGACACTTCTCTAGAAAGCCTCGTGCGCCCTTTGTAGCTAGTCCGCTGAAAGTAGGAGGATAGTACTTCTTTTACCTCTCAAGCCTGAGCTGCTCCTCCTCAGATGCTGCTACCCTAACCTCGGGCTGAACTGGGACAATCGACTGCGCTGGTATAACCTTTAGGACCTGGTCAACATGGACCCACTGGTTTGGGGTATGGTCTACGGGAGTCTGTGCTCCTCCCCAGCCTGAGATGTGGCCGGTACAAGTGAAATCAACCCCACCTGAGCTAGAGTACCAAACATGCTCAAGAACAGGGCGAGGGTCTCCTGAAGTGCAGGGGTAGCAACAGGCGCCTCAGGTGCCTGCCCCCAACTGGAGCTACTGGTGGCTCCTCTGTCGTAGCTCGGGCAGTTGCTCTAGCTCCACCACCTTCCCCTCCTCGACCTATGCCCCTACCTCGGCCTCTCATAGCTCTTGCAGGGGGCGTGAGTGTCTGATCGTCAGATTCAGCGGTGCGTGTCCTCACCATCTGTGAGAGAATAGAAAGACAAAGTTTAAAAATTCAAAGTCAACAAATTAGCACGATAAGGAATCAAAGAAGTGAAGTTTCCTAACAGTTCCATAGCCCTCGAAGATAAATACAAACGTCTTCGTACCGATCCGCGAGACTATACTAAACCTGCTTGTGACTCATAACACCTATGAACCTAGAGCTCTGATACCAACTTGTCACGACCCCAATTTCCCTTCGTAGGATGTCGTGATGGCACCTAGTCTCTAAGACTAGGTAAGCCTAACATACATGCAGAATTTTAACTGAGAAAATGATAAAAACTTTCAAATTACTCAACAACTATCATAAAAGGACTCCGCAACTCTACAAAAAATAACTCCCAAAATCCGGTGATACCAAGTCACAAGCTCTACAAGAGTATCCTGAACATCCCTATACAACAATATCTATAAAAAGGGAAAATGAAATAGAACTAGATAGAGGGTGACTCCGAGGCCTGCAAATACCGTCAGGTATACCTTGAAGTATCCAAATTCGAGCTCGACTCACTGGTGCCTAGGCTGGTAAGAGGTACCTGGATCTACACAAAAAAGATGTGCAGAAGCATAGCATGAGTACACTACAACGGTACCCAGTAAGTATCAAGCCTAACCTCGGTAGAGTAGTGATGAGGCCAGGTCAAGACACTTATTAGAATAAATAGGAAAACACATCAGCATATGACAATATGATAATGGAAAACAACGGAAATGATTCAATGAAGAAATATAACAAGAATAGCTATATTGAACTAAGGAAATTAAGACATCACGGAAGAAAACAAAGAATAAAATGCCAAGGAAACAACGCAAACAAAACACAAGTGATGTAATTGAAAGGTATCAACAAGAATCACTACCGAAGTACCGCCTCGTAGTCTCATTTCACAAATCAAATCACAATCTTTCCTTATATCATCGCGGGAGCCTTGCATTTAGTTTTGAAAATCATTTTCCCGAAATAGGTACTCGCGTTTTAGCCCAACTTATCACACCGCGTGGCTTCAAGTAGTTCCCCTACTAGCAACATGCGTATCAAGCCCACCTTATCTCACCGCATGTGTTTCAACCGCAGTCCTTATACCACTGCATGAATATCAATATCACAACATATCACAAATCGTACCACAAGTGCCCAATACCACAACTTGCAAAAGAAGTCAGCAATAATAGTGTTTCTTCAATAAATAGCCCGTGGCTCAACCACGATATGCACAAGAGTCTCAACAATAGCAATCGAAAGTGAATAACTCAAAAAGAATGGTATTTCAACAAATTTACAACTTTGCCTCAATGTGAATCATGGCCTTTATAACTTCAACACCAAATTCAACAATAAGAGATTCCAAGAAATGCACTTCAAGTAAAGTAACTCAATGGTTAACTAATGAATAATGAATTGAGAGGATAATAACTTCAACGAAACATGTAAAGACAATTAGCAAGTAAGAGATAAGACAAGTATTAATGATGTCAAGTAAAGCATGTGAAGATAGACTAATGATGATGAATACAACATATTATGACAATTCAATTAAAGTCATGAAATGAATCTACATAACTAAAACTGGTCAATTACCACATTTAGCCCATGTATACCCTCGTGACCTTGCGTACACAGCTTCCACATAACACAAATAGCAAAAAACAACACCAATCCTAAGGGGTAATTCCCCCCCCCACAAAGTTAGGCAAGACACTTACCTCAAAACACGCTAACTCAATCCATTAGCAAGCCTTTCCCGTGATTATCCAACTCCGAACGGCTTGAATCTAGCCAAACAACTTCATATCATAAATACAAACTATAATAAGCTATTCTGAACAATAAAGTTGAAATCTTTAAAGAGAAACAAAAAGTCAACTCAAAAGTCAACCCCAGGCTCGCGCCTCAGAACCTGACCAAACTTACAAAATTCGAACCGCCATACAATAACGAGTCCAACCATACAAAAATTACTCATATCCGACTCCAAATCGCCTTTCAAATCCGCAAAATTTGCTCTAAGAAGTTTCACAATTTTCCCCAAATTTTCCAACTCAAATCACTAATTAAATGATGAAAATAACAATGGATTCATGTATAATAGCTAAATCGGAGTTAGAATCACTTACTCTGATGATTTAATTGAAAATCCTTCAAAAGATCGCCACAAGCCGAGCTTTCTAGGTCAAAAGATGAAAAATGAAATAAACCCGCGTCTCTAGCCTTTTCTGCCCAACGATTTTCGCTTCTACGGGCATATAGCCGCACCTACAACCCCGCACCTGCAGAAAATCCATCGCAGGTGAGGTTCCCCTAAGGCCATCCAAATCCGCTTCTGCGATCCCACTTCTACAGAGAATGGACCGCATATGTGGTCCTTTACAAGCCCCTCACAGTTCCACTTTTGCGGAAGAAAACTCGCGCCTGCAGATGCGCACCTGCGCCCAGGCGTCCGCACCTGTGAACCCAGGCCTGGGCAGGCCTTCTCCTCTTCTGTGATGCACCCACATGCACCTGCGTGTACGCACCTACGGCCCAACCCTCCGCATGTGCGATGACACCAAAATAATAGACCTCAGCAATTCAACTAAGTTCAAAATGATCCGATTTCAATCCAATTCACACTCGGGACCCCCGGGACCCTATCCGAATATACCAACAAGTTCTATAACACATAACGGACCCACTCGAGACCTAAAATCACATCAAACAACATCGATTTGATGAATCACAACCCCATTCAAGCCTATTAAAACTATGAACATCTGACTTCCAAAACTAACAACGATTCATACAAAAAAAATTGTAATTGACCTCAAATTTTGCACACAAATCATAAATGACATGACGGACCTATTCCAACTTCTGGAATCAGAATCCGACCCCGATATCAATAAAGTCAACTCCCGTTCAAACTTCTCAACCTTCCAACCTCAAACTTCCTAACTTTCGCCAATTCATGTCGAAACAATCTATGGACCTCCAAATCAATATTCGGACACGCTCCTAAGTTCAAAATCACCATATAGAGCTATTAGAACCATTGAAACTCCATTCCAGAATCATCTACATCAAATTAAAACTACGGACAACTCTTTCAACTTAAACTTCCAACTTAGGGACTATGTGTCCCATTTCACTCCGAAACTCACCCGAAGCCAAAACCAAACACCCCCGACAAGTCATATAACCATAATACAATATAGAGGAGGCAATAAATATGGGAATGGGGGTAAACTACTTATAATGATAGGCTGGGTCGTTACACATATATTTAACCATTGTTGCCTCACATTCTAGTACTTTTAATCATCTTTTGAGTATTAGTTATATTACTTTATGCTTAATATTATATTTTAATTTTTTAGGAATAAAACGATGTGAAGATGAAGGGATTTGGAGCAAAATTGAATAAAACGCGGATGAAAAGGAAAGAAAATTTGTTTACCCTTAAAATGGATAACAATTAAATTTATACGCGATTTTAAGGATTCGTGGATTGATTTAACACAAATAATCAAGAATATTAGATAAATGAGCTAAAGGTGTTATGAACAATCAAACCAGTCGAAATGTTATGGCCTTGCTTGAACCTGGGCTGGGCAATAGTTTCTGCCCTCGGTTGAGTCTTGGGTTGAGGCCTATTAAGAACAAAGAACAAAAATAAAGTAGAGATTTTTCAATATCTGAAAAATAGAGAAGTAAGTTTGTATTGCCTTGGTATGCATGTTACAATGTATCTTCAAATAAAAATAAACTACCCCTTTATATAGTAGGAGAGTTTCACACCTAATACAATTCTAAAAAAGGTCAAAATCCTTTTCCTCGTCAATTACTGATCCGCCGCCAATGTCGGGCGCGCCTTGATACCTGGTGGGGTGTGGATATGAGGACCCCTTGTTAGTCGTGTGCAACTATTGTCGTGTTTTTCGAGGTCTCGGAGCTCATTCCAGATTCGGGGAAGGGTTGTCTTATGGGGCACTCCATTCGGGTCTTAGTACGAGAGGTCTCCAACTTCGATTCCGATCGTATGTAGTCATGTTCTGGCTTCGTTTAACCCACCAGGAAATTGGGGTATATATTACTCTCAGTTTCACCCGTATACAGATAGTCCCTTCGTTTCACTGAGAGTAGGTTTGCCGACTTCGGACACTTGTCATCCTTACTTCAGACACGTATCGTCCTGACTTCGTACACGTGTCGTCCATTGGCTGGCTATCCTCGAATGTGAAACATCACGTATTTCCCCTATAAAAGCTTATACCCTTTGTACTTTTTCTACTTTCTGATCTAAGCTTCCACCTTCGAATTTTCTAGCGGCTACCAACTCCTTGAAATCTTCATATATTCATCTTTGATCGTCAAATCTTCATAATTGTTCTTAGGTTCCTATCCAGATCTTCATCCTACCTTCAAATATTCATACTTTTTTCTTCAACCTTCATACTTGTTCCTTCAAACCTTCATACTTTTTCTCTAACTTTTCAAATTTTCTCATATAGTAATGGCTAAAACTTCCAAATCAGTTCCTCAGTAGGATGCCTCTTCATCTTCCCATCCGGTCATAGATGCCGAGATGGATGCTTCCGAGGTGGCTGCTCCCGAGGTGGCTGTCCCCAAGGCCGCCCCCGAGCCTCCCATGAAAAGCTTTATACTCAGGGGTTGTTCAATCGCAGAAGACTTCAAAGTCGAGAAGGCCTCGTCCAAACAAGACCGGGGTGAAGGAGCATGGAGATACATATGCTCCATCATCGAGGATAACCTTCCCATAGTCCGAGAAGACTGTAAATGGGAAGGCAAAGAAGTGGTTGTCCCCGGGCTTGAGGACGATATTACCACTCATGTGGAGGGGTATTTAAGTATTTACATTTACCACTTCACACTGGGCCCGATAGATCCAATAGTTTTGGCCTTCTGCAAGAGATACTAAGTGTCCCTTGGTCAAATCCACCCATCTATTTTGAGTATCGTAATCCTCCTGCGTTATTTGTGAACAACACCGAGTCCCCTTGGTTCACCCTCGACCATCTACTCCATCTGCACAATCCCCAAATTTTCTGAGGGGGAATAATCAAGCTTACTCACTGGACCAACAAGGCTCCCTTTTCGACCATTGATGAGGATCGAGACCGAGGCTGGCTGGGGCACTTTGTTCGAGTGAAAACCAAAGATTTTATCCCTCTCAAATTCCTTCCATTTCTCGAGAAGTGGAATGCATATCGTAAGTGTATCCCTCTTTTAAATGTCAAGTTCCCTTTGTTTACTTTCTCACTATCAGTATTTGTGGTTATGTAGTTGTTGCCCGGGTTCCCAATACAGTCCCTTGGTTCAAAGAGTGGAACGAAGGCATCTTCTAGCAGATGTCGTATTTCAAGTGCTCGTGGTGCAAGATTTTGAAGGGTCGATGGGAGGCCCATTATCATGGTAAGGTTCTCTTTTGAATAGTTATTAGTATGCCCAAACTCATATAACACTGACATTTCCTCTTTCCTTCGCCGGTTTGCCTAAGACCACTGAACTTAGGCCGCTGGAAGGGGACGAGGATGTGTCCTTGTCCGTTGATTCCTCCGTTATAGGGAAGCCCCGAGTTATTGCGGAGGAGAAGAAGAGAAAAAGGAAATCCTCGGGCTCAGAGGGGCACGAGGTGAAGATAAAAAAGAGGGCAGCCACTCGGGCTCGCAAGTCCAAAAAAAATTCTGAGTCCCGGGTACCGGACTCTAACTTCCTTTACCGGCTCAGGGACAAGCTCGCAGAAGATAACATTTTTGTCGCTCATGGATCGACCCCTGCTGGGGAACTGGTGGAAGTCGAGGAAAAAGGCCATGAAGCCGATCTCCTCCCGACCCGGGAGGCCGGGATAGAAACGGGGGCTCAGACCTCCCGAGAAGCTGTTTTCGCTCTGAAGGAGGCAACCGGTGTATTAGACATCATCGATATGCCCTCATACACCGAGTCCATGCTTGAAGAGGCCTAAGCAAGAAAGGAAACGTCAAGTGAAGAGGTTCACAGCGCAGACAACCCTCTTCACTCCATCTTCGATGGCGTGGACATGTCCACTTTTGAAGATTTTTCCTGGCTGGGCAACTTGGAGGTCCCGAAAAGGGACGTGCCTTCATAAGCTAGCGAGCCGAGTTCGAGCCCAAAACTGGTGAAGTAGTTTCCTTCTTCGAGTGTGGACCCTGGCCATAAGAGAACATTCATTCTTACAGTCCCGGAGGATTCTCTAGTTCTATCTGCTCCCTTATTCATAGCCAGCTACCTCCGATGCCTGGTGACCGGGGAGGACCAGGGAAAGATGAATGAGGTGGGCGCGTTGTGTCTCTTTAATGAGGTACAACAAGTACTGAACCGGGTAAGGCATCAATACTCTCTCTTGAATTCCACTTAGGTGTTCGATATCTCTTACTATTTTTGTTGTTTTGCAGGCCTCAGTGCTTCACCATGAGAGCTTCCTTCGGTACCGCTTCGAAATTAGCAGCTCGAGTTCGGGCTTAAGGAGCAGGCCCGAAAAAAGGACATGTTCAAGCTCCTCAGTGAGCAACAAGACGAGGCCATCAAGGACCTTCTGGCCGAGCTAGACAGGGCTCAGAAGGAAGCTTCAAACCAAAGGCGAGGACATGCCGACCTGGTTGAAAAGGTAAAGATCTTTGAAGCTAAAAACGAGGAGCTAGTCATGGTGAATAAAAACACAACCTCATAGGTCCAACAAAAGATCGACCTGATCGACCAACTCCGAGCCGAGATGAACGAGGTCCAAGCCATGGCCGATGGGTAGAAAAGAAAAATGGACTTGCTGGCTTTGGAGAAGGAAATCGCCAAGGTGAAGCTGGCATCGGTAAAAGTATAACTTCGAGTGGCGAAGGAGAAAGCTGACAAGTGGTCTCAGCTGAATGATGATCTCCGAGCACAGCTGAGCTCGACTGTCACAGAGCGGGATGCTCTCGGTAGAGAAAATGAGGTAGTGAAGTCCAAGTTGGATACAACCTCTGCTGATGCTGAAGAAATAGGGGAGAAATTCAAGGCCGATGTGAAGGCAGCTGAGGCCCGCCTGAAGGCGAAGGCCGAATATATGAAGTGGTTATCTCGAAGAGAGACCCTCGAGGAGATCCACGCCCGAGGTTTTGACCTGTCGGCTAAAATCGAGAAAGACAAAAAATTCAAGGCCAAGGCGAAGAAGCTATACGAGCCTGAAGGTGCCGAAGGCTCTGAGTGTTCCGAGGGCTCGGAGGGTTCCGACGGCTATGGCGACGAGTCGGGCCCTGGTAAAGATTAGGCGCAGATGCCTTAGTACTTTTTTAGTTTTTGTCTTAGGTATATTTTTTGTTTATTTTGAGGTCATTTTTATTGTGCCTTTGTAAGTATATTCTGGAATATATATGAAATTTCCCCTTTCTAGAAATTTCGAGTCTTTACTTTTTCAGCATCTTTTCATAATTTCTATCCTTGCAATGTTTCTAATGCCTTAGCATAGGATCAGATGTAGTTATAGGGCACTCGTTTTTCAAAGGTCCGAACAGAGCTTGACTTTGATACAACTTTGTTTGCTCGAGGTTTTGGAAACCCAGTGTGACCAAAAGTTCTTTCAAGATGCTTAAGTGATTTTAGTCGATGCTTTTACCGAGGGTAACCTTTTAGAAGGTTTTGAATTTTTATAAAGGCCCTACTTTCTGATTACGAGCTTCGGACGTCTCCGAGTCAATTTTACAGTGCCCATAGACTTTATTATTTAGGCACCACCTAATAGGTTTGGTTCCTCTGGGAGCCCTTAGGCTTGATAATCCCCGAATAGGGGTAGCCCGTGGGCTCTTAGGATCCGGAATTTAAGAGGCAAGAAAATGTGAAATAGAAAAGAGGAACTTTCTTTCATTTATGTGTGTAAAGTACATGATCGAAAATGCGCAAAAGCTTGTGTCATGGCTAAAGTGGACTATGTGGGCACAGTTTACACGACCGTTTGGCCCTTACAATGAATCGTAACCACCGAACCTTAGCTTCAAGATTTTCTTTTCTCCTTGCTAAATTTTCCTTTGATTAAAACCTTAATCCGAGGGTAATGGCCCCCACTATTCAAGGTCGAACTTGAGAGGGTTCGGATAATGTTGATGCAAAATGAATGCCCATTGACTCCGGTTTGAGACCGGCCATCGAATATAAGTAGCACGTTTTACTGGTGACTCGTTAAAAACCCATTTTGGGACAAAAGAGGTTTAAGGAAAAAAGAGTGCAACACGTGAATTCAAACCTAATAGACGCGTCCATCCTTGGCCGTTGCCTGCAAGTGTTAGTCCGGTTCATAACATGATTAAAGAGTATTTAAGATCATACTTGAGCAGTAGTACCGCTTTAAGTGTGTCACATTCTAGTTATTTGGTAGTTGCATACTGTTTCCCGCTTCGAGCTTGTATGAGCCTTTACCGATAAGTTCGATGACTCGGTACTGTCCTTCCCAATTTGGTCCCAGCTTCCCCTCGTTCGGGTTCCGAGTGTGTAATGTTACTTTCCTCAACACCATGTCCCCGATCTTGAAGTGTCTTAGGATGGCTCTTCGGTTGTAATATCTTTATATTTGCTGTTTTTGGGCGGCCAATCAGACTAGGGAGGCCTCATGCCTTTCATCCAATAGTTCCAAGCTCGAGATCATGGCCTCGCCATTTGACTCTTAAATCTCATTTTGGAACCTGAGGCTTCGGGCAAGATTTTCTTCCATTCCCCTTTGGCGTCGAGGTCGAGGGCTTCGGGCAAGATTTCTTTCCATTTCCCTTTGGCGTCGATCAACCTATTTTTGAGGTTTTGGAGTATGGTCTTGTTCGTAGATTCTGCCTGTCCATTTCCACTCGGGTGGTAAGGTGTTGAGAGTATCTTCTTAATCTTGTGTTCTTCGAAGAACTTATTTACCTTGCTGCCGATGAATTATTTCCCATTGTCGCAAATGATTTCGGACGATATGCCGAATCGACATATTTTATGGTCCAAGATGAAGTTAGTGACTTCTTTTTCCCGGACTTTCTCGAACACTTGAGCTTCACCCATTTGGAAAAATAATCAGTCGTGAATAGTATGAATTGAGCCTTACCGGGTGCCCATGGCAGGGGACCGGCGATGTCCATTCCCCATTTCATAAATGGCCATGGGGACAAGAACAAATAGAGTAGCTCCCCTAGTTGATGGATCATCGGTGCGTGTCTCTGGCAGCCATCGCATTTTCGTACAAAGTCTTTTGCATCCTTTTCCATTTCATTCCAGCAATAGCCGGCCCTGATTAATTTTTGAACCAAAGATTTCGCCCCTAAATGGTTCCCGCAAGTTCCTTCGTGGACTTCTCTCAAGGCATATTCGGTATCTCATGGACCAAGAATATGGCCCGCAGGCCATCGAATGTTCTTATGTACAAAGTCCCTTCGGCCAAGCTAAATCTGGCAGCCTTCGTACGGAGAGCTCTTGATTCTTTGGGGTCCGACGGCTATTTTCTAGTCTTCAAGTAATCTATGTACTTGTTTCTCGAATCCCAAGTTAAACTTGTTGAGTTTACTTCGGCGTGGCCTTCTTCTATCACCGATTTCATGAGTTGTACTACTGTTCCCGAGCTGAACCAATCGGTATCAATTGACGACCCTAAATTAGCCATAGCATCGGCCTCACTATTTTGATCTCGGGGCACATGCTGCAGGGTCCATTCCCTGAATTGATGCAGCGTTACCTGTAATTTGTCCAAGTACCTTTGGATATGGGTGAAACCAGGGGTAATATATACCCCGATTTGCCAGTGGGTTAAATGAAGCTAGGACATGACCACATGGGATTAGAATCAAAGCTGGAGACCTCTCGACTAAGACCCAAACAGAGTGCCCGATAAGACAACCCTTCCCCCGGAATGAGCTCCAAGAGCTCGGAAAACACGACAACGGTTGTACACGACTAACAGGGGGCTGTGATATCCGCACCCCACCGGGTATCACGGTGCAGATCCCATCTGACATCGACGACGGATCAGTAATTGATGAGTAAAAATGATTTTTACCATTCTTAGAATTGTATTAGGGGTGAAACTCTCCTACTATATAAAGGGGTAGTTTTTTTTTCTTTGAGGACACATTGTAACACGTATATCAAGGAAATACAAATTTACTTCTTTGTTTTCAGCTATTGAAAAATCTCTACTGTATTTTTGTTCTTTGTTCTTAATTGGCCTCAAACCCAAGACTCAACCGAGGCCAGAAACTATTGCCCAACACAGGTTCAAGCTAGGCCATAACATTTTGACTGGTTTGATTGTTTATAACACCTTTAGCTCATTTATCTAATATTCTTGATTATTTGTGTTAAATCAATCCACAAATCCTTAAAACCGCGTATAAATTCAATTATTATCCATTTTAAGGGTAAATAGTTTGGCGCCCACCGTGGGGATAAGGATAATAATAGTGTTTTGATACAAATTTCCATAACACACTCTATTTTACGCTTGTTCTTTAAGGTTTTAATTTCAGGCCAGCTTAAAAATGTCAAACTCTCAGTCTGCTCACTTGAACGTTGAGGCTGAATCTGGCCATCATGGCGAAAACAACAATCTGGTACCTAGCAATGAGGTGCCCCCTGCTGATCCCAATGGAGTCCCAACTACCGATCGAATCGACGCCAATTTACAGGTTGCTATCGACGTCCATCTACCAACTAACCCTGAAAATAGCATTCGTGGAGGCCCTCGACCAACGGCTCAAGAAATGCCCGAAGGCGAAGGCGATGGGATAAGCCTATGGCTAATCTTTGAAATGCTGTAGGCTTAGAAAGTGGCGATAGCACATCTACAGAATCAAGGCCACCCTCCCGGTAGGATAGAGCCCGAGTGGTCCCGGGAGAACACCCGAAGAAACAAGCAGACCACCGAGAGGTCAGGTGAAGTTAAGCCCGGGGCCAACCCCGAAATAATGAAAATGCTTGAGGCATTGACGAATCGGGTGGAATCAGGTGAGAAGAAAATTGAGGCCAACGACAAAAAGGTGGAGACATATAATTCCAAGGTCGATCAAATCTCGGGAGTAATCCCGATATTAAAGGGACCATATTCTAAGAAGTTTATCCAAAAGTCTTTCCCTTCGAGCGCTGCACCGAAGCCGATCCCGAAGAGCTTTTGTATGCCCGATATTCCAAAATACAATGGAACCACAAATCCAAACGAGCATTTGACCTCCTATACCTATGCCATCAAGGGGACAACTTGGAAAATGACGAAATCAAGTCGGTGTTGCTAAAGATGTTCGAGGAAACTCTATTAAAAGGAGCAATGATATGGTATCATAACTTACTCCCAAATTCTATTGATTTGTTTGTTATGCTTGCTGATGCCTTTGTGAAGGCTCATGCTGGGGCCATCAAGGTCGAGAACAGGAAATTAGACCATTTCAAAATTAAGCAAAAAGATAACGAAATACTCAGGGAATTCGTGTCAAGGTTCCAGATGGAACAAATGGATCTACCCCCGGTTGTAGATGATTGGGCCGTTCAAGCATTCACTCAAGGACATAACCGTCGAAACTCCTTGGCTTCGCAACAACTTAAATAAAATTTGGTGGAGTATCCAATGGTAACTTAGGCCGACGTCCACAACAGATACCAATCGAAAATCAGAGTCGAGGATGACAAACTCGGAGCCCCTTTTGGGTCCATTTATCCCATTAGAGTCAACGATAAGTCTAAGAGAATCATCGATCATGAAGCAAAGTCGATCCGAGAACACTATAAACCATACAGTAGAGATAGAAGGGGAAATGGGTCCAGATGTCACCCTACGAGGAACAAAAGGAGAGGAGATCGAGGGCTCAGTAGCCGAGGTCTGATGATCAAAAATGGTTTCGGCAGGCCACTTGGGGCCAGGGATGTAACAAGATTGTCATAATATAACTTCAACGTCGATGCTGCCAGTATCGTATCAGCCACCAAGCACATCAATAATACCAAGTGGCCTCGACCATTGCAGTCCGACCCCACCCAGAGGGACCATAACTTGATGTGTAAGTATCATGGAACTCATGGCCATAGGACCGAGGACTTCCAGCAATAGAAAGGAAGAAGTTGCCCGATTGTTTAATAACGGGTACCTACGATAATTTTTGAGTGATCGAGCCAAGAACCACTTCAGAAATAGGGACGCCAGCAAACAGACCGAACAGGAGAAACCTCAACACATCATCAACATGATCATCAGAGGGGTCGATGTCCCTCAAGGGCCGACGATAAAATGCACTACAGTATCTATCACGAGGGAAAAATGCACTCGAGACTATATCCGGGAAGGAAACATTTCGTTCAGCGACGAGGATGCCGAGGGCATCTTACAACCTCATAATGATGCACTGGTAATATCCATACTTATCAATAAATCTCGAATTAAACGTGTGTTTATTGATCCAGGTAGCTTGGCCAACATCATCAGATCGAGGATTATAAAGCAATTGGGGCTGCAAGACCAAATAGTGCCAGCATTACGGGTGTTGAACAGATTTAACATGGCATGCAAAACCACTCAAAGGGAGATAACCCTACCGGTGAACACCGCCGGGACCATCCAGGAAACATAGTTCTATGTGATCCAAGGAGATATGAGATATAATGCTCTATTTGGAAGACTATGGGTTCACAATATGAGGGCGGTTCCTTCAACCTTATACCAGGAATTGAAGTTCCCAACGCCAGGAGGAATCAAGACGGTGTACGGAGAACAACTGGATGAAAAAGAGATGTTTGCAGTCAACGAAGTACTCCCGGTACCCGCCATTTTGATATTAAAGAGCACGGAGCCGACCAGAAAGGCTGAGGTTAAATAGCAGTCACAGATGCCGGTCCCGGTTGGATAGGAGGAATGAGGAGTCGATGAGGAAGATGATTACGGAGTTCTAAGATCATTCATGTCTCCTGATAATACCGACGCCACCAAATCGACGGTCAAAAAGTTGGAGCAAGTCACATTGATCGAGCACTTGCCGGATCAAAAGGTATATCTGGGCACGGGGTTAGTTCACGAGCTCAAGAAAAAACTTATTAATTTTCTTAAAGCTAGCGTAGATTGTTTCGCTTGGTCCCATCTTGACATGATAGGGATACTACCGGAGGTAACCACTCATAAGCTGAGTTTGGACCCGAAATTCCACCCGATTAAACAAAAGAGGAGACCCAAGTCTGAGGTCAAGCATGCATTCATCAAGGACGAGGTATCTAAACTCCTTAAAATAGGGTACATTCAGGAAGTTAAATACCTAGACTGGTTAGCTAACGTAGTGGTAGTACCTAAAAAATAAAATAAGCTAAGAATGTGTGTAGACTACAAAGACTTAAACAAGGCGTGGACTCTTTTCCTTTGCCTAACATCGATCGCATGATCAACGTGATGGTTAGGCATGAGATACTAAGCTTTCTCAATGACTATTCCGGGGACAACCAAATTCGGATGGACCCAGACGATCAGGAAAAGACTTCTTTTATCACCAAATTCGGCACCTATTGTTAAATGTAATGCCATTCGGATTAAAGAACGTCGGTGCCACCTATCAACGCCTAGTAAATAAAATGTTCGATGAATAGATAGGAAAATCAATGGAAGTTTATATTGACGATATGTTAGTAAAGTCCCTGCGAGCAAAGGACCATTTATAACATTTTGTAAGGCCCCATAAAACTTTACCTAAAACCTGGGGTTTCGTGGTGCCGAAGTAGAGTTTTGGGTTGAACAATGCGTTGGGGAGGTGATGAAAATTTTTGGAAGTGCAGGGCATTTTCTGCGGCCTATTCTGCGGCCACGGAACTGATCTGTTTACCGCATATCTTCTACAGACGGAGGCAGAAATCTGGGAAATGTTTTGGACCATTATGCAGTCCATTATGCGACTGCATAATCATTTTGCAGGCCGCATAACCCATCGTAGACCCTGCACAAAAATATTCGGAGGGCAGTTCTGCGGCACATTATGCGATCTCAAAATAGGTCTGCGGACCACAGACTGGTCATAGAGTGAGGCAGGTGTGCCCAGTTCCGGAGGGCCATTTTGCAGCCCATTTTGCAGACGACAAAAGCGTTCTACGGTCGCATATGCGATCGCAGATCTGAGTCGGGGATTCATTTTTCTAATTTGTTTACCCGACCCTATTTTGATTAAAAGCCCTTGGGGCTCATTTTGAAAAAGAAATCTGATATTTAAGAGAGAAGGGAGAGTGTTCTAGAGAGAGAGAGGAGGAGACCCTAGGCTAATTAATCATCAATTCTTGCTCAAGACTTGGGGAATTCACAAGGAAAACTCATAAGATCTTCATCCAAGAGGTAAGGTTGTAACCCTAGTCTTCAATTTCGAGTTTAGGTAGAAGATGGGTAATTGGGAGTATGATTCTTGGGTATGAGAGTTATTATTTATGCTTGCATGTAGCTATGAGGATGGTGGGGAGGTAATTTGTCTAGTATGAGTAAACTCTTGGTATTGAATTAATTGTGGAGTGAAGGAAATCTTGTGGAAGAACCCTGTAATCGAATTCGCACGCCTAGTGTTTTCATGTCTCTAAATAGATCGAGGTTGCTAGGATTTTCGTAACTGTGTAGTAAATTAGGGAAAGCTCAAAGTGAGGTATGAAGGCTAAACTCTTTTTCTAGTATCGAAATTCCCGAATCCTTGTAAAATTCTATCATATGTAGTCGAACTTGAAGCGCTATTGATGTAGGGTATTCAAACTAGTAAAATTGATTCTCGATAGGCATAACAAGTTTGAACCCTCGTGTGTTAATGATTCTCTATTATTGACTTAATTATGTTATACCCCCTTTTGGGAGAAGATCTTGTATGAAATCAATGTGATTAAACACTTATTTCTCATATGATGAGACCTTGTGAACTTACACTTGCTAAGGCCAAAGGTGCCAAATGGTTGATTTAAAAGGAAACTCTCTTGTACAAACTATTATCGTTTTGGGAATCCAAAGTGTGGAATTGTGAATACACCTCCACCTGCATACATTCGGGTGAGGTGGAGGGACCGCTTTGTGTAGAGTTGTGGTATTATGAATACACCTTCACCCGTATACATTGGGGTAAGGCGGCAGGGCCACTTTGTGTAGAGTTTGTGGCATGGTGAATGCACCTCCACCCGCATACATTGGGGTGAGGCGGCAGGGTCACTTTGTGTAGAGTTTCTGGTATTGTGATTGGACCTCCACCTGCATACGTTGGGGTGAGGCAGCGGGGCCGCTTTGTGTAAAGGTAGTTGTAGAGGATCCCCGACTTATGAATTTATAAATGTTATTGAAAGATCTTAATAAATTTGCTATGGATTTAACGGCTAACTAAGCCTTTTATTGTTACTATGATTCATTATATTCATGTTGTATTTCCAAGTCCTTGCATAGGTGTTTGGTTTTCATACTAGTACTATTCGACATGTACTTATGTCCCTTTTGCCGGAGGCGCTGCATCTTTAATGGATGCGGGTGGTATTGATCAGTGATAGCAACACCCCCTCTCCTCAGCTGACTTGGTGAGCCCCACTTCATTTCGGGGTCCTGTATCTCTTGTTCCATGTACATAGTGTTTTGAGGTATAGCCGGGGCTTTGTTGCCGGCACCATCGTAGTACTCTTTTGTTTGTGTTAGAGGCTCCGTAGACATAGTGTGTGTTGTATCTGTTTTTGGGAAGGTTAAACTATAAATGTTGTAATCTTATCATCTATTCCACTTTAACTATGATTTTACAATGTACTGTTTTGGAGACTTGTTAATGACGTAACTAATGAAAATAAACTGGTGATATTCTCATGACCTCTTATTATCTAATTAATGAAAGGTATTCTACTCTTTATTCTTGGGTGAGTTGGGTAGAAGGTATTGTAAAGGATTTCTTGACCGAGGTATCTCGGTTGAGCGCCGATCACGCTCCCCGAGGTTGGGAAATGACAAACTTGGTATCAGAGCCTAAGGTTTTAAAGTGTCCTAGGATGTCTCAGAGCCGTATCTAGTAGAGTCATTCTTATCGGTGTGTTGTTGACCAAATCTATAATTAGGAGGCTACTTGGGCATTTAGGAATAATACCCTTCTTTGATATTCTCGATCGTGCGATAAAGCTGATTGTAAGATTGTTCCTCCTTTAACTCGTGCCTTGCTCTAACTTTCAGTACATGGCGCCTAGGAAGAAAGCAAGAACTGGCCAAGGAGCCAATGTCACCCCAAGAGTGGCAGTTGATTCTATATTTGATGATGCGGGTGAGCATCCGAGGGGTGAGGATATTCCCCCAATTACTACACTGTCTGAATCTACTATTACTGCTTTGGCTGCACCTGTTCCTACACCTACTGAAGGTGTAACGGCCCCTCCAACTGATATTCCAGTTCCACCTCCAGCTCCAGCTTCTGGTCCCGGTGTTTTTGATGGGGATCTTAGGGGAGCCATACAAATGTTGGCTCAGATAGTGGCCACCCAGGCCCAGAGATCAAATGTTGCACCCACTTCTTCTAGTCAGCTAGGGGATTCCGCTAGTTCCAGGGTGAATAGGTTTCTTCAGTTGGATCCTCCAGTGTTCACAGGTACTGATCGTGAGGAGGACCCCCAGGACTTCATTGATGAGATGCACAAGACTCTCTGAGTTATCCATGCTACTGAGACAGAGGGAGTGGAGTTGGCCTTCTACCACCTAAAAGGGGTGTCCTATTCTTGGTTTGAGATATGGGAGGAGTCCCGTGAGGAGGGGAGTCCTCCGGCAAGGTGGAGTGAGTTCACCTATGCCTTTATGGATCATTTATTTCCTGCCGAGACTAAGGCAGCCAGTGCTGTGGAGTTTGAGAGCCTGAAGCAAGGTAGCATGAATGTATGAGACTACCATATGGAGTTTGCGCACCTGTCCAGGTATGCTATTCACATGTTGCCCACTATGGAGGATATAGTGCGCTGGTTTGTGCAGGGCCTTAGCCCCTTGGTTATTAATGAGGCCGCTACAACTGCCTTGAATTCCCGCGTTTGCTCAAGCTACAGAGGACCGTATATTGAAAAATAGAAATGAGCGTGAGGGTAGAAGCAAGGCCTGGACCGCGGGCAACTTGGGTGGTTCTTATGGTGGTGGTAGGTCGGCATTTAGGGGAGGGTCATCAGGGCCATCTCAGTCATTCACTCAGTCTTCGATGAGTGCACAGCCATCCGGGCCTAGCCAGGGTAGCAGGGGACCCCACCAGCAGGGTCGGCCTGGAGGGAGATTCTAGCATTAGCGGAGGCCCCCATGCCCTAAGTGTGGGAGGATGCACTTTGGAGCCTGCTTCATGGACTATATGCTATGAGTGCGTAATGAGGGGTCATATTCAGAGAGATTTCCACTCGTCCCACCGGATCATGGGCAGAGGTACGGCGCAGCCAGCTAGTTCTATAGCTATTACATCTACAACACCTCCTCCATCTTAAGGCACCCCCAGCACACGCAGGGTGTGGCACTGCTAGGGGTGGTGCACAGAGTTTGGGAGGACCCATAAGATTTTATTCTATGCGGAGAAGTCGGGATTCAGAGTTCTCCAGATGTTGTCACAGGTATATTAACTGTCCAATCCCATGATGTATATGCTCTTACTGATCTCAGTTCGACCTTGTCATATGTTACTCCCTATGTTGCTATTGAATTTGGGATAGAATCGCAATAACTCCATGAGCCGTTCTCTGTATCTTCTCCGGTTGGTGAGTCTATTGTGGCCGCACGGGTTTATAGGGATTGTGTTGTCACGGTGCATGGTTGGGAAACCATGGCCGATCTCATTGAATTGGGATGGTTGATTTTGATGTAATAATGGGGATGGATTGGCTTTATTCATATTTTGCTAAGCTTGATTGTCGAACCAGAACCATTAGGTTTGAATTTCCAAATGAGTCAGTGATTGAATGGAAGGGGGATGATGTGGTGCTGAAGGGTAGGTTTATTTCTTACTTTAAGTCCACGATGATGATTAACAAGGGGTGTATCTACCATTTGGTCCGGGTTATGGACACTGGTGCTGAGGCACCTACACTTGAGTCCGTTTATGTTGTGAATGAATCTTCAGAGGTCTTTTCGGATGAGCTCCCTAGAATCCCTCCAGACAAGGAGATTGATTTTGGGATTGATGTGATGCCAGGCACACAACCTATATCTATTCCACCCTACTGAATGTCACCGGCAGAATTGAAGTAGCTAAAGGAACAATTGAAGGATTTGTTAGAGAAGGGTTTCATATGGCCAAGTGTGTCGCCTTGGGGAGCACCGGTCCTTTTTGTAAGGAAGAAAGATGGGTCACTGAGAATGTGTATTGACCATCGACAGCTCAACAAGGTCACGGTCAAGAATAAATACCCACTGCCAAGGATAGATGACTTTTTTGACCAATTGCAAGGTGCTAAGTACTTCTCCAAGATTGATTTAAGATTCGGGTATCACCAATTGAAGATCAGGGAGCAGGATATTTTGAAAATAGCTTTCAGGACCCGGTATGGGCACTTTGATTTTCTGGTAATGTCCTTTGGGCTAACAAATGCGCTGACAGCTTTCATGGATCTTATGAACCAAGTTTTCAAGCCATTCCTCGACTCTTTTGTGATAGTGTTTATTGATGATATCCTTATATATTCACGAAGTCGAGAGGACCATGCCGATCATCTCAGGGCAGTTCTACAGACTCTATATCAGCACAAGTTGTATGCGAAGTTTTCGAAATGTGAATTTTGGCTTGAATCTGTCATGTTCTTAGGTCATGTCATCTCCAGAGAAGTAATTGAGGTTAATCCTCAGAAGATTGTAGCTGTGAACAGTTGGCCTAGACCTACTACCCAACAGAGATGTGCAGTTTCTTGGGCTTAGCTGAATATTACAGGAAGTTTGTGGAGGGGTTCTCTACTCTTGCTTCTCCGTGACTAAATTGACGCCGAAGGAGATTAAGTTCCAATGGTCATATGCTTGTGAAAGGATCTTCCAAGAGTTGAAATCAAGATTAACTACGGCACCGGTGTTGACCCTGCCAGAGGGTACAAGTGGGTTTGTGGTATATTGTGATGCTTCAAGAATCGGACTTGGATGTGTATTAATGCAACATGGCAAGGTAATAGCTTATGCTTCTAGGCAACTCAAGAATCATGAAAAGGCCTATCCAACACATGACTTAGAGCTTGTGGCGGTGGTATTTGCATTGAAGATTTGGCGTTATTATCTGTGTTGGGTCCATGTGAATATATTCATGGACCATAAGAGTCTTCAATATATTTTCAAACAGAAGGAATTGAATTTGAGGCAGAGAAGATGGCTTAAGTTACTCAAGGATGATGACATCAATATCCTATATCATCCGGTAAGGCAAATGTTGTGGCAGATGCTCTTAGCCGGAAATCTATGGGTAGTTTGGCTTACTTTGAGGCATATCAAAGGTCGTTGGCCAAGGAAGTTCATAGAGTGGATAGCTTGGGAGTTCGTCTTGCGGACTCTAGTGAAGGATGGGTGATTGTGCAAAATAGGGCTAAATCGTTGCTTGTGGTGGAAGTTAAGGAGAAGCAATACAACGACCCATTGTTGGTACAATTGAAGGAGGGAATTCATAACCATAAGACCATGGCCTTTTCTCTTGGCGTGGATGATGGTACCCTATGGTACCAAGGGTGTCTATGTGTTCCAAATGTGGATGGCCTCCGGGAAAGAATCATGATCGAGGCTCACACTTATAGATATTCCGTGCACCCGGGCTCTACAAAGATGTATCATTATCTAAGGGAAGTCTACTGGTGGAATTATATGAAGAGGAATGTAGCGGACTTTGTGGAAAGATTTCCAAAGTGTCAGCAAGTGAAGGCCGAGCACCAAAGGCCCGGTGGATTGGCATAGAACATAGAAATTCCAATGTGGAAGTGGGAGATGATCAATATGGACTTTGTGGTGGGACTATCTCGCACTCCTCGCAAGTTTGACCGACTCACTAAATTAGAACACTTCTTACCGTTAAGGCTACCAACACAACAGAACAATATGCTCAGTTGTATATCAAGGAAATAATCAGGTTGCATGGCACTCCAGTTTCTATTATCTCATATCGGGGGGCACAGTTCACGGCTAATTTTTGGAAGAAGTTTCAGCAAGGTTTGGGTACTCAGGTGAATATTAATACCGCCTTTCACTCGCAGACTAATGGGCAGGCAGAGCAGACTATTCAGACACTTGAGGATATGTTGCGAGCTTGTGTTCTTGACTTCAGGGGTAGCTGGGATGATCATTTTCCACTCATAGAACTTGCCTACAACAACAGTTATCATGCTAGTATCCAGATGGCACCGTTCGATACTTTATATGGTAGGAGATGTAGATCTCCCAATGGGTGGTTTGAGATTGGGGTAGCGGAGTTAATAGGGCCAGACCTCGTTTATCAGGCTATAGATAAGGTTAAGATTATTACATAATGGTTGAGAACTACCTAGAGTCATCAGAAGTCCAATTCCAATATACGTCATAGGGTTTTGGAGTTCAAAGAAGATGATTGGGTATTCTCCTATTTATTCTTGGGTGAGTTGGGTAGAAGGTATTAAAAAGGCTTACTTGACCAGCGTATCTCGGTTGAGTGCCTGTCGCACTCCCCGAGGTCAGGGCATGACATATTTGCAGGAGACCTTCGACATATTGAAGAAATACAATATGAAGTTGAACCCGGAGAAGTGCGCATTCGGGTTCGGATCGGGAAAATTCCTTGGATATATGGTATCCAATCGGGGAATCGAGATCAATCCCAACAAAATAAAAACCATAGAAGATATCACCGTGGTGGACAACGTTAAGGCCGTTCAGAGGCTGACCAGGTGCATAGTCGCCATGGGCCGATTCATTTGGAGATCCTCAGATAAAAGCCATTGGTTCTTCCCACTATTGAAGAAGAAGAATAACTTCTCCTGGACTCTGGAATGTCAACAAGCTTTGGAAGAACCCAAGCGGTACCTTTAAAGTCCGCCCTTGCTCCACACCCCGAAGGTGGACGAACAATTGTACCTTTACTTGGCGGTTTCCGAGGTGGCAGTAAGTGGAGTCTTGGTCTGAGAAGAAGAAGGTACGCAATTTCCAATTTACTATGTCAGTAGAACTCTAGGCGAGGCCGAAACAAGGTATCCCCACCTGGAAAAATTGGCGCTTGCTTTGCTAAGCGCCTCCAGAAAGTTAAAACTGTACTTTTAATGTCACCCCATATGCGTTGTAACATCCTGCCCACTTAGGAATATCATGCATAAACCCGAGCTCTCGGACCGTTTGGCCAAATGGGCCGTCAAAATCAGTGGGTATAATATCGAGTATCGATCCCGAACCACCATCAAATAACAAATTTTAGCAGACTTCGTGGCCGACTTTACTCCGGCCTTAAGACCCGAAGTGGAAAGGGAATTATTGTCAACCTCAGAGACTTCCTTGGGAATCTAGACCCTTTTTACAGACGGTGCCTTGAATGCAAAAGGGGTCCGGACTCGGCATCATGTTGAAACCGCCTACGGGGAGTATAATTAGGAAATCTATTAGAACTGTGAAATTTACTAAAAATGAGGCCGAATATAAGGCCATGATTGTAGATCTCGAATTAGCTAAAAGCTTTGGGGCCGAGGTGATCGAAGCCAAGTGGGACTCCCTCTTCGTAGTAAATCAAGTAAATGAAACATTCAAAGTAAACAAAGAACGGATGCAGAGGTACTTGGACAAATTACGGGTAATGCGACATCAATTCGGAGAATGGACCCTACAACACATTCCCCGAGATCAGAACAGTGAGGCTGATACTCTGGCTAATTTAGGGTCGTCGATCGATACCGATGAGTTCAGCTCGGGAAAAGTAGTACAACTCATGAAATCAGTGATAGAAGAAGTCCATGCAGAAGTAAACTCAACAAGTTTAACTTGGAATTGGAGAAACAAGTACTTAGATTACTTGAAGATAGGAAAATTTCCCTCATACCCCAAAGAATCAAGAGCTCTGCATACGAGGGCTGCCAGATTTAGCTTGGCCAAAGGGACTTTGTTCAGAAGAACATTCGATGGCCCTCTGGCCATATGCTTGGGGCTGGGTGATACCGAATATGCCTTGAGAGAAGTTCACGAAGGCACTTGCGGGAACCATTCGGGAGTGGAATATTTGGTTCGAAAATTAATCAGGGATGTCTATTACTGGACCAAAATGGAAAAGGATGCGAAAGACTTTGTACAAAAATGCGACGGCTGCCAGAGACACGCACCGATGATCCATTAACTGGGGGAGCTACTCCATTCGGTCTTGTCCCCATGGACATTTATGAAATGGGGAATGGACATCGTTGGTACCCTGCCGTGGGCACCCGGTAAGGCTCAGTTTATACTATTCATGACCGATTATTTTTCCAAATGGGTCAAAGCTCAAGCATTCGAGAAAATCCTGGAAAAAGAAATCATCAACTTCATTTGGGACCATATAATATGCCGATTCGACATGTCGTCTAAAATCATTTGCGACAATGGGAAACAATTCATCGGCAGCAAGGTAAATAAGTTCTTCGAAGAACACAAGATTAAGAAGATACTATCAATTCCTTACCACCTGAGTAGAAATGGACAGGCAGAATCTACGAACAAGACCATATGACCGATGCCAAAGGGAAATGGAAGGAAACCTTGCCCGAAGTCTTGTGGGCACACTGTACGACCTTGAAGTCTAGTACCGAGGCCACCCCATTTTCATTGGTCTTCAGTGCCGAAGCCCTCATACCAGTCGAAGTGGGAGAACCGAGCCTCAGGTTCTAATATGCGATCAAAGAGTCGAATGGCGAGGCCAGGATCACAAGCCTGGAACTATTGGATGAAAGGCATGATGCCGCCCTATTCCGGATGGCCGCCCAACAATTGCGGATAGAAAGATACTATAACCAAAGAGCCAACCTTCGATACTTTAAGATAGGGGACATGGTGTTGAGGAAAGTAACATTACACACACGGAACCCAAACGAGGGGCAGCTGGGACCAAATTGGGAAGGACCATACCGAGTCATCGGAATTACCGGTAAAGGCTCATACAAACTCGAAGCGGGAAACGGTGTGCAACTACTGAATAACTAGAACGTGATGCACTTAAAGTGGTACTACTGCTAAGGTATGATCTTAAATAATCCTTAATCATGTTATGAATCAGACTAACACTTGCAGGCAACAACCTAGGATTGACATGACTATTTGGTCTAAAAGCACGTGTTGCAATCTTTTTCCCTTGAACCGGTTTTGTCCCAAAATGGTTTTTTCGGCAAGGTTTTTAACAAGGCAACAATAAAATGTGCTAACTTAGATTCCAAGTCCACTCTCAAATCATAGTCAATGGACGTTCATTTCGTATCAACATTATTCGAACCCTCTAAAGTTTGATCTAGAATACTAGGGGCCATTATCCTCAGATTAAGGTTTTCAGTAAGGGAAAATTTAGCAAGGAAAAAAAAAATCTTAAAGCTAAGGCTCGGTGGTTAGGATTCATTGTAAGGGCCAAACGGTCGTGTGAACCGTGTCCACATATTCCACTTTAGCCCTGACACAAGCTTTTACGCATTTCGATCATGTACTTTATGCATTGAAATGAAAGAAAGTTTCTACTTTCTATTGCACATTTTCTTGCCTCTTAAATTCCAGATCATAAGAGCCCACGGGCTACCACTATTCGGGGAATATCGAGCACAAGGGCTACCCCCACTAAGGGACTGTTGTCCGAAAAAAGTTATGACAACTCAGGCTACTAAATCCCGGAGGCACCAAACCTATTCGGCGGTGCCTAAATACAAAAGTCTACGGCCGCCCTAAAAATGGCTCGGAGATGTTTGAAGCTCATAATCAGAAAGTAACGCCTTTATAAAAATTTAAAAACTACTAAAAGGTTACCCTAGACAAAAGCATCATCTAAACTCAATTAAGCATCTTGAAAGAACTTCCGGCCACTCCGAGTTTTCAAAGCCTCGAGCAAACAAAGTTGCATCAAAGTCAGGCTCCGTTTGGACCATTGAAAATTGAGCGCCCTATAACTACATCTAATTCTATGCTAAGGCATTAGAAATATTGCAAGGATAGAAATTTTGAAAAGATGCTGAAAAAGTAAAGACTCGAAATTGCTAGAAAGGAAAAATTGCATAAATATTCCAGAATATACTTACAAATGCCCAATAAAAATGGACTCAAAATAAACAAAAATTGTACATAAGACAAAAACTAAAAAAGTACTAAGGCATCTACGCCTAATCTTCACCAGGGACCGAGTCGTCGCTAGAGCTGTCAGAACCCTCCGAGCCCTCGGAACCATCAAAGCCTTCGACACCTTTAGGGTTGTGTAGCATCTTTTCCTCGTCCTCAGATTTTTGGCTTTCGCGATTTTAGCCAATAGGTCAAAACCTCGTGCGTGGATCTCGTCGAGAGTCTCTCTTCGGGATAACCACTTCATATATTCGGCCTTTGCCTTTAGACGGGCCTCGGTTGCCTCCACATCGATCTTGTATTGGGCCACCATTTCTTTGGCATCGGTGGAGGCTGTATCCAACTTGGACTTAACTGCCTCTTATTCTCTATCGAGGGCGTTCCGCTCTGTGACAGCCGGGCTCAGTTGTGCTCGGAGATCATTATTCAGCTGAGAACACTTGTCAGCTTTCTCCTTCGCCACCCGGAGTTGGAGTTCTACTGATGCCAGCGTCATCTTGGTTGTTTCCATCTCCGAAGCCAGTAGGTACATTTTGCTTTTCCACCCATCGACCGTGGTTTAGACCTTGTTCATCTCGGCTCGGAGTTGGTCGGTCAGGTCGATCTTTTGTTGGACTTATGAGGTTGTGTTTTTATTCACCACGAATAGATCCTCGTTTTTAGCTTCAAAGATCTTTACCTTTTCAACCAGGTCGGCATGTCCTCGCCTTTGGTTCGAAGCTTCCTTCTGAGCCCTGTCTAGCTTGGCCAGAAGGTCTTTGATGGCCTCGTCTTGTTGCTCACTGAGGAGCTTGAACATGTCCTTTTTTTGGGCCTGTTCCTTAAGCTCAAACTCGAGATGGCTAATTTCAAAGCGGTACCGAAGGAAGCTCTCATGGTGAAGCACTGAGGCCTGCAAAACAACAAAAATAGTAAGAGATATCGAACACCTAAGTGGAATTCAAGAGAGAGTATTGATGCCTTACCCGGTTCAGTACTTGTTGTACCTCGTTAAAGAGACACAACGCGCCCACCTCATTCATCTTTCCCTGGTCCTCCTCGGTCAACAGGCATCGGAGGTAGCTGGCTATGAACAAGGGAGCAGATAGAACTCGAGAATTCCGGGACTGTAAGAATGAATGTTCTCTTACGACCAGGGTCCACACTCGAAGAAGGAAACTACTTCACCAGTTTTGGGCTCAAACTCGGCTCACCAGCTTATGAAGGCACGTCCCTCTTCGGGACCTCCAGGTTGCCCAGCCCGAAAAAATCTTCCAAAGTGGACATGTCCACGCCATCGAAGAAGGAGTGAAGAGGGTCGTCTGTGCTGTGAACCTCTTCAATTGATGTTTCCTTTCTTGCTTAGGCCTCCTCAAGCATGGACTCGGTGTATGAGGGAATATCTATGATGTCTATTACACCGGTCACCTCCTTCGGAGTGGAAACAACTTCTCAGGAGGTCTCAGCCCCCGTTTCTATCCCGGCCTCCTGAGTCGGGAGGAGATCGGCTTCATGGCCTTTTTCCTCGACTGCCACCAGTTCCGCAGCAGGGGTCGATCCATGAGCGGCAAAAATGTTATCTTCTGCGGGCTCGTCCCTGAGCCAGTAAAGCAAGTTAGTGTCCGGTACCCGGGACTCAGAATTCTTTTTGGACTTGTGAGCCCGAGTGGCAGCCCTCTTTTTTATCTTCACCTCGTGCCCCTCTGAGCCTGAGGATTTCCTTTTTCTCTTCTTCTCCTCCGCAATAACTCGGGCTTCCCCATAACGGAGGAATCAATGGACAAGGACACATCCTCGTCCCCTTCCAGCGACCTAAGTTCGGTGGTCTTAGGCAAACCGGCGAAGGAAAGAGGAAACTTCAGCGTTATATGAGTTTGGGGCATACTAATAACTATTCAAAAGAGAACCTTACCATGATAACAGGCCTCCCATCGGCCCTTCGAAAGATTGCACCACGAGCACTTGAAATACGACATCTGCTAGCAGATGCCTTCATTCCACTCTTTGAGCCGAGGGACCGTATTGGGAACCTGGGCAATAACTACATAACCACAAATACTGATAGTGAGAAAGTAAACAAAGGGAACTTGACATTTAAGAGAGGGATACACTTACAATATGCATTCCACTTCTCGAGAAATGGAAGGAATTTGAGAGGGATAAAATCTTTGGTTTTCACTCGAACAAAGCGCCCCTGCCAGCCTCGGTCTCGATCCTTATCAATGGTCGAAAATGGAGCCTTGTTGGTCCAGCGAGTAAGCTTGATTATTCCCCCTCAGAAAATTTGGGGATTGTACAGATGGAGTAGATGGTCGAGGGTGAACCAAGGGGACTCGGTGTTGTTCACAAATAACGTAGGAGGATTACGATACTCCAAATAGACGGGTGGATTTGCCCAAGGGACACTTAGTATCTCTTGCAGAAGGCCAAAACTATTGGATCTATCGGGCCTAGTGTGAAGGGGTAAGTGTAAACACATAAATACCCCTCCACATGAGTGGTAATATCGTCCTCAAGCCCGGGGACAACCACTTCTTTGCCTTCCCATTTACAGTCTTCTCGGACTATGGGAAGGTTATCCTCGATGATGGAGCATATGTATCTCCATGCTCCTTCACCCCGGTCTTGTTTGGACGAGGCCTTCTCGACTTTGAAGTCTTCTGCGATTGAACAACCCCTGAGTATAAAGCTTTTCATGGGAGGCTCGGGGGCGGCCTTGGGGACAGCCACCTCGGGAGCAGCCACCTCGGAAGCATCCATCTCGGCATCTATGACCGGATGGGAAGATGAAGAGGCATCCTATTAAGGAACTGATTGGGAAGTTTTAGCCATTACTATCTGAGAAAATTTGAAAAGTTAGAGAAAAAGTATGAATGTTTGAAGGAACAACAATGAAGGTTGAAGAAAAAAGTATGAATATTTGAAGGTAGGATGAAGATCTGGATAGGAACCTAAGAACAATTAAGAAGATTTGACGATCAAAGATGAAGATATGAAGATTTCAAGGAGTTGGTAGCCGCTAGAAAATTCGAAGGTGGAAGCTTAGATCAGAAAGTAGAAAAAGTACAAAAGGTATAAGCTTTTATAGGGGAAATACGTGACGTTTCACATTCGAGGATAGCCAGCCAATGGACGACACGTGTACGATGTTAGGACGACACGTGTCTGAAGTCAGGACGACAAGTGTCCGAAGTTGGAAAACCTACTCTTAGTGAAATGAAGGGACTATCTGTATACGGGTGAAACTGAGGGTAATATATACCCCGATTTCCTGGTGGGTTAAACGAAGCCACGACATGACTACATGCGATCTGAATCGAAGTTGGAGACCTCTCGTACTAAGACCCGAATGGAGTGACCCATAAGACAACCCTTCCCCGAATCTGGAATGAGCTCCAATACCTCAAAAAACATGACAATGGTTGCACACGACTAACAGGGGGTCCTCATATCCGCACCCCACCGGGTATCAAGGCGCGCCCGACATCGGCGGCGGATCAGTAATTGACGAGAAAAAGGATTTTTACCTTTTTTAGAATTGTATTAGGGGTGAAACTCTCCTACTATATAAAGGGGTAGTTTTTTATTATTTGAGGATACATTGTAACATGCATACCAAGGCAATACAAACTTACTTCTCTATTTTTTAGATATTGAAAAATCTCTACTTTATTCTTTGTTCTTAATAGGCCTCAACCCAAGACTCAACCAAGGGCAGAAACTATTGCCCAGCCCAGGTTCAAGCAAGGCCACAACATTTCGACTGGTTTGATTGTTCATAACACCTTTAGCTCATTTATCTAATATTCTTGATTATTTGTGTTAAATCAATCCACGGATCCTTAAAATCGCGTATAAATTCAATTGTCATCCATTTTAAGGGTAAAAAAATTTTCTTTCCTTTTCATCCGCGTTTTATTCAATTTTGCTCCAAATCCCTTCATCTTCACATCGTTTTATTCCTACAAAATTAAAATATAATATTAAGCATAAAGTAATATAACTAATACTCAAAAGATGATTAAAAGTACTAGAATGTGAGGCAACAATGGTTAAATATATGTGTAACGACCCAACCTGTCATTTTAAGTAGTTTACCCCCATTCCCCTATTTATTGCCTCCTCTATATTGTATTGTGGTTATATGACTTGCCGGGGGTATTTTTTTGGGGCTTCGGGTGAGTTTCGGAGTGAAATGGACACATAGTCCCTAAGTTGGATGTTTAAGTTAAAAGAGTTGCCCGTAGTTTTAATTTGGTGTAGACAATTTCGGAATGGAGTTTCAACGGTTCTAATAGCTCTATATGGTGATTTTGGACTTAGGAGCGTGTCCGGATATTGATTTGGTGGTCCGTAGATTATTTCGACATGAATTGGCAAAAGTTAGGAAGTTAGAGGTTGGAAGGTTGAGAAGTTTGAACGGGAGTTGACTTTATTGATATCGGGGTCGAATTCTGATTCCAGAAGTTGGAATAGGTCCGTCATGTCATTTATGATTTGTGTGCAAAATTTGAGGTCAATCAGAGTTGTTTTGGTATGAATCGGCGTTAGTTTTGGTAGTCAGATGTTCATAGTTTTAATAGGCTTGAATGGGGTTGTGATTTGTCAAATCGATGTTGTTTGATGTGATTTTAGGCCTCGAGTGGGACTTGCGAGGTTGTGTTGTTAGTCACCACGACTAGCTCCTCGTTTTTAGCTTCAAAGACCTTTACCATTTCAGCTAGGTAGGCTTGTTCCTGCCTTAGGGTTGAAGCTTCCTTCTGAGCCCTGTCCAGCTCGGGCTGAAGGTCCTTGATGGCCCAGTCTTGTTGCTCTTTGAGGAGCTTGAACATGTCCTTTTTTTGGGCCTGCTCCTTAAGCTCAAACTCGAGCTGGCTAATTTCAAAGTGGTACCGGAGGAAGCTCTCATGGTGAAGAATCGAAGCCTGCAAAACAACAAAACTAGTAAAAGATATCAAAACCTAAGTGGAATTCAAGATGGAGTATTGATGCCTTACCCGGTTCAACGCCTGCTACGTCTCATTGAAGAGGCACGACGCGCCTACCTCGTTCATCTTTGCCTGGTCCTCCTCAATCACCAGGTATTAGAGGTAGCTGGCTATGCCCACGGGAGCAGATAGAACTCGAGCATCCTCCAGGACTGTAGGAATGACTGTTCTCTTGCGGCCAGGGTCCACACTCGGAGCAGGAGACTACTTCAACAATTTTAGGCTCAAACGCGGCCCGCAAGCTTCTGAAGGCACATCCTTCTTCGGGACCTCCCGATCGCCCAATCCTGAAAAATCTTCCAAAGTGGGCATATCCACGCCATCGAAGAAGGAGTGAAGAGGGTCATCCACGACGTGAACCCCTTAACTTGACTTTTCCTTTCCTGCTTGGGCCTCCTCAAGCATGGACTCGGTGTATGAGGGTGTCTGATAGATGTCTATTACACAGGTCGCCTCCTTCGGAATGGAAATAGCTTCTCGCGAGGTCTAAGCCCTCGTTTCCATCCCGACCTCCCGAGTCGGGAGGAGATCGACTTCATGGCTATTTTCCTCGGCTGCCACCTGCTCCCCGGCAGGGGTCGATCTTTGAGCCAAAAAAATATCATCTTTATCGGGCTCGTCCCTAAGCCGGTAAAGAAAGTTAGAGGCCGGTACTCGGGACTCGGAATTCTTCTTGGACTTGCGAGCCTGAGTGGCTGCCCTATTTTTTATCTTCACCACGGGCCCCTCTAAGCCCAAGGATTTCCTTTTTCTCTTCTTCTCCTCCGCAATAACCCGGGCCTTCCCCATAATAGAGGGATCAATGGATAAGGACACATCCTCGTCCCCTTCCATTGGCCTAAGTTTGGTGGTCTTAGGCAAACCTGCGAAGGAAAGAGGATAGGTCAGCGTTATGTGAGTTTGGGGCATAATAATAACTATTCAAAAGAGAACCTTACCATGAGAACGAGCCTCCTATCAGTCCTTTGAAAGCTTGCGCCAGGAGCGCTCGAAATACGATATCTGCTGGCATATGCCTTCGATCCACTCCTTGAGCCAAGGGGCTGCATTAGAAACTCGGGCAACAACTGCACAACCACAAATACTGATAGTGAGAAGGGAAACAAAGGGAAATTGACACTTAAGAGAAGGCTACACTTACGAGATGCATTTTACTTCTCGGGAAATGGAAGGAATTTTGGAGGGATCAAATCTTCAATTTTCACCCGAACAAAGTGCCCCTGCCATCCTCAGTCTTGATCCTTGTCAATGCTCAAAAAGGGGGCCTTGCTGGCCCGACAAGTAATCTTGATTAGTCCCCTCAAAATATTTGGGAACTGTACAGACAGAGTAGATGGTCGAGGGTGAACGACGGGACTTGGTGTTGTTCACAAAATAACATAGGAGGATTATGATCCTCCAAATAGACGGGTGGATTGCCCAAGGCACAACTCGTATCTCTTGCAGAAGGCAAAAGCTATTGGGTCTAGCGGGCCCAATGTGAAGAGGTAAGTGTAGACACTTAAATACCCCTCCACATGAGTGGTAATATCGTCCTCACGCCTGGGGACAACCACGTCTTTGCCTTCCCATTTACTTTCCTCTCGGAAGAGTATCCTCGGTGATGGAGATACATATCTCCATGCTCCTTCACCCTGGTCGTATTTGGATGAGGCCTTCTCTACTTTGATTTCGTCTATGATTGAACAACCCTCGGGTATAAAACTTTTCATGAGAGGTTCGGGGGCGGCCTCGGGGGTAGCTACCTCGGGGGCAGCTACCTCAGGAGCAGCCACCTAGGAAGCAGCCAGCTCGGCATCTGTGGCCATGTGGGAAGACTAAGAGGCAGCCTACTGAGGAACTAATTTGGAAGTTTTAGCCATTAGTATTTGAGAAAATTTGAAAATTTAGAGAAAACGTATGAAGGTTTGAAGGAACAAGTATGAAGGTTGAAGAAAGAAGTATGAATATTTGAAGGTAGGATCAAGATCTGGGTAGGAACCTAAGACCAATTATGAAGATTTGAAGATCAAAGATGAAGATATGAATATTTTAAAGAGTTGCTAGCCGCGACATTTTGCATTCGAGGACAGCCAGCCGATGGACCACACGCATCCGAAGTTAGAACAACGCACTAATGGGACGTTTTGGCTTATCCGTCATCTCGGTTGTGATGTGCGAAGGAAGGAATCGGGGTTCATCTATCGTCTCCCATCATTTCAGCAAACCTACTCTCGGGGAAATGAGGGGACTATGTGTATACGGGTGAAACCGGGGCTAATATATACCCCGATTTCCCGGTGGGTTAAATGAAGCCAGGACATGACCACATGGGATCAGAATCAAAGCCGGAGCCCTCTCGTACTAAGACCCTAACGGAGTGATCAATAACACAACCCTTCCCGAATTTGGAATGAGCTCTGAGAACTCAAAAAACATGACAACGGTTGCACATGACTAATAGGGGGACGTATTATTCGCACCCCACCGGGTATCACGGCGCAGATCCCGCCTGACATCGGCGGCGGATCAATAACTGATGAGAAAAAGGATTTTTACCTTTTTTAGAATTATTTTTTTTCTTTGATGACAAATTGTAACACGCATACGAAGGCAATACAAACTTACTTCTCTGATTTTCAGCTATTGAAAAATATCTACTTTATTTTTGTTCTTTGTTCTTAATTGGCCTCGAACCCAAGGCTCAACCGAGGGCAGAAACTATTGCCCAACCCAGGTTCAAGCTAGCCATAACTTTTCGACTAGTTTGATTGTGCATAACACCTTTAGCTCGTTTTTCTAATATTATTGATTATTTGTGTTAAATCAATCCACAAATCTTTAATACCGCGTATAAATTCAATTGTTATTTATATTCGGCTTTGTGTATGCATATTTTGATGTATATTGCCTTACATTATGCTCATGTCTCATAGATTTTGGATGTATAATATAATGATTTATGCTAATTGGGGTATTTTTATGTGTAGGAATCATTCGGACGCAATTTGGGACGAAAGTGCGCGAATTGGAGCGAAAATGGGAAGAAAAAGAGAAATGGCCCAGTTGAGCGCCACAAGCAGCGTGGGGCGCTACCTGTGGCGCACAAAATAGAATGCTGAAAAGTTAAGCGCCAGGGCTAGCGCCCTACGCTGCCATGGACACTCAAACATGAACATGTCCTATTTCGACTAGGACTCGGTTATTTCGACCCCAAGACGCCCCCAACTCATATAAAAGCCAACCTAAACCTATTTTGAGGGGGAGGACGTGACTTTGAGAGAAGAACAAAAGTATGAAAAACTCGGGAGCACGGATTTGATCAATTCTTCCATTCTTCTTCTAGTATTCATTGATTTTATGTTTGAAAACATTATTTTTGATGATTGTATGAACACGAGTGGCTTACAACCCTATTATTCTGGGGTCGTGGGTGCTACATGAATGTTGATATTTGAAGTTTAAATTGATGAGTTTGATTTTATCATATTGAGTTGTTTATTTAATTCTATCCTTAATTATTTTGCTGAGTAGCTAATAGTGAAATACTATTTACGAATCTAGAGTTGAACTCGAAAGTGGAAATTCTAGATTGCATATAGAATTAAATAGAGCAAGTTCTTGAACCCGGGCATCAGGGAACGAATTCGCAATTAGGATAGAAATATACCTAATTTCCTTGCTTAGTCGAAATACAGTAAGTGTAAATGCATTCTTGTTAATCTTAATTCCATAGACATGTAGGCATTAAGTTAGCTTGAATAGGCGAGTAGAAACTCGACAGATTCTTATGAGTAATATCAACCATGTCAATCAACAATCCAGATAAATCAATTAGTCATTTTAAGTCAAGAGCGCAACATGATTGTTAGCTAGCCTATGACCCTGGAATATCCTATCATATTGATTGTTAACCGAAATTGCTTAAGTGTTGTGGTTGATTTCTAGTTATGTCATTGCTTGATAGTTTCTTAGGTAGTAAATTAGATAATTACACACTTTGAGAGAAATCTCTTGAATCGATAAGTTGTTTGAGTTTAAATCAGTCAAAAGTTAATCATAAGTCTTCGTGGGAACGATACTCTGCTTACTACTCTATTACTTGATGACCACGTATACTTGCGTGAGTGTGTTTGGTCACAACAAGTTTTTGGCACCGTTGCCGGGGACTTAGAAATTAGCTACTTGACTGAGTTAAGCTTTTATTATTTATTTGTTCAAGTTTTAATTTTCAGTTTATCTTGTTTGTGTTAACGTGGGCTCTTCTCTTGAATGCGGAGGAGTAGAAGCGCAAATAGCCTCCTTCCTCTTGATCCTGAAATTGCACGAACATTTCACAGAGTGAGGAGGGAAGTCGAAGCTAGAACTAGAATAGAAAGAGAGTTGTACATCATAGTTCAACCACAACAAATAGAGATGGCAGGTAATGAAGAGCGTCCGGTGATAGAAGCTGCAAGGCCCAATCTTGCTAATATGACTCAGGCTATTGTGAAGCCCTGATATCACTGGTCAATTTGAACCTAAACCGTACATGGTGCAGCTGATTCAGTCCACAGGGAAATATGAGGGTCTATCTCATGAAGACCTGCTAAGGCACATTCAGAACTTCCTGGAAATTACAGACACTTACAATTATCTGAACATTTCCAAGGACTATGTCAGGCTGACACTGTTTCCCTTTTCACTGCTGGGGGAAGCTAAGGAATGATTACAAAAGGAGCCTGCAAACTCAATCCACTTTTGGGATGATTTAGCAAGGAAATTCTTAATCAAGTATTTCCCCACTAAGAAGACAAAGTCACTGAGGAGCCAAATTCTTGGGTTCCAACAACAGGATGACGAGATTCTTCGTCAAGCTTGGGAAAGATACAAGAAGCTACTCAGAGACTACTCGCATCATTGTCAGACCGATGAGGTGTTGGGTCATGCTTTTTTTGATGGGCTAGATGAGACATCAAAGATGAATCTTAATTCAGCTTGTGGGGTAGTTGCATGTCGAGGCCGTATAATGAAATCCAGCTCCTGCTAAACAACTTCACTGCCAATGATCATAATTGGCAAGGAAATGGGGAATTACGATGAGCAATTAAATAGAAAGCAGCCGGTGTAATTGAGATTGATGACTTCTCAGCCATGAGAGCAGATATAGCAAAATTGGCAAATCAGATGAATAGAATGACAATGCACCAAACACAACAGATGCAACATGTACAACAAATGTCTACTTGTTGCGAATTATGTGGTGATAGTCACACGAGTGACATGTGCCCCACGAATCCTGAATCTATATACTATGTGGGGCAACAGAGCAGAGGTCCGATGAACCGACATGCACAATATGGGAACACTTACAATCCAAATTGGAAGAATCATCCTAACTTCTCCTGGGGTGGAAATCAGCCGACTCAGAATCATTATAGGCCCCAGGGAAATTTTAATCAACCTCAGAAGTCACCCCAGCAAATAGAAGAGACTACGAATGACTTGTTGAAGAAGTTGTTACTTGAAAATCAGCAACTCAGGACCGATTTCAGAAATCTTGAGCAACAAATGGGGCAACTAGTGTCAAATAAAAATAAAATACTAGGCCTACAGGCGCTCTTCCCAGTGATATAGAGAAGAACCCTCAAGTTAATGCAGTTACAGTAAGAAACGGGAGTGAATTAGAAGAAGTGCCAAAGAAGAGAAAGGACAAGCCTATACCTGAGGGGGAGTTAAGTCCTAAGGCAACACATGAGTCAAAGAAAGATGATGCAAGTTCAAAGCAAGTGAATGCTGCAAGACCGCCACCACCCTTCCCCCAAAGATTGCAGAAGAAGAATGATGATCGGATTGTCAACAAATTTCTCTCTATGTTGAGCCAGGTTTAATTGAATATTCCGTTGGTGGATGTACTTCACAAAATTCCAAAGTATGCTAAGTACATCAAAGATATAGTAGCTCATAAAAGGAGATTGACTAAATTCCAGACAGTCGCACTTACGGATGAGTGCACTTCAAGAGTCCAAAACAAGTTTCCTCAAAAGCTTAAGGATCCTGGCAGTTTCACCATCCCTGTGCAGATTGCTAATTTCGACGTGGGTCATGCTCTTTGTGATTTGGGGGCAAGCATAAATCTGATGCCCTAGTCCTTATTCAAACAATTGGGTCAAGGAGCTCCAAGACCAACTACTGTGATATTGCAACTAGTTGATAGGTCCATAGCCTACCCTGAAGGAGTGATTGAAGATGTGTTGCTGCAAATTGGGAAATTCATCTTCCCCACGGACTTCATTATCCTAGATTATGAGGCTGATGAACAAATTCCAATCATATTGGGACGACCTCTCTTGGCTACAGGTGATGCAATTATTAAAGTGAGTGAGGGAAAAATGATTATGAGGGTGGACAACGAGGAAACAATTTTTAGTGTCTACAAGGCAATCCAACTTCCTCTACATTATGAGGAGCTCTCTATGATATCTGTTGTGGAGCTGGATGAGCAACTTATTGACACGAGTGTATATCTAGACGATTCTCTATAGAAAGCACTCATGTTGTTCGATAGCTTGGAGATTGATGACGAGGTTGATGAGATGATGCATATCCTAGATGCATCATGTGCTTACATGCAGGGATTAAACCCCTTTGAGCCCCTAAATAGGCCAAGTGGGCCTCCTCCAAAGCTGTCGATTGAAGAAGCTCCAAAACCGGAACTTAAACCTTTGCCCCCTCACCTTCAATATGCTTATTTGGGTGGTTCTGACACTTTACCTCGTTATTGTTTCTTATGACTTATCTAAATTGCAGGAAGAAAAGCTGTTGAGAGTGCTACGTGAGCACAAGTGAGCAATTGGGTGGACGATGTCTGAGATTCGAGGCATTAGTCTAGCTTTCTGCATGCATAAAATCCTCATGGAGGAAGGGCACAATCCAAGTGTAGAGTAACAACACCGCCTAAATCCAATCGTGAAAGAGGTGATAAGAAAATAAGTGATTAAGTGGCTTGATGCAGGTATTGTATTTCCAATCTCTGATAGAAAATGGGTAATCCCCGTCCAATGTGTGCCTAAGAAAGGGGGGATGAGTGTAGTGGCTTATGAAAATAATGACCTGATTCCCACAAGAACTGTCACTGGGTGGAGAATTTGCATAGATTATAGAAAATTAAACAATGCCACCCGAAAGGACCACTTTTCCCTCCCCTTTATTGATCAAATGCTTGATAGATTAGCTGTACAGGAATACTACTATTTCTTAGATGGGTATTCGGGGTATAGTCAGATTGCTATAGCCCTAGAGGACCAAGAGAAAACTACATTTATGTGTCCCTATGGCACGTATGCATTTAAGAGAATGCCATTTGTACTTTGTAATGCACCTGCGACTTTTCAAAGGTGTATGATGGCTATTTTTACTGACATGGTTGAAAGATTTGTAGAAGTGTTCATGGATTTTTCTGTGTTTGGGTGTTCTTTTGATAATTGTTTAATGAACCTTGATAAAGTGCTTGCTAGGTGTGAAGAGACAAACTTGGTGCTAAACTGGGAAAGTGCCATTTCATGGTACGTAATTGTATAGTCTTGGGGCACAAGGTGTCCAAAAATGGGTTGGAGGTAGACAAAGCAAAGGTTGAGGCAATTGAAAAATTGCCCCCAACGACATCCGTTAAGGGCATTGGCAGTTTCTTAGGCCATGCAGGTTTTTATTGTCGTTTCATTAAAGATTATTCAAAAATTTCTTCTCCTCTGTGCAGGCTTTTTGAGAAAGATATCCCGTTCAAGTTTGATAATGCCTGTTTGAAAGCATTTGAGGAGCTGAAGGGAAGATTGGTGACTGCAACAATTATCATTGCCTTGTATTGGGCGTAGCCATTTGAGTTGATGTGTGATGCAAGTGACATAGCAATCGGAGTTGTTCTGGAGAAAAGGAGAGATAAAATTTTTCACTCTATTTATTACCCGAGTAAAAGACTGAATCCAGCACAGAAGAACTGCACTGTTAGTGAAAAAGAGTTACTTGCAGTGGTGTGGGCGTTTGGCAAGTTTAGATCTTATCTAGTGTGAACCAAAGTCATCGTCTACACATATCACTCAACTATAAGGTACTTGTTTGAAAAGATAGATGCCAAGCATGGCTAATTCGATGGGTCCTACTCTTGCAAGAATTTGACTTGGAGATCCGAGATCAAAAAGGAATAGAGAATCAAGTGGCTCATCACTTGTCCAGATTTGAAATCGGAGCCATGTGGCTGAAGGGGTGTCGATCAAAGGAACATTTTCCGATGAGCAGTTATTAGTAACCACCTCGAGTGAAGCCCCGCGGTATGCAGATTATGTGAATCTTATTGCAAGTGGGGTGACGCCACAAGAATTGACACCCGATAATAGAAGAAGATTTCTATATGATGTGAGGCACTACATGTGGGATGAGCCATTCCTATATAAGCAGTGTGCAGATCAGTTAGTACAAAGGTGTGTCCTTGAGGAGGAGATGAATGCAATATTGCATGACTATCATGCTTCTCCATATGGAGGTCACCATGGTAGGGATAGAACTGCCCAAAAAGTGCTGCTCGAGTTTCTATTGGCCAAAATTGTTTAAGGATCCACACACTTTTATTAAAAAGTGTGATATGTGCCAAAGAATCGGAACAATCACGAAGAAGCATGAGATGTCCTTGCAAAATATTCTGGCAGTATAGCTCTTTGATGTTTGGGGGATTTATTTCATGGGACCATTCCCATACTCTAATGGTCACATGTACATCTTGGTGGCGGTTGACTATGTGTCTAAGTGGGTGGAGGCCATTGCTCTTCCTACTAATGACGCAAAGGTAGTGGTAAACTTTATAAAAAAGCACATCTTCACACGCTTTCGGACTCCAAGGGTGCTAATAAGTGACAGAGGAACTCAATTCTATAACAAATTGTTGAATAATGTTATAGTAAAGTATGGAGTTAAGCACAAGGTTGACACCGCCTATCACCCCCAAATAAGTGGTCAAGTGGAAGTGTCAAATAGGGAGGTGAAGTAGATTCTGGAGAAAACAGTAAGTGGAAATAGGAAGGATTGGGCCGGAAAATTGGATGACGCATTATGGGCATATCGAACTGCATACAAGACCCCCATAGGTACTTCTCCATACAAGTTGGTTTATGTAAAGGCATGCCACTTGCTCGTCGAACTTGAACACAAAACCTATTGGGCGATTAAAATGCTGAATATGGATATGGACTTAGCCGGCGATAACAGGTATTTACAACTCAACAAGCTTGATGAGTTTCGATTGCACGCGTACAAAAATGCCAAATTGTATAAAGAAAAGACCAAGAGGTGGCACAACAAGCACATCCATCATCGCAAGTTTGAGCCAGCTCAAGAAGTTCTCTTGTTTAATTCGAGGTTGAAGCTTTTTCCCGGAAAGCTTAAATCTCGATGGGCAGGTCCTTTCGTTGTGGTAAGTTAAGACCCCATGGAGCGGTGGAATTGCGTGATGCGAGCTTAAGTGGTACCTTTTTGGTAAATGGGCAGCGAGCGAAACATTATTGGGGTGGTGACATTGCACGTCATAAGACCGTGGTGGACTTGGCCGGTGCTTGAAAAATGTGTTGAGTCGTGCCGCGACGTTAAATCAGGTTCTTGTTGGGAGGCAACCCAATTTTGTTCGTAGCTTAGCTTTTTGTTTTCTTTTAGTAAGAGTAGACTAGTTTTTTTTGTTGTTTCTTTGTAGTTATAGAAATCATAGGCGGGAAGGGTGTGGGGTGTGTAATATATGTATTAAGTGCTCGGGTAGGTGAAATTTATCAAAAAAAAAATTGAAAAATCCGGCGAACCAACGCCTAGGCCTGCACCCCACGGTGCCTGGGGCGCGAAAACCAGAATGTTAAAAACCCCAGCGCCAACCCCAGCATAGGGCGCTGGGCTGGGGTGGGGGGTCAACAAGTAAGTATTTTTTTTTAATTATTTTTTTTATTTTCGTTTTTGTTAAAAACACCCCTAACCCGTACAACCCGACCCAACTATCCATATACATACACGTACTAACCCATACCCAATTATCCAAACCCTTCCCTTAATTTAATTAAAATAACTCTAACCCAAAATCCCACCCTCTATCTCACCGTAACTATCACACACAACCTCCCCCCCCCTCCCCCACTCTGTCTCTCTCCCTGTTGCTCTCTCTCATTCTCTCTGAAATTCTCCAATTTTTGTTGCTCAAATTCATCTTAAGACTCAAAGGTATGTTCTTCTTGTTATCTCTTTTCTTGTATTTTGAAATTTCTTAGTGTAATTCTAGTCATCCTTCTCCAACAACCCCCAATCCCCTAGGTATCTTTAATATGTTTTGTTGTTAAGGTGGGTGGCCCTAGTGTGCACGAAATTGGATGCCAAAATTTGTTGTGAAATTGTATTTAAAGTAGTAAACTACAATTCCCTCTACTTTATTTAAATTTTGGAGGGCTACCTTGGTCCACCATTGTTGATATAAGAGAAGTAAAATTGATGCCCACAAGGTATTTGTTAAAATTCCTAAAAGAGTGAATTGAACACCGGTGAATTTTGAGCAGCCGAGTGTAGTTGTATATGATGTTGGGAGAAGTGTGGGGTGTTTGGGGGTATTGTATCTTTTTGTAAACTCTTGTAAGTAGTAGTTAGTTCACTATATTAGTGTAGTATTGTGGGCTTTAGCATTGCTTGCTTGCACTACAGTTATGTTATGGCCATGTTAGACTACTTGAATTGTTTGGCATGGGGAAGTCTTGAATACCTATCGCCTTTTGATGACACATTGGTGCACGTTGAACCGCTATTGTGAGTAGATTATACATAGCATTTGGTTTTAAGCGTCGGTCATCTTTTCCTCTCACGATGACCTTGGGCAAATTTCTTGATTTATTCTCACCTTTATGTTTGTCATGTGTAAGTTTCTATGGCTCGTGACAGTGCCGCCAAAAGAAAAGGGGTGGGAAAGTCCTATGCCACTACTCCCCCTCCCAAAACATGCAAGCAAGGTGAAGGTTCTTCCCGACAAGATAAGGGAAAGTAGGTTGCTAGCGGGTCGACGAGGCCACCACGTCCTCGGGTGGATCTAGTTCGAGAAGACGCCATCAAATGGCATGATAACTTTGTGCCATATGGGAAATATGTTTCCGAACTGGGGATTAATGTGAAGGTCCTAGAAAAGAACTTCCCGGATGTACTTGCTCGGTTGGTAGAGATGAAGATGGATAAGCTCATAGAATGTCCGGGCCCTGCAAATGTGAGCATGGTACAAGAGCTGTATGGCAACTGGACCGATGACCTCTTCTAGTCATGGGTCTGAGGAAAGGATATACCACTGGATAGGTGATCCTTGTATGATTTTTTGGGAGTTGATAGTCCTAATCCACGGAGGATATAAAAGTTTGTCAAAAGTCCATGCTACCGGGCAATACGTCACACACTTTGTGGCGTTGATTCTAATGCAAAGTGGATGCAGACTAAGGGTAATTCCCACGTTGAGATTCTCCATTTTGACTTTAACAAGACGGTTAAGGAATGGCAAAACTTTGTGCAGGCTAGATTGATGCCCGTATAGCATAAAAGTGAATGCACTCGAGCTCGAGTGTGTGTGATATACTTTTCTGATGACCGAGCAACCCATAAATGTGGGTGAGCTCATGCTTGGGGAGATGGCCCGCACCCGCTTTGGGGGAAGGATCAAAAGGTTCTTCTTTGGAAATCTCCTGACTCAGTACATGCTATCCCGTGGGGTACACGAGTACCCTGGCTCTGATGAGATAGTGGAGGCACCCAAGGCATTGCTAGACATCATATCCATGTTGTAGTCCACATCAAAGCTAAGCCAGGCTTCAAGGAATGAGAGGGACAAAAATTTTAACAGGTATCTTTATAGTTCCCTCAATGTGATAATGAGCAGGCTAGGGGTGTCTGATGAGGAGCACATGCATTTGCGAAATGATCTCTCTAGTTTTTTCAAGGAGATATTGGGCATAGCACCGGGCAGTCACATCCATCTGTCTGAGGACGAGAACACTCACAAGGGATCTCATGATGAGGATGTGGATGATGATGAAGTTACGGGGCCCATGGCTTTGGTGTCCTTAGGAGATGATGATGAGCCCAGAGCCGCGGCTGGTGGGCATCCTGAGGAGGCGGACCCCGACTAGCAGTGAGTACTTCCTGACTTTTAATTGTATAAAATGTTATTGTTATTGTTTTGCTTTATATTTTTTAGCTTAGTTTAGAACTAACATAGTCTGATTAGCTAGTGTAAAAAAAACATTTCAGAAGAAGTTCGGACTTTTCTCGACGATGGATCTGTTGGACAATTTTTTTGAGGGTTTAAAGTTCGATTAAAAATACCAAAAAGATTTTCCTTTATTCTTTTTAAGATAGTTAGGTAGTATCCCTTAGTTTTTCTTTGGATGTCGGTTCTTTTCCAAGGGTGTAGCTCGAACCGGGTGTTTTGTTTTGTTTTTTTAGGAGTATGATAGGGAGAAAACTGAGGTGCTCTGAGGTACCTATTGACATGTTTGGTGTTGGCACGTTAAGCTATGGCATGCGCTCTATCTTCCTGAATATTTGATTTGAGTTGTAATGCCCAAGTAAACTAAGTAGCCTATTCTTTGATGCCTTTTTCTCAGTTGGTTGACTTGTATGCCACCTAGTGCATTATTGCTTAAAAATTCTAAATTCACTATGCTTGCTTGATTTGAGAGTAGAACAGAACCATCCTGATTGAGTCAAGTGCAACGTGTGTGTAAGGATTGATGATATTATCTGCTATCTTGTGTAGTCTAGAACTTGTCCCATGTGTTAATCAAAGCGAAATCATTAAGTTGTGCTAGTCTAGGAGATGACGTAGGCATTTCTTGCTTGACCATAGAGGTGCTTGTCACTCACAAATAAAATGTTTTCCGTTTCTAGCACCTTTGAACCTATAGACCTTTTCTTTGGCACTCACATTACAAGCCGTACCCATATTTTGTTCTTAATTCGAGATTGTTGAACCTGCACCTCCTAAGGAACTTACTCTCTAAAAGAAGTAAGGTGAGGGATTGGGGGGTGGCTTTCGAGTGGAACCATGGAAGGGCCCTTAAGGTGCATTAAAATTGTGAAAGAAAAAGGTCACTCGCCGATGAACCTTAATGTATGGAGTGTGTGGAGAAAAGAAAGAGAAAAAAAAAGAAAAAGAAAAGAAAAAGAAAAAATAGTTCAAATAGTGTAGAAAGACACACACCTCCTAATACTTCTAATTAGTGCTAGTGGAGCCATAGAGAGGTGCTTAATTAAAAAGAGGGCTATGTTATATATGATGTATGACAAGTGAATTGATTGAAAATAAGATGTGCTCAATTTGTGAGAGTAGTGTATTAAAGTGTTTAGGAGGATTAGTCACTATTCCTAAATGTATCCTACCCGTCCCTTAGCCTACATTACAACCTTAAAGTCCTAATTGATCCTAGATTTGGCTAGCTTAGATTAGTAGAGATGTACACTACAGGCAAGTTATGGTGCGACCACGGGATGCATATGAATTATTTGTGAGAGTGAGCGGATTTTGTTCAATAGTGTGATGTCCTTAATTTATGTTCAATGACATATTTGAATGTATGGGCTACCTCTATATTTACTCTTTTGCTTGTGGTGAGGGCACTTGGTCTCATGATGGATTGGTGATGTTGTACACTTCTTTTGTTGGGTGAGTACGTGAGTTGAGGATGCTTAGTGGTAACGAGTCATCTCTTAAGGTTGGGTGTTTGTGGAGAGGTTGTTTGAGTTGGTAGAATATCATTGTGTATACTTGGGCTAGTTTAAAAATGGGAAGAATTTGAAATTCGTGTGTTCATGCTTAACTGCCGGTATGGACCATAGTCAAAAGGTAGAGTGTGTGATGGAATTAAATGTGAATTGATCTTTCATAGTGATAGGTATGTTTTGGGGTGTTAATGTAGTTCTATTGCTTGAGGACGAGCACGAGTCTAAGTGTGGGGTGTTGATATTCGGCTTAATGTATGCATATTTTGATGTATATTTCCTCACATTATGCTCATGTCTCGTAGATTTTGGATGTATAATATAATGATTTATGCTAATTGGGGTATTTTTATGTGTAGGAATCATTCGGACGCAATTTGGGACGAAAGTGCGCGAATTGGAGCGAAAATGGGAAGAAAAAGAGAAATGGCCCAGTTGAGCGCCACAAGCAGCGTGGGGCGCTACCTGTGGCGCACAAAATAGAATGCTGAAAAGTTGAGCGCCAGGGCACGCCCCACGCTGCCCTGGACGCTCAAAACATGAACATGTCCTATTTCGATTAGGACTCGGTTATTTTGACCCCAAGACGCCCCCAACTCATATAAAAGACAACCTAAACCTATTTCGAGGGGGAGGACGTGACTTTAAGAGAAGAACAAAAGTACAAAACACTCGGGAGCAGTGGTTCATATCACTTTGGAACCTATGGGTTAATGCTGGTTTTGGCCAAGTCCTGGTGCGACCGCACCAGTGGAAATTTGGGCGTAGGTGCGCAGCTGCTGAAGCAGCTGTCGAAGCACAAAAGCACAACAGGGAGCTGAGAGCAAGGGATCGCAGATGCGGAGTTGGTCTTATCTGCGCAAGCGCAGAACTGAAACGTTGGGCGCAGAAGCGGGAGAAGGCGCAGGAGTGGATGTCACGACCCAATTTCCCTATGTAGGATGTCATGACGGCACCTAGTCTCTATGACTAGGTAAGCCTAACACTTACAAAATTAATATATAGAAATTTACCAACAGAACTATTAAGCAGAAACCAGATATTTCTAATTGAACCCAACATTTACAACATGAAATAATATCCCCAAAACCGGTGGTACAAGTCATAAGCTCTACTGGATTTTTCTATAAAATCCCTATGTACAAATGTTCCGGAATAGAAATAAACAATCCAAGGTGAAGTTTTAGAATGTGACTCTGAGGCCTGCGAACGCAACAACAGGTTTACCTTGTGTATCCAAAGCAATACTCGACCAGCTAGCTAATGATCAACAATATCTGAGGTACCTGGATTTGCACAAAAATGTGCAGAAAGCATAGCATGAGTACACCACGGTAGCACCCGGTAAGTATAAAGACTAACCTCTGTGGAGTAATGACGAGGGACAGTCAAGATACCTAATGGACTAAACAACTTGAACAAGTATGAAGGTGACCTAACATGGAAACAATATTAATATAAAGCTTAGCATGGTAAGGATAACAAAACAATACTCGCAATAAAACACTAGAAACAACAACTAGCAACGGGGAACAAACAAGTAATAATGTTGTAGAGTAAGCTGAACACTGTCTAAGTCCGGTGAAACCAATAAAGGAAAACCAGTAACAACTCAATAAGAACAACTGCTTTCACACTAGAATTATTCAAGAATTTCCGCGAGGTACCAAACATCATAATCACAAATCGCGGGTCTCAATCCATGAACCTAATTACTTGGCATCTTGTGCCCACATTACAATCCATAACCGCACGGATGACTCATGTGACAAGAGAGTTACAATATCTAATATCCGCATGGACCACTCATGTGCCAACAATAACAATGATTCATGTCTGTACATACAACTCACGTGCCAATAGAACAACTCTCACACAGAAGGCAAGTAGACGAGAATACATGTGAATGATCAATAAACTTCAGGATTCATCTTCTTAACCAATATGACTGATTAACTACGTGTATGCTTGTGCAAGTGTTCTATCATAACTCGAGTCAACAAGTAAGATTAGAGACAATGAATGGTACATAAGAAAACAACACAACAAAACATAAAATGCATGGCTCACACAAAGTGGTCACACCACTGCACAAATATGATCAACAACAATGCCCCCAAACCATCACAAGTCATCATAAATCATTCCCCGACATAGCTCACCTTGTCTCGCCACGTGCGCAATAATAAAGTAAATGCCCGCCTTGTCTCGCCGCACGCGCATAATAATGTTCCCACTTTGTCTCGCCACATGCGCAAACCCACATATATAGCCCTCCTCGTCACGCCGTAGGTGCAAATATCAATAGTAACAACAACATGGCAGAAAACTCGTACAAAAACCCGAACAATCCTCCCAATAATATCACGTGTGCCAAAAACATAACAACACAATAAAATGACTTTCACAGCATGTGCCCATATGTCCCAACATTTCCTCAACTCATAGCCCTCAACTCAACAACACTGAGTACAACAACAACAACAACAATAACACGAGAATACGGCAAGTAAATCAACTCAGGAACTTTCAGAACACAAAGGAACGGTAGGACGAGTTCACAAAGAAGGACGCAACACGGAAAGTTGGTCTCAACAAGAATAGCTCAACAAGGGAGAGATAATATGCAACAATGATTCTCCAAAAGTATAATTCGACAATTAGAGAGAGCTAGCATGAATCAATGATTCCGAATAAGGATAAGTCAACAATGAAAAAAGGATAACAAAAAATTCATTTAAGGTTGAGCAATTACAGAAGAGATAACAATAAATTCAATTAAGGGTAAGCAATTTTGGAAGAGATAACAATAATAACTTCAAGTAAGGATAAGGAATTACGAAAAAGATAGCATGGCAATAAAAGAGGCAACAACATCAATTAAGGCACATAAGGGTTCAATTGGCAAAAAGGGTAAAACATAAATCAATTAATTCCAAATAAGACATGTAAGGGGTAAATTTAGTAAATGGAGGATTTAACATGATAAAACAATTTTGTATCTAATGCACATAAGAACATAACGGCCCTAAACATTCAAATTCCACAAGTAAGCCCGAGTACGTACTCGTCACCTCGCGTACACGGCTTTCACACGACACAATTAGCACAAATGATTCAAATCCTAAGGGGTAGTTCCCCCACACGAAGTTAGGCAAGATACTTACCTCAAAGAAGCTAGACCAATACTCTAAAATGACCTTCTCGAGTGAAACAACCTCCGGACGGCTCAAATCTAGCCAAAATAACTTTAAATCATAAATAAAATACATAGATAACAATTCCGTAAAATAAAGCTTCGATCTTTAATTATAACTAAAAAGTCAACCCAAAAGTCAACCCCGGGCCCGCACCTCAGAACACGATAAAATTCAAAAAAGTCGAACACCTATTCGATAACGAGTCCAACCATATATGAATTACCAAATTCCAATATCAGTTCGTCCTTCAAAACATCATTTTATATTTTTGAAAGATGTTTTTTCAATTTTTCTCAATTGTTTCCATTAAATTCACAAATAAATGATGAATATAACCATGGAATTATAAAATATAATCATTTTCGGATATAGAACACTTACCCAAATCAAACTAGTGAAAAATCCCTCCAGAATCGCCCAAAAACGAGGCTTCCAACTCAAACAAAAAAAATGAAAAATGACAACCTCCAATCCCTAATATTTCTACCCAGATTCGTACATGCAAAACAATTTGTGCATTTACGAGCTCGCATTTGCGAGCTATGACTCGCATTTGTGGTTCCAACCAGCCAGCTTAGTGGCCGCACTTGTGCAAGAAAATGTCGCACCTGCGGCTTTGCGGATGCGACCAAATTACCGCAGAAGCGGGCTTTCCTATCGTAGCAGCGATTGCGCATCTGCGCCCAAAATCTCCGTAGAAGCGAAGAAACTGGGCACCCCCCATCTCGCAGAAGCGACGAGCAACGACGCATAAGTGACCACGTACCTGCGCTCCAAAAATGCGCAGGTGCGACGTACCATAACCAGACCTGTCCAGCATGCTCCTAACGATCCGAAACCCGTTCGAAACTCACCCGAGCCACTCGGGACCTCGTCCGAACATACCAATAAGTCCCATAACATAATACAGACCTACGCGAGGCCTCAAATCACATCAACCAACGTCAAAACTGCCAATCGCATCACAAATCAAACTTATGAATTTCCAAGTCTTCCAACTTCCAACACTTGTGCCGAAATATATCAAATCAATCTGGCATAACCTCGATATTTGCATGCAAGTCCCAAATGACATAACAGAGCTACTCCAACTCTCAAAATCGCAATTCGAGCACAATATCAACCAAGTCAACTCCCGGTCAAACCTCTCAACCTTCCAAAACTTCAACTTTCCAATTTTTGCCGAAATTCTTCAAATTACCCTACGGACCTCAAAATCTGGATGTTATCCTAAGTCCAAAATCACCATACGAACCTATTGGAATCATCAAAATGCCATTTTTGAGTCGTCTACACAAAAGTCAAAACTCCGGTCATTTCTTATCGCTTTAGCTTATAAAACAAGAATCCTTCTTCCAAATCAATCTCGAATTATCCGAAATCTGAACTCGACCACACACGCAATCATAATACTCAACACGAAGCTGCACGAGACCTTAAGCCACCGAACGTAATGCTAAAGGGGAACTACTCCATAGGTATGGAGCTATTCATCACAAATAAAATTAAAGTAGAGGAAAACATAAATTCAATCCAAAATCGTGTCTTGAGTGAGGAAGGAATGATGAAATCCTTGTGCTCGTGCTCTTCCAACTCCTCCTTAGCCTCCTTAGGTCCAAAGTATGTCAAAAGTCCGGAAAATAACATTTTCCCATGTATTTAAACCAAGTATGGTAAGGCCCAGACGAAACCACCTTCTCCTAGCTGAAATTGGAAAATTACTCTGTAAAAAATACACAGGCGTGCTGCATGGGGCAACGCGCCATGCGAGGAATTAGTGGAGAAATCTAGAGAGCTAATTTCTGGTAGACAATAGAGGATTGCACAAGCGCGGTGCCCCATGCGCCGCCCCATGCGCCTTGGCAGTAGGGAGTTCTTAGAGTACAGACCAAACTTTGATTTTTAATATCTAGACTTGGTCCTCGACCCACGAACACAATCCCGGCTTGGTCCATTGGGCTTTTACTCAGACTTCAAAGCTCCAAATCACTCAAGTTCATTCCACAATATCTACATAGCTCAGAATCACTCATACAAGGCATTAAACACACAATAAGTGTAAAACACTACCGATTAAAGCCCAAACATGAATGAAGTGCAGTGAATTAAAGTGCAATAAGCGACTAAAACATGAGATTATAACCTACCATCATACATCACAACGGTACCTAGTAAGTATCAAGCCTAACCTCGGTAGAGGAGTGACAAGGCTAGGTCAAGACACCTATTGGAATATATATGAGAACTGAACAGGATATGACAATATGATAATGAAAACAACGAAAAATGATACAATGAAGAGATATAACAAGCATAGCTACACTGAAATAAGGCAATTAAGACACCACGGAAGAAAACAAAGAATAAAATGCCAAGGAAACAATGCAAACAAAACACAAGTGATGTAATTGAAAGGTATCAATAAGAATCATTACCGAGGTGCCAAAACTTTCCTTATATCACCACGGGAGCTTTGTATTTAGTTTTGAAAATCATTTTCCCGAAATAGCTACCCACATTTTAGCCCACCTTATCATACTACGTAACTTCAAGTAGTTCCCCTACTAGCAACACACGTATCAAGCCCACTTTATCTCACCACATGCGTGTCAACCCCAATCCTTATATCACCGCATGCGTATCAATATCATAACATATCACAAATCGCACCTCAAGTGCCCAATACCACAACTTGCCAAAGAAGTCAACAATAATAGTGTTTCCACAATAAATAGCTTAAGGCTCAACCACGATATGCATAAGAGTCTCAACAATAGCAACCGAAAGTGAATAACTCAACAAGAATGGTATTTCAACTAATTTACAACTTTGCCTCAATGTGAATCACGACATTTAAAACTTCAACACCCAATTCAACAATAAGAGATTCCAAGAAATACACTTCAAGTAAAGGAACTCAATGGTTAACTAATGAATAAGGAATTGAGAGGACAATAACTTTAACTAAATATGTAAAGACAATTTGCAAGTAAGAGATAATACAAGTGTTAATGATGTTAAGTAAAGCATGTAAAGATAGACTAATGATGACGAATACAACATATTATGGCAACTCAATTAAAGTCATGAAATGAATCTACATAACTAAAACCGGTCAATTACCCCATTTAGCCCGTGTACACCCTCGTCACCTTTCGTACACGGATTCCATATAACCCAATTAACACAAAACAACAACAATCCTAAGGGGTAGTTCCCCCACACAAAGTTAGGTAAGACACTTACCTCAAAACACGCTAACTCAATCCACTAGCAAGCCTTTCCCATGATTATCCAACTCCGCACAGCTTGAATCTAGCCAAACAACTTCATGCTATAAATACAAACTATAAGAAGCTATTCCAAACAATAAAGTTAAAATATTTAAAGATAAACAAAAAGTCAACTAAAAAGTCAACCCCAGGCCCGTGCCTCAAAACCTGATCAAACTTATAAAATCCAAATGCCCATTCGATAACGAGTCCAACCATACAAAAATTACTCAAATCCGACTCCAAATTGCCTTTCAAATCCCCAAATTTGCTCTAAGAAGTTTCACAATTTCCCCCCAAATTTTCCAACTCAAATCACTAATTAAATGGCGAAAATAACAATGGATTCATGTATAATAGCCAAATCGGAGTTAGAATCACTTACCCCAATGATTTCCTTGAAAATCCCTCGAAAAATCGACACAAGCCGAGCTCTCTAGGTCAAAAGATGAAAAATGAAATAAACCCTAGTCTCTAGCCTTTTCTGCCCAGCGATTTTCAGTTCTGCGGGCATACAGTCGCACCTGCGAACCATTGCAGGTGCGGTCCCCCCTAAGGCCAGAAAAATCCAGTTCTGCGGAGAAATAGCTTGCTTCTGCGAGCCTGCTTTTACGGAGAATGGACCTCATGTGCAGTCCTTGACAAGCCCCTTGCAGTTCCACTTCTGTGGAAGAAACTCGTGCCTGTAGATGCGTACCAGCGCCCCGGAATCCACACCTACGAACCCAGGCCTGGGCTATCCTCCTTTGATTCTACGATGCACCCTCATGCACCTGCATGTCCGCACCTGCGGCCAAACCCTCCGCAGGTGCGATGACACCAGAGCAACATACCTCAGCTATTCAACCAAGTTCAAAATGATTCGATTTCAATCCAATTCACACCCGGGGCCCCGTCTGAGTATACTAAAAAGTTCCATAACACATAATGGACCTATCAAGGCCTAAAATCACATCAAACAACATTAATTCTACAAATTGCAACCCCATTTAAGCCTATTAAAACTATGAACATCCGACTTCCAAAACTAACGCTGATTCATACCAAACCAACTTTGATTGACCTCAAATTTTGCACACAAGTCATAAATGATATGATGGACCTATTCCAACTTCTGGAATTAGAATTTGACCGCAATATTCATAAAGTCAACTTCTGGTTAAACTTCTCAGCCTTCTAATTCAAGCCGAAATGATCTACGGACCTCCAAATCAATATCCGAACACGCTCTTAAGTCCAAAATCACCATATGGAGCTATTGGAACAGTCGAAACTCCATTTTGGAGTCATCTACTCCAAAGTCAAACTACGGTCAACTCTTTCAACTTAAACTTCCAACTTAGGGACTATGTGTCCCATTTCACTCCAAAACTAACTCGAAGCCAAAACGAAACTTTCCGAGCAAGTCACATAACCATAATACAACATAAATGAGGCAATAAATAGGGGAACATGGCTAACATACTCAAAATGACCGGCTGGGTCGTTACATCTTCCTATTAAAACAAATGTTCATCCTCTAATGAGTATAGAGACATACATAAAGTGGTATAAAGATGAGGATAACGGCTACCCATATCATGATTGGTCTCCCAAGTCGCCTCCTTGACTGGTTGGCCCCTCCACCGAACCTTCACTGAAGCAATGCTCTTTGACCTCAACTTTCAAACCTGCCTGTCCAAAATGGCCACCGGCTGCTCAACATAAGACAAATCTTTATCCAACTGAACTTAGCTGAAATCCAACACATGGGACAGATCACCGTGATACTTCCGGAGCATAGTAACATGGAATACCTGATGAACTGCAGCTAGACTAGGTGGCAATGCAGGCATTTAGGCCACCTCTCTAATCCTCTCAAGAATCTCAAAAGGTTCGATATTGATGGTAGGCTATAATCTCATAATTTAGCCACTTATTACACTCCAATTTACTGCACTTTATTTGTTTTGAGCTTTAATTGACAGTGTTTTGCACAAATTGTGTGTTGTATGCCTTGTAGGAGTGATCCTAAGCTATGTAGATATTATGGAATGAATTCGAGTAATTTGGAGCTTTGAAGTTTGAGTAAAAATCCAAGGGATTAAACCAACATCGTGTTCGGGGGTCGAGGACCAAGTCTGGACATCAAATATTAAGATTTGAGCCATATTCTAAGAAAAGTGCACTAGTACGGAGCATGGGGCGGCGCGTGGCGCGCCACGACTGTGCAAATTTCATGCTGCCTGTTAGAACTAACTCTCTGGATTTTCCCACTAATTCCCCGCATGGCGCATCGCCCCATGCGGCGTGCCTGTGCAATATTTATAGAGTGACAATCCTATTTCGGCTAGGAGAAGGTGATTTCGTCTGGGCCCGATCCTACTTTGTATAAATACATGGAAAACATTATTTTTTGGACTTTTGACACACTTTAGGCCTAATGAAGCTAAGGAGGAGTTAGAAGAACATGATCATAAGGATTTCACCATTCCTTCCTCACTCAAGACACGAGTTTGGATTGAATTTATGTTTTCTATACTTTAATTTTATTTGTGATGAATTGCTCCATATCTATGGAGTAGTTCCCTTTAGGGTTTGATAGATAATTGTTTGTGGATTATAACTCTAGTTTTATGTATTGAAGCAATTTTTAATGATTTAACTGTTGCATCTATATTCACTTATTCATGTAATCGAGAGAGGCATAACTTGTGATATCCTTGCATTATATTGTTGGTTGAATTCATTAATTCTTCTTAGTAATAGAAAGAGGCTAGTTGAATCATTGATTAAACCTAGCTAGGAGAATAATCGGAAGAAGTTTTCCTAAAGACCGATCCACTATGCATTCATGCATATATTCACATGCTTAAATTTGTTCATCTCGTGAGGTTACGACTTAATCGAGAGACGAGCTTTTGCTGAACGTTTGAACTAATAATTGAGTGAATTCAAGAGACTCACTTGAACGTTAGAAGTGAATTATCTAGAGTTATATCTCGAACAATTATCTTGCACCTATCCTATCAACCCCTATTTTGTCCAATTGATAATTTCCTTGCTTACTTTTGTTGCGATTGTCATTAGTCAGTAGCTTTAGATTCTTAGTTAATTGTAGTTTGAAATCATATAAACCTCAATTGCGGATTCTCTTGGATAGCAATCAAGCTAGAAAGTACGAGAATACTATTTAAATCCAATCCCTGTAGATACGATATTATACTATATTATATTTGATTAGCGAGCATAATTTAAGTATATGTTTCGAGCGCTTCATATTTTGTGCCGTTGCCGGGGATTGGCAATCAATAGTGTTTGAAATATTTTGTAGTGCTAATTCAGTTATTTTTCTTTTTCTTTTATTTTATTTTTCCCTTTTTACGGTTGGTGTTCTTTGATTGTGCGCAGGTTACAGGTTCAGAGTGGTGCCATACGAGCCAGAAATTGAAAAACAATTGCAAAAGCTGAAGAAGGAAAGAAATCTCACCGAGACAACAAAAAAGGTTGGGCAATCTTTAACCAAAGAACTTATGGCTGGAAATGGTGAAGATAATGTGGACTTGGCTGCGAGAGAAGAAGCCAACGAAGAGAACAAGCTGCACGGGATGCTGAGGAAGCAACTATTAGAGATGCACATAACATCTATGAAGAAGAGAGGGGTCTCAGACTTAATCAACATCAACCCTTGCCTGGGAGACCACTTGGGGATTATGCTAGACCGGTCTACAATCAAGGTTTATCAAGTGTTAGACCACCTCCAATTGCAGCAAACAATTTCGAGTTAAAGCAAGGGTTGCTTCAAACCCTTCAAAATTGTTGTGTCTTCAAAGGGAAGCCAAACGAAGATCCAAACACACATCTAATGGACTTCGAGAAGATTATGAACACCTTTCAATACAATGGTGTGTCACAAGATGCAGTGTATCTAAGGGCATTCCCCTTTTCTCTTAAAGATGATGCAAAGCAGTGGCTTCGAAGCTTACCCGCAGGTTCGATTAGAACATGGGAGGAGATGACCAGAAAATTCCTTGATATATACTTTTCCTCAGCTACAATGGGAAAGTTTAGAAGTGAAATCCATAACTTCTGCCAGAAAGATACTAAAACTGTTTTTGAAGAATGGGTGAGGTTTAAGAAGATTGTTTGAAAGTGTCAATATAGTGGAATTAAAGTGTGGATGCAACTCCAAAACTTTTGGGATAGGTTGACACCGGCCTCACGTAGAACATTGAGCAATGCAGCTGGAGGTCCATTGATGAAGAAGACTCCATAGGAGATAGTCACAATTCTTGACGAGTTATCTGAAGATGCAAATCAGTGATCCTCTGAGAGTGAAGAAAGAAGAAGATTAACTGGTGTTCACCAGGTTGATGCTACCACATCTGTGCAGGTACATCTTGATTCTATGGACAAAGAGATAAGGAGGCCGACCTTAGCCTCAATACAAAATGAGCCTCATGCAACATGTGATATATGTGGACGAGGACACCCTACTCATGAGTGTCAAGCCTCAACTGAGGAAGTAAATGCTACGGGCAACTACAATTTTAATGCAATGGGTCAGAGGCACCTCGGTTTTTCATGGAGTTCACCTGAAGGTACTGCGAATTCTTGGAAACAAAATAACTCTAGACCATAGGGACAAGCAGCTATAGCATAACAAAATCAGTGGAGGCAGCAATTTAAACCTCAACAGCCCATTCAGCCTGGTCTAGAGGATCTAATGAAGGCTTTCATTATCAAGACAGATGAGAGGCTGGACACTCATGGAGTAGCTATCAAAGAATTTGGCACTGGTTTGTGAAACTTGGAGAGACAAGTGGGACAAATTGCAACAATATTATCTGAGCGGATTCTGGGTACTCTCCTCGCTGATACAGAAAATAATCCTAAAGAAACGGTGAATGTTGTGACCTTGAGAAGTGGGCAAGTGTTGAAAGATCCCACCCCAATCCAAGATAATGTGATACTTGAATAAGAAAGTGGGAAGCGGCTGAAAAATGATGTTGATAAAAAGAAGAAGGGCCCCAATGAAAACTGAGAAGAAGAATAAGGAAGAAAATCCGAGAAGTGAGGAACCTGAGAAGAGCGAGCATATGCCTGCTTTACCTTTCCCTCAAAAGCTATATAGAGAAAAGTAGGACAAGCAGTTTGAGAGATTTCTGGATGTACTAAAACAAGTCCATGTAAACTTACCATTTACATAAGTGCAATCACAAATGCTTGCTTGCCAAATTTATAAAGGAGATCCTGACAAAGAAGAAGAAAATAGAGGAGACCTAAGTGGTCAAGTTTACAGAGCATTGCAATGCTATATTGCAAAATAAACTCCTACAAAAGTGTGGAGATCCAGGGAGTTTTACTATACCTTGCTCATTAGGGACTATAAATTTTGATAAGTCTTTATGTGATTCTGGTGCAACAATTAACTTAACGCCTCTATCTATTTGCAGGAAAATGGAGAAGGAGATTGGAGAGATAAGGTCGGTGCCAATATCTTTGCAGCTGGCAGATCAAACGACCTTAACAACCGAGGGGATAATGGAATATGTGTTAGTTTTGGATAAGTTCATATTTCCTGTAGATTTTATAGTGGTGAATATGGAGGAAAACAAAGAGGTCCCCCTCATCCTAGGAAACTCATGCTTAGAGTGGGTGAGGAGACTGTGACTTTCAAGATGAATGTAGAAAAGGGGATGCACAAAGAAAAACCAGCTGCGAGTGTTGAGTGAAAAGTGAAGAGCTCAAAAGAGAAGGTTGAACTGAGTGTGAAAGATAAGTGTGTGGTGTACCCCAAAAAGGCTGAGAAGAAGCTGTCGGCATGGATGTGCGCATTAGTCCGAAGGCGAGGAATGGAGCCCGACTTCGACCCAAACCCCGATTAGATGTTCAGGGAAGTTTCCTTTACCTTATGCTTTTTAATTGTGTGTCATGGGGACATAAGACAACTTAAAGTTTAGGGTGGGGGATAATTATATGTTATATGTATATGTGTTAGTTTTGTTAGTTGTAGTAGTTGGAAAATTGAGAAAATCAAAAAAATTGAAATTGTTTTCGATTTTTCCCGACGATGGATATCATCGACAGGTTTCCTGAGGGATTTTAGTCGAAGGAAAAAGACAAAAATATTTTCTTTTGTAGGTAGTGTATTAATTCCCCCTTGGTTTTCCTTTGTGTCGCGGTTCTTTTCCAAGGGTTTTGTTTGATCAAGGTGTAGTTAGTTTTTATTTTTGTTAGGAATAGGAAACATTGTGCTATGATTTGAATTGAAAGCATTGTCTCTTAACTTTATTATACCTTGAGAATAGTGGGTGCTTTAGCTGTGACGCTTAGGCTCAGTTTTTGACTCTTGTATTTACCTTAAATTGTTTGATCTTAACTTTTCTTAACTGTTTTGACTAGACTGTCTTGATAGTCCAATTTTGAGTGAGTAATGTGCCATGCGTGTGTGAGGTTTTGTGTTATTCAGTGCATTGCATTTGATGTCTAGAACTTTCCTCGGGTGTTGGAAAAGAGAAATAGTAGTTTTATTCAGTCTTGGAAGTGATATAGACATTTCTTTGTTGAGCGAGATATTTGTTTTACCCACCTAATTATTATGTATCTTAGTTAACCCCTTTGAGACTGCAATTCTATTTCGTTGGCAACCACATTACAAGCCTTACCCATATGTTTAAATTGACCATCTATTTGAACCTTGTACCTCTCACGAGTACTTAAATTTGTTATGAACTTTGTAAAAGTTGAAGTGTGGGGTGGATGGTTTGGCTTTTGAGTGGAATTATTAAAATAAGGAGAAAGTTGCATTGTTTTAAAGAAGTAAGAGCCACTTGAATTGAAAAGGGAAAGCAAAAGAAAAATGTTGTATTGTTGTGCAAAATATTCTTTGATAGTGGTGACTCTTGATGTAATTGTGCTTAAAGAAGTAGGGAGTTAATGTATATGGATGTGAAGGTGGAGTTTTGGTTTGACTTAAGTATGGGATTTTGAATGGTTAATTGTATGTATTAAAGTGCTTAGAGAGGTGTAGTCACTCTTATATCCAAGTGTATCCTACCCGTCCTGCAGCCTACATTACAACCAATTAAAGTCCTAATTGATCCTTGACTGAATGAGCTCAATTAGTAGAGTAGTACACTACGGGAAAGCTTATGGTACGTCTATTGTGGCATATGAATGCTATTTTTTTGAGAGTGAGCGAATTCTTTCTATATTGAGTTCCTAATTGTTCTTAATTATTATTGTGTGTGGAACTACTCTCTATTGTTGTGTTTGGGCACTTGATTCATGAAGGAAAGGTAATGTCGTTGACCTCTGTGTTAGAGTAAGTGAGCGGGTTATAAATAATGCGTGGTGCTTTTGAGTCAAATCTCGAGGCTAGGATGTTACGGTATTGTACTTAATTTGTTTTAAATATTCTTGGTATGATGAGTTATTAGAGTTGTTAAAAAAGGTCGTGTCTATGCGAAGTGTAGTTTGATTGCTCGAGGATGAGCATTGGTTTAAGTGTGTGGTGTTGATGGTAGGCTATAATCTCATATTTTAGTCGCTTATTGAACTCCAATTTACTCCACTTTATTCTTTTTGAGCTTTCATTGATAGTTTTTTGTACTAATTGTGAGTTGTATGCCTTGTAGGAGTGATTTCGAGCTATATAGATGTTATGGAATGAATTCGAGTGATTTGAAGCTTTGAAGTCTGAGTAAAAGCCCAAGGGATTAAACTGGGATTGTGTTCGGGGGTCAAGGACTAAGTCTGGACGTCAAAAATTATGATTTGAGTCGTACTCTAAGAAAAGTGCACGAGTGCAGCGCGTGGAGCGCCGCGGCTATGCAAATTTCCTGCTGCCTGTCAGAACTAGATCTCTGGATTTCCCCACTAATACCCCGTATGGTGCGTCGTCCCATGCGGTGCGCCTGTGCAATTTTTACAGAGTGACAATCCTATTTCGGCTATGAGAAGGTGATTTCTTCTAGGCCCGACCCTACTTGGTATAAATACATGGAAAACATTATTTTCTGAACTTTTGACACACTTTAGACCTAAGGAAGCTAAGGAGGAGTTGGAAGAACACGAGCACAAGGATTTCATCATTCCTTCCTCACTCAAGACACAAGTTTGGATTGAATTTATGTTTTCCTATACTTTAACTTTATTTGTGATGAATTGCTCCACATCTATGGAGTAGTTCCCTTTAGGGTTTTATGGATTTGGTGTATTGATGATTGTTTATCGATTATAACTCTAGTTTTATATATTGAAGCGTTGTTAGATGATTTATAAGTTGCATCTATATTCACTTGTTCATGTAATCGAGAGAGGCATAACTTGTGTTATCCTTGCATTATATTGTTGGTTGAGTTCATTAATTCTTCTTCGTAATCGAAAGAGGCTAGTTGAATCATTGATTAAACCTAGTTACTAAAATAATCGAAAGAGGTTTTCCTAAAGACCGATCCACTATGCATTCTTTCATATCTTCACATGCTTAAATTGGTTCATCTCGTGAGGTTACAACTTAATCGAGAGAGGAGTTTTTGCTAAACGTTTGAACTAATAATTGAGTGAATGCGAGAGAATCACTTGAACATTAGAAGTGAATTATCTAGAGTTAGATACCGAACAGTTATCTTGCACCGATCCTATAAACCCCTATTTTCTCCTATTGATAACTACCTTGCTTACCTAGCCAAACAACTTCATTTAATAAATACATATTATAAGAAGCTATTCCGAACAATAAAGTTGAAATCTTTAAAGAGAAACAAAAAGTCAACTCAAAACGTCAACCCCAGGCGCGCGCCTCATAACCTGACCAAACTTACAAAATCCGAATGCCCATTCAATAACGAGTCCAACCTTAAAAAAATTACTCATATCCGACTCCAAATCACCTTTCAAATCCCCAAACTTTGCTCTAAGAAGTTTCATAATTTTTCCCAAATTATCCAACTCAAATCACTAATTAAACGACGAAAATAACAATGGATTCATGTATAATAGCCAAATTGGAGTTAGAATCACTTACTCCTATGACTTCATTGTAAATCCCTCGAAAAATCGCCACAAACGGAGTTCTCTAGGTCAAAAGATGAAAAATTAAATAAAACCTCGCCTCTAGCCTTTTCTTCCCAACGATTTCGCTTCTACGGGCATAAAGCCACACCTGCGACCCCGTACCTGCAGAAACATCCATCGCAGGTGAGGTTCCCACTAAGTCCAGCCAAATCCGCTTCTGCGAGCCCACTTCTATGGAGAATGGACCGCACCTACGGTCATTCATAAGACCCTCACAGTTCCGCTTCTACGGAAGAAAACTTACGTCTGCGGATGCGCACCTGCGCCCAGGTGTCCGCACCTTTGAACCCAGGCCTGGGCTGGCCTCCTCCGATTCTACGATGCACCCACACGTACCTGCGTGTCCGCACCTACGTCCAAACCCTTCGTAGGTGCGATGACACCAAAATAACAGACCTCGTGATCATGGCCTAGCCATTTGACTCTTCAGTCTCATATTGGAACCTGAGGTCAGTTCTCCCACTTCAACTAGTATAAGGACTTTGACACCGTAGACCAATGAAAACGGGGTGGCCACAGTACTAGACATCGAGGTCATACGGTATGCCCATAGGACTTCGGCCAAGATCTCCTTTCATTTCCCTTTGGCGTCAGTCAACCTCTTTTTAAGGTTTTGGAGTATGGTCTTGTTCGTAGATTCTGCCTGTCCATTTTCACTCAGGTGGTAAGGTGTTGAGAGTATCTTATTAATCTTTTGTTTTTCGAAGAACTTATTTACCTTGCTGCCGGTGAATTATTTCCCATTGTCGCAAATGATTTCGGACGGTAAGCCAAATCGGCATATTATATAGTCCTAGATGAAGTTGATGACTTCTTTTTCCCTAACTTTTTCGAACGCTTGAGCTTCGACCCATTTGGGAAAAAAATGAGTCATGAATAGTATGAACTGAACCTTACCGGGTGCCACGGCAGGGGACCGACGATGTCCCTTCCCCATTTCATAAATGGCCATTGGGACAAGACCGAATGGAGTAGATGACCCAGTTGATGGATCATCGGTGCGTGTCTCTAGCAGCCATCGCATTTTCGTACAAAGTCTTTCGCATCCTTTTCCATTTCGTTGCAGTAATAGCCGGCCCTGATTAATTTTTTCGAACCAAAGATTCCGCCCCTTAATGGTTCCCGCAAGTGCCTTCGTGAACTTCTCTCAAGGCATATTCAGTATCTCCTGGCCCCAAGCATATGGCCCGCGGGCCATCGAATGTTCTTCTGAACAAAGTCCCTTTGGTTAAGCTAAATCTGGCAGCCTTCGTACGGAGAGATCTTGATTCTTTGGGGTCCGAGGGCTATTTTCCAATCTTCAAGTAATCCATGTACTTGTTTCTCTAATCCCAAGTTAAACTTGTTGAGTTTACTTCGGCGTGGCTTTCTTCTATCACCGATTTCATGAGTTGTACTAATATTCCCAAGCTGAACTCATCGCTATCGATCGCCGACCCTAAATTAGCCATAGCATCAGCCTCACTATTCTGATCTTGGGGCACGTGCTGTAGAGTCCATTCCCTGAATTGATGTAGCGTTACTTGTAATTTGTCCAAGTTCCTCTGTATATGGGTGAAACTGGGGGTAATATATACCCTGATTTCCCAGTGGGTTAAATAAAGCTAGGACGCGACCACATGGGATCAGAATCAAAGCTGGAGACCTCTCGTACTAAGACCCGAACAGAGTGCCCGATAAGACAACCCTTCCCCGAATCTGGAATGAGCTCCAAGACCTCGGAAATCATGACAACGGTTGTACATGTCTAACAGGGGGCTATGATATCCGCACCCCACCGGGTATCACGACGCAGATCCCGCCTGACATCGGCGGCGGATAAGTAATTGATGAGAAAAAGGATTTTTACCTTTTTTAGAATTGTATTAGGGGTGAAACTCTCCTACTATATAAATGGGTAGTGTTTTTTCTTTTAGGACACATTGTAACATACATACCAAGCCAATACAAACTTACTTCTATGTTTTTCAGTTATTGAAAAATCTATACTATGTTTTTTGGCCTCGAACCCAAGACTCAACCGAGGCCAGAAACTACTGCCCAACCCAGGTTCAAGCTAGGCCATAACATTTCGACTGGTTTGATTCTTTATAACACCGTTAGCTCATTTATCTAATATTCTTGATTAGTTTTGTTAAATCAATCCACAAATACTTAAAACCGCGTATAAATTCAATTGTTATCCATTTTAAGTGTAAATAGTTTGGCGCCCACCGTGGGGCTAAGGATAATAGCGGTGTTTTGATACAAATTTCCATAACACACTCTATTATACACTTGTTCTTTAGGGTTTTAATTTCAGGCCAGCTTAAATATGTCAAACTCTCAGTCTGCTCACTTCAACATTGAGGCTGAATCTGGCCATCATGGCAAAAACAACAACCTGGTACCTAGCAATGAGATTTCCCTTGCTGATCCCAATGGAGTCCCAGCTACCGATCCAATTGACACCAATTTACAGGTTGCTATCGATGCCCACCTACCAACTAACACTGAAAACAATATTCGTGGAGGCCCTCGATCAATGGCTCGAGAAACGTCCGAAGGCGAAGGTGATGGGATAAGCCTACGGCTAATCTTTGAAATTATGTAGGATCAGAAAGTGGTGATAGCACAGCTACAGAATCAAGGCCACCCTCCCGATAGGATAGAGCCCGAGTGGTGCCGGGAGAGCACCCGAAGAAACAAGCAGACCACCGAGAGGTCGGGTGTAGTTGAGCCTGGGGCCAACCCCGAAATAATAAAAATGCTTGAGGCATTGACAAAGCGGGTGGAATCAGGTGAAAAGAAAATTGAGGCCAACGACAAAAATGTGGAGATATATAATTCCAGGGTCTATCAAATCTCGGGAACAATCCCGATATTAAAAGGACTGGATTCAAATAAGTTTATCCAAAAGCCTTTCCCTCCGAGCACTGCACCGAAGCCGATCCCGAAGAGGTTTTGTATGCCCGATATTCCAAAGTACAATGGAACTTCGGATCTAAACGAGCATGCGACCTCCTATACCTATTCCATCAAGGGGAACGACTTGGAAAATGACGAAATTAAGTCGGTGTTGCTAAAGATGTTCGGGGAAACACTATCAAAAGGAGCAATGATATGGTATCACAACTTACCCCTAAATTCTATTGATTCATTTGCTATGCTTGCATATGCCTTTGTGAAAGCTCATGCTGGGGACATCAAGGTCGAGACCAGGATATCGGACCTTTTCAATGTTAAGAAAAGAGATAACGAAATGCTTAGGGAATTCATGTCGAGGTTCCAAATGGAACGAATGGATCTACCCCCGTTTGCCGATGATTAGGCTGTTCAAGCATTCACTCAAGGACTTAACTGTCGAAGCTCCTTGGCTTCGCACCAGCTAAAACAAAATTTGGTGGAGTAACCGGCGGTAACTTAGGCTGACATCCACAATAGATACCAATCAAAAATTAGAGTCGAGGATGACTAACTCGGAGCCCCTTCTGTGTCCGTTTATCCCGTTAGAGCCGACGACAGGTCTAAGAGAATTGTAGATCATAAAGCAAAGTCAATCTGAGACCTCTATAAACCATACAACGGAGATCGAAGAGGAAACGGGTCTAGATGTCTCCATACAAAAGGAGAGGAGGTCAATGGCTCATTAGCCGAGGTCTGATGAGCAAAAATAGTTTCCACAGGCCATTCAGGTCCAGGGAGGCAACAAGACTGTCATAATATAACTTCAACGTCGATGCTGCCAGTATTGTGTCAGCCATCTAGTGCATCAAGTGGCCATAACTTGATGGATACCAAGTGGCCTCGACCATTACAGTCTGACTCCACCCAGAGGGACCATAACTTGATGTGTAAGTATCATGGCACTCATGGCCACAGGACTGAGGATTGCCGGCAATAGAAAGGAAGAAGTTGCCCGATTGTTTAATAACGGGCACTGATGCTAGGCTAGAAACTCGTGTTTTAGCCATAATATTGCACACTAATTACTGCATTTTATGTATGTTTGAGCTTAAATGATAGTGAATTACACTTAGTACGTATTTTATGCCTTGCAGGAAGTGATTTCGAGTTCAAAAGTTAATTTGGAGCTAAATCGATCACTTTGGAGCTTTAAAGTCTAAGTAAAAGCCCAATACATTAAACCAGGATCGTGTTCGAAGGTCGTGTACCAAATCTGGATGTCAAAAGAGTATGAAACAATTTCACTCTAAGAAATTAACATTGCTGTGACGCGCCCTGCGCTGCACCCCGTGGCACGCTTGTGGAGTTTATCAGTGGGCAGTGATTTTTACTTCTTGTCAGGCAATTTTACACTACTGCGTTGTGCCCTGCGGCGCCCAATGCAGTGCGGCAGTGTTAATTTCTCAGAGTGAAATTGTTTCAGCCTCTTTTGATATCCAGATTTGGTACATGACCTCTTAACACGATCCCGATTTAATGTATTGGGCTTTTACTCATACTTCAAAGCTCCAAATTAACTTTGGACTCGAAATTATTTCCTGCAAGGCATAAAACACGTACTAAGTGTAATTCACTATCATTTAAGCTCAAACATATGTAAAATGCAGTAATTAGAGTGCAATACTACGACTAAAACACGAGTTTCTAGCCTAGCATCAACACCCTACACTTAGACCATTGCTCGTCCTTGAGAAATTAAACTACATTTCACGTAGGGATGACCTTTTCATAAACAAACCTCCCTAACACACCATGCCAAGAATATTTAAAGTAGACTGAGCACCATATCATAATATCCCACCCTCAATACTCGACTGAAAAGTACCACGCATTTTTCATAACCTACTCACTTACTCTAACACAGAGGTCAAAGACGTTACCTTACCTTCGCAAATCATGTGCCCTCATGCAAACAAAAGAGAATAATTCCACTCAGAATATCATTCAAGAACAATTAGAAACTCAAGATAGACAAAATTAACTCACTCTCAGAATCAAAATTCATGTGCAACAAAAGACATACCATAGGCTTGCCTATAGTGTAATATTCTACCAATTTAGCACATTCAATCAAGGATCAAGTAGGACTTTAATTGGTTGTAATGTAGGCTGCGGGACAGGTAGGATACATATAGATATAGTGCTACACTTCCTGAGCACTTTGATATATATACAATTTCACAATTCAAACCTCACTCTTACGTTGTACCAACCTTGACCTTTATACATGATAGCATCAAACTCCCCAGATCTTTAAGAACAAACAAGATAAGAAATACCACTGGCAAAAGTTCACTTTTTTTTTGTTGATAAACTACACCTTTCTCCTCTTTCTATAGTTCCACTCAAAAACCCAAACCAACCTCCACTTTAACTTTCACAAAGTTCATTACAATTCAAGTGCTCATGAGAAGTGAAAAGTTTCAAATAGATGGTTAATTCAAACAATTGGGTAAGGCTTGTAATGTGGTTTCCAAATAAACATGACTACAGGCTCAAAGGGGTTAACTAAGATACATTCAATCAGGTAGGTCACATACATATAACTGGCTCAACAAAGAAATGCCTATATCACTTCCTAGACTGAATAAGACTACTATTTCGCTTTGCATACATACAAGGCGAATTCTAGACATCAACTACAATGCACAAAATATCACAAAAAAAACTCACTCACACATTGGCACATAACTCACTTAGGATTAGATCTTTCCCAACTCTCTAGTCAAAGTAATTAATCAAAGTTATAATCACATAATTTAAGGTACTTATTTAATAGTCATGAATTGAGCCTAGGTGTCACAACTAAGGCACTTACCACTCTCACGGCATATGCAGTGAAGGAAAATTGATTATTAAAATTTGCATTGTGACTCAAAATTCTTTATTCCTATAAAATAAAAAGATTTAACTACATTTCGTTCAAGCAAAACCCTTGGGAAAGAACCGCGGCACAAAGAAAAACCAAGGGGGTATTGTTACATTACCTAAAAAAATCTAAAATACTAAAATAAAAGACATATTTTTGGATTTTCAATTTTTTTTTCTTAACTTTCGACTTCATCTCCCTCAAGAAACCCGTCGACGAAGTCCATCGTCGGGACGAGTCGAAACTAAACATTTAATTACTAACTATTACAGGCCGATAGAGTTTAGAATTATAGTTTACAGACCATATTGTATACGAAAGCAAGAAACAAATCAAACAAAACCAACTGGCAAATAGAAAAAAAAAAGTACATATACAATTACAATCAAATAGGAGCACCCTACCCCACACTTAAGAAATTGCATTGTCCCCAGTGCAAAACAGTAAAATCAAGAGTCAAAAGGTGACTCCCCGAGGTTCATGGACTAATCATCAGCACCCTCGAAGGTGCGCAAATAATCCTCATCACCAGAGGGGACGGAGTTCACATCCTCATCTAGTGGCAACTGTCCTCCTCTCGCCAATCCCAACCACTGCCGAGTGACAGCAAGAAGGGGGTGATCTTGCTGCAATGCCTCCAAGTCGGTCTCCCCTCTTTCAGAGCGAAGGCGCAAGTCAACAAACAATAGCTGCAGTGTCTCCTTAACACGAACAAGTCTTTGGTCCGAATTGACAGTAACGGGAGGATCTATCACTACCGTAGCATCATAGGCCTTGATAGGATATGTCACTGGGATGGTCCAGTCATAGTGAAACTCCTCTTCTACAAAGTGTGCACGCAATAACCGAGTGATCATACTCGGGTAGTATAGGCGGCGGGCCCCAAGTGGTCGCACTTTAGCCATGTTCTCCAGCATGATGTTTCCAAGATCCAACCACATCTGTGTCAACAAGGCATAGATCAAACACACTTTCAGTCGTGGGACATCAGTGTCACTTTGAGTGAGCATGATTTTGGGATTAATTAACTGCAAAACAACCCTGGCCAGACGCTTGAATGTTCCCTTCTTCATGTCCTTGTGGAATTCATTCACCTCCCGCGTCCATACGGCATAAGAGTCAGCGCCACATAGCTGTCAGCGGATAGCAGGATAATCTGGTCGATGGAGAAACCTCTAAAAGAGCTTGTGGGAATGCTCTGTGAAGCCAATAATCCGATTGATCACTTTGGAAGAGAATGGAATCACTTTACCTCGTACCCATACTTCGTACACAGCATCCAGGCTGGCCTCAGGTTCCCAGTTGGCATAAAATTCCTTGTCTAGGTTCACGTTCAATGCATCACCTAGACAAAACAGACTGTCAAAACCCAAATCTCGAATGTTTTTGTATATCTCACTATATTTGCGGGCCAACTTTCCATCGTCAATAGCAACCTCAAGCTCTGGTTTCACCACAGGGACAAACGTCTGGAACCAGTGCCGAGCATGGGTTGGGACAGCCCTAATACCGAATTTGCACTCTGGCACCACATCTGAATCAGGATCAATGCGCTCCTCTTCCTCCTCCTCTAGGGCGGGGGGAGGTGCCCGCCCACCTCCTCGACGACTACTAGAGGCAACCTCGGAAGAACCTGTATTAGAGTGTTTGCTTGGGCAGCGAGATATCGTACCTGCACAAGACAAACAATTTTACCCACAATACGGAAAACAAAGCAAGACCAAACGGGATAACCACCCCACACTTATGTTATTGGCATGTTCGCAAGTAAAATGTATATCGGGGACTCAGACTACCCCATTGAAAGTACGCCACAAGCAATCAGCAACCGACTCAACCACCAACATAACATTCCAACATAGAACCACATATAACATTAGTGTAAGAGATAAAATTAAGAAGCTAAACTAGTAATCACGAAAATAAAAAAAATAAGAATTTAGTCTAATTCACTACTAACAAATTAAGATACAATACAACACTACACAATCACAATAGCATGAATCAGACACCTCATTTGGCACCTAGCAACACATGAGCATGGGGTGGTCAATCAATTAGAACTTGGGACTAACGAGTTAAAGTTTCATAGCATAAAAACATGGCATCCCTCCCCACACTTATCATCAAGCATTACATCCCACAAAGCACTTCGTTTCTCAATTTGCAACACTACACAATTTTATGTCACTAAGACATTACAACAAACACATTGTGGGCATATGTTGCACCTTCTTATTTTAAATTCAAATTGGGGTAGAATCACCATACAACCAAAGAAAATACACCTCACACCACAACCACAACATCACTACATTTTCACGATTACACCAAGTTTACAAATGTTTTCACCAACTTCACTAATTTTCGACTATAAGAGCATCCCCTACCAAGGTTCAACATAAATTAATTCTACACCATCAAAACACACCAAAAAGCTTCCATAATTAAAAAAAAATAGTGAACACTCCACAAGTTAGGCGCCATTTTCGACTATAATAGGCAAAGAAACTAAAAAAATTGCACAACTAAATTTACCTAGGGTTTGGTTCAAAATAAACTAAAACTACTTAACTACTACAATCAACTACTAAAACAAAAGAGATGAGATGAGAGGAATACTTATCTTGAAGATGAATAGAGTGGATTGGAAGGGTGTGTGTGGACGGAATTTGAGAAGAAAGAGAATGGGGGAATTGAGGAGGGTTAGAGAGGGGAGAGCTGAGAGACAGAATGAAAGAAAAGGAGGGAAAGAACGGGTATTTTGATTAAAAGACTAAATTTTTTTTTTATTTAAAAAATTACTTTACACTTCTACGTCGCAGGGCACGGCGCCCCAGGTGTCGCGGTAGTGTATTTTATTAGAGGCTCGTTGTTTTTTTTTATCCTGGAAGCCATTTTGCCCGGCGTGATGCATGGCACGGCTCCCCACGGGGTGCGTTAGGCCATTTTTCACATAGTCTGCCTCGCTTTCGATATTTAGCTCACAGGTTGAACCCTGACTCTATTATGTACATATTTTATGTCCAATTCATACTTATACCTGCCCAAATAAGTCTCACAACTCCTAAACTCTAATAATACTAAACTACAGTTATCTAAACTATTCTATTAGAAGCATAAAAACAAATTGGGTTGCCTCCCAACAAGCGCCTGATTTAACGTCGCGGTACGACTCAACAAGTTTTCAAGCATCGGCCAAGTCCACCGAGGTCTTGTGACGTGCAATGTCACCACCCCAATAATGTTTTAATCTCTGCCCATTTACCAAGAACATACCACTTGAGCTCGTATCACGCAATTCCACTGCTCTATGAGGCCTCACACTTACCACAACGAAAGGACATGCCCATCGAGACTTAAGCTTTTAGGGGAAAAGCTTCAACCTCGAATTAAACAAGAGAACTTCTTGACCTGGCTCAAACTCGCAATGTTGGATGTGCTTGTCATGCCACCTCTTGATCTTTTCTTTATAAAATTTGGCATTTTCATACGCGTGCAATCTAAACTCATCAAGCTCGTTGAGTTGTAGTAACCTCTTCTCACCGTCTAAGTCCATATCCATATTTAGCTTTTTAATCGCCCAACAGGATTTGTGTTCAAGTTCGACGGGCAAGTGGCATGCCTTCCCATAAACCAACCTGCACAGAGAAGTACCTATCGGGCTCTTATATGCAGTTCGATATGCCCATAATGCATCATCCAGCTTTCCGGCCCAGTCCTTCCTATTTCCACTTACTGTTTTCTCTATAATCTGCTTCACCTCCCTATTTGACACTTTGACTTGACCACTCATTTAGGGGTGATAGGCGGTGACAACCTTGTGCTTAACTCCATACTTTACTAGAACATTATTCAATAATTTGTTACAAAAGTGAGTTCCTCCGTCACTTATCAACACCCTTGGAATCCCTAAGCGTGTGAAGATGTGCTTCTTTACAAAGTTTACCACTACCTTTGTGTTATTAGTAGGAAGAGCAATGGCCTCTACCCACATAGACACATAGTCGACTGCCACCAAGATGTACCTGTGACCATTAGATTATGGGAATGGTCCCATGAAATTAATCCCCCAAACATCAAAAATCTCAACTGCCAGAATATTTTGCTAAGGCATCTTGTGCTTCTTCGTGATTGTTCCTGTTCTTTGGCACCTGTCACACTTTTTAACAAAGGCGTGTGCATCCTTAAACAATTTGGCCAGTAAAAACCCGATTGCAGTACTTTTGGGCAGTTCTGTCCCTCCTATGGTGACCTCTATATGAAGAAGCATGACAGTCATGCAATATTGCATTTATCTCCTCCTTAAGGACACAGCTTCGTACCAACTGATCTGCGCACTGCTTATATAGGAATGGCTCATCCCACATGTAGAGCCTCACATCATATAGAAACCTTCTTCTATTATCAGGTGTCAATTCTGGTGGCGTCACCCCACTTGCAATAAAATTTACATAATCTACATACCACGGGGCTTCACTCGAGATGATTACTAATAACTGCTCATCGGGAAATGTTTCTTTCATCAAACTCGCCTCACCTACATGGTTCCAATTTTCTAATCTAGACAAGTGAACAACCACTTGATTCTCGGTTCCTTTTCGATCTCGGATCTCCAAGTCAAATTCTTACAAGAGGAGGACCCAACGAATCAGCCTCGACTTGGCATCTTTCTTTTCAAAAACGTATGTGATAACTGAATGATCTGTATAGACGATGACTTTGGTTCCCACTAGATAGGATCTGAACTTGTCAAACGCCCACACCACTACAAGCAACTCTTTTTCAGTAACAGTGTAATTCATCTGGGTTGGATTCAGAGTTTTGCTCGCGTAATAAATAGAGTGAAAAACTTTATCCCTCCTTTACCCCAAAACTACTCCGATTGCTATGTCACTCGTATCATACATCAACTCAAATGGTTGCGCCCAATCCGGGGCAATGATAATTGGTGCAGTCACCAATCTTCCCTTCAGCTCCTCAAATACTTTCAGATATGCATCATCAAACTTGAAGGGGATACCTTTCTCAAGAAGCATGCACAAAGGAGAAGAGATTTTCGAAAACTCTTTAATGAAACGACGATAAAAACCTGCATAGCCCAAGAAACTACGAATGCCTTTGACAGATGTCGGTGGGGGCAAAACCTTGAATCGCTTCCACCTTTTCTTTGTCCACCTGCAAACCATTTTTGGACACCTTGTGACCCAAGGCTATACCTTCACGTACCATGAAATGGCACTTTTCCCAGTTTAGTATCAAGTTTATCTCTTCACACCTAGCAACCACTTTATCAAGGTTCATTAAATAATTATCAAAAGAGCACCGAAACACAGAAAAATCATCCATGAACACTTCTACAAATCTTTCAACCATGTCAGTAAAAATAGCCATCATACACCTTTGAAAAGCCACAGGTGCATTACAGAGATCAAAGGGCATTCTCTTAAATGCATGCGTGCCATAGCGACACGTAAATGTAGTTTTCTCTTTGTCCTCTAGGGCTATAGAAATCTGATTATACCCCGAATAACCATCTAGGGTACAGTAATATTCCTGGCCAGCTAATCTATCAAGCATTTGGTCAATAAAGGGGAGGGGAAAGTGGTCCTTTCGGGTGGCATTGTTCAATTTTCTATAATCTATGCAAATTCTCCACCCAGTGACAGTTCTTGTGGGAATCAAGTCATTTTTTTCATTAACCACTACAGTCATCCCCCCTTCTTAGGCACACATTGGACGGGGCTTACCCATTTGCTATCAGAGATTGGAAATACAATACCTGCATCAAGCCACTTAATCACTTCTTTTCTTACCACCTCTTTCATGATTGGATTTAGGCGGCGTTGTTGCTCTATACTTGGCTTGTGTCTGTACTCCATGAGAATTTTATGCAGGCATAAAGCTGGACTAATGCCTCTAATATCATACATCGTCCACCTAATTGCTCGCTTGTGCTAACGTAGCACTCTCAACGGCTTTTCTTCCTGTAATTTAAATAAGTCAGAAGAAACAATGATAGGTAAAGTGTCAGAACCACCCAAATAAGCATATTAAAGGTGACATGACTTTGGAGGATGACCACTTAGACTATTTAGGGGTTCAAAAGGGTTTAATCCCTGCATGTACGCACATGATGCATCTAGGATATGCATCATCTCCTCAACCTCATCATCAATCTCCAATCTATCGAACACCATGTGTGCTTTCTTTAGAGAATCGTTTAGATATACACTCATGTCGAGAAGTTTCTCATCTACCTCCACAACAGATATCATAGATAGCTCCTCATAATGGCGGGGTAGTTGGATCGTCTTGTAGACATTAATGACTGCTTCCTCGTTGTCCACCCTCATGATCATTTTTTTCTCTCTCACTTTAATAATCTTATCACTTGTAGCCAAGAGAGGTCGTCCCGATATGATCGGAACTTGTGCATCAGCCTCATAATCTAGGATAATGAAGTCAGCTGGGAAGATGAATTTCCCAATTTGCAGCAACACATCTTCAATCACTCCTTCAGGGTAGGCTATGGACCTATCAGCTAGTTGTAACATTACAGTGGTTGGTCTTAGAGCTCCCAGACCCAATTGCTTATAGTGGTTGGTCTTGGAGCTCCCAGACCCAATTGCTTGTACAAAGACAGGCGCATCAAATTTATGCTGGCATGGATGATGAAGCTGCCAGGATCCTTAAGCTTTTGAGGAAGCTTGTTTTGTACCCTTGAAGTTCACTTCTCAATAAGTGTAATTATCTCAAATTCAGTCAATCTCCTCTTGTTAGCCACTGTATCTTTTATGTACTTAGCATACTTTGGAATTTTACGAAGTACGTCTACCAATGGAATATTCAATTGAACATGGCTCAACATAGAGAGAAATTTATTGAACATGCGATCATCATTCTTCTTCTGCAATCTTTGGGGGAAAGGTGGTGGTGGCCTTACAGCCTCTACTGGCTTTGAACTTGCATCATATTTCTTTGACTCATGTGTTGTCTTAGGAATCAACTCCCCCTCAGGTATAAGCTTATCCTTTCTCTTCTTTGGCACTTCTTCTAATTCCCTCCCGTTTCTGAATGTAACTGCATTAACTTGAGGGTTTTTCTCTGTATCACTAGGAAGAGCGCCTGCAGGCCTAGTATTTTGATTCAATGTTAACTGCCCCATTTGCCTATCAAGATTTCTGAAATAGGTTCTGAGTTATTGATTGTCAAGCAACAACTTCTTCAACAAGTCATTCGTACTCTTTTGTATTTGCTGGGGTGGCTTCTGAGGTTGATTGAAATTTCCTTGGGGCCTATAATAATTCTGGGTCGGCTGATTTCCACCCTAGGAGAAGTTAGGATGATTCTTCCAATTTGGATTGTAAGTGTTCCCATATTGTGCATGCTGATTCATCGGACCTCTGTTCTATTGCCCCACATAGTAAATAGATTCAGGATTCGTAGGGCACATGTCACTCGTGTGACTGTCACCACATAGTTTGCAGCAAGTAGACATCTATTGTACATGTTGCATCTGTTGTGTTTGGTGCATTATCATTCTATTCATCTGATTTGCCAATTTTGCTATATCTGCTTCCATGGCTGAGAAGTCATCAAGCTCAATCACACCGGCTGCTTTCTGTTTAATTGCTCTTCGTGAGTCCCCATCTCCTTGTCAATTATGATCATTAGCAGTGAAGTTATTCAGCAGAAGCTAGATTTCACTATACGGCCTCACCATGCAACTACCCCCACAAGCTGAATCAAGGTTCATCTTTGATGTCTCGTCTAGCCCATCAACCAAAGTATGATCCAATACCTTATCAGTCTAACAATGATGTGGGCAGTCTATGAGTATCTTCTTGTATCTTTCCCAAGCTTGACGAAGTGTCTTGCCATCCCGTTGTTGGAACCCAAGAATCTAGCTCCTCAACGACTTTGTCTTCTTAGTGGGGAAAAACTTGATTAAGAATTTTATTGCTAGATCATCCCAAGTGTAAATTGAGTTCGCGGGCTCCTTTTGTAACCATTCCTTAGCTTCCCCTAGCAGTGAAAATGGAAACAATGTCAGCCTGACATAGTCCTTGGAAACGTTCGGATAATTGTAAGTGTCCGTAATTTCTAGGAAATTCTGAATGTGCCTCTACGGGTCTTCATGAGATAGACACACATATTGCCCCGTGGACTGAATCAGCTGTACCATGTACTGTTTGAGTTCAAAGTGCCCCGTGATATCAGGCTTCACAATAGCCTGAGTCATATTAGCAAGATTCTGCCTTCCATCTTCTACCACCAGACGCTCTTCATTAACTTCAATCTCTATTGGTTGTGGTTGAACTACGATGCCCAACTCTCTTTCTATTATAGTTCTAGCTTCGACTTCCCTTCCCACTCTGTGAAGTGTTCGTTCAATTTCAGGATCAAGAGGAAGGAGGTTGTTTGCACTTCTACTCCTCCCCATTCAAAAGAAGAGCCTGCGTTAACACAAACAAGGCAAACTGAAAATTAAATCTTGAATAAATAACTAATAAGAGCTTAACTCAGTCAAGTAGCTAATTTCTAAGTCCCCAGCAACGGCGCCAAAAACTTGTTGCGACCAAAAATACTCACGCAAGTATACGTGGTCGTCAAGTAATAAAGTAGTGAGTAGAGTAATGTTCCCACGAAGACTTATGATTAACTTTTGACTAATTCAAACTCAAACAACTTATCGATTCAAGAGATTTCACACAAAATATATAAGTGACTAATTTACTACCTAAAACTATCAAGCAATAAAATAACTATAAATCAACCACAATACTTAAACAATTTCGGATAACAATCAGTAGGAGAGGATATTCCAGGGTCATAGGCTAGCTAACAATCATGTTGCATTCTTGGCTTAAAATGACTAATTAATTTATCTGGAATGTTGATTGACAGGGTTTATATTACTCATAAGAATCTATCGAGTTCTTACTCGTCTATTCAAGCTAACTTAATGCCTATATGTCTATGGAATTAAGATTAACATGAATGTATTTATAATTCATGTATTTCAACCAAGCAAGGCAATTAGGTATATGTCTATCCTAATTGTGAATCCATTACCCGATGCCCAGGTTCAAGAATTTTCTCTATTTAATGCTATATGCAATCTGGAATTCCCACTTTTGAGTTCAACTCTAGATTCGTATATAGTATTTCATTGTTAGCTACTTAGCAAAATAATTAAAAACAGAATCAAATAAACAACCCAATATGATAAACTCAAACTTGTCAAATTAAACTTCAAGCATCAACATTCATGTAGCACCCATGACCCCAGAACAATAGGGTTCTTAGCCACTCATGTTCATACAATCATCAAAAATAATATTTTCAAACATAAAATCAATGAACACTAGAAGAAGAATGGAAGAATTGTTCAACTCCGTGCTCCCGAGTGTTTCGTCCTTTTGTTCTCCTCTCAAAGTCATGTCACCCCCTCAAAATCGTGTTTATTTGTGTATTTATATCGTGTAAAATTAACCCCGGATGAATATACCCTTTCCTAGCCAAATTAGGAATTACTCTGCGATATTTGCACACACACGCCACGCGCCGTACCCCGCACCGTACCCAGCGCCGTGCTTATGGAGTTTATCAGTGGGCAGTGTTTTTTCTTCCTGTCAGGCAATTTTACATTGCCGCGTCGCGCCCTGCGATGCCCCATGCGGTGCGACAATGTTAGTTTCTCAGAGTGAAATTGTTTCATCCTTTTTTGACATCCAGATTTAGTACACAACCTCTAAACACGATCCCGGTTTAACGTATTGGGCTTTTACTCAGACTTCAAAGCTCCAAATTGATTGATTTAGCTCCAAATTAACTTTTGAACTCGGAATCATTTCCTGGAAGGCATAAAATACGTACTAAGTGTAATTTACTATCATTTAAGCTCAAACATACGTAAAATGCAGTAATTAAAGTGCAATACTATGGCTAAAACACGAGTTTCTAGCCTAGCATCAGGCACCTACGAGAATTTCCAAGTGATCGAGCCAAGAACCACTTCAAAAATAGGGACGCCAGCAAACAGAACAAATAGGAGGAACCTCAACACATCATCAACATGATCATCGGAGGGGTCGATGTCCCTCAAGAGCCGACGATAAAATGCACTAAAGTATCTATCACGAGGGAAAAATGTACTCGAGACTATATCCCGAAAGGAACCATTTCGTTCAATGATGAGGATGCCGAGGGCATCGTACAACCTCATAATGATGCACTAGTAATGTCCGTACTTATCAATAAATCTCAAGTTAAACATGTATTGATTGATCTAGGTAGCTGGTCTAACATCATTAGATCGAGGGTTGTAGAGCAATTGGGGCTACAACACCAAATAGTGCCAGCAGTTCGGGTGTTGAACAGATTTATCATGGCATGCGAAACCACTAAAGGGGAGATAACCCTTTCGGTGAACACCGCCGGGACTATCTAGGAAACAAAGATATATGTGATCGAAGGATATATGAGATATAACGCTCTATTCGGAAGACCATGGGTTCACAATATGAGCGCGGTTCCTTCAACCATGCACCAAGAATTGAAGTTCTCTACGCCAGGAGGAATGAAGACAGTGTACGGAAAACAACCGGCTGCAAAAGAGATGTTCGTAGTCAACGCCATTTATATTAAAGAGCACAGAGCTGACCAGAAAGGCTGAGGTTAAATAGCAATCACTGATGCTGGTCCCGGTTGGATCAAAGGAATGAGGAGTCGATGAGGAAGACGATTACGGAGTTTCGAGATCATTCATGGCTCCCGATGATACCGTTGCCACCAAATCGACGATCAAAAAGTTGGAGCAAGTCACATTGATCGAGCACTTGCCGGATCGAAAGGTATACCTGGGTATGGGGTTAGTCCATGAGCTTAGGAAAAAACTCATTAATTTCTTAAAGCAAACGTAGATTGTTTCACTTGGTCCCATCTTGACATGACAGGGATCCCACCGGAGGTACCAACTCATAAGCTGAGTTTGGACCCAAAATTCCACCCGATTAAACAGAAGAGGATACCCCAGTCTGAGGTCAAGAATTCATTCATCAAGGACGAGGTATCTAAACTCCTTAAAATAGGGTACATTCGGGAAGTTAAATACCCGGACTGGTTAGCTAACGTAGTGGAAGTTCCTAAAAAAAGGATATAAGCTAAGAATGTGTGTAGACTACAAAGACTTGAACAAGGCGTGCTCTAAGGACTCTTTTCAATGCCTATTCCGGGTACATCCAAATTCGAATAGACCTAGATGGTGAGGAAAAGACTTCTTTTGTCACTAAATTTGGCACCTATTGTTATAATGTAATGCCATTCGGATTAAATAATATTGGTGCCACCTATCAATGCCTAGTAAACCGAATGTTCGAAGAACATATACAAAAAATCAATGGAAGTTTATAATATGTTAGTCAAGTCCCTGCGAGCAGAGGACCATTTGAAACATTTTGTAAGGCCCCATAAAATTTTACCTAAAACCCGGGGTTTCATGGTGACGAAGTAGAATTTTGGGTTGAATAGTGCGTTGGGGAGTTGAAGAAATTTTTTGGAAGTGTAGGGCATTTTCTGCAGCCCATTCTACGGTCGCAGAACTGATCTGCTAACCGCAGATCTTCCGCGGACTGAGGCAAAAATCTGGGCAATTTTGTGGACCATTATGCGGCTGTATAATTATTTTGCAGGACGCATAACCCATTGCAGACCCTGCACAAAAATATTCGGAGGGCAGTTCTGCGTCACATTATGCGACCGCAGACCGGTCACAGGTGAGGCAGGGGTGCCCAGTTCCAGAGGGCTATTTTGGGCCCATTTTGCTGACCGCAGAAGTGTTATGCGATCACATATCTGTGTCGGGGCTTCATTTTTCTAATTGTTTTTACCCGACCCTATTTTGATTAAAAGCCCTTGGGCTCGTTTTGAAAGAGAATTCTAATATTTTAGAGAGAAGGGAGAGTATTCTAGAGAGAGAGGAGGAGATGCTAGGCTAATTGATCATCAATTCTTGCTCAAGACTTGTAGAATTCATAAGGAAAACTCACAAGGTCTTCATCCAAGAGGTAAGGTTCTAACCCTAGTCTTCAATTTCGCGTTTAGATAGAAGATGGGTAATTGGGAGTATGATTCATGGGTATGAGAGTTTTTATTTATGCATGCATGTAGCTATGAGGATGGTGGGGAGGTAATTGAACTAGTATGAGTAAACTCTTGGTATTGAATTAGCCTTGGATTGAAGAAAATCGTGTGGAAGAACCTTGTAATCGAATTTGCACGCCTAGTGTATGATTAAATGCTCAAATGAGCTGAAACCATGAATATCTTCATAATTTCTATTCAATTATTTTCATGTCTCTAAATAGATCGAGGTTGCTAGGGTTTTCGGAACTGTGTAGTAAATTAGGGAAAGCTCAAAGTGAGGTATGAAGGCTAAACTCTTCTTCTAGTATCGAAATTCCCGAATCCTTGTAAAATTCTATCATGTGTAGTCGAACTTAAAACGCTATTGATGTAGGGTATTCAAACTAGTAAAATTGATTCCCGGTGGGCATAACGTGTTAGAACCCTCGTGTGTTAATGATTCTCTATTATTCACTTAATTATGTTATACCCCTTTTGGCAGAAGATATTGTATGAAATCAATGTGATTAAATACTTATTTCTCATATGATGAGACCTTGTGAACTTATGCTTGCTAAGGCCAAAGGTGCCAAATGGTTGATTTAATAGGAAACTCTCTTGCACAAACTATTATCGTTTTGGGAATCCGAAGTGTGGCATTGTGAATATACTTCCACCCGCATACATTGGGGTGAGGCGGCAGGGGCCGCTTTGTGTAGAGTTTGTGGCATGGTGAATACACCTCCACCCGAATACATTGGGGTGAGGCGGCAAGGCCGCTTTGTGTAGAGTTTTTGGTATTGTGATTGAACCTCTACCCGCATACGTTGGGGTGAGGCGGCAGCGCTGCTTTGTGTAAAGGTAGTTGTAAAGGATCCCTGACTTATGAATTTATAAATGTTATTGAAAGCTCTTAATAAATTCGCTATGGATTTAACGTCTAACTAAGCCTTTAATTGTTACCATGAGTCATCATATTCATGTTGTATTTCCAAGTCCTTGTATAGGTGTTTGGTTTTCGTACTAGTACTATTCTACATGTACTAACGTCCCTTTTGCCGGGGGTGCTGTATCTTTAATGGATGCAGGTGGTTCCATAGCAGGTGGTATTGATCAGTGATAGCAACACCCTCTCTCCTCAGCTGACTTGGTGAGCCACACTTCATTCCGGGGTCCCTAGTCAACTCACTAGCGTCCGGCACGAGCAAAAGTACCTGGATCTGCACAGAAATGTGCAGAAGTGTAGTATAAATATACCACAATAGTACCCAGTAAGTATCAAGCCTAACCATGGTAGAGTAGTGACGAGGCCAGGTCAAGACACCTACTAGACATGGAAACCTGTGCAGAATATTAATATAATCTAATAACAAAAAATAAAGAAATAAATGACAACAAAACAATGCGATGATATAAGGCTAACAACGGAAATTAAAGTAATAAAGGACAACAAAGAGTGAGCATGTGATAAGAACAACAAGTAATCAAACACAGTCAAAATACAGGTAAAACAAATGAAGGAATAACAATAATCGTTCAATCAACAAGCCTTTTCAACATAGAATGTACAACAAGAATCACAACCGAGGCACCACACCTCATATTCACATTTCATAATTTACAATCACAATCTTTCTTTTGTCGTCGCGTGAGCCATCCATTTATATTTTTAAAAATATTTTCCCCGAAATAACTATACGCACTTCAGACCCCTTATCTCAGCGCGTCTTAAATTAATTCCCTTACCTAGCAACACGCGTATAAATCTCACCTTATCTACCTGCATACGCATCAATTCCTATCCTTATACCGCCGCATGCACATCAATATCACAAAACAATAATCAACTCATACCAAAGATGCCCATATGCCATAACATTGCTAAAATCAACAATACCAATGTTACCATAACACATAACCCACGGCTCATCCATAATATGTTCAAGAATCTCAATGGTAACAAAATAAATGAGAAACAACTAAACAAGGAAAGATATCCCAATAATTAACAACTTCAACCACAATGTGTTAATAGCTTTCACAACTACAACTCCAATAACTCAACAATGAAGGTGTTCTCACGAAATGACAACTTCCAATTCAAGTACATAACATAAGCTTAATAGTGAAAGAGATAGCATGAAATAGCAACTACGACTAAATCCATGAGAATAACTCAACAATGAAACGAATAGTATGTAACAACTACAAATAAATGCATATCAGAGTAACCTTGACAATGGAAAATAGAACATTTAAATACAACTTCAATTACGGCATGTAAGAATAAACTTAACAATGAAAGATAGAACAAATAATAATATCTTCAATTAAGTTCTTATAAGTAACCTAAGAGTCTAAACCAGTCAAATACCATATATAAGCCCATGTACACATTTGTTACCTCATGTACACGTCTTCGACATAATTCAAATAGTACAAACAACCCAAATCCTAAGGGGTGGTCCCCCCCCCCAACCAAAGTTAGGCAAGATACTTACCTCAACTAGGCCAAATCAACACTCAAAAATAGCTTTTTCCTTAAAATTCGCCTCTGCGCGGATCAAATCTAACAAAAAATGACTAAATATCATCAAACAATGCAAGAGAAACTGATTAGGATTAATAAAGCTACGATCTTTACACAATTCCTCAAAAGTCAACCCCAGGGATGCTCGGTCAAAACTTGGGTCCAATGGTAGATATCGACTAACCATAACCCCGCGAGTCCATATATGTGTTTTGTTTTCTAATCCGAGTCCAATTCGACTATCAAATCTGAAATTTTTATTTTTCAAAACATAGACAAAAATCCCCAAAATTTTGCTTAGATTCTCATGAATTTGATGGTAAATCTCAAATATAATCTGTAATATAGTTGAAAATTGATCAAAATCACTTACCCAATAATTCTAGGTGAAAATACCCTCTCCAAATCGCCTCCTACCGAGTCTAGGGTTATAAAATAATAGAAATGAGATCAAATCCCGACTGCCCAGCCCTTTTGATCAACTGCAGATGTCGCAATTTCAACACTAGGTTCGCAATTGGAACCCTCGCAATTTCGAAGAAGGACTCGCAATAGCGGCACCTAGCAGCCTAATGGGAAGCTGCAAATGCGACATTGACTTCGCATTTCCGAAGTCTGCTTCACTCGCAAATGCGGCCTATTAGTCAAAAATGCGAGCCTACCCTGTGCTAGCCTCTTTTTGGAAGTGCGATCAAGGTATCGCAAATGTTACACCTGAGACCCCCTACTATGATCGCAATTGCGAAACTGGAGCACCAGCACACGAGCAACCTGAAATTGAGTCCAAACCATTCTGAAACACGTTCGAAACTCACCCGAGCTCTCAGAGATCCAAATCAAACATCCACAGAAGTCTAAAATCATCATATGAACTTGCTCACGCGGTCAAAACACCAAAATATCAACTAGAACCACGAATCAGACATCAAAACAAATGAATTGGAAAAGAAAACTCAAGAACTTCTAGAATTGCAACCAAAATTCAACCTATGGCCATAAATTCAACCTATGGCCAAACTTAAAGAAATATCTAAACCTCAAATTGCCAATTTTTGGTAAAACAAGTCAAATAAACCTAGGGTCCTCCGAATTTAATTTCAGGAATACACACAAGTGAAAAATAATGATAAGGACCCATTGTAGCCATCAAAACATCGTTCCGGGGTTGTTTTCACAACACTCAAACTTCGGTTAATACTTTTAACTTAAGCTTCTAAACCAAGAACCAAATTGTCCAAATCAATCCAAAACTTTCCCAGAACAAAACTAACCATCCCCGCAAGTCATAAAACCATAAACTCACATGTGTGAAGCATCAAAAGGGGAAACAGGGCTCAAATATACAAAACGACTTGTCAAGTCATTACATTCTCCCCCTCTCAAAACAAATGTTAGTCCTCAAACGTGCAAAGAGACATACTTGAAGTGACAAAAAGGTGCGGATATTGACTCCGCATGTCGTGCTTGGTCTCCCAGGTTTCCTCCTCGACTGGTTGACCCCTCCATTGAACCTTCACTGAAGCGATGTTCTTTGACCTCAACTTTTGGACCTGCCTGTACAAGATAGCCACCGGCTCCTCAACATAAGTCAAATCCTTGTCCAATTAGACTGAGCTGAAATCTAATACATATGATGGATCACCATAATACTTCCAGATCATGGAAACATGGAACACCGGGTGAACTCACAATAATCTGGGTGGCAATGCAAGTCTATAGGCCACCTCACAAACCCTTCATGGGTGAAACTCGAAGGAGAAATCTTTCTTCCGTCATGAATTCTACATCACGAGCCTTTCAGTTAGAATAACTCTTCTACCTAGACCGTGCTACAGGAAGCCGATCCTAAGTCAACTTGACTCTCTCCAAGGCATCCCGAGTCTAATCAATGCTCAATAACCTAGCCTCCCCCGGCTCAAACAAACCAACTGGAGAATGATATTGCCTCTCATATAAGGCCTCATAAGGAGCCATGGTAATACTCAATTGGTAGCTATTGTTGTTGGAGAACTCTCCAAGTGGTAGAAACTGATCCCATGAATGTTCGAAATCCATAACACAGGCACATAACATGTCCTCCAAGATCTAAATGGTGCGCTCAGACTACCCGTCTATATGGGGATGAAATGTCATGCTCAACTCGACCTATGTGCCTAACTTATGCTGTATGGCTCTCTAGAAATGCGATGTGAACTACGTGCCTCGATTAGAGAAAATTCATACCAGTACACCATGAAGACGAACAATCTCACAGATATAGACTTGAGCCAGTTGCTCTGAAAAGTAGGCAGTCTCCACTATATCTTTCTTCATTCTTCTCCACCAGTAGTACTGCCTCAAATCCTGGTACATCATCAAGGCACCTAGATGAATGGAATACCGCGAAATGTGGGCCTCCTCAAGAATCAACTCATGCAACCCATCCAAATTGGGCACAGGAATATGGCCCTGCATCCTCAATACCCCGTCATCTCCAATAGAAACCTTATTAGAATCACCATGTTGCACCATGTACTTAAGGACAAGCAAATGGGGGTCATCATACTGACGCACCTTGATGCACTCATACAAAGAAGACCGAGAAACCAAGCAAGCAAGAACCCAGCTAGGCTTCGAAACATCCAACCTCACAAATCGATTAGCCAAAGCATGAACATACAATGCTAACGGTCTCTCTCCAACTGGAATATATGCAAGGCTACCCATGCTTTTAGCCTTCCTACTCAAGCATTGACCGCTACATTGGAATTCTCGTGATGATATATAATGGCGATATCATAGTCTTTTAACAACTATATTCAACTCTACTGCCTCAAGTTTAGATCCTTTTGCTTAAACAAGTGCTGAAGACTCTGATTGTTACACCCTATATTTTCGTACGCAAAAGTGCGTCGTAAGCAAACTAATGTTGGACCAAAAATGAGATCATCTTTGAAAATATATAAAGTAAGTTAATCATGTTACCTCAGAGGTGACAATTATTAAAGATCATGAACAACAAGTACAAAGAGGGTGGGAAGGTTCAAAAGCTAAAGGAATTGAAAAAAATAATGTTTTGTCGAAAGTTGACAAGTTGGGAATGATATAATATGTAATTTTGGGGTGAGACTGGGGTGCTTAACATGATAAGGAGGTTATATTATGATTTATGTTAGTTTTATGATAGTCGTGTGTTATTTTTTGAAGTCAAGCGAGTTATGGAACAAAAGTCGGTGAAAGTCATCACAAGTTATGTTCATAAGTTTTACTACAATTTGGGTCAAATATAACTTTGTATTTCTCCTAATATACTTAGAGTTATGGGGTGTTCCACCCATCGAATTGAATATCTATGAGTCTATTTTCTAACGCATTAAACCATTTGTCAATATGACATCGGAGTAGGGAGAAATATGTTTTTTTACGAGACTGCGCAAGCTGCAAGATGACAAGTAGGTGTGTCACCTACTTGCTTAAATGAGGGTCCGAAAATGGGCTAGTTCGGGTAGTCCAAAGAGGCCTTTTTAAAGTAATATTTCCTTCATATATTAGAATGATAATAGGTCATAATAACCAGACATAAGCTGTGCAAAAATCCTTCCAAATATTGCCCACAAACCCTAGTTGATTTTCTCTCCCTTTCAAGTTCTAATTGGAGGTAAAACCTAGAGTTTGAAGAACCAAGATAGGATATGAGTTATCCAACAAATAAGTTAAGTTTACTGATATCTTTCATACATATTATCCTGCTGTAAATACATGGTAAGTCGTTCTATATTTGTAAGAACTCACGGGACGGTGATCGGAAGCCGTATGTTCGACTTACTGAATTGTAGCGGACTGTTTTGTGGACTGTTTTATGTTGCTATTGGGCTGCATATTTTACTACGGTTTTGTGGAGTTTTGGAGGAGTAAGAGTGTGGAGAAACACCACATAAATGCAGGGTGGTGGTCTGGTCGTTCGTCATAACATTTTCTGGGTGTTTGACACTACTACAGTGGTCGTTTTGCGTACGAAGAGATTGAGGGTGTGTTGGGCTGGTTTGTAGTATTTTGTGGTTTATATAAGGTTTGAAAATAATGTATATATATTGATATTGTTGTGTTCTTGTGTTGTTGGTGTTATCTTGAATTTGGAGGAAGTAAGGATAATAAGGGGAGATGCTGCCCGTTTTAATTCAAAATAAGCTTGTCGTTCGTTGTGCGATAGTTGTACCCTTCGTAACTTAATGATAGTATAATTATCATTGTTGTAGATTAAGGTGCGAAGAGGCTTGTTCAACTTGGTGATTGGAAAGATTGTGATAAGGTATGTTAAGGCTAAACCTTTCTTCATTTTGGCATGATCCCGTAACTACATGAGTTTAATAATGAGGCATAAAGAGAAGCTTATATTCCTGAACTTATGTACATTATCCTAGTCTCATAAGTTACAGTATTCTCCCTTATCGGGACTTTATATTCAATTAAGTATTGTCTTCTTCCAGTCAAGAGAGCAGAGATATATATATATACATATATATATCGACATTTTCCTGAATATAAGAGTATTTTCACCACCATCGATCTATAATCGGTGGGAAGACCCCTATTGGGCAACCTTTGATCAGATGGCAAGTTATATACCGAGCCTACTCTGGCCGAGCGCCTATGAACGAGCCCAAGATGGCTGAGATACAGAGCCTAGTATGGCCGAGTACCTATGAGCGAGCCTATTACGGCCGAGCAGTTACACATACCGAGCCTTATAGGGACGGACATTTATTTTACTTTATTTATTGAAGGAGTTGAGTCAGTATCAGCATGTAAGTATATCTCTAGATCAACTTTGACTCCCAGTTACTTTCAGTTATTATATTATTAGTTCAGTTTTAGCTTTCAGTTATTTTATTACCTTACATACTCGGTACATTATTTCGTACTGACATCAGGGGGAATGATGTTACACCCTATATTTTCGTACGCAAAAGTGCGTCGTAAGCAAACTAATGTTGGACCAAAAATGAGATCATCTTTGAAAATATATAAAGTAAGTTAATAATGTTACCTCAGAGGTTACAATTATTTATGATCATGAACAACTAGTACAAAGAGGGTGGGAAGGTTCAGAAGCTAAAGGAATTGAAGAAAATAATGTTTCGTCGAAAGTCGACAAGTTGGGAATGTTATAACGTATAATTTTGGGGTGAGACTAGGGCGCTTAACATGATAAAGAGGTTATGTTATGAGTTATGTTATTCGTATGATAATCGTGTGTTATGTTTTGAAGTCAAGCGAGTTGTGGAACAAAAGTCGATGAAAGTCATCACAAGTTTCGTTCTTAAGTTTTACTGAAATTTGTGTCAAATATAACTGCGATTTTCTCCCTATATACATAGAGTTACGAGGTGTTCCACCCATCGAATTGAAGATATATGAGTCTATTTTCTAATTCATTAAACCATTTGTCAATACAACATTGGAGTAGAGCGATATGTGTATTTTTGCAAGACTGCGCAAGCTGCTAGGTGACAAGTAGGTGTGTCACCTACTTGCTTAAATGAGGGTCCGATAATGGGCCAGTTCAGATCATCCAAAGAGGAATTTTTAAAGGCATATTTCCTTCATATATTAGAATGATAATAGGGCATAATAACCAGACATAAGCTCTGCCAAAATCCTCCCAAAGATTGCCCACAAACCCTAGTTGATTTTCTCTCCCTTTCAATTTCTAATTGGAGGTAAAACCTAGAGTTTGAAGAACCAAGATAGGAGCTGAGTTTCCAACAAATAAGGTAAGTTTATTGCTCTCTTTCATCCATATTATCCTGCTGTAAATATATGGTAAGTCGTTCTATATTTGTAAGAACTCACGGGACGGTGATCGAAAGCCGTAAGTTCGACTTATTGACTAGTAGCGGACTATTTTGTGGGCTGTTTTATGTTGTTGTTGGGCTGCGTATTTTACTACTGTTTTGTGGAGTTTTGGAGGAGTAAGGGTGTGGAGAAACACCACATAAATGCAGGGTGGTGTTCTGGTCGTTCGTCATAACATTTTCAAGGTGTTTGACACTACTACAGTGGTCGTTTTGTGTACAAAGAGATTGGGGTGTGTTGGGCTGGTTTGTAGTATTTTGTGGTTTATATAAGGTTTGGAAATAATGTATATATGTTGATATTGTTGTGTTCCTGTGTTGTTGGTATTATCTTGAATTTGTAGGAAGTAAGGATTATAGGGGAGATGCTGCCCGTTTTAATACAAAATAAGCTAGTCGTTCGTTGTGCGATAGTTGTACCCTTCGTAACTTAATGATAGTATTATTATCATTGTTGTAGATTAAGGTGCGAAGAGGCGAGTTCAACTTGGTGATTGGAAAGATTGTTATAAGGTATGTTAAGGCTAAACCTTTCTTCATTTTGGCATGATCCCGTAACTACATGAGTTTAATAACGAGGTATAAAGAGAAGTTTGTATTCCTGAACTTATGTACATTATCCTAGTCTCATAAGTTATATTATTCTCCCTTATCGGGACTTTATATTCAGTTAAGTATTGTCTTCTTCCAGTCAAGAGAGTAGAGGTTCTTTCTCTCTCTCTCTCTCTCTCTCTCTCTATATATATATATATATATATATATATATATATACGGTCGAACATTATTTTCACCACCATCGAGCTATAATAGGTGGGCAGGCCCCTATTGGGCAACCTCTGATCAGATGGTAAGTTATATACCGAGCCTAATGTGGCCTAGAGCCTATGAGCGAGCCCAGGATGGCCGAGATACAGAGCCTAGTATGGCCGAGCACCAATGAGCGAGCCTACTACGACCGAGCAGTTACACGCACCGAGCCTTATAGGGCCAGACATTGTTTTTACATACTATATTGAAGGAGGTTAGTCAGTATCAGCATGTAAGTATATCTCTAGATCAACTTTGACTCCCAGTTACTTTCAATTATTATAATATCAGTTTAGTTTCAGCTTTCAGTTATTTTATTACCTTACATACTCGGTATATTATTTCGTACTAACATCAGGGGGAATGATGTTACACCCTATATTTTCGTACACAAAAGTACGTCGTAAGCAAACTAATGTTGGACCAAAAATGAGATCATCTTTGAAAATATATAAAGTAAGTTAATCATGTTACCTCAGAGGTGACAATTATTAAAGATCATGAACAACAAGTACAAAGAGGGTGGGAAGGTTCAAAAGCTAAAGGAATTGAAAAAAATAATGTTTTGTCGAAAGTTGACAAGTTGGGAATGATATAATATGTAATTTTGGGGTGAGACTGGGGTGCTTAACATGATAAGGAGGTTATATTATGATTTATGTTAGTTTTATGATAGTCGTGTGTTATTTTTTGAAGTCAAGCGAGTTATGGAACAAAAGTCGGTGAAAGTCATCACAAGTTATGTTCATAAGTTTTACTACAATTTGGGTCAAATATAACTTTGTATTTCTCCTAATATACTTAGAGTTATGGGGTGTTCCACCCATCGAATTGAATATCTATGAGTCTATTTTCTAACGCATTAAACCATTTGTCAATATGACATCGGAGTAGGGAGAAATATGTTTTTTTACGAGACTGCGCAAGCTGCAAGATGACAAGTAGGTGTGTCACCTACTTGCTTAAATGAGGGTCCGAAAATGGGCTAGTTCGGGTAGTCCAAAGAGGCCTTTTTAAAGTAATATTTCCTTCATATATTAGAATGATAATAGGTCATAATAACCAGACATAAGCTGTGCAAAAATCCTTCCAAATATTGCCCACAAACCCTAGTTGATTTTCTCTCCCTTTCAAGTTCTAATTGGAGGTAAAACCTAGAGTTTGAAGAACCAAGATAGGATATGAGTTATCCAACAAATAAGTTAAGTTTACTGATATCTTTCATACATATTATCCTGCTGTAAATACATGGTAAGTCGTTCTATATTTGTAAGAACTCACGGGACGGTGATCGGAAGCCGTATGTTCGACTTACTGAATTGTAGCGGACTGTTTTGTGGACTGTTTTATGTTGCTATTGGGCTGCATATTTTACTACGGTTTTGTGGAGTTTTGGAGGAGTAAGAGTGTGGAGAAACACCACATAAATGCAGGGTGGTGGTCTGGTCGTTCGTCATAACATTTTCTGGGTGTTTGACACTACTACAGTGGTCGTTTTGCGTACGAAGAGATTGAGGTGTGTTGGGCTGGTTTGTAGTATTTTGTGGTTTATATAAGGTTTGAAAATAATGTATATATATTGATATTGTTGTGTTCTTGTGTTGTTGGTGTTATCTTGAATTTGGAGGAAGTAAGGATAATAAGGGGAGATGCTGCCCGTTTTAATTCAAAATAAGCTTGTCGTTCGTTGTGCGATAGTTGTACCCTTCGTAACTTAATGATAGTATAATTATCATTGTTGTAGATTAAGGTGCGAAGAGGCTTGTTCAACTTGGTGATTGGAAAGATTGTGATAAGGTATGTTAAGGCTAAACCTTTCTTCATTTTGGCATGATCCCGTAACTACATGAGTTTAATAATGAGGCATAAAGAGAAGCTTATATTCCTGAACTTATGTACATTATCCTAGTCTCATAAGTTACAGTATTCTCCCTTATCGGGACTTTATATTCAATTAAGTATTGTCTTCTTCCAGTCAAGAGAGCAGAGATATATATATATACATATATATATCGACATTTTCCTGAATATAAATATATATATATATATATATATATATATATATATATGTATGTATGTGAATTTTCACCACCATCGATCTATAATCGGTGGGAAGACCCCTATTGGGCAACCTTTGATCAGATGGCAAGTTATATACCGAGCCTACTCTGGCCGAGCGCCTATGAACGAGCCCAAGATGGCTGAGATACAGAGCCTAGTATGGCCGAGTACCTATGAGCGAGCCTATTACGGCCGAGCAGTTACACATACCGAGCCTTATAGGGACGGACATTTATTTTACTTTATTTATTGAAGGAGTTGAGTCAGTATCAGCATGTAAGTATATCTCTAGATCAACTTTGACTCCCAGTTACTTTCAGTTATTATATTATTAGTTCAGTTTTAGCTTTCAGTTATTTTATTACCTTACATACTCGGTACATTATTTCGTACTGACATCAGGGGGAATGATGTTACACCCTATATTTTCGTACGCAAAAGTGCGTCGTAAGCAAACTAATGTTGGACCAAAAATGAGATCATCTTTGAAAATATATAAAGTAAGTTAATAATGTTACCTCAGAGGTTACAATTATTTATGATCATGAACAACTAGTACAAAGAGGGTGGGAAGGTTCAGAAGCTAAAGGAATTGAAGAAAATAATGTTTCGTCGAAAGTCGACAAGTTGGGAATGTTATAACGTATAATTTTGGGGTGAGACTAGGGCGCTTAACATGATAAAGAGGTTATGTTATGAGTTATGTTATTCGTATGATAATCGTGTGTTATGTTTTGAAGTCAAGCGAGTTGTGGAACAAAAGTCGATGAAAGTCATCACAAGTTTCGTTCTTAAGTTTTACTGAAATTTGTGTCAAATATAACTGCGATTTTCTCCCTATATACATAGAGTTACGAGGTGTTCCACCCATCGAATTGAAGATATATGAGTCTATTTTCTAATTCATTAAACCATTTGTCAATACAACATTGGAGTAGAGCGATATGTGTATTTTTGCAAGACTGCGCAAGCTGCTAGGTGACAAGTAGGTGTGTCACCTACTTGCTTAAATGAGGGTCCGATAATGGGCCAGTTCAGATCATCCAAAGAGGAATTTTTAAAGGCATATTTCCTTCATATATTAGAATGATAATAGGGCATAATAACCAGACATAAGCTCTGCCAAAATCCTCCCAAAGATTGCCCACAAACCCTAGTTGATTTTCTCTCCCTTTCAATTTCTAATTGGAGGTAAAACCTAGAGTTTGAAGAACCAAGATAGGAGCTGAGTTTCCAACAAATAAGGTAAGTTTATTGCTCTCTTTCATCCATATTATCCTGCTGTAAATATATGGTAAGTCGTTCTATATTTGTAAGAACTCACGGGACGGTGATCGAAAGCCGTAAGTTCGACTTATTGACTAGTAGCGGACTATTTTGTGGGCTGTTTTATGTTGTTGTTGGGCTGCGTATTTTACTACTGTTTTGTGGAGTTTTGGAGGAGTAAGGGTGTGGAGAAACACCACATAAATGCAGGGTGGTGTTCTGGTCGTTCGTCATAACATTTTCAAGGTGTTTGACACTACTACAGTGGTCGTTTTGTGTACAAAGAGATTGGGGTGTGTTGGGCTGGTTTGTAGTATTTTGTGGTTTATATAAGGTTTGGAAATAATGTATATATGTTGATATTGTTGTGTTCCTGTGTTGTTGGTATTATCTTGAATTTGTAGGAAGTAAGGATTATAGGGGAGATGCTGCCCGTTTTAATACAAAATAAGCTAGTCGTTCGTTGTGCGATAGTTGTACCCTTCGTAACTTAATGATAGTATTATTATCATTGTTGTAGATTAAGGTGCGAAGAGGCGAGTTCAACTTGGTGATTGGAAAGATTGTTATAAGGTATGTTAAGGCTAAACCTTTCTTCATTTTGGCATGATCCCGTAACTACATGAGTTTAATAACGAGGTATAAAGAGAAGTTTGTATTCCTGAACTTATGTACATTATCCTAGTCTCATAAGTTATATTATTCTCCCTTATCGGGACTTTATATTCAGTTAAGTATTGTCTTCTTCCAGTCAAGAGAGTAGAGGTTCTTTCTCTCTCTCTCTCTCTCTCTCTCTCTCTCTATATATATATATATATATATATATATATATATATATACGGTCGAACATTATTTTCACCACCATCGAGCTATAATAGGTGGGCAGGCCCCTATTGGGCAACCTCTGATCAGATGGTAAGTTATATACCGAGCCTAATGTGGCCTAGAGCCTATGAGCGAGCCCAGGATGGCCGAGATACAGAGCCTAGTATGGCCGAGCACCAATGAGCGAGCCTACTACGACCGAGCAGTTACACGCACCGAGCCTTATAGGGCCAGACATTGTTTTTACATACTATATTGAAGGAGGTTAGTCAGTATCAGCATGTAAGTATATCTCTAGATCAACTTTGACTCCCAGTTACTTTCAATTATTATAATATCAGTTTAGTTTCAGCTTTCAGTTATTTTATTACCTTACATACTCGGTATATTATTTCGTACTAACATCAGGGGGAATGATGTTACACCCTATATTTTCGTACACAAAAGTACGTCGTAAGCAAACTAATGTTGGACCAAAAATGAGATCATCTTTGAAAATATATAAAGTAAGTTAATCATGTTACCTCAGAGGTGACAATTATTAAAGATCATGAACAACAAGTACAAAGAGGGTGGGAAGGTTCAAAAGCTAAAGGAATTGAAAAAAATAATGTTTTGTCGAAAGTTGACAAGTTGGGAATGATATAATATGTAATTTTGGGGTGAGACTGGGGTGCTTAACATGATAAGGAGGTTATATTATGATTTATGTTAGTTTTATGATAGTCGTGTGTTATTTTTTGAAGTCAAGCGAGTTATGGAACAAAAGTCGGTGAAAGTCATCACAAGTTATGTTCATAAGTTTTACTACAATTTGGGTCAAATATAACTTTGTATTTCTCCTAATATACTTAGAGTTATGGGGTGTTCCACCCATCGAATTGAATATCTATGAGTCTATTTTCTAACGCATTAAACCATTTGTCAATATGACATCGGAGTAGGGAGAAATATGTTTTTTTACGAGACTGCGCAAGCTGCAAGATGACAAGTAGGTGTGTCACCTACTTGCTTAAATGAGGGTCCGAAAATGGGCTAGTTCGGGTAGTCCAAAGAGGCCTTTTTAAAGTAATATTTCCTTCATATATTAGAATGATAATAGGTCATAATAACCAGACATAAGCTGTGCAAAAATCCTTCCAAATATTGCCCACAAACCCTAGTTGATTTTCTCTCCCTTTCAAGTTCTAATTGGAGGTAAAACCTAGAGTTTGAAGAACCAAGATAGGATATGAGTTATCCAACAAATAAGTTAAGTTTACTGATATCTTTCATACATATTATCCTGCTGTAAATACATGGTAAGTCGTTCTATATTTGTAAGAACTCACGGGACGGTGATCGGAAGCCGTATGTTCGACTTACTGAATTGTAGCGGACTGTTTTGTGGACTGTTTTATGTTGCTATTGGGCTGCATATTTTACTACGGTTTTGTGGAGTTTTGGAGGAGTAAGAGTGTGGAGAAACACCACATAAATGCAGGGTGGTGGTCTGGTCGTTCGTCATAACATTTTCTGGGTGTTTGACACTACTACAGTGGTCGTTTTGCGTACGAAGAGATTGAGGTGTGTTGGGCTGGTTTGTAGTATTTTGTGGTTTATATAAGGTTTGAAAATAATGTATATATATTGATATTGTTGTGTTCTTGTGTTGTTGGTGTTATCTTGAATTTGGAGGAAGTAAGGATAATAAGGGGAGATGCTGCCCGTTTTAATTCAAAATAAGCTTGTCGTTCGTTGTGCGATAGTTGTACCCTTCGTAACTTAATGATAGTATAATTATCATTGTTGTAGATTAAGGTGCGAAGAGGCTTGTTCAACTTGGTGATTGGAAAGATTGTGATAAGGTATGTTAAGGCTAAACCTTTCTTCATTTTGGCATGATCCCGTAACTACATGAGTTTAATAATGAGGCATAAAGAGAAGCTTATATTCCTGAACTTATGTACATTATCCTAGTCTCATAAGTTACAGTATTCTCCCTTATCGGGACTTTATATTCAATTAAGTATTGTCTTCTTCCAGTCAAGAGAGCAGAGATATATATATATACATATATATATCGACATTTTCCTGAATATAAATAAGAGATAGAGTATTTTCACCACCATCGATCTATAATCGGTGGGAAGACCCCTATTGGGCAACCTTTGATCAGATGGCAAGTTATATACCGAGCCTACTCTGGCCGAGCGCCTATGAACGAGCCCAAGATGGCTGAGATACAGAGCCTAGTATGGCCGAGTACCTATGAGCGAGCCTATTACGGCCGAGCAGTTACACATACCGAGCCTTATAGGGACGGACATTTATTTTACTTTATTTATTGAAGGAGTTGAGTCAGTATCAGCATGTAAGTATATCTCTAGATCAACTTTGACTCCCAGTTACTTTCAGTTATTATATTATTAGTTCAGTTTTAGCTTTCAGTTATTTTATTACCTTACATACTCGGTACATTATTTCGTACTGACATCAGGGGGAATGATGTTACACCCTATATTTTCGTACGCAAAAGTGCGTCGTAAGCAAACTAATGTTGGACCAAAAATGAGATCATCTTTGAAAATATATAAAGTAAGTTAATAATGTTACCTCAGAGGTTACAATTATTTATGATCATGAACAACTAGTACAAAGAGGGTGGGAAGGTTCAGAAGCTAAAGGAATTGAAGAAAATAATGTTTCGTCGAAAGTCGACAAGTTGGGAATGTTATAACGTATAATTTTGGGGTGAGACTAGGGCGCTTAACATGATAAAGAGGTTATGTTATGAGTTATGTTATTCGTATGATAATCGTGTGTTATGTTTTGAAGTCAAGCGAGTTGTGGAACAAAAGTCGATGAAAGTCATCACAAGTTTCGTTCTTAAGTTTTACTGAAATTTGTGTCAAATATAACTGCGATTTTCTCCCTATATACATAGAGTTACGAGGTGTTCCACCCATCGAATTGAAGATATATGAGTCTATTTTCTAATTCATTAAACCATTTGTCAATACAACATTGGAGTAGAGCGATATGTGTATTTTTGCAAGACTGCGCAAGCTGCTAGGTGACAAGTAGGTGTGTCACCTACTTGCTTAAATGAGGGTCCGATAATGGGCCAGTTCAGATCATCCAAAGAGGAATTTTTAAAGGCATATTTCCTTCATATATTAGAATGATAATAGGGCATAATAACCAGACATAAGCTCTGCCAAAATCCTCCCAAAGATTGCCCACAAACCCTAGTTGATTTTCTCTCCCTTTCAATTTCTAATTGGAGGTAAAACCTAGAGTTTGAAGAACCAAGATAGGAGCTGAGTTTCCAACAAATAAGGTAAGTTTATTGCTCTCTTTCATCCATATTATCCTGCTGTAAATATATGGTAAGTCGTTCTATATTTGTAAGAACTCACGGGACGGTGATCGAAAGCCGTAAGTTCGACTTATTGACTAGTAGCGGACTATTTTGTGGGCTGTTTTATGTTGTTGTTGGGCTGCGTATTTTACTACTGTTTTGTGGAGTTTTGGAGGAGTAAGGGTGTGGAGAAACACCACATAAATGCAGGGTGGTGTTCTGGTCGTTCGTCATAACATTTTCAAGGTGTTTGACACTACTACAGTGGTCGTTTTGTGTACAAAGAGATTGGGGTGTGTTGGGCTGGTTTGTAGTATTTTGTGGTTTATATAAGGTTTGGAAATAATGTATATATGTTGATATTGTTGTGTTCCTGTGTTGTTGGTATTATCTTGAATTTGTAGGAAGTAAGGATTATAGGGGAGATGCTGCCCGTTTTAATACAAAATAAGCTAGTCGTTCGTTGTGCGATAGTTGTACCCTTCGTAACTTAATGATAGTATTATTATCATTGTTGTAGATTAAGGTGCGAAGAGGCGAGTTCAACTTGGTGATTGGAAAGATTGTTATAAGGTATGTTAAGGCTAAACCTTTCTTCATTTTGGCATGATCCCGTAACTACATGAGTTTAATAACGAGGTATAAAGAGAAGTTTGTATTCCTGAACTTATGTACATTATCCTAGTCTCATAAGTTATATTATTCTCCCTTATCGGGACTTTATATTCAGTTAAGTATTGTCTTCTTCCAGTCAAGAGAGTAGAGGTTCTTTCTCTCTCTCTCTCTCTCTCTCTCTCTCTCTCTCATATATATATATATATATATATATATATATATATATATATATATATATATACGGTCGAACATTATTTTCACCACCATCGAGCTATAATAGGTGGGCAGGCCCCTATTGGGCAACCTCTGATCAGATGGTAAGTTATATACCGAGCCTAATGTGGCCTAGAGCCTATGAGCGAGCCCAGGATGGCCGAGATACAGAGCCTAGTATGGCCGAGCACCAATGAGCGAGCCTACTACGACCGAGCAGTTACACGCACCGAGCCTTATAGGGCCAGACATTGTTTTTACATACTATATTGAAGGAGGTTAGTCAGTATCAGCATGTAAGTATATCTCTAGATCAACTTTGACTCCCAGTTACTTTCAATTATTATAATATCAGTTTAGTTTCAGCTTTCAGTTATTTTATTACCTTACATACTCGGTATATTATTTCGTACTAACATCAGGGGGAATGATGTTACACCCTATATTTTCGTACACAAAAGTACGTCGTAAGCAAACTAATGTTGGACCAAAAATGAGATCACCTTTGAAAATATATAAAGTAAGTTAATCATGTTACCTTAGAGGTGACATTTATTTATGATCATGAACAACAAGTACAAAGAGGGTGGGAAGGTTCAGAAGCTAAAGGAATTGAAGAAAATAATGTTTCGTTGAAAGTTGACAAGTTGGGAATGATATAATATGTAATTTTGGGGTGAGACTAGGGTGCTTAACATGATAAGGAGGTTATGTTATGACTTATGTTAGTTGTATGATAATCGTGTGTTATGTTTAGAAGTCAAGCGAGTTATGGAATAAAAGTCGGTGAAAGTCATCACAAGTTACGTTCATAAGTTTTACTACAATTTGGGTCAAATATAACTTTGGATTTCTCCAAATATACTTAGTGTTACGGGGTCTTCCACCCATAGAATTGAAGATCTATGAGTCTATTTTCTAATGCATTAAACCATTTGTCAATATGACATCGGAGTAGGTCGAAATATGCGTTTTTGCGAGACTGCGCAAGCTTCTAGGTGACAAGTAGGCGTGTCACCTACTTGCTTAAATGAGGGTCCAAAAATGGGCTAGTTCGGGTCGTCCAAAGAGGCCTTTTTAAAGGCATATTTCCTTCATATATTAGAATGATAATAGGTCATAATAACCAGACATAAGCTCTGCAAAAATCCTCCCAAATATTGCCCAAAAACCCTAGTTGATTTTCTCTCCCTTTCAAGTTCTAATTGGAGGTATAACCTAGAGTTTGAAGAACCAAGATAGGATCTGAGTTATCCAACAAATAAAGTAAGTTTACTGCTCTCTTTCATCCATATTATCCTGCTGTAAATACATGGTAAGTCATTCTATATTTGTAAGAACTCACGGGACGGTGATCGGAAGCCGTATGTTCAACTTATTGACTTGTAGCGGACTGTTTTGTGTTGCTATTGGGCTGCATATTTTACTACTGTTTTGTGGAGGTTTGGAGGAGTAAGGGTTTCAAGAAACACCACATAAATTCAGGGTGGTGGTCTGGTCGTTCATCATAACATTTTCAGGGTGTTTGACACTACTACAATGGTCATTTTGTGTACGAAGAGATTGGGGTGTGTTGGGCTGGTTTGTAGTATTTTGTGGTTTATATAAGGTTTGAAAATAATGTATATATATTGATATTGTTGTGTTCTTGTGTTGTTGGTGTTATCTTGAATTTGGAGGAAGTAAGGATAATAAGGGGAGATGCTGCCCGTTTTAATTCAAAATAAGCTTGTCGTTCGTTGTGCGATAGTTGTACCCTTCGTAACTTAATGATAGTATAATTATCATTGCTGTAGATTAAGGTGCGAAGAGGCAAGTTCAACTTGGTGATTGGAAAGATTGTGATAAGGTATGTTAAGGCTAAACCTTTCTTCATTTTGGCATGATCCCTTAACTACATGAGTTTAATAACGAGGCATAAAGAGAAGTTTGTATTCCTGAACTTATGTGCATTATCCTAGTCTGATAAGTTATAGTATTCTCCCTTATCGGGGCTTTATATTCAATTAAGTATTGTCTTCTTCCAGTCAAGAGAGTAGAGGGTCTATATATATATATATATACCGAGCCTATTGTGGCCGAGCGCCTATGAGCGAGCCCAGGATGGCTGAGATACAGAGCCTAGTATAGCCGAGTACCTATGAGCGAGCCTACTACGGCCGAGCAGTTGCACGTACCGAGCTTTGTAGGGACGGACATTTATTTTACTTAATATATTGAAGGAGTTGAGTCAGTATCAGCATGTAAGTATATCTCTATATCAACTTTGACTCCCAGTTACTTTTAGTTATTATATTATTAGTTCAGTTTCAGCTTTCAGTTATTTTATTACCTTACATACTCAGTACATTATTTCGTACTGACATCAGGGGGAATGATGTTACACCGTATATTTTCGTACGCAAAAGTGCGTCATAAGCAAACTAATGTTGGACCAAAAATGAGATCATCTTTGAAAATATATAAAGTAAGTTAATCATGTTACCTCTGAGGTTACAATTATTTAAGATCATGAACAACTAGTACAAAGAGGGTGGGAAGGTTCAAAAGCTAAAGGAATTGAAGAAAATAATGTTTTGTCGAAAGTCAACAAGTTGGGAATGTTATAACATGTAATTTTGGGGTGAGACTATGGTGCTTAACATGATAAAGAGGTTATGTTATGAGTTATGTTAGTCGTATGATAGTCGTGTGTTATGTTTTGAAGTCAAGCGAGTTGTGGAACAAAAGTCGATGAAAGTCATCACAAGTTTCGTTCATAAGTTTTACTGAAATTTGTGTCAAATATAACTGTGATTTCCTCCATATATACTTAGAGTTACGAGGTGTTCCACCCATCGAATTGAAGATATATGAGTCTATTTTCTAATGCATTAAACCTTTTGTCAATACAACATTGGAGTAGAGCGATATATGCATTTTTGAAAGACTGCGCAAGCTGCTAGGTGACAAGTAGGTGTGTCACCTACTTGCTTAAATGAGGGTCCGAAAATGGGCCAGTTCGGATCGTCCAAAGATGAATTTTTAAAGGACTATTTCCTTCATATATTAGACTGATAATAGGGCATAATAAGCCGACATAAGCTCTGCAAAAATCCTCCCAAAGATTGCCCACAAACCCTAGTTGATTTTCTCTCCCTTTCAAGTTCTAATTGGACGTAAAACCTAGAGTTTGAAGAACCAAGATAGGAGCTGAGTTATCCAACAAATAAGGTACGTTTATTTCTATCTTTCATCCATATTATCCTGCTGTAAATACATGGTAATTCGTTCTATATTTGTAAGAACTCACGGGATGGTGATCGGAAGTCGTAAGTTCGACTTATTGGCTTGTAGCGGACTATTTTATGGACTGTTTTATGTTGTTGTTGGGATGCGTATTTTACTACTGTTTTGTGGAGTTTTGGAGGAGTAAGGGTGTGGAGAAACACCACATAAATTCAGGGTGGTGGTCTGGTCGTTCGTCATAACATTTTCAGGGTGTTTGACACTACTACAGTGGTCGTTTTGTGTACGAAGAGATTGGGGTCTGTTGGACTGATTTGTAGTATTTTGTGGTTTATATAAGGTTTGAAAATAATGTATATATGTTGATATTGTTGTGTTCTTGTGTTGTTGGTATTATCTTGAATTTGGAGGAAGTAAGGATTATAGGGGAGATGCTACCCTTTTTAATACAAAATAAGCTTGTCGTTCGTTGTACGATAGTTGTACCCTTCGTAACTTAATGATAGTATTATTATCATTGTTGTAGATTAAGGTGCGAAGAGGCAAGTTCAACTTGGTGATTGGAAAGATTGTGATAAGGTATGTTAAAGCTAAACCTTTCTTCATTTTGGCATGATCCCGTAACTACATGAGTTTAATAACGAGGCATAAAGAGAAGTTTGTATTCCTGAATTTATGTACATTATCCTAGTCACATAAGTTATAGTATTCTCCCTTATCGGGACATTATATTTAGTTAAGTATTGTCTTCTTCCAGTCAAGAGATAACACGCTTCTAACCCTAAAATAGGTTTCCCGTTTCTTGTTCATTTAGATATACGGTATTACAGTATTTTCACCACCATCGAGCTATAATCGGTGGGCAGGCCCCTATTGGGCAACCTTTGATCAGATGGTAAGTTATATACCGAGTCTACTATGGCCGAGTGCCTATGAGTGAGCCCAGTTGGCCTAGATACAGAGCCTAGTCTGGCCGAGCGCCTATGAGCGAGCCTACTAAGGCAGAGCAGTTATATATATACCGAGCCTTGTAAGGCCGGACATTTTTTTTACATACTATATTGAAGGAGTTGAGTCAGTATCAGCAGGTAAGTATACATCTTGATCATCTTTGACTCCTAGTTACTTTCAGTTATTATATTATCAGTACAGTTTTATCTTTCAGTTATTTTATTGCCTTACACACTCGGTACATTTTTAGGGACGCTGCATTTCATGCATGCAGGTTCAGATAGACAGACGGGTAGACCTCCTCAATAGGTGTTGCCTGAGTTCAGCCTGATTGATAAGTTCCATGTCCTTAAGAGTTACCGGGTCTAGGGTTTTGTGTACATATTGTGTATATATGTTATGGGTAGGTCGGGGCCCTGTTCCGATCACAGAACATCCATCAGTAAAGGCTTGTAGACATATCCTGTTAGTTAGTGCAGCATTTTGGGCTTGTAAGCTTTGTATGTATATTTTGTTGGTTTGTCAGTTGTATTAGTTATGGCGTCCTTGTCCGCCCATCTTTATATTCATGTTTAGTCAAAGCTAGTTTATGTTCTGTTTTATATTTTGCTTCGCAAATTATCTTGCAATGTGGCCCCATGGCCAAAGTATGACATTGTATGTTCATAGTCCCTCAGTCGCAAGTTATTATGCTATTTTAAGTGAGGAACCTCTCGCCCCCATGTTCGGGGCGTGACACTGATGATCCATGAATACCTCACAAGACATGTCATAGAGATAGTGCCTCTAAATTATCAATGCGTGAACAATGGCTGCAAACTCTAAATCATGTACTGGGTAGTTCTTCTGATATGGCTTGAACTGACACGAAGCTTAATCAATCACCCTACCCTCTTGCATCAAGATACACCCAATGACAATCTGTGAAGCATCACAATAAATTGTATATGAACCCGATGCTGAAGGAAAAACTAGAACTAGAGTTGTGGTAAAGGAAGTCTTGAGATTCTGAAAGCTCTCCTCACACTCGTCCGGCCACCTGAATGGGGTACCCTTCTGAGTCAATCTGGTCAAAGGAGTTGCGATGGTTGAAAAACCCTCCACGAAACAGCGATAATACCGGGCCCAAGAAAACTCTAGATCTATGTAGTAGAAGCTGGATTAGGCCAACTCTAAACTGCCTCTACCTTCTTGATCCACCTTAATCCCCTCACTAGAAACCCGCATGGCCCAAAAATGCCACAAAATCAAGCAAAAACTCACACTTGTAGAATTATTCATATAACTTCTCCCTCAGGGTCTGGAGCACGATCCTCAAGTGCTTCTCATGATCCTCCAGCTGCAAAAATAAACCAATATGTCGTCAATGAACAAGATGATGAAGGAATCAAGATATGGATGGAATACACTGTTTATCAAGTACATAAATGCTTATGGGGCATTGGTCAACCCAAATGACATCATTAGAAACTCAGAGTGACCATATCGAGTCCTGAAAGCAGTCTTCAGAATATCTGAATCTCGAATCTTCAACTAGTGGTACCCTAAACTCAAATCAATCTTCGAGAATACCCGTGCACCCTGAAGTTGGTCGATCAGATCGTCAATACATGGTAGTGGGTACTTGTTCTTGACTGTAACTTTGTTCAGCTGCCTGTAATAAATACACATCCTTATCAAGCAACTCATAAAGTTTTTCCTTTATTTCGTTTAACTCCACTGGTACCACACGATATGGTGGAATAGAAATGGGCCAAATGCCCGGCACCAAGTCAATGCTAAAATTGATATCTCTATCCAGCGGCATGCCGGGTAGATCTGTTGGGAACACGTATGGGAAATCTCTCACTACCGAAACTAATTCAGCGGTAGGAGTATTAGCACTTGCATCCCTGACAAAGGCTATATATGCTTCACACCCCTTCTCAACCATTTGTTGTGCCTTCATAAAGGACACAACCCTGCTAGGAATATTGTAACAACCCGACTGATTATTTTGAGCACTTGCACGTTTTTCGGTAGTTTGAGGGCGCGAGTATCACCACATGATGTATTATGTGATGAAATGATAGTTCATATTATGTTTTAGAACCTAATTCTTTATTTCGAAGACTCAAATACCTCATTTTAGCCCTCCTTGATTTGCGTGCATAGTCCGGTTATTTTTTCGGAAAGCTTTTATATTTAAAACTGAAAACAAATATGAAATCTTTACCTTAAAACCTACTTGAGTTGACTTTGGTCAATGTTTTGAGTAAACAGACTCGGATCCATGCCTTTATGGTCCTAATGGGTCCTTATCGTTATTTGGGACTTGGGCATATGCCCGAAATCGAATTCGGAAGTCCCTAGCTCGAGTTATCATATTTTGTTAAAATTTGAAAGTTTAAAGTCTTAATGAATCTAAAAGTTTGATCGATGTTTGAAATTGTTGATACCGGGTCCGTATTTTAGTTCTGGAATCCGGTATAGGTTCATTTCTATATTTATGACTTGTCTGTCAAATTTGGTGAGAAACAAAGTTGGTTTGACGTGATCCGGACGTCTAGTAGTTGAAATAGAAGTTTTAAAGTTTTTTTGAAAATTTCTTTTGATTTGGTGCTCAATTTGTAGTTTTAGGTGTTATCTTGGCAATTTGGTCATGCGAGCAAGTTCGTATAATGTTTTTCGACTTGTGTGCATATTTGGTTTAGAGCCCCGAGGGCTCGGGTGAGTTTCGGATAGGATCCGGAATGATTTTTCATCATTTTGAGCACTGGTACTAGTGTCATCGCATTTGCGATGTTTTTGTTGCAAATGCGACTATCGCAATTGCGAAGAAGCCTCACATTTGCGAACCTCTGCTGATGGGGACTGGATCGCATTTGCAATGAAGTTGTCGCTTTTGCGACGCCTGAAGCATTTTGCATTTTCTAACTCTGTATCGCATTTGCGATGAATGCCTGGTCTGTCAGGGGTCGTATTTGCGATGTTTTGTCCGCATTTGCGGAGGTCGCATTTGCGAAGCCCCTGTAGCAAATACGACATATGCAGCCTGCTAAATGCTGAGAATTTCGAGACTTAGCTTCATTTTGTCATATTTTGAACCCTAGCTTTGATGGGAGGCGATTTTGTGTAGGGATTTTCATACCAAATCATTGGGTAAGTAACTCTAATCAATTCTCAACTACATTTCATGATTTTACATAAGATTTAACATCAAATTCATGAGAATCTAGGAAAAATTTTGGGGATTTTGTCAAAACTTTAAAAAATGAAAATTTGGGATTTGAGAGTCGAATAGGACTCGCATTTGGAAACAAAATACGTATTTGGACTCGTGAGGCTATGGGTAGTCAAGACCTACCCTTGGACCCGGTTTTGACCGGGCGAGTCAGAGTGTTGACTTTTGTTGACTTTTTAGAAATTGTATAAAAATCACAACTTTATTAATTGAAATTGTTTTCCCTTGCATTGTGTAATGTATTTAATTTATCTTTCGCTAGATTGAGCCGAGTGGAGGTGAATTTGTAAAGGAAAAAGCTAAATTGAGTATTGAGTTAGCCGAATTGAGGTAAGTGTCTTGCCTAACTTTGTTGAGGGGATGTTTCCTACTATTTGACATTGTTTGATACTTGTGGGAGTAATACATATATGAGATGACGAGCATATATGCATGTGCCAGAGTTAACCATGCTCGGGGGTAAATTATGTTATAAATTGTGTCTTGTAGAATCACGTGACTTTCTTGTCTCATGCCTTACTTGACTCATAGATACTAAGAACATTGTATTAAATGTTAGAAACTAAGACTTAGCTTATTATAACTTGATCAAATTTTATGGAATTCTGAGAATACATTGGTGTGTTTAATTCGGTCATCAATATGCATAATCATTAATACATTGCTACGGCCGATATCCTTGAGATACTAGATTATATACTTGTGTTGTAGATCATTTGTGAGATTTGTTGGAATACTTGAATAATAAGGTTCTTGCGGGTTCATTGAACTATTGTTGGCTTGGAAAGTTATTTTATGATTGGGATTCACTTAGAATATTCGTTTAAACACTCTCCTTGATGTTATTTATATTTCCTACCTTATTTGTCTTTGACATACCTATGCTTGGTAAGGAAAAGTGTAAATCATGAAGGGTGATGTCGTGTCTTTGTTTATACATTATCATATGAGGGAGAGTGTAAAGCACGAATGGTGATGTCGTGCCATATTATTGAGAGTAAAAGCACGATGTGTGATGTCGTGCCATATTATTGAGAGTAAAAGCACGAAGGGTGATGCCGTGCCATATTATTGAGAGTAAAAGCACGAAGGGTGATGTCGTGCCATATCAATTGTGAGTAAAATAACAAAAGGTGATGTCGTGCCATGTTATGTGAGTGTAAAGCACGAAGGGTGATGTCGTGTCATTTCATTTATATTATCGTGTTTTAAATTATCATGAGTTCATGGCACGATGGGTGTTTCCGTGCAGGTGAGGATGAGGGACATGCATTATGTTGTGATATCTTTCCTTCGTGTATACGTTCATGCCGTTACATTGAGCTGTTAATGTTGTATTTATGATTCCTATGTGACTTGTCTTTAATGCCCTTTTCTTGTTCTTTATCTTATTTGTTATTGTGTCACTCATGCCTTCTACTTGCTAAACTTACAAATACCATGTCTACTTCTGCTGTCATAATTATATCTTTGTCTTATCTATTTTGGTTGCACTTAGTACATGCCTTCTACCGTGTTAGTCATTCATGCTTCTACTTGTTAACGTATAAAGATCATTTGTTCCCTTCTTATTCGTTATATTTGTATTTATGCCTCCACCATGCTAGTTAGTTGAAGTTACATTCCTTTTCCTGATTGTTGTTATCACCTCTATGCTTTCCGCCTAGTCTGTTACTGATGCCCTTATGTACATTCTCATTCATTTTTTCTATTTGCGTATTTCCTACTTTGCCATTAATGTTATCGACATTTTTGCCATCTGGTTGGTACTGTTATATGCATATTTGGTGAGGATGAGATAAATGCATGAAGGGTATTGCCGTGTAATTGACTTAATATCAGAGTATATTCCTCACGTTATGAAAGTTATGGGGTGACTATTGTGATTTATTGGTTTCGCTCTAAGGAAAAGATTAGTCTAGATATTGGAAACTATTGAATTGTGATCTCTTCTAGTACTCTATTATTATTTTGTACATTCGTTTCGTGTATTCTATCCTGTTATACTGTAGTATAGTTCTATTGCTAGATTTTGGTACATATTTTTATTAGTGAGCATCTTTTTACTAAAAAGCCTCATCACTACTTCGACGAGGTTAGAGAAAATACTTATTGGGTACATGGGGTTACTTGTACTCATACTACATTTCTGTACCTTGCGTGCAGACTTTTGGAGCGGAGCTGCTGGTGATGTCGGGAGCTGACCCTGAAGATGTTCGTGCATTCCAGATATGGCTGCCACTTGTCCTTGGTGGCTTTAGATTTTGTTAATGTGTTTATGTAGCTTTCAAACAGATCATGTAATTATTTGTATTATCTTTGTAAATTCTAATTCTTAGAAGCTCATGATTTGTACTACCAGTTCTTGGGTTAATTTGTAAATGTCCAGATAATTCTTCACTATTTTCCTATAATTTCATTTGGATTGTATTGTCTGTTAGTTGGATTACCTAGCGAGTCGAGTTAGGTGCCATCACGACTATTAATTTTTGGATCGTGACAAATATAATCAAATGTGCCTCTCCACTTCAACCGCGGCAACCCTGGCATAGCCAATGTCATGATCTTGGAGTGATAGTCTAGAATAGCATGATAGGGAAACAACCAGCCCAAGATCGCGCCAAAGTCTACCATGCTAAGTAGCAGAAGGTCAATTTATGTCTCATAACCACCGATAGTGACCAAACACGACTGATAAACACGGTCTACAATAATAAAATCTCTCACATGCATGGACACATATACAGGAGCACTCAAAGAATCACGAGATATATCCAAATATGGAGAAAAGTAGGATGACATATACGAATAAGTGGAAATCGAATCAAATAAAACTAATGCATCCCTATAACAGATCAAAACAATACCTATGATGACCGCATCTGATGCAACACCCTCCGTCCTACCAGGAAAAGCATAGAAATGGGCATGGACTCCCCCTCTAAGGCGACCTCTAACCACCAGACCTCCACCCCTAGCTGCGATGCTGGTGGAGTGGCAACTGGAGCAACAACCATGACCTGTTGAGCTTATGGAATTCATGGAGCCTGTGTAACCTATGGAGGTTCACCCCTCCTAAGTCTGGGATAGTTCCTCGCCATATGTCTGGCATCATCACACTTGAAACAAGCTCTCTGTGGGCATGGCTGATGCAACTGAACCTAACTTAGTCGGCTTAGACTGATCGTTGAAGGCAGCCCGTGCAGGAGGTGCATTAGAAAGTGATTGTGCATAATGGGCGACCTGAGACCTCCGAATAACCGGAGCACTACGAGTAGCTGGAAGTGCTGAATAAACTGGTAAACTCACATAACCTCTACCATGACGGGCTGAAACTGGAGCGCGGGCACCACTGTATCCTCGAGAATCGTGAGGCCTCTTAGCCTCCCTATTGTTCCTCTCCTGGCATCGCATATGCTCCATCCTTCAAGATATCTCTACAACCTACTGAAACGGAGTATCCGCCTCCAACTCTCGATCCATAGTGAATCTAAGACCATAACTGAGCCCCTCGATAAACACACGGAACTCGCTATTTGACTATAGAAACCAAAGTAGGTGCATGCTGGGACAAATCACTAAATCTGATGGCATACTCTGACACTATCATAGTCCCTTGATGCAGCTACTCAAACTCTGTGCGCCATGCATCCTAGAAGGTCTAGGGAACAAACTCCCTCAAAAACATAATTGAAAGCTAAGTCCAAGTGAGTTGGGCTACATCAATTGGCCTGCCCTCCTCGTAAGCCTTCCACCACCTGTATGCTGTTCCTGACAGCAGAAATATAGTAAAGGCAACTTCTCTCACCTCCACAATACCCATAGTGCAGAGAATATTGTGGCACTTGTCTAGAAAACCATGTGCATCCTCAGTAACTCCACTATTGAAATTAGGAGAATTATAGTTCTTGAACCTCTCAAGTATGCTCCGCTCCTCCTCAGATGCCTCTGGCTTGACCTCAGGCTGAACCGGAATAATGGGTTGTGCTGCCATGACACTTAAAACCTGATCAACGTGGACTCGCTGCTCTATATTATGGGCCGCAGGATTATGAGCTCCTCCCCCAGCCTGAGATGTAGTTGGTGCAACAGGAATCAGTCCCGCTTGAGCTAAAGTACCGAACATGCTCAAGAAGTGTGCTGAGGTCTCCTGAAGTCAAGGGGTAACAACAGGCACCTCGAGTGCTTGTCCCCAACCGGAGCTACTTGTGGCTTCTTAGCCTTTGCTTGAGTAGGTGCTCTAGCTGCAGCACGTGCCCCTCATCGGCCACTATCTCGGCCTCGGCCTCTGCCCCGACCTCTCACAGCTCTAGTAGGGGGCACGAGTGTCTGATCACCTGATCTAGTGGTGTGTGTCCTCATGATCTGTGAGAGAATAGAAAGACAAAGGCTCATATTTCGAAATCAAAAAAACTGCACGATAAGGAATCAAAGGAGTGGAATGTTTCCTAACAGTTCTATAGCCTCTCGAAGATAAGTACAGACGACTCCGTACTGATCCGTAAGACTCTACTAAACTTGCTTATTACTCGTAGCACCTATGAACCAAGAGCTCTGATACTAACTTGTCACGACCCTAATATCCCATATGAGGTAATCGTGATGGCACCTAATATCTATGACTATGTAAGCCTAACACACAAGAGGATTTAACATAAATAACGATAAAGAATATTAAATTAAACTGTAAATCTCATAATAACATCAATACATAATGACAAATCACAAAATCCCTAAAACCAGTGCAACTGGGTCATAATCTCTAAGAAGTACGCTAAAAATATCAAAATACAATACTGTTTGATGTGAAGATAAAGAGTAGAAAGGACAATAGTAGAAGGTGACTCTGAGGCCTGCGAGCATCAAGAAGATATACCTTGAAGTATCCGAGATATCCGAGTCAACTTACTAGCATAATAATGACTAAGAATATTAAATTAAACTGATAAATCTCATAATAACATCAATACGGAATGACAAATCATAAAATTTCCAAAACCGGTAAAACTGAGTCATAAGCTCTAAGAAGTACGCACAAAATCTCAAAATACAATATTGTTTGATGTGAAGATAAATAGTAGAAAGGACAATAGTAGAAGGTGACTCCGAGGCCTGCGAGCATCATACAGGTATACTTTGAAGTCTCCGAGATGTCTAAGTCAACTCACTGGCATCCGAAACGAGCAGAAGTACTTGCATCTGAACAAAAATGTGCAGAAGCGTAGCACGAGTACACCACAATGGTACCCAATAAGTATCAAGCCTAGCGTCGGTAGAGTAGTGACGATACCAGGTCAAGACACCTACTAGACATAGAAACCTACACAGAATATTAATATAATCTAATAATAGAAAATAAAGAGATAAATGACAACAAAATAGTGCGATGGTATAAGGCAAACAACAGAAATTAAAGCAATAAAGAACAACAAAGAATGTGCATACGATAAGAACAACAAGTAATCAAATACAGTCAAAATAAAGGTAAAACAAATGAAGGAATAACAATAATTGTTCAATCAACAAGCCTTTTCAACATAAAATGTACAACAGGAATCACAACAGAGGTACCACACTCATATTCACATTTCACAATATATAATCAAAATCTTCCTTATATTGTCGCGTGAGCCTTTCATTTATATTTTGAAAAACAATTTTTCCGAAATAGCTACGAGTGCTTTAGCCCCCTTATCTCACCACGTAACTTCAAGTAATTCCCTTAGCAGCAACAAGCATATAAATCCCACCTTATCTCGCCGCATGTGCATCAACCCCTATCCTTATACCGTTGCATGCGCATCAATATCACAACACAATAATCAACTCGCACCACACGTGCCCATATGCCACAACATTGCCAAAATCGACAATATAAATATTACCACAACACGTAGTCCACGGCTCAACCACAATATATTCAAGAATCTAAATGATAACAAAATGAAGGAGAACAACTAAACAAGGAAAGATGTCCCAATAATCAACAACTTCAACCACAATATGTTAATAGCTTTCACAACTACAGCTCCAACAACTCAACAATGGAGGTGTTCTCATGAAATGGAAACTTCCAATTCAAGTACATAACATAAGATTAAAAATGAAAGAAATAGCATGAAATAGCAACTACGACAAAATGCACGAGAATAACTCAACAATGAAGAGAATAGTATGTAACAAAAACTACTAATAAATGCATATAAGAGTAACCTTGACAATGGAAACTAGAACATGTAAATACAACTTCACTTAAGGCATGTAAGAATAAACTTGGCAACAAAAAATAGAAAAAATAATAATATCTTCAATTAAGAGCTTATAAGTAACCTAAGAGTCTAAGCCAGTCAAATACTACATATAAGCCCGTGTACACATTCGTCAACTCATGTACATATCTTCCGCATAATTAAAATAATACAAACAACCCAAATTCTAAGGGGTAGTTTTCCCACACAATGTTAGGCAAGATACTTACCTCAACTTGGCCAAATAAACAATCAAAAATAGCTTTTCTCTTAAAATTCTCCCCCGCACGGCTCAAATCTAACAAAAAATGACTAAATATTATCAAACAATGCAAGAGAAACCAATTACGATTATTAAAGCTATGATCTTTACACAATTCCTCAAAAATCAACAAAAGTCAACACCGGACATGCCTGGTCAAAACTTGGGTCCAAGGGTAGATCTCGACTAACCATAACCCCACGAGTCCATATATGTGTTTTGTTTCAAAATTTGAGTCCAATTCAACTCTCAAATCCCAAATTTTTATTTTTCAAAACATAGACAAAAATCCCCAAAATTTCTCTTAGATTCTCATGAATTTGATGTTAAATCTCATATATAATCATGTAATATAGTTGAAAATAAATCAAAATCACTTACTCAATATTTTAGGTAAAAATCCCCTCTCCAAATCACCTCCTATCGAGTCTATGGTTCTAAAGTGAGAAAAATGAGATCAAACCCTGACTGCCCAATCTTTTGTTCAAGTGCAGATATCGCAATAGCGACACTGGGTTCGCAATTGTGAACCCTCACAATTGTGAAGAAGGACTCGCAATTGCGGCGCCTGACATCCTAATGGGAAGTCGAAAATGTGACATTGACTTTGCATTTTCAATGTCTTCTCCACTCGCAAATGTGACCAATTAGTCAAAATTGCAAGCCTACCCTGTGCCAGCCTCTCTTCATAAATTTGATCAAGGTATCGAATATGTGACACCTAATACCCCCTACTATGATCACAAATGTGACGCTGCTGCTCACAATTGCGACAAGTGGAGCACCAGCACACTAGCAGCCTGGAATCGAGTCCAAACCATTCTGAAACACATCTGCAACTAACCCGAGCCCTCGCGGATCCAAACCAAATATCCACACAAGTCTAAAATATCATACGAACTCGCTTACGTGATCAAAATACCAAAATTATATCTACAACCATGAATCGAACATCAAAACGCATCAATTTCAAAAGAAAACTCAAGAACCTCTAGAATTGTAACCAAGCGTCTGAATCCTATCAAACCAACCCCAAATGACACCAAATTTTGTATACAGGTTCCAAATAGCAAAGCTGACCTATTCCAAGTCCCAAAACAAATTTGAATCCGATAGCCACAAAGTCAGCCTAGGCAGAGTTACTTATGGCTAATTCCAAATCAAAAATAGAATCGGCAGAGTTACTTATGGCTGATTTCGTGACATCTACTCATATAACTAATTGGATTTTGACTCCCTAAGATATTGTGAGTTACAATTCCTTACCCCTATCTTTTTCTTTTGGGTCAAGTGGCTCTGCTCTATCTATTGATATAAGTATTCATCAAATTCCAAACAATATTTTAGAAACTCCATCCCGCGGAAATCAACCTCAGAACGGCTCAAAAATAGCAAAAAGCAACTCAAAAATATCAAATAATGCCATAGAAAAAAAATATAGATAAAGGTCGAATCTTTAACCAAATACTCAAAGTCAACAATACCGTCAACTCAGGCCCGTACCTCATAACTTGACAAAACTCATAAATTCCGAATGCAAGTACAACCATACTAATTTCACTCAAATCCGTCTCTGAATCGATGTTCAAAACTCAATTATTCACTTTAGGAAAGTTTAGACAAAAAACCCTCAATTTCTCTTTTTAAATTCATCAATCGAATGCCAAAATTGAAGACAGAATCATGAAATATAATCAAATCCGAGTAGAAAATACTTACCCCAATCCATGTGGTAAAAATTCTCTTCAAAATCACCCAAATCTGAGTTTCATAACTCAAAATGAGATAAAATAAGCTCAAGGTCCGAAATAGAGTACTTATATGCTCTGCCAAGTGATACCTTACGCGATCGCGGTTGTACCATTGCGATCGCGATGCACATAATATACTACCATGAAATAACGCTACGCGTTCGCGAAAAAGGCCTCGCGAACGCGAAGAACATAGTTGCCAGACCATTTCAGCTTGGCCGGTAGAATTATTTTTAATCTAGCCGACTAGTGATTGTCGATACCAAGGGTGAGGATTCAACAGTCGGCTGGTGAACCGGAATCCAAACTCGGAAACGCTAGCGCGAACGCAAAGATGAATCCATCATGACCTGCCCAACCCAGCTCAATACTACGCGAATACGAAGAACAAGCCGTGAACGCGAAGAAGGCCACCCCTAACACTATGTGATCGTGAAGAACAAATGAAGCGCTAGAAACCAGCAGTGCTAAAATGGTCCGAAACCCGTCCGAAACTCACCCGAGCCCCTGGAGATCCCGTCTGAACATTCTAACAAGTCCCAAAATATAACATGAACTTACTTGACACCTCAAATCATACATAATAACATCAAAATCACGAATCGTACCTCAAATCAAACTTAATGAACTTTTAAACTTTCAACTTTCAAAACTCCTGCCGAACCATATCAAATAAACAGGGAATGACCTCAAATTTTGAACACAAGTTCCAAATAACATAACAAACCCATTCCAACCCCCGAAAAAATAATCTGAATCCGATGTCATAAAAGTTAACTCCCGATTAAACTTATGATTCTTCCAAATAATTAAATTGTCAACTTTCGCCAATTATGGCCAAAACCTTATAGAAACCTTCAAATGCTAATCCGGGCCTATTCCCAAATCCAAAATTACTATCCGGACCTAACGGAACCATCAAAACTTTCATCTGGGGTAAAATACATAAAAGTCAAACTTGGTCAACTATTCCAACTTAAAGCTTCTAAAATAAAAACCATTCTTCCAAATTAATTTTAAATCACCCGAAAATCAAAACCGATTATACACACAAGTCATAATACATCCTACGAAGCTACTCATGCCCTCAAACCATCGAACGGGATGCAAATGCTCAAAACGGCCGGTCGGATCGTTACAATAAAATATTGAATTTATCATCAATTATTTTGTATAGTATAAATAATTATCTTAATTACCAAATGTTTTTGTGGTTGTGCGTGAGGTATAAATGATTTTTAATATCCGATTGTCGCCTAAACCAGGAAAAAAAAATCTTAGAAGCTGTAATTTTCTGTTTAGGCAAGTTGTTTTTGGTGTTTTGCATCTTCAAAGTCAGACACACAATATACCCTGCGGGGTTCTTTGTTACAGCAATTATTGCATTATTTTTGTATTGTAGCCATGAAAAGGAATAAGTGATCGGTGGTACAATTTTTAATAGGATCCTTGATCTATTTTGATTGGTTCCTTTAATATTACTTTTTCAATGATGAAACGAGTTGCACCAAAACTAACTAAAGGTACGTCCGTTTTATATATTCACGGTATACGAAAATAGAGGTGTCACGACCCAAAACCTAACCCATCGTGATGACGCCTATCGTGGTACTAGGCAAGCCGACCTTTTCAAAAACACTTTTAAAATTTAACAGAAATGAATTAAAACATTTAAAATAACCGGAGTTTTTCATAAAACGGGAGAAAAATCCAATTAAAACATAAGTGCGAAAAAATAGCCCGACATCGGGGTGTCAGTGAATCATGAGCATCTAAATATCCAGTCTAATACAAATAGTGTCTGAATGTCAATACTGAAAAGAAAGAAAACATAGAAGGAGAGAAAAGGTCTGCAGACGTCGGTAGTTACCTCGTAGTCTCTGGTACTCGATCGCGCACGAACTCAACGGCCTCCGTGATCAAACACACCTGGATCTGCACATGAAGTACAGGGTGTAGTATGAGTACAACCAACTCAGCAAGTAACAAAAATAAATAAAGAATTGAGAAGGTAGTGACGAACTATACAAATATAGTTCATTTTCAATAATTCCAGCAAAGAATATACATGTTTTCAAATCCGATAGTTCAAGTCAAATTAGTTTATACAGTTACAGTGTAGGTAATCCGGACATAGAATCTTTCAGAAATTTAACAACAATGACAGATAGCAACTAAGTGCATCAACAAATGAAAAACAGGTACAGCCTCTCAGGGCAACAGACACTCAACTCGTCACAACAGCTCAATCGCTCGGCTCTCAGCCCCCAGTACTCACATTCAATATGTGCCTGCGCTCAATGGTTGTGTGCAGACTTCGGAGGGGCTCCTTTCAGTCCAAGCGCTAAAATCCGCACGGACAACTCACGTGCTATTGTAATAATATGTTGAACCGCACGGACAACTCACATGCTATAGTATCAGTACCTCACAGACAGGCCCTCGGCCTCACTCAGTCATCAACCTCTCTAGTCTCTCGGGCTCTCAAAAATCACAAAGATCAGCCCAAACAAAGATAGCATAGTGTATCAACAAAATCAAGAAGAGGCTGAGATATGATACGTAAGTGAAACCATGACTGAGTACAAGACATCAACTAACAAGTAATTCAACTAGTATACGACCATTGCGGGTCCCAACAGTGATATCATATGGCCTAAGCATGGTTTCTAACATGAAAGGTAGTCAATTGCTCAAAGATAAGGAAAACAAGTAATAACAATGACTATTCGACTTTACAGTCTCACAGGACGAACCAAGTCACGATCCCTCACGATGCATGCTCGCCCGTCACCTAGAATGTGCGTTACACCCAAATATTTACATTATACAATTCTAGGGGTTTAAGACTGTTACATACCTAAAACAGAGCCAATCTCTACTCCGAAATGCCATTGCCTCTCAAATCGGTCTCCAAACGTCCTGAATCTAGCCACAAGTAGAACAATACAATCAATATAGGCTAAAGCGATCAATTCCACAAGAAAAGTACTAAATTATAGACAAAATCCGAAATTGGCCCGAACCCGGCTCCCGGGCCCACGTATCGAAATCCGACAAAAGTAACAAAACCTGAAAGTCCATTCACTCACGAGTCTAACCATACCAAATTTACTCAAATCCGATAACGAAATCCCCTTCAAAACCTCAAAATCCCAAGTCAAGAGTTCTTCCTCTTTTTCCCCAATTTCTCACCCCAAATCACAAATTAGATGATAAAATTAAATATGAAATCATGGAATTTAACCAAAACCAAGTAAGAATTGCTTACCCCAATCAACTCCACGAATATCCCTTCAAGAATCACCCAATTACGTGTTCTCTAGTTCAAAATATGCAAAATGGGTTCAAACCCTCGTTCTTGAAATTAATACTGCCTGCCCAGATATCCTTCTTCGCGATTGCAGAACATTCCTCGCGATCGCGAAGCACAACTATGCTGCCCTACATTTTTACCCTACGTGATCGCGGAATCACCCAAGCGATCGCGGATCACTGCCTCTCATACCGACGCGATCATATCCTGCCTCACGCGATCGCGTAGAGCATTGGCCACACCTCCCCTCCTACTCAAATCCTTCTACGCGAATGCGACCTTAGCCACGCGTTCGTGAAGCACAACTTCGCACCCATACGCGATAGCATAGAAAAAACTCACCTCTGCCCCGAATAAGGAAACGAGAACCTGCTGCAACCAGACATCATCTATCAAGCCAAGTCCAAAAATGATTCGTTAACCCCCCCCCCCTCCCCCATCCCCTCCCCCGAAACTTACCCGAGGGCCCTGGGACCTCAACCAAACATACCAACACATCCTAAAACATCATACGAACTTAGTCGATCCTTAGAATCACTCAAAACAACATCAAAACACCAATTACACCCGGATTCAAGCCTAAAGAACTTCTAAACTTTCAAATTCCACAAAACGATGCTGAAACCTACCAATCCACGTCTGATTGACCTCAAATTTTGCACACAAAGTCATATTCTATATTACAGACCTACTCCAACTTCCGGAATCGGAATCCAACCCCGATATCAAAAAGTCAACCCCCCGGTCAAACTTCCCAAAAATTTGACTTTCGCCATTTCAAGCCTAAATTAGTTACAGACCTCAAATTCACAGTCTGAAAATGCTCCTATGTCCAAAATCACCCAACGGAGCTAACGGAACCGACGGAACTCCATTCCGGAGTCGTCTTCACACACTTCCGACTACGGTCAAAATCCTGAGACTTAAACCTCTATTTAGGGAATAAGTGTCCCAAAACACTCCAAAAACCAAAACGAAACCTCCCGGCAAGTCACAATAGCAGAAATAGATATGGGAGAAGTACTAAATAGGGGATCGGGGCTAATACACTCAAAACGACCGGTCGGGTCATTACATCCTCCCCATCTTAAAACAATCGTTCATCCTCAAATGAGCATAGAGACATACCTGATGTGGTAAAAAGATGAGGATAATGGATGTGCATATTATGCTCGGTCTCCCAAGTCGCCATACTCGACCGGCTGACCCCTTCACAGAAGCAATACTTTTCACCATCAGCTTTCGAACCAGCCTATCTAAGATTGCCACCGACTCCTCAACATAAGATAAGCTGAAATTCAACACGTGAGACAGATCGCCCTGATACTTCTGGAGCATAGAAACATGAAATACTAGGAGAACTCCTGCTAAACTGGGAGGTAAGGCAAGCTCATAAGCAACCTCTCCAACACCTCGAAATACCTCAAATGGACCGATAAATCTTGGACTCAGCTTGCCCTTCTTTCCGAACCTCATAACACCCTTCATGGGGGACACCCGGAGCAAGACACGCTCTCCAACCATGAATGCAACATCGTGAACCTTCCGATCCGCATAACTCTTCTGTCTGGACTAGTTTGTGCGTAGTCCATCCTGAATTACCCTAACCTTCTCCAAAGCATCCTGAATCAAATCTGTACCCAATAATCTAGCCTCGCCCTACTCGAACCAACCCACTGGAGATCTACATCGCCTACTGTACAGTGCCTCATACGGTGCCATCCGGATGCTCGACTGGTAACTGTTTTTGTAAGCAAACTCCGCTAGAGGCAACAACTGATCCCGTGAACTCCCAAACTCCATCACACACGCACGGAGCATATCCTCAAATATCTAAATAGTGCGCTCGGACTGTCCGTCCATCTGAGGGTGAAATATTGTACTCAACTCCACTCGAGTACCCAACTCATGCTGCACGGCCCTCCAGAACTGTGATGTAAACTGCGTACCCCGATCATAGATGATAGATACAGGTACGCCATGAAGCATGATGATCTCGCGGATATACACTCGAGCCAGCTGCTCGGAAGAATAGGTAGTCATCACAGAAATGAAATGAGCTGACTTGGTCAGTCGGTCCATAATCACCCAAACTGCATCAAACTTCCGCTGAGGAAGCCCAACAATAAAATCCATAGTGATTCGCTCCCATTTCCACCCTAGAATCTCTAACTTCTGAAGCAACCCACCTGGTTGCTGCTGCTTATACTTCACCTGCTGGCAAGTTAGGCACCGAGCTACATACTCTACTATCTCCTTCCTCATTCTCCTCCACCAATAGTGTTGTCTCAAATCCTGATACATCTTTGCGGCACCCGGATGAATAGAATACCGCGAACATAGCCTGCCATGTATCCTCAATGCACCATCATCCCTAATAGTGACCTCCTTAGCACCACCATGCTGGACCGTGTCCTTAAGTACAAGAAGATAGGGGTCCTCATACTGACGCTTCCTAATACGATCAGAAAGAGAAGACCGAGAGACACACAAGTTAATACTCGACTCGGCTCAGAAATATCCAATCTAACAAACTGACTAGGTAAGGCCCGAACATCCAATGCCAATGGCCTCTCTGCTGCTGGAAGATATGCTAAGATCCCCAAACACTCCGCCCAGTGACTCAAGGCATCGACAACCATATTGGCCTTCCCGAGATGGTACAAAATGGTGATATCATAGTCCTTAAGAAGCTCCAACCACCTCCACTGATGCAAGTTAAGATCCTTCTACTGGAACAAATGCTGGAAACTCCGATAGTCCGTGTAAATCTCACAATGGACACCGTACAAATAGTGCTGCCAAATCTTCAAGGAGTGAACAATAGCTGCTAACTCAAGATCGTGGACAGGATAGTTCTTCTCATGGGTCTTCAAAAGGCGCGAATCATAAGCAATCACTCTACCCTCCTGCATCAGAACACACCCAATGCCGATCTGTGAGGCATCACAACACACTGTGTAGGAACCAGAAGCTGATGGTAGAACTAGAACTGGAGCCGTGGTCAAAGCAGTCTTGAGCTTTTGAAATCTCTCCTGGCACTCATCCTACCACATGAATGGAGCACCCTTTTGGGTTAATTTGGTCAAGGGCGATGCAATAGATGAAAAACCCTCCACAAAACGACGGTAATAGCCCGCCAAACCAAAAACGCTCCTAATCTCCGTGGCTGAGGACGGTCTAGGCCAACTATGCACCGCCTCTATCTTCTTCGAATCCACTTGAATACCCTCACTGGACACCACGTGTCCCAAGAACGCCACTGAATTGAGAAAAAACTCACACTTGGAGAACTTTGCATAAACACATAATGGCCATATCAGGTCCTGAAAGCTGTCTTAAGAATATCTGAGTCCCGAATCTTCAGGTGGTGATACCCTGACCTCAAATCAATCTTGGACAACACCGTTGCTCCCTGAAGCTGGTCAAACAAATCATCAATACACGAAAAAGGATACTTGTTCTTGACTGTGACCTTGTTCAACTGTCTGTAATCAATGCACATTCTCATAGTACCATCCTTCCTTTTCACAAATAGAATTGGTGCACCCCAATTTGACACGCTAGGCCGAATAAACCCCTTATCAAGGAGTTCCTAAAGCTGCTCTTTCAATTTCTTCAACTCAGTTGGTGTCATACGATACTGCAGGATAGAAATGGGCTGAGTGCCCGGCACCAAGTCAATATCCCTTCAATATCCCTGTCGGGCGGCATGCCCGGTAGGTCTGCAGGAAACACATCCGGAAAATCACACACCACCAGAATAGAATCAATGGCAGGAGCCTCTGCTCTAACATCCCTCACAAAGGCCAGATAAGATAGACAACCTTTCTCAACCATCCGCTGAGCTTTCAAGTATGAAATCACTCTACTGGGAACATAGTCTATAGAACCGCTCCGCTCAACCCTCGGCAACCCCAGCATCACCAATGCCACGGTCTTAGCGTGACAATCTAGAACAACATGACATGGAGACAGCCAATCCATACCTAATATCATGTCAAAATCAACCATACTAAGCAACAAGAGATCCACTATAGTCTCCAGTTTCCCAATAGTCACCACACATGACCGATATACACGGTACACAATGATAGTATCGCCCACTGGAGTGAACACATGAACAGACGAAGCTAGGGACTCACGGGGCATATACAGATAATGAACGAAATACAAGGACACATAAGAATAAGTGGAACTAGGGTCAAATAATACAGAGGCATCTCTATGGAAAACTAAGACAATACTTGTAAACACAGCATCTGAAGCAATGGAATCTGGTCTGGCAGGGATGGCATAGAAACGGTCGGCCACCCCCTGATCTGCCTCCCCCTCTCGGGCGACCCATAGCTGACTGAGCCCCACCTCGAGCTGGCTGGACGGGTGGTGGAGCTGCTGGTGCCATCGGTCGAGTACTCTATTGTGGAGCCCCACTCAATAACTTAGGGCAATCTCTCTTGATGTGACCAAAATCTCCGCGCTCAAAATCACCTCTCCTCTGACGGAACTTCTACTCCTGGTGCCCAAAGGAACTACCCGTGTAAACCTAAGATGACGAGGTCTGGTGAGAAATCTGCGCCGATAGTGCACTCAATGACGACTGGTCCTGCTGATGATTGTGTGACATGTGGCCAGACGATGGACCACAGTGAACTGGGCGAGCCGTCTGAGCATGTCTGAAAGGACGACCCCTACCGTGGTGGAGCTTCCCCCAGAAGGAACACCGTTGAAGCCACCCTGACCACGAGGCCTCTTGGCCTCCCTCTCAAAAGTAGCACCGGACACTATCTCTCTGGTCATAAGCATGACGGGCCAACTTGACATCTATAAACCTCCTGTTCCTCTCCCTGTCTGTGGGTACCAACCAGATAGCATGACGGGCCAACTCCGAGAATCGCATCTCATACTACATCATGACATATCTCCCTGACAAAGCTGCTCAAACTGTCTGCAAAGGTAAGGGGCGCTACTCTGACTGGCCTACGCCTCTCGTAAGCCTCCCACCAACTGAATGCAGCCCCGGAGAACTGAAAGGTAGTGAACGAGACCCCATTGGTCTCCAGAATACTTGTTGTACGGAGTATCCTCTGACACATGTCCAAGAAACCATGTGCATCCTCTCCCTGTGCACCACTGAAATATGGAGGCTGGAGTCTCCCAAACCTCTACAATCGATGTTGCTCATCATCAGGCATGACAGGTACGACATAGTCCTAAGAAGTTGTAACCAGTTGGGCTGGTGGTCCCCCCGGTACCTGGAATTCCTGTACCACCTGCTCTGGCGTGCGGGCGGCGGCCCGGTCTGAGAAGTGGCTGTTACAGTCGGAACAGAGACTGCCTGAGCAAGACTGGTACACGCGGTCAGAATCTGAGCTAAGGCCTCCTGAAGGCCTGGAATCACAATAGGCACAGGTGGTGCCTAAGCTGGTGCATCAACAACTGGAATCTGGACCTGATCTTAGGCAACGGGTGGATCTGCAGGTACTGCCCCAGCTGCTATGCGGGCTGCACCTCTGCCCCTATCGCGACCTCGTCCTCTCGCAGCCCTGGTTGGTGGTACTGGTGGCTGTCCATCCTGCCCGGTAGTACAAGTCCTCACTATCTATGAGAGAATGAAACAATAGATGTTTAGTTACTAGAATCAACAGATTCGCACGACAAGAATTCAAGAATGTGAAGTTTCCTACGGGTTCGACAGCATCTCGAAGATAAGCACAGACGTCTCCGTACCAATCCGTAAGACTCTACTAAACCTGCTTATGACTCGTGAGACTTATGTAACCTAGGCTCTGATACCAACTTGTCACGGCCCAAAATCTAACCCGTCGTGATGGCGCCTATCGTGGTACTAGGCAAGCCGACCTTTCCAAAAACATTTTTAAAATTTAACAAAAATGAATTAAGACATTTAAAATAACCAGAGTTTTTCGTAAAATATGGTAAAACCCAATTAAAACATATGTCCGGAAAAATAGCCCGACATTGGGGTGTCACTGAATCACGAGCATCTAAATATCCAGTCTAATACAAACGGTGTCTGAATGTCAATACTGAAAAGAAAGAAAACATAAAAGGAGAGACAAGGTCTTCGTACGCCGGCATCTACCTCGTAGTCTCAGGTATGCGATCGCGCACGAACTCAATGACCTCCGTGATCAAACACACCTGGATCTGCACATAAAGTGCAAGGTGTAGTATGAGTATAACCAACTCAGCATGTAATAGAAATAAATAAAGAACTGAGAAGGTAGTGACGAGCTATACAAATACAGCTCATTTTCAATAATTCCAGCAAAGAATAGACATGATTTCAAATCTGGTAGTTCAAGTCAAATCAGTTTATACAGTTACAGTGTAAGTAATTCGGATATAGAATCTTTCAGAAATTTCACAACAATGATAGATAGGAACTAAGTGCATCAACAAATGGAAAACAGGTACAGCCTCTCAGGGCAACAGACAATCAACTCGTCACAACAGCTCAATCGCTTGGCTCTCAGCCCTCAGTACTCACACTCAATAGGTACCTGTGCTCACTGGGGGTGTGTAGACTCCAGAGGAGCTCCTTTCAGCACAAGCACTAAAATCCACATGAAAAACTCACGTGCTGCATAGACAACTCACGTGCCATAGTATCAGTACCTCACAGACAGGCCCTCGACCTCACTCAGTCATCAACCTCTCTAGTCTCTCGGGCTCTCGAAAATCGCAAAGATCAGTCCAAACAAAGATAGCATAGTGTATCAACAAAATCAAGAAGAGGCTGAGATATGATACGCAAGTGAAACCATGATTGAGTATAAGACAGCAATTAGCAAGTAATTCAACAAGTATACGACCACTGTGAGTCCCAACAGTGATATCATATGGCCTAAGCATGGTTTCTCACATGAAAGGAAGTCAATTGCTCAAAGACAAGGAAAACAAGTAATAACAAGGGCTATTTGACTTTACAATCTCACGGGACGAACCAAGTCATGATCCCTCACAGTGCATGCTCGCACGCCCGTTACCTAGCATGTGCGTCACCCCCAAATATACACATTATACAATTCTCGGGGTTTCATACCCTCAAAACCAGATTTAAGACTGTTACTTACCTCAAACCGAGCCAATCTATACTCCGAAATGCCTTTGCCTCTCAAATCGGTCTCCAAACGTCCTAAATCTAGCCACAAGTAGAACAATACAATCAACATAGGCTAAAGAGATCAATTCCACAAGAAAAGTACTAAATTGTAGCCAAAAATCCAAAATTAGCCCGAACCCGACTCCCAGGTCCACGTCTCGAAATCTGAAAAAAGTCACAAAACCCGAAAGCCCATTCACTCACGAGTCTAACCATACCAATTTTACATAAATCCGATAACAAAATCCCCTTCAAAACCACAAAATCCAACTCAAGAGTTCTTCCTCTTTTCCCCAAATTTCTCACCCCAAATCACAAATTAGATGATAAAATTAAAGATGAAATCATGGGATTTAACCAAAACCAAGTAAGAATCACTTACCCCAATCAATTCGATGAAAATCCCTTCAAGAATCGCCCAATTCCGTGTTCTCTAACTCAAAATATGCAAAATGGGTTCAAACCATCATTTTTGAAATTAATACTCCCTGCCCAGATAACCTTCATCGCGATCGCAGAACATTCCTCGCGATAGCGAAGCACAACTATGCTACCCTACATTTTTACCCTACGCGATCGCGGAATCACTCATGCGATCGCGGATCACTGCCTCTCATACCAATGCGATCGCATCCTGCCTCACGTGATCGCGTAGAGTAGTGGCCACTCCTCCCCTCCTGCTCAAATCCTTCTACGCGAACGCGACCTTAGCCACGCGTTCGCGAAGCACAACTTCGCACCCATATGTGATCGCATTCCTAACTCTTTGATTGCGTAGAACAAACTCACCTCTGCCCCGAATAAGCTTATGCGATCGTGAATGAGTCACTGTGATCGGGTATAAGGAAACCAGACCCTGCTGCAACCAGACTTCCGCCATCAAGCCAAGTCCAAAAATGATCCGTTAACCCTCCCCCCCCCCCCGAAAACTCACCCGAGGCCCTCGGGACCTCAACCAAACATACCAACACATCCCAAAGCATCATACGAACGTAGTCGTGCCTTCGAATCACTCAAAACAACATCAAAACACAAATTACACCTAAATTCAAGCCTAAAGAACTTCTAAACTTTCAAATTTCACAAACGACGCCGAAACCTACCAAACCAAGTCCGATTGACCTCAAATTTTGCACACAAGTCATATTCCACATTACGGACCTACTCTAACTTTCAGAATCAGAATTCGACCCTGATATTAAAAAGTGAACCCCTCGATCAAACTTCCCAAAAATTCGACTTTCGCCATTTCAAGCCTAAATTAGCTACAGACCTCAAATTCACAGTCCGAACACACTCCTAAGTCCACAATTACCAAAGGGAGCTAATGGAACCGAAGGAACTCCATTCTCGAGTCGTCTTCACACACTTTCGACAATGGTCAAAATCTTGAGACTTAAACCTCCATTTAGGGACTAAGTATCCCAAAACACTCCAAAAACCTAAACGAAACCTCCCGGCAAGTCACAGTAGAAGAAATATATATGGGAGAAGCAGTAAATAGGGGATCGTAGCTAATACACTCAAAATGACCGGCTGGGTCATTACAAGAGGAGTGATATTTTTAAAGGCTCAGAAGAGTTTAGTAGTAGGGGTGGGCATTTGGTACTTCGGTTCGGTATTTAAAAACTTCGTTTCGGTATTTCAGTATTCAGTTTATCAATTGGGTATACCAAATACCGTATCAACCGGACATTTGGACATGATGTGCTAAAAACCAAAATTGCAATGTTCCAGTAACACAGTTGGAAAAGCCACTATTGGCCTTAAAATGAAGGTGCCCATCAACATATTTCCTTCAATCAAAACCAAAATCAAGTAATGTTCCATTCTAGATAGGAAGTTCCTTATCCAAAAGATTTCTTGATATAACCAACTGCTGCAACAAGCATCAGTCATCCTCCGCCTTTTATTAAGCTTAGGATTGTAAAAGAAAAGCTACAAGCTACAGTTCAAAAAGTGGACAGTGTCTCCATACCAGAGTAACCAAGGAAAAATGCTTAATTTTACAAACATGTTAACCCTTTCTAGAACAGATTATAGCCGGACAGTGTTCACTTAGCAGAGTAGCTTGGGTTTAAATTCAAAAAATTACAGCTCGCATGAATGAAGGTCAACAATGAAGAATAAAGAAGTTATGAACCTGAATAAAGGTCAACAATGAGCAAACAAGCAGTCGCCGAGGAGAGGAGTCATCGTCGCCGAGGTCGGGAATCTATTGTAGTCGTGACTCGTGAATTAGCAACAGCCAAGCAAAGTTAATATTTGTCAGAGAAGTCTAGGTTAGAAAATAGAAAGGGAAAGGGGGAAAGAGTTGATGCTTCCCGTAAGTCTGCCTCTAAGACTCTAAGGGATTAGGGAATTAGGGGTATTGGGGTATGGGCTTAGGCTTGCTGGGCTGGAAAATAAAAATAAAGTTGGGCTTGGACTAAATATTTTGGTATTTCGGTATACCGAAATACAAAAATATCAAAAATCCAATACCGTATACCGTACCGAACTACCGAAATAACGCAATACCGAAATATACCGAAAAAACCGAAATCTAAATACCAAATTAATTTGGTTCGGTTCGGAAATGCATTTTTCGAAAATTCAAAATAATTTATTGATAATTGTCCTATTTTTAAACTATTATGATTTTTCTATCAATTTATGGTTATTTAAAAATAAAAGAATAATTACTACAATGTAGTTTTAATCATTGACATTTCAAATAAATACTACAAACCATATTTCTTATTTAAATAATCATCTCCTAGTTTATAGTATAGTCTATTAATTACTTAAAAGCCGGTATAATTTATTTTAAAATACAGATCAAATATAGTCAAATCTCATGTCTCGTCAACATTGAATATGACAAGATATCATGATGTGACAAATCACTTAATGTGACATGACTTTCTTTTATCCCATGGGTAAACTTTTTACTCAATGAGTAAAGACTATTATTTTGTCTTTTTCGAAGACTTACAGCTTGTTTGGATGGTTGTTACCTATTATATTGTATTGTATTTTTATTTTAAATGCGATATTTATTTTGATTGTTATTTAAATTTTATTATATTTTATCGTTAAATCCGTCGTTACGTAACGACAAAATGTGCCATTTTATGTAACGACCGATTTGGTGTGGTCGCGTCATTACCTTATCTTTTTCTCTCAATCTCACCCTTCATTATTATTAAATATTTGTATTTTATCATTTACCCTACCTTTTTATATACCGTATCATAAATTATTTTATCATATTGGAAGTATATTCTTCATATTGATGGTGTGTGATATCATTAAATGACGGCAAATGACACAATCTATCCAAATATTGTATTCATCAAACGATACAGTACAATACAATACAATACAATACAATACAATACGATACATTATGAGATGACATGTAACAACCATCCAAACAAGTTGTTAATAGGTAAGTTTACTAAATTACACTGGTAATAGATATATACACAGATAACAAAAAGAGTACATGGTATTCGGCCCATGATTTTGCCAATAATGTTGAATTGGTGATAGGATTCTTTACCTATCTATGCTACATACGGAACTTATTTACCCTCCCTAATCAAGTTTTAACTTAATTACATGGTCATATATAATTTACCAATTACATATAAATTAGTTTTAAATGAGTATCCCTTTATTTTAGGAATTGAATAAGGAATATCAGTTATTTCTCCATCCCTTTATACCTGCCCCCTCTCTCTGTCTCTCCTTCTCTGTTCTTTCCCCAAATTACATCCTTTGATCTTCTCTGCTTTTATCCTTTCATGTTGTATATAGTTTTAATGGAATTCATCAATGGATTTCAATCGTTTTACTATAGAGTTTTAACTTAGCAATTTTCGTTCTTGTTTCACAATTGGTGTTTGAAATGAAATTATCAATCAATAAATTTTGTAATTGTTTGATTTTCTACCATTGACAATCATTAAAAAGCTTCGAAGTATTGAATTCGAATTTGGATTTTCAAAAAGTATTATTTGTTTGGATTGGGTATTGTTGCAAATAATTGGGTATATTATTTAGAGTTTATATCTCGATTTTGAGGGTGTTTGGTGAAGATTAGACTTGATTTTGGCTAAATTTCAGATTGAAACTCGAAGAAGAAGAAGAAGAACACATGACATACAATATACTTATAAAATTGTATTAATGTTGTATTATAATTGTATTTAAGTTGTATTATATTGTAATTATATATTATTTTATTTGAATATTGTATGAAAGTTGAAAAATGGTTGTACAATATATGAATCATTGCATGAAATTTGTATTTAAGTTATAAATACCATCTTTTTACATACACATATTGATATGTATCAAAATTGTATTAGAAAAGGAAGTTTTGATTGGAATTTAAGAGAGGAAGAACAACACACCACATACAAAAGGCATACTGTATAAAATTTGTATGAAAATTATATTTAAGTTGTATGATGTTGTAGTTGTATTTAACTAGGTAAAAATGATGTATGAAAGTTGTAGATAATTTGTAAAAAATATTGTATAATATATAATTAGTTGTATGAATTTATTTTTAGTGTGTATATTGTTGTAGATATATCAAATTTGCATTAAATTTGAATATTCCGACATTCAAATTGTCTGATTTAGGCAGAGGCGTAGCCAATATTTGAAGTTTATTGGTTCGGAATTCAAGTTATTTTAAGTTACCAGGTTGTAAAATAATAATTTGTACATATTCCATGAATTTCATAAGAAAGATACAGAGTCTGCACAAAAACTACTGGGTTCGGCCGAATCCGTAAGCAAAGGGCTAGCTCCGCCCCTAGATTTAGGTGTTATCTTTCGTCAATGTCTCTATTGTTTTTGTTTCCCCCTGTTCCTCTACCGCCTCCCTCCTATTCCCCTAATTCAAACAAAACATAGTGGCATTCCCATTAGAGTGAAATAAGACCACTTTTATTCATTGAGAAAACAGTTGTGTTTGAACTCGGCGTTCTTCTTCTCGAGTTGATACGAGTCATCCTGATTATATTGCAAAGTTGAATCCAAGATCCATTCTTCATAAATGTTTTGTGTCACCACCCAAAATCTATTATAGGTTGTGATGGCGCCTAACGCTGTCGTCAGGCAAGCTAACGATGACAGTAGGAAATCACAATTTTCATTAATTATTATTTTTGAAATCACAATTTCCATTAATTAAATAGTATGAAAGAGAGTTTATAGGGTGAAATGATAATAATTACGTGAACTACGATAATGAACATCCAGTAGGAAACTCCCAAAACCGGTGTCACAATTGCATGAGCATCTACTACCGAGTACAATAATAATACAATATCTGTCTAGGATGTAAATGAGACAGGATAAAATAAATAGTACGATGGAGACTCTGTGGATTGTGATGCGTAGCCTGGAATGCAACTCACATAAAGTCTCCTCAACAGGTGCGCCTACGCGCCAAGATGATCACCAAATGAACCTATCAGATCCTGCATATTTAGTGCAGTATGAGTACGTAAATCAACGCATATCCAGTAAGTATCTAGCCTAACCTCGCAAAAGTAGTGACGAGAGGTCGACATCCACACTTACTAGAGGTCCAAAAAAGTAATATAATAAAATAATAATCAGTTGTGAAGCACACAACCATAATAGGGTAAATCTGTAAGTTACCTAATCTTCCAAATATTTCTTTTAAAGTACAACTTCCTCAATCTTGTATTCTACCTCATTAGCTCAAATGTATCAAGTACCAGTAACAAACGGATAAGAAGTACCATGTAAAATTCCGGGCATCAGTGGAAGGATAGTATCATGAATGTTCGGACTACTAGCGATATAATGCACGGCTATACCAAGGTCGTTCGGCCCGATCAAAAATAATGTGTACAATGCCGAGGGTCGAGCGGCATGAACCATAGATGCATCTATTATACTGCCGAGGCGTTCGGCCTGCTCCACAAGAAAGGAAGGAAGTTATCGAATCACAAGACACGTTCTTTCAATACAATACATGAGCACAAAGTGAATATAATCTTTTCCGTTTCACAAATAACTAGCCAACAACTCAAGGTGATAAGGCTCGGCCTAGTATACATATATTTATTTCTAAGTCAATTTCAGTTATAAGTTCAAGTAATTAAGTGAGCAGAATGAGTTCAAATAATTCAAATATTACATGATAAGGTCCTAAGTCTACTTGGACATAGACATGCTTTAGATGCGTATGGACTCTCGTCACCTCGTACGTACGTAGCACCCACAAGTATTATCACATAGCAATTACATCACCTTGGGGTAGTTTCTACCTCACAAGGTTAGACAGGAGACTTACCTCGCTCCGAAGTTCCACAACCGGCTCCAACGCCACTTTTACACTCAACTCCAAGCTAAATGGTCTGAAACTAGTCAAACAACGTGAAAATCAATCAAAATATACTACCATGCTTACAATTTAACAATTTATAACAATTCCCAACTCTGCTCGAAAAGTCAATAAAGTCAACCCTCGGGCTCACGTGCCCGGATTTCAAACTTTTTCGAAGATAGACTTTACCCATAACATTACGAACTCAAATATATTATTTATTCCCAATTCCATATCCAATTTCGTGGTAAAAATTTTAAAATACCAATTTCTAGGTTTTCTCTTAAAATCCCACAATTTCCAGAATATTTCATGAATTTACAAGCCCAAATTCATATATTTAACTCACAACTTGTAGAAATTACTTACCTCATGATTGACATTAAAAATGGCGCTCGAAAATTGCTCTAAGGCCGGCTCCCATTGAAGAAATGAAATGAAAATGAGCCAAACCCACGTACTTAAACAAGTCTTTTGCCCAACGATCATCGCACCTGCGGTCACTTGACCGCTTTTGCGGTTCCACATGTGTGTCCAGAAACTCCGCTTCTACGGTTCCCTTCAGGACTCTCCTCCTCCGCATCTACGGGCAGGCTTTCGCACATATAAAGGCGCACCTACGCCCTTTCCTCCGCTTCTGCGGAACTGCCCCCCTTCCCTATTTCGCTTCTGCGTCCAATAGCCCGCACCTACGGGCTCGCAGGTGCGGTGGATTTTCTTGCGCCTGTGAATCCAAAAAACCTCACTCCCCCTCCACTTCTATGACCCTTTTGGCCGCTTCTGCGGGCTCGTGCCTGCGGCCTTTTCCACGCAGGTGTGATTGCACCAGATCTCAGCTGCCCCAACATTTCTTCCAAGCCCAAAATTGATCTATTTCAAATTTGTTTCGCACCCGAGGCCCCCGGGATCCCATCCAAGCATACCAACACATCCCAAAACACGATACGGACTTAGTCGAAGCCTCAAACCACATCAAACAATATCAAAATTATGAATTGATGATCAAAACCTTTGTTTAAACTTTCAAATATTCAAACTTTGCCGAACGCATTCGAATCACACTAAAACGTTCCAGAATGATGCCAAACGTTACGCACCGGTCATAAATAATAGTACAAACATATTCTAAGGCTCGTAACCTCAAACGGACATCGATAACACCAAAGTCTACTTCAAATAAAACTTAAGAAATTCTTAGACTTTCAAAATGTTAACTTTCCATAATAAGTGCTGAAATGCTCCTGGACCACCCGATACTCAACCCGAACATACGCCCAAGTCCAAAATCTTCATACAAACCTATTGGAACCTTCAAATCCCAATTCCAATTTAGTTTACTCAAAAGTCAAACCTTAGTCAACTTTTCCAACTTAAAGCTTCCGAAATTAGAATTTTCTTTCCAAATCAATTTCAAATTTTCCAATATTACATTTTGACTATGCGTACAAGTAATAATACAAGAAGTAAAACTACTTAAGTCCTCAAACCATCGAACTACATGCTAGAGCTCAAACCAACCGGTCGGGTCCTTACATTTTGAGATAGATGCTGATATATACTTGTAACGACCCGATCGGTCGTTTTACTTTCTAGAACCTCGTTCCCTTAAATAATACTTTCCGTATGTGCTTTTACTGTTTTATGACTTGTGGGGTGGTTAGTTCGGGTTTGAAAGGGTTCGGGTTGAAATTGGAACACTTAGTTTTTTAATATTTGGCTTTAAAAGGGTTAAATTTGACTTGGGTCGACATTTTTAATAAACAACCTCAGAACCGGGATTCGATGGTCCCAATAGGTCCATATGATGATTTTTGACTTGGGAGTATGTTCGTACCGGGTTTTGGATGACCCGGGAATATTTCGGCACTTAATATTGAAGATTGGCACGTTGAAGGTTTTTCAAGTTCATTAAATTTGGTTTGCAGTAGGTTTTGGTGTTATCAAGGTCTGTTTGGAATTCTGAGCCTAGGAATAGTTCCGTATGGTGATTTAATACTTACACGCAAAATTTGGCTTCATTCCGAGTTGATTTGATAGGAATCGTACGCACGAAAGTGTTTCTAGAGGTGTTCGAGTTTCATAATTCAATTCATGCCTTTTGGCATCTGACTCATACTTCTAGATGTTATTTTGGTGTTTCGAGCATGCGAGCGGGTCCGTGTTATATTTTTGGATGTGTGAGTGTTATTGGATGGGGTCCCGGGGGCCTCAGGTGTGGATCCGATTGGAAATTGGACTCGAAATTTGGCTTGGGGGACTGCTGGTGCACCAGTTCTGGTGCATCCACACCTGCGAGATTGTTGGCCGCAGGTGCGAGATTTTGACCGCAGATGCGGTATTGGACGAGGGGTTTGTGGCCCGTAGAAGCAGAGGAGTTTTTGTAGAAGCAGCCTCGTTTCTGCGATGAAGGAACCGCATGTGCGAGAAGGGGTCGTCCAGGCCTAGGAAACAGGTGCGAGAGGCTAGCCGCAGAAGCGGGTTCGCTGGTGCGGTGCCCTTCCGCAGGTGCGCCCAAAGTTGGGTTGGGTGGCTTCCGTAGAAGCAGTGTCGCAGGTGTGAATCAAGGTCCGCAGAAGCGGAATCGCTGGAGGCAGTGAGGTCTTTTAATGTCGGGACTTAGGCAGATTTAGCTCATTTCTTTCATCTATTGGGCGATTTTGGAGCTTCTTGGAGAGGGTTTAGTTGAAAAATCTAGGTTTTGATAAAAATAGAATTTACCCACGAAAATGATTATGAAATTGGATGAAATTATATATTTGAGTTCGTGAGGTTATGGGTAACAATTATTTCAAAACTTTCTGAAATCCGGGCACGTGAGCCCGGGGATGAATTTTAAGAATCTTCCAAATTTGGTTGGGTAATTACTCTAATAGCTAAATTATTAGCTTTTGAGCTTATATTGATTATTTTATATAATATTTGGCTAGCTTCGGATTGTTTGGCACCAAGTTGGGTCTTTAGAGTGAATTTATGGCCGAAGAGTGAGCTTTGAGATGGGGTAAGTCTCTTGCCTAACCTTGTAAGAGGGAATTTACCCCATAGGTGATTTAAATTGCTATTTGATTCTAATTATGGGGGCTATGTATGCACGAGGTGACGAGAGTCCGTGCGTAGGTACTAATTATGCTTAAGTCCGAGTAGTTTAGGACCAAATTCATGAAATACTTGTGATGTTTGCACCCTACTTGTTAATTAAAATGCTTAAATTATATTGAAACTTGTTAAGGATTTGTAAAGACCGAATTTCACTTACTTGAGTTTTGGCAGGTTACTTGACCGTTAATAGAAATTGTGTTTCTTTATGTATTAGCTTTATAATAGCTTTTAAATCGGATGTTCATAATGTATCTCTCTTCTTTTGGAGCGGGCCGAACGCCTAGGCAGTATAATAGATGCATCTATGGTTCATGTCGCTGGACCCTCGACAGTGTATACATTATTCTAGATCGAGCCTTATGACCTCGACATAAATCGTGCGTGTTGAATGCTTGAAGCTCGGACACACATGATATTATTTTTCATGAATTGAGAGATTATAATTTATTTATTTGGTCGGAATTTATTTGGAATTAGTATATGCTAATGGATGACTCTTGGAATTTACTATTAGTTAAAGAATTAATTAGTCGATGTTGTCATCGTGTTAATATTATTATTCACATACTCAATGTCTATTTAGCATTTATGTATTTTATTGTTAGCTCATAGTAAGTGTCGATGTCGACCCCTCGTCACTACTTCTTCGAGGTTAGACTGGATACTTACTGGGCACATGTGGTTTATGTACTCACGCTACACTTCTGCACTAATTGTGTAGGATCTGAGACATGTGCATCTGGCAGTCATTCTGGCGCTGACGAGCGCAAAACACACACTAAAATATGCTCGCTAGTCGAATATAGTATAATATAATATCGTATCCACAGGGATTCGAGTTAAACAGTATTTTTATAGTTTATAGCGTGATTGCTATCAAAGATGGTCAACACTTGAGATTTATGTGATTAAAATTAAAATTAACTAAGAGTCTAAACTATTGACTAATGACAATCGCAACAATTAATAAGGAAAGATATCAATGGGATAAAATAGGGTTTTGATGGAATAGGTGCAAGATAATTATTTGGGATCTAACTCTAGATAATTCACTTCTAATGTTCAAGTGAGTCTTTCGAATTCACTCAATTTTTAGTTCACTCGTTTAGAAGAAACTCCTCTCTCGATTAAGTCCCAGCCTCGCAGGATCAACTGAGTTAAGCTTAGTGAAGATATGCAAGAAATCGTAGTGGATTGGTCTTTAGGAGAACCTCTCTTGATTATCCTCCTAACTAAGTTTTATCAACAACTCAACTAACCTCTTTCGATTACTAAGAAGAATTAATGAATTCAACCCATAAAATATTATGCACAAATATCACAAGTTATGCCTCTCTCCATTATATGAACTAGTGAATATAGCTACAACAATTAACACATCCAAAATGATTCAATACAAAAAACTAGAGTTATAACCCATAAACAAGTATCAATACGCCAATTACATAAACCCTAAAGAGAACTACTCCATAGACATGGAGTAATTCATCACAAATACATTTAAAGTAAAGAAAAACATAAAACGTTCCAAACTCGTGTCTTGAGTGAGGATTGAATGATGAATTACTTATGATTTTGCTCCATGTATATATACCAAGTAGGGTCGGACCCAAGCGAAAATACCTTATCCTACGCAAAATAGGTTCCAAACTTGTTTGCTGGTTTCTTTTACTAGCTAGACAATTAATGATATTGAGTAGACATTATATTGGTAGGTTAAGGAAGATGAAAATAATCTCTGAATTATTGAGGCCATGTCCCTTTGAATTGACCTTCCGAATTGGGCCCCGAAAATAAACGAGGCGATAACGATAAGTATTGAAAGAGAAAAGACGAGAAACGTGACGAACCTTCCCTTAGTACGGCGACGCGGTTGGCCACCGTAGTACGCAACTAAAACGGTTCTCATTCTCATATCTAGACGGAGATCAAATTTACAATTCAAGCCTCCCATTAATATTTTCAAACTATTTTCATAAACTTTTTCCAAAAATATTTTCAAACTATTATCATAAACTTTTCCAAAATATTTTCAAAGAAAAATCATCTTTCAAAAAATATGATTCATTATTAGACATTTACATTAGATATTATATTTACTAACATATTTTCTTCTCTCTTTGTGAGGTACCTTACTTGAAACACTTTGAAGAATAAACTCGGTGATAAAAAAGACAAATCCACATCAAACTCCATGCTTCACACTTCCTATTCTAGATGTACTCAAATTATGAGTATAGTAAAATATTATTCTCTATATTTTAATTTAAATGACATATTTTTCTTATTAGTCCGTTCCAAAATAAATGACACATTTCTACACTTGAAAATAATTTAATTTTAAATTCTTTATTTTATCCATTTTATCCTTAATGAGAAGTTTTTTTAAGTACGCAAATATTATGACCCCACAAAGCTTTTACCCCTTAAACTTTTAACATCACAAGTTTCAAAAGTCTTTTTTTTTCTTAAATTCCGTGCTGAATCAAACTATTTCATCTAAATTGAAATAGAGGGAGTAGTTAGCACGTCATATTTATTTATTTATAATATTTGTTACGCCTAGAATATCATGTTTAGGTAATAACTAATTTAATCGCCTAAACTTTAATATTTGAACCTTATACTCGCTTTCATAATTAGTTTGATTAACTCTATTCATAGATATCTAATGGATTTTGAGTTAATTAGCTTAAATTAAGTACACAAGAACTTGTGAATAATTATCAATTAGTTTGATTTTTCGATAGAACTTATTAATTTGTGAGTGACTTTTCAATTGATTTAGCTAACAACATAAAATCTTAGGCGGATTTCCTCTAGGCATTTGTCCTGCCAATTCTAATTTTCTAGGAGTTCCATTTGCTAATATATCCATCCTTTATATGTTAATATAATTTTTATATTCACATTCTTATTTTTGTTGATATACACAATCTTTCTATTAATATATATACATCACTTCACGTTGTGTATCATATTATCCTTGATATCTGTCACGACCTCAATTTTCCGGATGTCGTAACGGCACCTAGCCCCTAAGACTAGGTAAGCCTAACACTTACTGAATTAATAGAAGAATTCAACTATCAACTGATAAATATGAAATAGAAATCTTTATACACAACTTATAAATCCCAAAATCGGTAGTACAAGTCATATCTACTGAGTTTACTAGAAAATTCCTAAATATAACTGTCCAAAATAGAATTAAACAGTACAAGTACAATAACAGAAGGTGACTCCGAGGCCTGCGAATGCGACAATAGATTTACCTTGAGTCTCCACAGCAGTGCTCGACCAGCTAGCTAATAATCAAAAATAACCGAGGCACCTGAATCTACACAAAAATGTGCAGAAGCATAGTATGAGTACACCACAGCAGTACCCAATAAGTATCAAGACTAACCTCAGTGGAGTAGTGACGAGGGACAGTCAAGACACCTACCAGACTAAACAACCTGAACAAATATGAATGTGAACTAACTTAGAAACGATATTAATATAAAGCTAAGCAGGATAAGGAATACAAAACAATACTTGCAATCATACACTAGTAACAATAATGTTCAACAGGAAGAAGTCAGGTAATAATACGGTAGAGTATGTTGATCACAGTTTAAGTCCGGTGAAACCAAATAAAGGAAAACCAGCCACAACTCAATAAGAACAATCGCTTTCACACCAGATCTGTTTAGGCATTTCCACGAGGTACCGAACCTCATAATCACAGTTCACGAGTCCCAATTAATGAACCCTGATCACTTGGCATCTTGTGCCCATATAACAACTCATCACCATACAGACGACTCACGTGCAAATAAAACAATCCTCACACATAAAGGCAAGTAGATAAGAGTATGTATAATAATCAATAACGTCATAATTCATCTTCTAAAATCGATATGGGTCATTTAATTACGTGTATTCTTGTGCAAGTGTTCTACCACAATTGAAGTCAACAAATAAGAGTAGAGACAATGAATGGCACATAAGAAACGATCACCATAAAATGTAAAGTGTAATAAAAGTAGCAATGAAGTTAAAGCAACCACTAGCACAACAAGATTAGCTACACAGAGCTAAGTAAATAATGCAACACGGAGGAAGACAATTAATAGTATGCTAAGAAGACAACAATCAAAGACAAGTACAAAAGAATGGAAAAATAACAACAAGAGCCCTACCGAGGTATCGCCTCGTAGTCTCAAATCATAAAATGAATCACAAACTTTCCTTATATCACCACGGGAGCCTTTACATTTAGTTAATGAAGATCATTTTTCCTGAAATAGCATCCCGCATTTTAGAGCACCTTATCACACCGCATGGCTTCTAGTAGTTCTCCTACTAGCCACTCATTTCAAGCCCACCTTATCTCACCGCATGCGTTTCAACAATCAGACCTTATACCACTGCATGTGTATCAATAATAATAACAGCACGACAGAAATCTCGTGCAACACGATAACAACAGCACGGCAGAAACCTCATGCAAACACTATAACAATAGAATGGCAGAAACCTCGTGCAAACAACATAACAATTATCTCAATAATAACACGTATGCCAAAACATAACAAACTCAACAAAATGACTTTCACAATATGTTCTCATATGCCACAACATTTTCTCAAAACAGTTTCAATATCACAACCACGCATATCCCTCAGCAAAAAAATACGAATACAACAGCAATGACGACAATAATATGAGAATACGACAAGTAAATCAACTCATGAACTTCCAAAAAAAATGATACGGAAGAACGATCTCACAAAGAAAGACACAATAGGTAATAATGGTCTAAACACGAATAGCTCAACATGGAAGAGATAATGTGTAGCAATGATTCCAAAAAAGTACAATTCAACGATAAGAGGGATAACATGAACCAATGATTCTAAATAAGGATAAGTCAACAATAATAAGGGATGACAAAACTTCATTTAGGGTTGAGCAATTACGGAAAAGATACAACAAATTTAATTAAAGATAAGCAAATTATGGGTAAGATAATAATAACTTCAACTAATGATAGGCAATTATGTAACAGATAATGATAACTTCAATCAAGGATAAACAATTACGGGAAGGATAGCATGGCAATAAAAGAGGCAATAACTTCTGTTAAGGCACATAAGAGTTTAATCGGCAATAAGGGTAGAACATGAAGCAATTAATTCCAAATAAGACACGTAAGGGTGAATTCAAAAAATAGAGAATTTAACCTCACAAAATAACTTCATATTTAATGGACATAAGAACCTAACAGCCCTAAACAGTCAAATTTCTATAAATAAGCCCGGGTACGTACTCGTCACCTCGCGTACATGGTCTTCACATGATACAATTAGCACAAATGACTCGAATCCTAAGGGGTAGTTCCCCCACGCAATGTTAGGCAAGATACTTACCTCAAAGAAGCTAGACTGATACTCTAAAATAAACTTCTCGAATATAACAACCTCCGGACGACTCAAATCTAGCCAAAATAACTTCAATTCATAAATAAAAATCATAAAAAGCAATTCCGGATAATAAATCTTCAATCTTTAACAAAAACTTAAAGGTCAACCTAATAAAATGCACAAAACCCGAATACCCATTTGATTACGAGTTCAACCATACAAGAATTACCAAATTTCGATATTGAATCACCCTTCAAATCCTCATTTTACATCTTGAAAGATTTCTTCAAAAATTCATATTTTTCCTCAACTCAAAACACTAATTTAATGATAAAAATAAAGATGAAATCATGAAGTATAATCAATTTCGAGTGAAGAACACTTACCCCAAAGATTTGCTTGAAAAAACCATGAACAATCGCTCAAATCCGAGGTCTACAACTCAAAATGTGATAAAAATAGCAAACCCTTGAAATAGAGTTCTTATAATCTGCCCTAGTGATTCCTCTTACGTGATCGCGGAACATTCCTCGCGATCGCGAAGAACTAAATGTCTCCCATCACAAATAATGCTTCGCGTTCGCGTCAAATACATCGCGAACGCGATGAATAAATACAACAAACTACGCGAACACACAAAGAGACTGGCTAACGCGATGAAGAAATGACCACCAGCGCCCAGCTCCACTATGCGAACGCGGATAGACAGCAGCTAACCCGGACATCTGACTGCATAAGCTTCGCGAACGCGTAACTACGATCGCGTTCGCGATGAACAAAATCCCTGAGCTCCAAGAAACCTTACGTGATCACGTCTTCATCTTCGCGATCGCAAAGAGCAACAGTAACACCAGAAACCAGCAACTCAAAAGATCGAAGAAATGGCTTGTAGCCCATCCGAAACATACCCGAGGCCCTCGGGACCCCGTCGAAACATGCCAACAAGTTCAATAACATAAAGCGGACCTTCTCGAGGCCTCAAATCACATCAGATAACATCGAAACTACAAATCGTACCACGAATCGAACTTATAAATTTCCAAATCTTCTAACTTCTAAAACTCGTACTGAAACATATCAAATCAACCCGAAATGACGCCAAATTTTTCATGCAAGTTCCAAATGACATAACGGAGCTAATCAAACTCTAGAAATCGCATTCTGACCCCGATATCATCAAAGTCAACTCTCGGTCAAACATTTTAACCTTTCAAAACATCAATTTTCCAATTTTCGCCGAAATGCGTCAAATTACCCTACGGACCGCCAAATCCATATCCGGCCACACGCCTAAGTCCAAAAATACCATACAAAGCTATTGGAATCATCAAAATGTGATTTCGGAGTTGTCTACACAAAAGTCAAATTCCGGTCAACTCTTATCGCTTAAGCTTCAAAAATAAGAATCCTTCTTCCAAATTGACCCTGAATCATCCAAAAACCGAACTCGACCGCACACGTAAAGCCATAACACATAATACGAAGCTGCTCGAGACCTAAAGCCACCGAACGGGATGCTAATTCTCAAAATGATAGGCCGAGTCGTTATATCCCCCTCCCCCTCTCTTAAACAAATATTCGTCCTCAAAAACGTTCGAGAACCATTCTGAGGTCATCAAATCACTGAGTGAACTACCATACATACACCCGCGGGTGATCCCATGTCACCCCAATCCACAGAGACATAACGACACCATCGCAACTGAAAATTATCCCTTCTTCTCACACTAGTAAACCTTAGAATCAAAATTTTCACCATCCAGTCATTTCCAAGAGACTCGATTCCTACATCAACACACAGTATCAGCCTCAACCAGCTGCAACAGCTTATGCCTACACTAACAAGATACAAACACACGACGTAGCACATTACATCTATGTCCATAACAGCATTTTTGATCACAATGGCTATCCATAATCAAACCCATCACCGACAATTAACATCATATCCACTAGAACCCTATTCCAAACCTTCACAACACTGACAACGATGCAAGAAACGTGAAGACCTCATAACTACTCACCCGAATGAACATGTCACATATAATGCCACATGGGCACACACCTCGCAAGCTAAAACCCGATAAGCACAATGCGAAAATGACCGAGTATACAAGTAAACACATGAAACAACTATCAAACAAGCTCGACAGGCGCCACTCCCTATCAGTATCATATTACGAATCAATTTCACAAGGGAGAATCAAGGCATATAAACTAATCACAAGGATCCCATCCTAATATGCCTCCACCGCAGCCCGATTCAAACATATCAAATCGCATGAAAACGCGAGGACCCCATTCTCAGCTCTGAATCACAAGTAAAATACACATCACTCCAACAAAAACATTTTACAAATTCAATTCCGCCAACAAAATTGCAACACATACTGAACGCCCACACCAGTAGAGCATCTAAACCATTAATCGTGACCAATAATCCGTAAATCACATCAAAACTACTGAAATAAGTAACAGAAAAAAAATCACTTCTAGCCCCATAGCTCTCAATAAAGAAATAAACAAAACAATAGACACGTGCTACCACCATAGAATCTCCTAACAGGGGCAAACACATAAGCAAAGTACCAAATCACTAAAGTCACCGGTATATGAACATATGAGGACTCATCCCGATAAGCAGAACCGAAACAAAATATGAATGATGCTCCTCTATAACAAATCAAAACCATACCCGTGCAACATCATCTGGGGCAGTGGCCTTAGCCCTACCGTAGAAAGAACATCAACGGGACGGGCCTCGCCTCCCCCTCTTGGGTTCCCTCTAGTCGCCTAATCTACACCCCAAGCTGGTGGTGCAGGGATATCAGCAAATGGAGCAGAACTCATAGCCTGAATACCCCGTTGTGAAAAATCTGTCCGGAGTGTAGGACAATCACTCACCATATGGAAGGTATTTCCACACTCAAAGCAACCTCTCTACTAATGTGGTTGTGGAAGCTATCCGGTACGGGTACCCTGAGACCCATGGGTACCTTAAACACCGTGCGAAGCCTGAAGTGTAAACTGAACTGGCTGACATACAAAACCTCTACCATGCCGTACCCTTCCTCCAAAATAGGGACCAGTAGATCCTCCCGGTCTACGAGGCGTCTTAGCCTCCCTGTCCTCTCTCTCCTGACCCCGTATGCCCTCTAATCGACATGTGATTTCTACTACTTGCTAAAATAAAACATTCGGCTCCAACTCCCGAGCCACGTTAGAACCGATATCATGATTGAGCCCCCCCAATGAACCTGCGGACTCGCTCTCTGGCTGTATAAGCCAAAGCAGGTGCATGTCTGGACAAATTACTGAATATAACGACATACTTTGATACTGACATAGTGCCCTGGCACAGCTGCTCAAACTCCATGCGCCATGCATCCCGAAGGCTCTGGGGACCAAACTCTCTCAAGAACATCCCTGGAAACTTAACCCATGAAAGTGCAGCTGCATCGGCCGGACTACCCAACTCATATGCCCGCTGCCACTGATATGTCGCTCCCTTAAGCTCAAACATAGTAAAAGCAACCCCACTCGTCTCCACAATACCAACAGTGTGGAGAATACGGTAGCACTCCCCTATGAACCCATGCGCATCCTCTGAAGCCAAATCACTGAAAGTAGGAGGATAGTACTTCTTGAACCTCGCAAGCCTAAGCTGTTCTCCCTCTTATGCAGCTGCCCTAACCACGCGCTGAACCGGGACAACAGGCTGTGTCGGCATGACACATGGAACCTGACCAACGTGGACTCGCTACTCCAGAGTACGGGCGACGGGAGTCTGAGCACCTCCCGCGATTTGTGAAGTAGCTGGGGCAACCGGAATCAACCCGCTTGAGTCGATGTATGAAACATGCTCAGGAACTGTGCTAAAGTCTCCTAAGGCATTAATAATAAATTATATATAAATTGTAAGCAATTCTTGTTTAGGGTAGGTAATATACGAAACTATGACAACTTTGGTAAATAAGTTTCAAATATTATATAGGAACAAAAAATTCCCTTGGTGATACTACTCTTGACCACTAATTTTTATCTTTATATTACCTTTTATTTTTACTTAAATGACAACCACGTATTTGTTTTACCTAATGGGTAAAATTCTTTTACCTGGTAGAACATTAGACTTAGCACTTTCTTTTCTTTCTTTCTGTTAATTTTGCATATACATTATAGACAATATAGGGAAGGGGGTTCGGCTAGATTTTTTAATCCTTTGGTCGTTCATTGTTGCATCACCAGAGGTTCGGATTTGGCCTATTGGTTCCGACTCCAGGAATATTGTTGTTTTCTTCATTATTTCGTTACTATTTGCTCTTCTTTGAATCGTTTCGTCCAAGATCTATGACTTTTAGTCATCTCTGGCTTATTCGATATTATGTTCTCCTTAGTAGAAATTTTGTTGTTAATTGTCGCATCTTTGTGCACTGCTGCTATTACAATTTTTGACCATGAAAACATGTGATGGATATCGAATACAACTAGCTTTTGTCATTATTAGATGTTACTACCTTTTGATCAAGTAATGTACTGCTGGAATATTTAATTTCATCATTGTCGCTTTGCTTCGGGTGGAATTCAATGTCATTGGTATCTTTGAAGTTTTAGGAATGTTTGTTTTTGGATCTCTTTAGATTGTTATCATTTTGTTGTTATTGAACTACCAGATTACAATTTTGGTCGGAGTTTTTAGTAAAAGTTTGTCAACAATGTTGTTTGCTGGTTTCTTTTACTAGTTAGACAATTAATGATATTGAGTAGACATTATATTGGTAGGTTAAGGCTGTTGAAAATAATCTCCTAATTATTGAGGCCATGTCCCTCCGAATTGAACTTCCGAATTGGGCCCCGAAAGTAAACAAAGTAACGATAAGCATTGAAAAAGAAAAGACGAGAAACGTGACGAACCTTCCCTTAATACGGCGACGCGGTTGGCCACCGTAGTACGCAACTAAGACGGTCCACATTCATATGTCTAGACAGAGATCAAATATACAATTCGAGCCTCCCATAAATATTTTCAAACTATTTTAATAGACTTTTTCCAAAAACATTTTCAAACTATTATCATAAACTTTTCCAAAATATTTTCAAAGAAAAATCATCTTTCAAAAAACTTGATTCATTATTCGACATTTACATTGGATATTATATTTACTAACATATTTTCTTCTTTCTTTGCGAGGTACCTTGATTGAAACACTTTGAAGAATAAACTCGGAGATGAAAAAGACAAATCCCCATAAAATTTCACGCTTCACACTTCCTATTCTAGATGTACTCAAATTACTGAGTATAGTAAAATATTACTTTCTCTGTTTCCATTTAGATAACATACTTTTTTTATTACTCCGTTCCCAAAAAAAAAATCTACACTTGAAAGTAATTTAATTTCAAATTCTTCATTTTACCCATTTTATCATTAATGAGAAACTTTTATAAGTACACAAATATCATGGTCCTACAAAACTTTTACCCCTTAAACTTTTAACACCACAAGTTTTAAAAATCTTTTTTTCCCTTAAACTCCGTGCTGAGTCAAACAACTTCATCTAAAGTGAAACAGAGGGAGCAGTTAGCATGTCATAACTATTTATTTATGATATTTTTTACACCTAGAATATCATGTTTCGGTAATAACTAATTTAATCGCCTAAACTTTAATACGTGAACCTTATACTCGCTTTCATAATTAGTTTGATTAACTCTATTCATATACATCTAATGGATTTTGAGTTAATTAGCCTAAATTAAGTACACAAGAACTTGTGAATAATTATCAATTGGTTTGATTTTTTGATAGAACTTATCAATTTGTGAGTGACCTTTCTATTGATTTAGCTAACAACATAAACTCTTAGGCGGATTTCCTCTAGGCATTTGTCCTGTCAATTATAATTTTTTAGGAGTTCCATTTGCTAATATATCCATCCTTTACATGTTAATATAATTTTTATATTCACATTCTTATTTTTGTTTATATACACAATCTTTCTATTAATATATATACATCACTTCACACTATGTATCATATTATCCTTGATATCTGTCACGACCCCAATTTTTCACCGTAGGATGTCGTGACGGTACCTAGTCCCTAAGACTAGGTAAGCCTAACACTTACTGAATTAATAGAAGAATTCAACCATGAACTGATAAATATGAAATAGAAATCTTTATACACAACTTACAAATCCCAAAATCGGTAGTACAAGTCATAAGCTCTACTGAGTTTGCTAGAAAGTCCCTAAATACAACTGTTCGAAATAGAATTAAACAATACAAGTACAATAACAGAAGGTGACTACGAGGCCTTCGAACGCGACAACAGGTTTACCTTGAGTCTCTACAACAGTGCTCGACTAGCTATCTAATAATCAATAATAACCGAGGCACATGGATCTGCCAAAAAATGTGTAGAAGTGTAGTATGAGTACACCACAGCGGTACCTAGTATATTTCAAGACTAACCTCGGTGGAGTAGTGACGAGGGACAATCAAGACACCTACCGGACTAAATAACCTAAACAAATGTGAAGGTGAACTAATAGAGAAATAATATTAATATAAAGTTAAGCAGGATAAGGAATACAAAATAATACTTGCAATGATACACTAGTAACAACAATATTCAACAGGAAGCAATCAGGTAATAATGTTGTAGAGTAAGTTGATCACAGTCTATGTCCGGTGAAACCAAACTAAGGAAAACCAACAACAACTCAATAAGAACAACGTCTTTCACAGCAGATATGTCCATGCATTTCCACGATATACCGAATCTCATAATCACAGCTCACGGGTCCCAATTCATGAACCCTAATCACTTGGCATCTTGTGCCCACATTACAACTCATAACCACATGGACGACTCATGTGCCAGTAAAACAATCCTCACACAGAAGGCAAGTAGACAAGAGTACGTATTATGGTCAATAACGTTATGATTCATGTTCTAAAGCCGATTTGGGTGATTTAATTACATGTATGCCTGTGCAAGTTTTCTACCTCATTTCAAGTCAACAAATAAGAGTACAGACAATGAATGACACATAAGAAATGATCACCACGAAATGTACAGTGTAATAAAGGTAGCAATGAAGTTGAAGCAACCACTAGCACAACAAGATTAGCTACATAGAATTAAGCAAATAGTGCAACACAAGGGAAGACAATTAATAGTATGCTAAGAAGGCAACAATCAAAGACAGGTACAAAAGAATGGGAAAATAACAATAAGAGCCCTACCGAGGTACCGCCTCGTAGTCTCAAATCATAAAATGAATCACAAAATTTTCTTATATCACCGCGGGAGACTTTACATTTAGTTTTTGAAAATTATTTTACCCGAAATAGCATCCCGCATTTTAGCCCACCTTATCATACTGCATGACTTCTAGTAGTTCCCCTACTAGCCACGTGTTTCAAGCCCACCATATCTCACCGCATGAATTTCAACACCTAGATCTTATACCACCGTATGTGTATCAATAATAAGAACAACACGGCAGACGTTGCGCCCCGTTTTCTCGCGAAAGCGGACCTCGACATTGACAACTCTTTTAAGGAAGTATTAAAATAGAAGAGTCACCACCTAATGATTATTAAGATATGTTAGGGCACCTATTTGCAAATGACTCTGATTTGACTAGTCAACGTCACCAAAGATCGGGTAAGGCCTCAAATTACCTCAAAGAGAAGGTGATAAGCACTTTTTGAGGTCCACAACTATGGGTCCTGGCCAAACTTAGAATTATGCGGATTATGTAATGAGACTAGGTGATCAAATAAACAGAGGTCGAAGAAGTTCATTATAACACAATTGGTACAAATATTTAAGAACTACAAGATGTGAATACAATGTTTCAATAACTAAATGTAGACATAAAGAAAAGGGGGGAGGGGGTCCTAAGTTTTTTAGTCTAAAGGATCACCCCGTGCAACATAAATAATACTTCGCAACTCCCTTTAGATAGGAGTTGCTCATATTATTCAACAGGCACAGACTATCATCTCCTGCTACCTAATTACTATGTTAAAGTTGATTACCTAGAAGCGCTCTAATTCAATTCTAAGTCGTACCCTATGCATGCACTACCCGTCCCATGCCTATGGTCCAGGAGGCATTGGACCTCTATTTGGGTGGTTTCTATACTTACTTTAGGTTACTCAAAATAGTAAAACTAATAGACATTCAAAACAAGTAGGACTTCATGCAAAGACAAATAAAGTCTCAAGTTTGCCCTCACACATAAACAGTAAATGCACGCGGGCAATTTAGGAAGTGCATAGCTTCAGCATTAAGACTTAAAGTCCTATAGGCATGGTTTCTACATGATTCCGAATTCCAGCATGCGACGTTATTGCTTTTAATGGCTTAGGCGAGGAGGTAGTAAACTATTTGTAAGCTTAGAACTATTAGCGCAGATTTTATAGATATGCATCTTAGGATGGTGACATTATCCTATAGGCATGATTTCTAATAGTGGCATAGTAAAGCAATGAAACAGTATTTGAGAGTCCAGCATTAACAATGTTGATCTCATAAACCATTTTAAGCGAGTGACAATACCCTATAGGCAGGATTTCTAACGATTGACAATTGAAACTGATTTTTTGTAATACTTGGCCCCTATAGGCATGTTTTGTAGGCGAGCATTATGATAACAATAACTATAGCAATTTAGCCAATTAAAGTCCTATAGGCATGATTTCTAGATGGGCATTAGTGATCCTATAGGCATGCTGTCTAGTAACACACATCAATAGATATGGGGAACAAATAAAGTACTTAAGCTTATGTTTTGATAGTCAACAGGTTGAGTGAGTGTGTGATTACTATATGCATGATCTCTACTAGTGTGCAACACATAAGAGTCAAAATAACAAATAGAGCACATAAGTGCTATAGGCATATTTTCTACCCATTATGCTAGAATTAAAGTACCCTGCCCCTTTTATTAATCACCCCGTCTGTTCAATTACAAGATTAGTACAAACCTAGAATTAAATCTGAATATTCACTTAAGCAGACCACTATAGGCCCAATGACAGGCCCAGTACAGATAACCCAGTATTTTCCAGGACTTCGATAGCTCCGGTAGTCTCGAATTCCCACTCATAAGATTAGTCTAGTAAGTCTGGGTCCAACAGCCAAGCCCAGCATCACATAGAACCAAATACAGGGCCCAAATGAAGGACATGGCCACACAAGCAATAGACTATATGTTGAACAAATTGAACAGAGTAGAAAGTCCACATACTTATTTCCCAGGACTATAAAGCATAAGCAAATTCGTGTGGCATGTTGGCAGGACACGCATAAGCAAATTCATGTTTGCATTTTGGGCATGATTGACAACAGACTATTACTAAATGTGTTTTAAACATAGACGTGGTCAAAAGAAACTTAAGACAATTTCAAGCGGGGGATCGAATTATGAAAATTGAAGGATCAACAAAGCACAGTCTTAATAGAGTAGTTTTAGCATAAAGAATGACAATATAAGTTCAAATAAGTGAAAGAGTAGTATGTGCAACATTAGTAGAATTGAGGAAGCATATCACTTAGATCAACATGGCAAGCATACATGCTTAGTTTTCAGAACAACAGGATTATAGCAAAGCACAAATAGGCCTAAAAGAGACTAAAAACTAGGAGATTAAGGCATGAAGGTCTAACAAAGTTATAGTCAGAGAATGGAAAGTAAACAAGCAAGTGGGCATGGTTTATAACAGTCGATAAGAATCTTAATCACAAAGGTTTCTAAGTCCAAGGATCATGGTAGGAATATATTTCAATCTTAAGGTCATAGGATAGACAAACATTAGAACTTAAGCCAGTCATAATGGTAAAACCAAGTGTATTGGGGTTTAAACTAGAAACCTGGAAATACTGAAAAGCGCACGATTGACCAAATACCAAAATAGCAATATATTAGGCTAAAACATTGAGACAATAATGGACACATAAGGTTCACATAAGCATAAGAGCAGTAGAACATGCATGAGGGATTCATTGGAAAGAAAGTCACTCAAACACATTCTGGGCAAGAGATAACATCATTAAGAAATGCAGAAACCTAAGGCAAGGCATGAGGAAAGGCTTTTGAAGAGAAGCTAGTAACCAGAGTAGCATAACAAGCTGAGAATAATCATAAACTATTCAATTGCGCGCATATAACAGGCATGAAACCCAGAATTCAAGTAGGTTTAGATGAACAGGGGCAAGGATAATGAAATCAAATATGAACATGAACATGAACATGAACAGAGGCAAACAATATCGTATTGATTCACAATATCAGAATGTCTTGAACACCAATAAAAGAGAATAAATTGCCAGAGTCTTATTACTCACCAATTTGCAGAATTAACGAGCTAATAAGGCATAGATTAAGAACCAACAGCTTGCCTATCAGTAACATGGAGAGAATAGCAAAACCCCAAATTTCTCAATGTGTCAGAGTTTCCAAGGGATTTAAATGAACCCAGGGTAGTGTTCACACTAAGAGAGGTTGAATAATAGAATTTTGGTGGCCTTGGCTTATAGCCGGCCAAAGTCTCAAATTTTAGACTGGTGGAATCTCGTCACCTGGCCGGTCATTTTGAATGTATTAGCCCCGATCCCCTATTTAGTCCCTAAATGGATGTTTAAGTCTCAGGAGTTTGACCATAGTCGGAAGTGTCTGAAGACGACTACGGAATGGATTTGCATCGATTCCGTTAGCTCCATTGGGTGATTTTGGAATTAGCATCATGTCCGGACTGTGAATTTGAGGTCTGTAGCTAATTTAGGCTTAAAATGGCAAAAGCGAATTTTTGGGAAGTTTGACCAGGGGTTGACTTTTTGATATTAGGGTCGGATTCTGATTTCGGAAGTTGGAATAGGTCCATAATGTTGAATTTGACGTTTTTGAAAAATTTGAGGTCAATCGGACGTGGTTTGGTAGGTTTCAACGTCTTTTTTGGAATTTGAAAGTTTAGAAGTTCTTTAGGCTTGAATCCGGGTGTAATTGGTGTTTTGATGTTGTTTTGAGTGATTCGAAGGCTCGACTAAGTTTGTATGATGTTTTGGGATGTGTTGGTATGTTTGGTTGAGTTCCCGGGGGCCTCGGGTGAGTTTCGGGTGGTTAACGGATCATTTTTGGACTTGGCTTGATAGCTGAAGTCTGGTTGCAGCAGTTTCTGGTTTCCTTGTACGCGATCACAGGGATTCATTCGCGATCGCGTAAGCTTATTCGGGGCAGAGGTGAGTTTGTTCTATGCGATTGTAGAGTTAGGAACGCGATCGCGTATATGTGCGAAGTTGTTCATCGCGAACGTGTTGCTAAGGTCGCGTTCGCGTAGAAGGATTTGAGCAGGAGGGGAGGTGTGGCAAATGCTCTATGCGATGGCATGAAACAGGATGTGATCGAGTAGGTATGAGAGGCAGTGATCCGTGATCGAGTAGCATAAAAATGTGGGGCAGCATAGTTGTGCTTCGCGATCGCGAGGAATGTTCCGCGATCGCGATGAAGGATATCTAGGCAGGCAGTATTAATTTCAAAATCGAGGGGTTGAACCCATTTCTTTGCATATTTTAAGCTAGAGAACATGGAATTGGGTGATTCTTGAAGGGATTTTCGTGGAGTTGATTGGAATAAGTGATTCTTACTTGGTTTGGGTTAAATCCCATGATTTCATCTTTAATTTTATCATCTAATTTGTTATTTGGGGTGAGAAATTGGGAAAAAAGAGAAAGAACTCTTGAGTTGGGATTTTGAGGTTTTGAACGGGATTTTGTTATCAGATTTGAGTAAATTTGGTATGGTTAGACTCGTGAGTGAATGTGCTTTCGTGTTTTTTGACTTTTGTCAGATTTCGAGACATGGGCCCGGGAGCCGGGTTCGGGCCAATTTTGGATATTTGGCTATAATTTAGTACTTCTCTTGTGGAATTGATCCCTTTAGCTTATATTAATTGTATTGTTCTACTTGTGGCTAGATTCGGGATGTTTGGAGACCGATTTGAGAGGCAAAGGAATTTTGGAGTAGAGATTTGCTCGGTTCGAGGTTAGTAGCAGTCTTAAATCTGGTTTTGAGGGTATGAAACCCCGAGAATTGGTATGATATGAGTATTTGGAGGTGACACACATGCTAGGTGACGTGCGTGTGAACGTGCACCACGAGGGATTGTGACTTGGTTTGTCCCGTGAGACTCTAAAGTCGAATAGCCATTGTTATTACTTATTGTTCCTCGCCTTTGAGCAATTGACTGCCTTTCATGTTAGAAACCATGCTTGGGCCATATGATATCACTGTTGGGACCCGTAGCGGTCGTATACTTATTGAATTGACTGCTATTTGTTGTCTTGTACTCAGTCACAGTCTTACTTTTGTGTTACATCTCTGTTCCCTCTCAGTTCATGTTGATACTTGTTGTATTCTCTGTTTGGGCTGATTATTATGATATTCTATGAGCCTGAGAGTCTGGAGAGGTTAGTGACTGAGATAGGGCCTTAGTGGCGAGCTGTGAGCTATGTGAGGTTATATGGATTGGTTTTTACCCCCGTTTTATGAAAAACTCCGGTTATTTCTAATGTTTTAATTCACTTATATTAAATTTTTTAAAGTGTTTTGGAAAGGTCGGCTTTCCTAGTACCATGACAGGCGCCATCACGACGGGTTGGGTTTTGGGTCGTAACAAGTTAGTATCAGAGCCTAGGTTACATAGGTCTCAGAGTCATGAGCAGGTTTAGTAGAGTCTTGCGGATCGGTACGGAGACGTCCGTACTTATCTTCGAGAGGCTCCAGAACCCTTAGGAAACTCCACATTCTTGATTTCTTATCGTGCGAATTTGTTGATTCAAGTAACTAAACCTCTGTTGTTTCATTCTCTCACAGATGGTGAGGACTCATACTACTGGGCAGGATGGACAGCCACCGGTACCACCAGCAAGGGCCGTAAGAGGCCGAAGTCGCGGTAGAGGCCGAGGTCGCATTAGAGGCCACAATAGGGGCAAAGGTGCAGCCCGCACAGCAGCTGGGGCAGTACATGCACATCCACCAGTTGCCCAGATCAGGACCAGATTCCAGTTGTTGATGCACCAGCTCAGGCACCACCTGTGCCTATTGTGATTCCAGGCCTTCAAGAGGCCTTAGCTCAGATTCTGACTGTATGTACCAGTCTTGCTCAGGCGGTTTCTGTTCTGGCCGCAACAACCACTTCTCATGCTGGGGGAGGTGCTCAGATTTTCGCTGCCCGCACACCAGAGCAGGTGGTATAGGGATTCCAGACACCGGGGGCTCCACCAGCCCAACCGATTGCAGCTGCTCGGGACTATGTGGTTCCAGCTATGACTGAGGATAAGCCGCATAGATTGGAGAGGTTTAGGAGACTCCAGCTTCTATCTTTCAGTGGTGCAGAGGGAGAGGATGCACAGGGTTTCTTGGATAGATGTGAGAAGATACTCTGTACAATAGGTATTCTAGAGGCCAGTAGGGTCTCGTTCACTACTTTTCAGATCTCTAGGGCTGACTTCAGTTGATGGGAGTCTTACGAGAGGTATATGCCGGTCGGCGCAACACCCCTTACCTAGCGGCAGTTCTCCGGTCTATTCCTGTAGAAGTTCGTGCCACAGTCCCGCAGAGAGGAGTTGTGCAGGCAGTTCGAGCAGCTTCGTCAGGGTGATATGTCTGTGACGCAGTACGAGATGCGATTCTCGGAATTGATTGGGGTAAGTGATTATTACTTGGTTTGGGTTAAATCCCATGATTTCATCTTTAATTTTATCATCTAATTTGTGATTTGGGGTGAGAAATTGGGGAAAAAGAGGAAGAACTCTTGAGTCTGGATTTTAAGGTTTTGAATGGGATTTTTTTATCAGATTTGAGTAAATTTGGTATGGTTAGACTCATGAGTGAATGTACTTTCGGATTTTTTGACTTTTGTCGGATTTCGAGACATGGGTCTGGGAGTTGGGTTCGGGCCAATTTCAGATTTTTGGCTTTAATTTAATACTTTTCTTTTGGAATGGATTCCTTTCGCCTATATTAATTGTATTGTTCTACTTGTCGCTAGATTCAGGATGTTTGGAGACCGATTTGAGAGGCAAAGGCATTTCGGAGTATAGATTTGCTCGGTTCGAGGTAAGTAACAGTCTCAAATCTGATTTTGAGGGTATGAAACCCCGATAATTTGTATGATATGAGTATTTGGAGGTGACGAACATGCTAGGTGACGGGCGTGTAAACGTGCACCACGAGAGATTGTGACTTGGTCTGTCCCGTGAGACTCTAAAGTCGAATAGCCATTGTTATTACTTATTGTTCCTCATCTTTGAGCAATTGACTACCTTTCATGTTAGAAACCATGCTTAGGCCATATGATATCACTGTTGGGACCCACAGTAGTCGTATACTTATAGAATTGACTGCTATTTGTTGTCTTGTACTTGGTCACAGTCTTACTTGTGTGTTACATCTCTGTTCCCTCTACGTTCTTATTGATACTTGTTGTATTCTCTGTTTGGGCTGATTATTATGATATTCTCTGAGCCCGAGGGGCTGGAGAGGTTAGTGACTAAGATAGGGCCTGAGTGCCGAGCTGTGAGCTATGTGAGGTTATATGGATCGGGTTGCATGCCGCAACGAGCCTTATGGCTATTTATGGATAGTGGATCGGGTTGCATGCCGCAACGAGCCTTATGGCTACTTGTATGATTGGTTTGGGCTGCACGCCGCAGTGATATAGTGCTTGGGATGAAAGGAGCCCCTCCGGAGTCTGCACACTCCCAGTGAGCGCAGGTACCTATTGAGAGTGTGTATTGAGGGTTGAGAACCAAGAGTATGAGTTGTTGTTATGAGTTGAGTGACTGCTGCCTTGAGAGATTGTACTTATTTTTATTTATTATTTCACTTAGTTGTTATCTGTTGTTATGGTAAAATTTCTGGAAGATTCATATCTGTTTTACTTAAGCTCGAACTGATTTGACTTACACCACCGGAATTGAAAGCATGTTCACTTTTTACTGAAAACTTTTGAAATGAACTATATTTTTATAGCTCATCACCATTTCTCAGTTCCTTATTTAAATATGTTACTTGCTGAGTTGGTTGAACTCATGCTACACCATGCACTTCATATGCAGATCTAGGTGTGTACGGTTCTGACGGTCGCTAAGTTCCTGCGCAGGCTGATTTTCGGAGACTTACGAGGTAGCTGCCGGCGTTCGTAGTCCTTGTTTCTCCTTTCTTATTATCCTTTCTCTCTTGTATTGACATTTGGCACAGACGGTAGTAGACTCTGTTTCTAGATTGTTTATTAGATGCTTGTGACTTAGTGACACCCCGATGTCGGGCTATTTTTGTTTTTGCACTTATGGTTTAATTGGGTTTTACCCCCGTTTTATGAAAAACTCTAGTTATTTTTAATGTTTTAATTAACTTATGTTAAATTTTTGAAAGTGTTTTGGAAAGGTCGGCTTTCCTAGTACCACGATAGGCACCATTATGACGGGTTAGGTTTTGGGTCGTGACAAGTTGGTATCAGAGCCTAGGTTACATAGGTCTCAGAGTCATGAGCAGGTTTAGTAGAGTCTTGCAGATCGATATGGAGACGTTCGTACTTATCTTTGAGAGGTCTCCAGAACCATTAGGAAACTCCATATTCTTGAATTCTTGCCATGCGAATCTATTGATTCAAGTTACTAAACTCTGTTGTTTCATTCTCTCACAGATGGTGAGGACTCGTACTACTAAGTAGGATGGACAACCACCGGTACGACCAGCCAGGGCCGCAAGAGGCCGAGGTCGCGGTAGAGGCCGAGGTTGTGGTAGAGGCCACGGTAGGGGCAGAGGTGCTGCCTGCACAGCAGCCGGGGCAGTACATGCAGATCCACCAGTTGTCCCAGATCAGGACCAGATTCCAGTTGTTGATGCACCAGCCTAGGCACCACCTGTGCCTATTGTGATTCCTGGCCTTCAGGAGGCCTTAGCTCAGATTCAGACCGCGTGTACCAGTCTTGCTTAGGTGGTTTCTATTCCGGCCACAACAACCACTTCTCATGTCGGGGGAGGTGCTTAGACTTTCGCTGCCCGTACACCAGAGCAGGTGGTATAGGGATTCCAGACACCGGGGGCACCATCAGCCCAGCCGATTGCAGCTGCTTAGGACTATGTGGTTCCTGCTATGCCTTAGGATGAGCAGCGTAGATTGGAGAGGTTTGAAAGACTCCAGCCTCCATCTTTCAGTGGTGCAGAGGGAGAGGATGCACAGGGTTTCTTGGACAGATGTCAGAAGATACTTCGTACAACAGGTATTCTAGAGGCCAGTGGGGTCTCGTTCACTACTTTTCAGTTCTCTAGGGCTAACTTCAGTTGATGGGAGTCTTACGAGAGGCATATGCTGGTCGGTGCAGCACCCCTTACCTGGCAGCAGTTCTCCGGTCTATTCCTGGAGAAGTTTGTGCCACAGTCCCGCAGAGAGGAGCTGCGCAGGCAGTACGAGCATCTTCATCAGGGTGATATCTATGTGATGCAGTATGAGATGTGATTCTCGGAGTTGGCCCGCCATGCTATCTGGTTGGTTCCCATATACAGGCAGAGGATTAGGAGGTTTATAGATGGCCTCACTTTTCAGCTGCGATTGCTTATGACTAGAGAGAAAGTGTGTGGTGCTACTTTTGATGAGGTTGTCGACATTGCGCATCAGATTGAGATGGTTCGCAGTTAGGAGAGGGTTGAGAGGGAGGCCAAGAGGCCTCATGGACAGGATGGATTTAGCGGTGTTCCTTCTGGGGGAAGTTCCAGCACGATAGGGGTCATCCTTTCAGACATGCTCAAACGGCTCGCCCAGTCCACCGTGGTGCATCATATGGCCATGGTTCACACAGTAATCAGCAGGGCCATTTATCTCTCGGTGCCCTCCCAGCTCAGAGTTCGTCTCGTGATCCATCGGGTCAGGGCTTGTCTATGCCAGGTCCTTCTACCAGTCATCCCGGTGCTCGGGGCTCCTTTCAGTCCCCAGCACCAGCACCGGGGGGGTTTCTATGAGTGTGAAGAGTTTGGCCACATTGGGAGACATTGTCCCCACCTTAGGGGAGGCCCGGCTCAGCAGAGGACCCAGTCTACGACATCAGCACCAGTCTCTTCACCACTCGCTCAGCTAGCTCGGGGTGGCGCCCAATCAATTAGGGGTCGCCCGAGAGGGGGAGACAGATCAGGTGATGGCCAAGCCCGTTTCTATGCCCTCCCTGCCAGACCAGATGCCATTGCTTCAGATGCTGTGATTACAGGTATTGTCTCAGTTTGCCATAGAGATACCTCTGTATTATTTGACCCTAGTTCCACTTATTCATATGTTTCCTCGTATTTCGCTCATTTTCTAGATATGCCATGTGAGTCTTTAGTTTTACCTGTTCATGTATCTACTATTGTGGGAGATACTATTATTGTGGACCGCGTATATCGGTCATGTGTGGTGACTATTAGGGGGTCTGGACACCAGAGTAGACCTTTTGCTGCTTAGTATTGTCGATTTTGATGTGATATTGGGTATGGATTGGTTGTCTCCATGTCATGCTGTTCTAGATTGTCACGCTATGACCGTAACATTGGTGATGCCGGGGTTGCCGAGGGTTGAGTGGAGTGGCTCTATAGACTACATTCCCTATACAGTGATTTCATACTTGAAAGCTCAGTGGATAGTTGAGAAAGGTTGTCTATCTTATCTGGCCTTTGTGAGGGATGTTAGTGCAGAGGCCCCTACTATTGATTCTGTTCCGGTGGTGCGAGATTTCCCAGATGTGTTTCCTGCAGACCTGTCGGGCATGCCGCCCGACAGGGATATTGATTTCAGTATTGATTTGGTGCCGGGCACTCAGCCCATTTCTATTCCACCGTACCGTATGGAACCGGCTGAGTTGAAGGAATTGAAGGAGCAGCTTCAGGACCTCCTTGATAAGGGGTTTATTCGACCTAGCGTGTCACCTTGGGGTGCACCAGTTCTATTTGTAAAGAAGAAAGATGGTACTATGAGAATGTGTATTGATTACAGGCATTTGAACAAGGTCACAATCAAGAACAAGTATCCATTGCCGCGTATTGATGATTTATTTGACCTACTTCAGGGAGCGAGGGTATTCTCCAAGATTGATTTAAGGTCAGGGTATCACCAGCTAAAGATTCGAGACTCAGATATTCTTAAGATAGCTTTCAGGACCCGATATGGTCTTTATGAGTTCCTTGTGATGTCCTTTGGGCTGACCAATGCCCCAGCAACGTTCATGCATTTGATGAACAATGTGTTTCAGCCTTATTTGGACTCGTTCGTTATTGTATTCATTGATGATATACTGGTGTACTCGCACATCCAGGAGGAGCATGCCCAGCATCTGAGGATTGTGTTACATAGATTGAGGGAGGAGAATTTTTATGCAAAGTTCTCCAAGTGTGCGTTTTGGCTTGGTTAAGTGGCATTCTTAGGGTTCGTGGTGTCCAGCAAGGGTATTTAGGTGGATCCGAAGAAGATAGAGGTGGTGCAGAGTTTGCCCAGACTATCCTCAGCCACGGAGATTAGGAGCTTTCTGGGTTTGGCAGGCTATTACTGTCGTTTTGTGGAGGGTTTTTCATCTATTGCATCGCCCTTGATCAAATTGACCCAAAAGGGTACTCTATTCAGGTGGTCGGATGAGTGCGAGGAGAGCTTTCAGAAGCTCAATACTGCTTTGATGATGACTCCAGTTCTAGTTCTAACATCAGTTTTTGGTTCTTACACAGTGTATTGTGATATCTCATGGATAGGTATTGGATGTGTTCTAATGCAGGAGGATAAAGTGATTGCTTATGCTTTGCGCTAGTTGAAGACCCATGAAAAGAACTATCATGTCCATGATCTTGAGTTAGCAGCTATTGTTCACGCCTTGAATATTTGGCGGCACTACTTGTACGGGATCCATTGTGAGAGTTACACTGATCATCGGAGTTTGCAGCATCTGTTCAAATAGAAGGATCTTAACTTGCATCAGCAGAGGTGGTTGGAGCTTCTTAAGGACTATGATATCACCATTTTGTACCATCTCGGGAAGGCCAATGTGGTGGCCGATGCCTTGAGTCACCGGGCAGAGAGTTTGGTGAGCTTAGCATATCTTCGAGCAGTAGAGAGGCCATTGGCATTGGATATTCAGGCCTTAGCCATCCAGTTTGTTAGATTGGATGTTCGAGCAATATTGGCTTGTGTAGTATCTCGGTCTTCTCTTTATGATCGTATCAGGGAGCGTCAGTATGATGACCCCCATCTGTTTGTCCTTAAGGACACTGTCCAGTATGGTGATGCTAAGGAGGTCACTATTGGGGATGATGGTGCGTTAAGGATGCAGGGAAGGCTATGTGTGCCCAATGTAGATGGTTTGCGTGAGTTGATTCTTCAGGAGGCTCACCGGTCGCGATATTCTATACATCTGGGTGCCGCGAAGATGTATCAGGACTTGAGACAGCATTACTGGTGGAGGAGAGTAAAGAAGGACATAGTGGAGTTTGTAGCTCGGTGCCTAAATTGCCAGCAGGTAAAGTATGAGAATCGGCGACTAGGTGGGTTGCTTCAGAAGTTAGATATTTCAGAGTGGAAATGGGAGTGAGTCACTATGGATTTCGTTGTTGGGCTTCCACGGACTCAGCTAATTTCATTCTTGTGATGACTACCTATTCTTCCGAGTAGTTGGCTCGAGTGTATATCCGCGAGAACGTCAGGCTTCATGGCGTACCGGTAACTATCATCTTGGACCGGGGTACACAGTTCTGGAGGGTCGTACAACATGAGTTAGGTACTCGAGTGGAGTTGAACACTGCATTTCACCCTCAGACGGACGGACAATCCGAGCGCACTATTCAGATATTAGATGATATGCTCCGTGCGTGTGTGATAGAGTTTGGGGGTTCGTGGGATCAGTTCTTACCTCTAGCATAGTTTGCTTACAACAAGAGTTAATAGTCGAGCATCCAGATGGCACCGTATGAGGCTCTGTATAGTAGGCGGTGTAGGTCTCCAGTGGGTTGGTTCGAGTCGGGCGAGGCTAGATTATTTGGTACAGACTTGGTTCAGGATGCCCTGGAGAAGGTTAGAGTTATTTAGGATAGACTACGCACAGCCCAGCCCAGACAGAAGAGTTATGCGGATCGGAAGGTTCGCGATGTTGCATTCATGGTTGGAGAGTGGTCTTGCTCTGGGTGTCACCCATGAAGAGTGCTATGTGGTCCGGAAAGAAGGGCAAGCTGAGCCCGAGGTTTATTGGTACATTTGAGGTATTGCGACGTATTGGAGAGGTTGCTTATGAGCTTGACTTGCCTCCCAGTCTAGTAGGATTTCATCTAGTATTTCATGTTTCTATACTCCAGAAGTATCACGGCGATCCGTCTCACGTGTTGGATTTCAGCTCAGTCCAATTGGACAAGGATTTATCTTATGTTGAGGAGCCGGTGGTGATCTTAGATAGGAAGGTTCGAAAGTTATGGTCGAAGAGTATTGCTTTTGTGAAGGTTCAGTAGAGGGGTCAGCCGGTTGAGGAGGCGACTTGGGAGACCGAGCATGGTATGCGTAGCCGTTATCCTCATCTTTTCACCACTTTAGGTATGTCTCTATGCTCGTTCAAGGACGAACGATTGTTTTAAAAGAAGGAGGATGTAATGACTCGGCTGGTCGTTTTGAGTATATTAGCCCCGATCCCCTATTTACTATTTTTGCCGTATCTGTTTCTGCTTATGTGACTTGCCGGGAGGTTTTGTTTTGTTTTTCGGAGTGTTTTGGGACACTTAGTCCCTTAATGGAGGTTTAAGTCTCAGGAATTTGATCGTAGTCGGAAGTGTGTGAAAACGACTCCGAAATTGAGTTGCGTCGGTTCCGTTAGCTCCGTTGGGTGATTTTGGACTGCGAATTTGAGGTCTGTAGCTAATTTAGGCTTGAAATGGCGAAAGTCGAATTTTAAGAAGTTTGACCGGGGGGTGACTTTTTGATATCGAGATCAGATTCCGATTCCGAAAGTTGGAATAGATCCGTAATGTCGAATATGACTTGTGTGCAAAATTTGAGGTCAATCGGACGTGGTTTGGTAGGGTTCAGCGTCGTTTGTGGAATTTGAAAGTTTAGAAGTTCTTTAGGTCAATCCATGTGTAATTGGTGTTTTGATGTTGTTTTGAGTGATTCGAAGGCTCTACTAAGTTCGTATGATGTTTTGGTATGTGTTGGTATGTTTGGTTGAGGTCCCGGGGGCCTCAGGTGAGTTTCGGATGGTTAACGGATCATTTTTGGACTTGGCTTGATAGCTGAAGTCTGGTTGCATCAGGTTTTGGTTTCCTTGTACGCGATCGCAGGGATTCATTCGCAATCGCGTAAGCTTATTTGGGCAGAGGTAAGTTTGTTCTACGCGATCGCGTAAGTGTACGCAGTTGTGCTTCGCGAACACATGGCTAAGGTTGCGTTCGCGTAGAAGGATTTGAGCAGGAGGGGAGGTGTGGCCAATGCTCTACGCGATCGCGTGAAACAGGATGCAATTGCGTAGGTATGAGAGTCAGTGATCCACGATCGCGTGGGTGATTCCGCGATCGCGTAGGGTAAAAATGTGGGGCAGCATAGTTGTGCTTGGCGATCGCGAGGAATGTTCCGCAATCGCGATGAAGGATATCTGGGCAGGCAGTATTAATTTCAAAAAACGAGGGTTTGAACCCATTGTTTTTGCATATTTTGACCTAGAGAACACAGAATTGAGCAATTATTGAAGGGATTTTCGTGGAGTTGATTGGGGTAAGTGATTCTTACTTGGTTTGGGTTAAATCCCGTGATTTCATCTTTAATTTTATCATCTAATTTGTGATTTGGTGTGAGAAATTGTGGAAAAAGAGGAAGAACTCTTGAGTTGGGATTTTGAGGTTTTGAATGGTATTTTGTTATCGGATTTGAGTAAATTTGATATGGTTAGACTCGTGAGTGAATGGGCTTTCGGGTTTTGTGACTTTTGTCGGATTCCGAGACGTGGGCCTTGGGTTCGTTCCAATTTCGGATTTTTGGCTATAATTTAGTACTTCTCTTGTGGAATTGATCCCTTTAGCCTATATTGATTGTAATTTTCTACTTGTGGCTAGATTCGGGACGTTTGGAGACCGATTTGAGAGGCAAAGGCATTTCAGAGTAGAGATTTGTTCGGTTCAAGGTAAGTAACAGTCTTAAATCTGGTTTTGAGGGTATGAAACCTCGAGAATTGGTATGATGTGAATATTTGGAGGTGACACACCTGCTAGGTGACGGGCGTGTGAGCGTGCACCGCGAGGGATTGTGACTTGGTCTGTCCCGTGATACTGTAAAGTCGAATAGCCATTGTTATTACTTGTTTTTCCTCGTCTTTGAGAAATTGACTGCCTTTCATGTTAGAAACCATGCTTAGGCCATATGGAATCACTTTTGGGACCCGCATCGGTCGTATACTTGTTGAATTGACTGCTAATTATTGTGTTGAACTCACTCATAGTCTTACTTGTGTGTTACATCTCTGTTCCCTCTTAGTTCTTGTTGATACTTGTTGTATTCTTTGTTTGGGCTGATTATTATGATATTCTGTGAGCCCGATGGGCTTGAGAGGTCAGTGACTGAGGTAGGGCCTGAGTGCCAAACTATGAGCTATATGAGGGTATATGGATCGTGTTGCATATCGCAACGAGCCTTATGGCTATTTATGGATTGTGGATCGGGTTGCACGCTGCAACAAGCCTTATGACTACTTATATGATTGGGCCGGACTGCACGCCGCAGCGATATAGCGTTTGGGCTGAAAGGAGCCCTTCTAGAGTCTGCACACCCCCAGTGAGCGCAGGTACCTATTTAGAGTGTGTATTGAGGGCTGAGAGCCAAGAGTATGAGTTGTTGTGATGAGTTGAGTGACTGTTGCCTTGAGAGGTTGTACTTGTTTTTATTTATTGTTGCACTTAGTTGTTATCTGTTATTGTGGTGAAAGTTTTGGAAGATTCATATCTGTTTTACTTGAGCTCGAACTGATTTGACTTACAACACCGGAATTGAAAGCATGTTCACTCTTTACTGAAAACTTTTGAAATGAACTGTATTTTTATAGCTCACTGCTTCTCAGTTCCTTATTTAATTATGTTACTTGCTGAGTTGGTTGTACTCATGCTACACCCTGCACTTCATGTGCAGATCCAGGTGTGTACGGTTCTGACGGTCGCTGAGTTCGTGCGCGTGCTGATTATCGGAGACTTACGAGGTAGCTGCCGGTATTCGCAGTCCTTGTTTCTCCTTTCTTGTTGTCTTTTCTCTGTTGTATTGAAATTTGGCACAAACTGTAATAGACTCTATTTCTAGATTGGTTGTTAGATGCTCGTGACTTAGTGACACCCCGATGTCGGGCTATTTTTCTTTTTGCACTTATGTTTTAATTGGGTTTTACCCCCGTTTTATGAAAAACTTCAGTTATTTTTAATGTTTTAATTCAATTCTGTTAAAGTTTTGAAAGTGTTTTGGAAAGGTCGGCTTGCCTAGTACCACGATAGGCGCCATCACGATGGGTTGGATTTTGGGTCGTGACATAGAATGAGTGGGAGTGAGAGAATAACAGTGATTAAGATCCGTTTAAGGGGATTTAGAGGAGGGGTTTATATAGTAGTTAAATCAGACGAGTAAATAAAGAAAGAACTCAATTAAACATAAACAAAGAAAGGAAAAATATACATACAGTCATAAAGCAACCAGTAAAGGAAAGAAATCGAAATTCAAACCCTAATTAGGGTTCAATGTTTGAAAATCCGTCTACTGGTATGAAAAATCAACTATTATTCCGTGTATATGGACGAGATATAGTCCAGATCTTAGCGATTGAAGTTGAACGGGTACGAATCTGATAGATGGTACTTGCCAAGTTTAGGCAAGTACTAAGTAACACCATAGTCTTGCAAGTAACAACGAGGTAACGCGAAAAGGTAAATAAATCACAAAAGGAATCCATGATTTGCTCGGATTTGGAGAAGATTGGGGAGGCGGCTAGGGTTTCTGAAGGAGAAAGAAGGGGAGATGAGAGAATACAGAGGCGGCGAGGTGGGGGATTTGTCTTTAGGGTTTGGGGTTATGGGGATATTAGGGGAGGTAGGGATTTATTATGGTCCGTTGATCATTTGAGATCAACGACCGAGATTGAATAGGAAACTGTGCGGGTCAGAAGGTAATGGATCGTTTGGTTGGGCTGCTGAGGTTATTGGGGCAATTTTGGTCCGAAAATTGGGCTTAAAATTGGGCTTCTATTTAAATACACGAAATTTATCCAAAAATAATTTATAAAAATACTAATAAATAAATAAAGATATTATTTATGCACTAAAATGATTAAAGAAATTATTATTTAGCATTATAAATATATAAAATGCTATTTTGACACAAATAATATAATAAAAGAGCACTTATGTATGAACATAGACTATTATTGCAAAAATTACATAAATAACTAAAATATAGATATAATTATATGAAACGATATAAAAAAATTAAAGCATGTGTGTGGGTGTAAAATAATAAATTAAGATGATTGAGGTATTGCAAATAATTTAAGGGAATAATTAGCAAATATTCAAGTAATTTTAATGCAAGAAAAAGCTCTTAAAATTATGGAAAATGCTTGTATAAATCTTGTAAATTAAGTAATGATGCAAAATGACATTTTGAAAAGATATATATATGTTACACCCTATATTTTTGTACGTAAAAATACATCGTAAGCAAACTAATGTTGGACCAAAAATGAGATAATATTTAAAAGTATATAAAGTAAGTTAATCATGTTACCTATGAGGTTACAAATATTGAAGATCATGAACAACAAGTACAAAGAGGGTTGGACAGTTCAGAAGCTAAAGCAATTGTATAAAACAATGTTTCGTCGAAAGTCGACAAGTTGGGAATGTTATAACATGTACCTTTGGGGTGAGACTAGGGTGATTAACATGATAAGGAGATTATGTTATGATTTATATTAGTCGTATGACATCCGTGTGTTATGTTTTAATGTCAAGCGAGTTGTGGAACAAAAGTCGATGAAAGTCATCACAAGTTACACTCATAAGTTTTACTGAAACTTTGGGTCAAATGTGACTACAATTTTCTCCCAATATACTTAGAGTTATGGGGTGTTCCACCCATCAAATTAAATATCTATGAGTCTATTTTCCAATGCAATAAACCGTTTGTCAATATGACATCGGAGTAATGAGATATGGGCATTTTTGCGATACTGCGCAAGCTGCTAGGTGACAAGTAGGTGTGTCACCTACTTGCTTAAATGAAAGCCCAAAAATGGGCCATTTCGGGTCGTCCAAAGAGGCCTTTTAAAGGCCTATTTTCTTCATATATTAGACTTAAAATAGAGCATAATAACCAGACATAAGCTCTTCAAAAAATTTCCCACAAACCCTAATTGATTTTCTCTCCCTTTCAAGTTCTAATTGGAGGTAAAACCTAGAGTTTGAAGAACCAAGATAGGAGCTGAGTTATCCAACAAATAAGGTGAGTTTACTGCTCTCTTTCATCCATTTTTTCTTCTATAAATTCATGGTAAGTCATTCTATACTTGTGAGAACTCACGGGACGGTGATCGGAAGCCATGTGTTCGAGTTATTCACTTGTAGCGGACTGTTTTGTAGACTGTTTTGTGTTTTTGTTGGGCTGCATGTTTTACTACTATTTTGTGGAGTTTTGGAGGAGGAAGGGGGTTTATAAATACCATATAAATGTAGGGTGGTTGGCTGGTCATTCGTCGTAATATTTTCGGGTCGTTTGACACTACTACGGTGGTCGTTTTGTGTACGAAGAGATTGGGGTGTGTTGGGCTGTTTTGTAGTATTTGATGGTGTATATAGGGCTGAAAAATGATGTATATATGTTGTTATTGTTCTGTTCTTGTATTGTTGGTGTTATCTTGAATTTGGAGGAAGTAAGGATTATAGGGGAGATGCTGCCCGTTTTAATACAAAATAGGTTTGTCGTTCGTTGTGCGATAGTTGTACCTTTCGTAACTTAACGATAGTATTATTATCATTCTTGTAGATTAAGGTGCGAAGAGGTGAGTTCAACTTGGTGATTGAAAAGATTGTGATAAGGTATGTTAAGGCTAAGCCTTCCTTCATTTTGGCGTGATCTCGTAGCTACATGTGTTAGTAATGAGACAAAAAGAGAAGTTCATATTCATGAATTTATTCACACTATTCTAGTCTCATAAGTTACAATATTATTCCTTATCGAGACTCTATATTCAATTTTAGTATTGTCTTCTTCCAGTCAAGAGAGCAGCAAGCCTATATATACAGTATTACAGTATTTTCATTACCATCGAGCTATAATCGATGGGCAGGCCCCTATTGGGCAACCTCTGATCAGATGGAAAGTTATATACCGAGCCTACTGTGGCCGAGCGCCTATGAGCGAGCCCAGCATGGTCGAGATACATAGCCTAGTATGGCCGAGTGCCTATGAGCGAGCCTACTATGGCAGAGCAGTTATATATACCGAGCCTTATAAGGCCGTACAATTATTTTACTTACTATATTGAAGGAGTTGAGTCAGTATCGGCAGGTAAGTATATCTCCAGATCATCTTTGACTCCCAGTTACTTCTAGTTATTATATTATCAGTTCAGTTTCGATTTTCAGTTATGTTATTGCCTTACATACTCGGTACATTATTTCGTACTGACGTCCCTTTTCCGGGGACGCTGCATTTCATGCATGCAGGTTCAGATAGACAGACGAGTAGATCTCCTCAGTAGGTATTTCCTGAGTTCAGCCTGATCGGTAAGCTCCACGTCTTTCGGAGTTGCCAGGTCTAGAGTTTTTGTGTACATCTTATGTATATCTGTATATATGTTATGGGTAGGTCGGGGCCCTGTTCCGATCATAGTACATCTATCAGTAGAGGCTTGTAGACATATCCTGTTTGTTAGTGCAGTATGTTGGGTTTGTAGGCCTGGTATGTATAATTTGGTGGTTTGTCAGCTGTAATAGCTATGACGGCCTTTTCAGCCTAGCTTTATATTGATGTTTAGTTAGCGCTAGTTTCCATTCAGTTTTATATTTTGCTTCACAAATTGTCTTGCAAGGTGGCCCCATGGCCAAAGTATGACATTATGTGCTCAGAGTCCCTTAGTCGCAATTTGGTACGCCAGGTTAGGTGAGGCACTGGGTGCTTGTATCGCTCCTAGGTTCGGGGCGTGACAAACTTGGTATCAGAGTAGTTCTATCCTAGGAAGTCTACAAGCCGTGTCTAGTAGGGTCTTGTTTATAGATGTGTTGTGCACCACATTATATAAGCAGGGAACTACAGGGCATTTAGGAGTTGGTTACCCTTCTTTGAAATCTAAATCGTGCTATAGAACTGAGTTATAGGAAATTTGAATTAAACTTATGTGTTGGTGTTTGCATGCACAGATGACGGTGACTAGGAAGACTACGGCTAGCCAGAGGAGAGATACAGCAGCAGGTGAGGGGACCAGCAGGGTACCCCCAGTAGATGGGGCCCAGTCTGAGGCTCAAGGCGAGACCCCTACTCAGCCATTACCGGCTCCTCCACCAACTACGGAGATTCCTAGGGAAACCGCACATCCAGTTCCCCCGCCACTTCCATCATATCAGGACTTGAGGAGTGCGGTGCATTTGTTGACACAGTTGGTAGCTACCCAGCAACAGGCTAGGGCATCAGCTAGTGCAGGAACTTCTGAGGGGTCTGGGAGTTCAAGGGTCCGAGAGTTTATTGCTTTGAGTCCCCCAGAGTTCACGGGGACAGATTAGAGGGAGGACCCGCAAGATTTCATAGATCAGCTTCACAGGATCTTTCGTGTTATGCATGCCACGAAGAAAGAGGCAGTTGAGCTAGCAGCTTTTCGACTCCGAGATATAGCCATCCTTTGGTACGAGGGATGAGAGAGGTACAGGGGACGTGATGCACCTCCAGCTATTTGGGAGAATTTTTCAGATGCCTTCCTTGACCAGTACTTACCACGGGAGATCCGACAGGCTTGAGTCGATCAGTTTCTAGCCCTCAAGCAGGGTAATATGAGTGTTCGAGAGTATAGTCTCCGTTTTGACTCATTGGCCAGATATGCACCATCCATAGTTTCTACTATGCGGGACAGGATTCACAGGTTTATAGCAGGGTTAGCCCCAGAGTTAACCGAGGCATGTGCCACCGCCGCATTGTAGGATAGTATGGATATCTCCCGGATTCAGGCATTCGCCCAGAATATAGAAAGGGGTAGGCGTCGACAGCAGGGTACAGAGAGGGCTGAGCAAGGGCAACGTAAGAGGATGAGATTTCCCAGGTCTCAGGAGCAATCTCAGGGTAGTTATAGGACCCAGTACTTCGGACGGCCACCTAGGCCTCCGCCACCTCGGTTACAGGGTTACAGGTATGACCGCTATACTCAGTCAGGACCAGGTGAGAGCTCACGGGCATCGGGTTTGCAGCGACAGCGAGGATCTGCGCAGACATGGTCATTTCCTCCACGGTGTGACATCTGTGGTAGAGGACACTTGGGCCAATGCCGAGCAGGTTCTGATGCTTGTTATACATGTGGGCGTCCAGGGCATATGATGCGAGATTGCCCAAATAGAGATTCGGGGGGAATGGCACAACCAGCGAGTTCAGCAACAGGATCATCTATGTCCGTCCATCCTTCAGGGCGCGAGTCTCAGTCTTCGGCTGGTAGAGGTTGGGGCAGAGGTAGAGGTTCCAGTTCAAGTGGTAATCAGAACCGTATCTATGCTTTAGCGGGTCGACAGGACCAGGAGTCTTCACCAGACGTTGTGACAGGTATATTAACCATTTTCTCTCACGATGCTTATGCTTTGATAGACCCAGGATCTAATTTATTTTATATTACCCCATTTGTCGCGAGGAAGTTTGGTATAGTGCCTGAAATACTAAGTGATCCTTTTGCGGTATCTACACCGGTCGGAGAATCGATTATTGCTAGACGGGTTTACCGAGGTTGTACGGTGATAATTTGTTGTCGTCAGACCTCAGCTGACCTAGTTGAGCTAGAGATGATGGATTTTGATGCTATCATGGGCATGGACTGGTTGGCAGCTTGCTATGCCACAGTTGATTGCCGAGCAAAGGCAGCCAGATTTCATTTTCCGGGTGAGCCAGTCCTTGAATGGGTAGGTAATACACCAACACCCAGAGGTAGGTTTATTTCCTATCTGAAGGCGAGGAAAATGATCGCAAAAGGGTGCATTTATCATATTGTGCGAGTTAGAGATGCAGATGTTGAGATACCTACACTTCAGTCTATTCCCGTAATCAAAGAAGTATGCAGATGTGTTTCCAGATGAGCTTCCAGGTATTCCTCCAGAGCGAGAGATTGATTTTAGCATCGATTTGCTTCCAGGAACTCAACCAATATCCGTCCCTCCGTATAGAATGGCACCTAGCAAATTGAAGGAGTTGAAGGAGCAGTTAAAAGATTTGTTGGAGAAAGGTTACATCAGGCCCAGTACCTCACCTTGGGGTGCACCAGTACTATTTGTGCAGAAGAAAGACGGCTCGCTGAGGATGCGTATCGATTATAGGCAGCTGAATAAGGTAACTATTAAGAATAAGTATCCACTTCCAAGGATCGATGACTTGTTTGATCAGTTGCAGGGGGATAGATGCTTTTCAAAGATAGATTTGAGGTCGGGGTACCACCAAGTCAGAGTTCGGGAAAAAGATATTCCGAAGACAGCCTTCAGGACCCGATATGGCCACTTCGATTTCCTTGTCATGTCCTTCGGGTTGACTAATGCACCCGCTGTATTTATGGACTTGATGAATAGCCTATTCCGACCATTTTTAGATCTGTTCGTGATAGTATTTATTGATGATATTCTGGTTTATTCCCGTTCAGAGGATGAGCATGCAGACCACCTGCGAGCGGTACTCCAAACCCTCTGTGATCGTAAGTTGTATGCTAAGTTTTCTAAATGTGAGTTCTGGTTGAAGTCTGTAGCATTCTTGGGGCATATTGTATCAGATGAAGGGATAAAGGTGGACACTCAGAAGATTGAGGCCGTGAAATCTTGGCCTAGACCTACCACTCCGACAGAGGTTCGTAGCTTTCTAGGCTTAGCAGGATACTATCGGAGGTTCGTAGAGGGTTTTTCTTCCCTTTCGGCACCATTGACGAAGTTGACACAGAAAGAAACTAAGTTTCAATGGACAGAGGCTTGTGAGCGGAGTTTCCAAGAGCTTAAGAACAGGTTGACCTCAGCTCCAGTTCTAACACTTCCAGAGGGTCTAGAGGGTTATGCCGTGTATTGTGATGCATCAGGTGTCGGGTTAGGATGTGTCCTGATGCAACATGGGAAGGTAATTGCGTATGCTTCAAGGTAGTTGAGGAAGCACGAGAGGAATTATCCGACCCACGACCTCGAGTTAGCTGCAGTTTTCCATGAACTTAAGATATGGCGACATTATTTATATGGTGTTCATGTTGATGTATTTACTGATCATAAAAGCCTACAATATATCTTCAAGCAGAAAGAGTTGAATTTGCGACAGAGGCGATGGCTTGAGTTATTGAAAGATTACGATGTTAACATTCTCTACCATCCAGGGAAAGCTAATGTTGTAGCAGATGCCTTAAGTCACCGATCTATGGGTAGCTTAGCACATGTAGAGCCCAAGAAAAGACAATTAGCTAGAGAGATTCATCAATTGTCTTCATTGGGGGTTCGGTTAGTAGATTCTGAGGATGGTGGAGTTGTACTCCAAAACACTACAAAATCGTCCCTCGTAGCGGAAGTCAAGGAAAGGCAGTACGAGGACCTAGAGTTGGTCGAGCTGAGAGAGCGAGTTCCGCAACAGAAGAAGCCACTGTTAGAGCTAAAGGGAGATGGGGTTCTCAGATATAGGGGTCGTTTGTGTGTTCCAGATGTAGCAGGGCTACGAGACAGGATTATGTCAGAGGCACATTATTCATGGTATTCCATCCATCCTGGGTCGACGAAGATGTATCATGACATTAAGGATGTGTACTGGTGGAATGATATGAAGAAGAACATTGCTGAGTTTGTCACCCAATGTACTAGTTGCCAGCAAGTGAAGATAGAGCACCAGAAGCCTGGAGGGCTAATGCAGACTATAGAGATCCCGACATGGAAATGGGAGGCGATAAACATGGACTTTATCACGGGTTTACCTCGTTCTAATCGTAAGTTCGATTCCATATGGGTGATAGTCGATAGGCTCACAAAATCAGCTCACTTCCTACCGGTCAGATCTACATATACAGCAGAAGATTATGCAAAGTTATATATTAAGGAGATAGTGCGGCTACACGGAGTACCAGTTTCTATTATATCTGACCGTGGGGCTCAGTTTACAGCACATTTTTGGAGGTCATTTCAGAGAGGTCTAGGGACTCAGGTGAATCTCAGCATAGCTTTTCATCCACAGACTGATGGACAAGCCGAGCGCACAATTCAGACGCTCGAGGATATGTTACGAGTATGTGTGTTGGATTTTAAAAGAAGTTGGGATGAACATCTACCTCTTGTCGAGTTTGCATATAATAACAGTTACCACTCCAGTATTCAGATGGCTCCGTACGAGGCTTTGTATGGGCGTAAGTGCAGATCTCCTATAGGGTGGTTTGATATTGGGGAATCTGGGTTATATGGGCCAGACCTGGTTCAACAGGCCATAGAGAAAGTAAAGCTTATCCGGGAGCGACTGTTGACAGCTCAGAGTCGTCAGAAGTCATATTCTGACGTGCGGCGACGAGACTTAGAGTTCAGGATTAACGACTGGGTATTCTTAAAGGTATCACCTATGAAGGGCATGATGAGGTTTGGCAAGAAAGGCAAGCTTAGCCCACGGTATATTGGGCCTTATAGGATCATTCGGAGAGTGGGCCAAGTAGCTTATGAGTTAGAGTTGCCCTCAGAATTGGAGTCTGTCCATCCGGTTTTTCACGTATCTATGCTACGGAAGTGCATTGGCGATCCTACCCGAGTGGTGCCCACGGATGATGTACAGATTACAGAGGACTTTTCATACGAGGAAATTCCAGTTGCCATCCTAGACCGACAAATCCGCAAGCTACGAAATAAGGAAGTAGCTTCCGTGAAGGTTTTATGGAGGAGCAAGAATGTAGAAGAGATGACGTGGGAATCGGAGGGAGAAATGAAGTCCAAATACCCCCACCTATTTCAAACTGAAGATATGGCTCGAGATGGGATGCTATAACACAGCTCTATTCAGGCTAGCAGGTAATCAGGTAAGCTTTTATTTTTCACTTTCAATATTTATGATTTACGGTCGGTGAGGCAAATTGCTGCTATTTATAAAGATTGGCCATGTGTGGCATGCATAGTATGTTTTCTGGCTGCGTGCAGGTTGGTTTTAACCTAGTGTACGAAGGATACTCTGGAAAAATTTTCCAAAGTCTCTAAGAGTAAACATTCGAGGATGAATGTTCCCAAGGGGGGAGAGATGTTACACCCTATATTTTTGTACGTAAAAATGCGTCGTAAGCAAACTAATGTAGGACCAAAAATGAGATATTATTTAAAAGTATATAAAGTAAGTTAATCATGTTACCTATGAGGTTACAAATATTGAATATCATGAACAACAAGTACAAAGAGGGTTGGACAGTTCAGAAGCTAAAGCAATTGTATAAAACAATGTTTCGTCGAAAGTCGACAAGTTGGGAATGTTATAACATGTACCTTTGGGGTGAGACTAGGGTGATTAACATGATAAGGAGATTATGTTATGATTTATATTAGTCGTATGACATCCGTGTGTTATGTTTTAATGTCAAGCGAGTTGTGGAACAAAAGTCGATGAAAGTCATCACAAGTTACACTCATAAGTTTTACTGAAACTTTGGGTCAAATGTGACTACAATTTTCTCCCAATATACTTAGAGTTATGGGGTGTTCCACCCATCAAATTAAATATCTATGAGTCTATTTTCCAATGCAATAAACCGTTTGTCAATATGACGGAGTAATGAGATATGGGCATTTTTGCGATACTGCGCAAGCTGCTAGGTGACAAGTAGGTGTGTCACCTACTTGCTTAAATGAAAGCCCAAAAATGGGCCATTTTGGGTCGTCCAAAGAGGCCTTTTAAAGGCCTATTTTCTTTATATATTAGACTTAAAATAGAGCATAATAACCAGACATAAGCTCTGCAAAGAATCCTCCCAAAAATTTCCCACAAACCCTAATTGATTTTCTCTCCCTTTCAAGTTCTAATTGGAGGTAAAACCTAGAGTTTGAAGAACCAAGATAGGAGCTAAGTTATCCAACAAATAAGGTGAGTTTACTGCTCTCTTTCATCCAGTGTTTCTTCTATAAATTCATGGTACTCATTCTATACTTGTGAGAACTCACGGGACGGTGATCAGAAGCTGTGAGTTCGAGTTATTCACTTGTAGTGGACTGTTTTGTGGACTGTTTTGTGTTTTTGTTGGGCTGCGTGTTTTACTACTATTTTGTGGAGTTTTGGAGGAGGAAGGGGGTTTATAAACACCATATAAATATAGGGTGGTTGGCTGGTCGTTCGTCATAACATTTTCGGGTCGTTTGACACTACTACGGTGGTCGTTTTGTGTACGAAGAGATTGGAGTGTGTTGGGCTGTTTTGTAGTATTTGATGGTGTATATAGGGCTGGAAAATGATGTATATATGTTGTTATTGTTCTGTTCTTGTATTGTTGGTGTTATCTTGAATTTGGAGGAAGTAAGGATTATAGGGGAGATGCTGCCCGTTTTAATACAAAATAGGTTTGTTGTTCGTTGTGCGATAGTTGTACCTTTCGTAACTTAACGATAGTATTATTATCAATCTTGTTGATTAAGGTGCGAAGAGGTGAGTTCAACTTGGTGATTGAAAAGATTGTGATAAGATATGTTAAGGCTAAGCCTTCCTTCATTTTGGCATGATCTCGTAGCTACATGTGTTGGTAATGAGACAAAAAGAGAAGTTCATATTCATGAATTTATTCACACTATTCTAGTCTCATAAGTTACAATATTATTCCTTATCGAGACTCTATATTCAATTTTAGTATTGTCTTCTTCCAGTCAAGAGAGCAGCAAGCCTATATATACAGTATTACAGTATTTTCATGACCATCGAGCTATAATCGATCGGCAGGCCCCTATTGGGCAACCTCTGATCAGATGGAAAGTTATGTACCGAGCCTACTGTGGCCGAGCGCCTATGAGCGAGCCCAGCATGGTCGAGATACATAGCCTAGTATGGCCGAGCGCCTATGAGCGAGCCTACTATGGCAGAGCAGTTATATATACCGAGCCTTATAAGGCCGTACAATTATTTTACTTACTATATTGAAGGAGTTGAGTCAGTATCAGCAGGTAAGTATATCTCCAGATCATCTTTGACTCCCAGTTACTTCTAGTTATTATATTATCAGTTCAGTTTCGATTTTCAGTTATGTTATTGCCTTACATACTCGGTACATTATTTCGTACTGACGTCCCTTTTCCGGGGATGCTGCATTTCATGCATGCAGGTTCAGATAGACAGACGAGTAGATCTCCTCAGTAGGTGTTTCCCGAGTTCAGCCTGATCGGTAAGATCCACGTCTTTCGGAGTTGCCAGGTCTAGAGTTTTTGTGTACATCTTATTTATATCTGTATATATGTTATGGGTAGGTCGGGGCCCTGTTCCGATCATAGTACATCTATCAGTAGAGGCTTGTAGACATATCCTGTTGGTTAGTGCAGTATGTTGGGTTTGTAGGCCTGGTATGTATAATTTGGTGGTTTGTCAGCTGTAATAGCTATGACGGCCTTTTCAGCCTAGCTTTATATTGATGTTTAGTTAGCACTAGTTTCCATACAGTTTTATATTTTGCTTCACAAATTGTCTTGCAAGGTGGGCCCATGGCCACAGTATGACATTATGTGCTCAGAGTCCCTTAGTCGCAATTTGGTACGCCAGGTTAGGTGAGGCACTGGGTGCTTGTATCGCTCCTAGGTTCGGGGCATGACAATATACTATTTAGAAAAATGTGAGGGCAAAATTTGTTATAGACAGCTGCCCCTCTTTACCCGGGAATGATTTAGTTGTCTGGGCAAAGAAAATGATGACCAATTTTTGCCGAATTGAATGGGGAATGATGTGATTTAATAAATGGGCTGAACCCTGGTTACTGAGTTGCCTACATATCCTTGGTGTTATGGGAATCACGCCATCTCTAGTTCTGGATCCAACGGCGAGCGAAACCGATGGAGTTGTTATGAGAACGGTCGTATGTTTCGAAAAGGTTCTTTGGGTAGGATAGTGTCATGAGCGGAATCATGTATGTGAAATGAACGTTGTGGGCGTATCATGAGGCAGATGTCTGAATGGTCATAGAGCGAGAGGTAGGCATTTTTGGTTACGTTTGAAGTTGTCAGAGGATATGAACGTTAAAAACGGAAACCGGAGCGAAGATTGCTCCTGTTTGCAGAACAGTTACTCCCAAGTTACCTGCAAAACTTAAAACATGGTGCATATGAATATATATGGGTTATTGCAAAAATTTAAACATGATGCAAATTCCATTTGGACCATGAATATTGTCTTTAGATGAGAAGGATGTTGTTCTTAGACCATGACGTCCTGGGCCATAAAGCATATGACAAGGGATTCGCAGGCCATGAAATAGTGTCCTCGGGCCATGAGGATGGTGCCTCTGGACTATGACGCCTTTGAATAATGATGTTCAATCTTAAGAGATCCCCAGGCCATGGAATGGTGTCCCTCGGCTATGAGGATGATGCCTTCGGACTATGACGCCTTCGGACAAAATGGCGATATTTCAGCCTATGAAATACAAAGATATGATTCTTAGTCATGTGTGAGGACGAGACAAGACAAGGCTTAGTCTCGTGTTAGACGAGGGCAGTGCTTAGCCCTAGATGAATAAAGGTGGTAGTACTTGATCTTAGGTAGTGTAGTGGAGATAGTATTTTAGTCTTATGCAAAGAAAAAGCAGTGCTTAGCCTATTCAATTGCGAAGGCAATGCTTGGCCTCATGCGAAGAAAGGCAATGCTCAGCCTTATACAAGAAATGGAGAAAATGCTTAGTCTCATGCAAGGAAAGGCAGTGCTCGGCCTTATGCAATTAGGGAGGCAATGCTTAGCCTCATGCAAGAAGGGGAAACAATGCTTAGTCTCATGCAGGAAAGGCAGGGCTTAGCCTTATGCAAGAAGGGAGGCAATGCTTAGCCTCATGTAAGAAGAGGAGACAATGCTTAGTCTTATGCAATTAGGGAGGCAATGCTTAGCCTCATGCAAGAAGAGGAGACAATGCTTAGTCTCATGCAGGGAAATGCAAGGCTTAGCATTATGCAAAAAGGGAGGCAATGCTTAGTCTTATGCGGGGAAAGGCAGTGCTTAGCCTTATGAAATAAGGGAGACAGTGCGTAGTCTCATGCAAGGAAAGGCAATGCTCAGCCTTATGCAATTACGGAGGCAATGCTTAGCCTCACACAGGGAAAGGCAATACTCAACCTTATGCAATTACGGAGGCAAAGCTTAGCCTCATGCAGGAAATGGAGATAGTGCTTAGTCTCATGCAAGGGAAGGCAATGCTTAGCCTTATGCAAGAAGGGAGACGGTGCTTAGTCTCATGCAAGGAAAGGCAATACTCAGCCTTATGCAATTACAGAGGCAATGCATAGCCTCATGCAGGAAATGGAGATAGTGCTTAGTCTCATGCAAGGGAAGGCAATGCTTAGCCTTACGCAGGAAAAGCGATGAGCGACAGTGTGAGAGTGAAGTATTTCTAAGATGGATGTGTTTGGTAACTTATCGTCACGCAGGTGGTGATGTTGATGTGTATATGTATTTGTGAGTACTGTTGTTTTTTTGCGCCTGCATTCAAAGAAAAATCATGGGTTTGCAGGGGGAATGGTCGGTTTGTGCTCTTGACCCCTTGCTTTGTCTTCACTTTTATCTTGAAGTCTTGTTTGAGTTGCCTTGGGTAACATCTGGCTGTCATAGAAACAAAGTTTTTTTTTTGAAAATATGTGTGCATTTGACAAATTATTTGCAAAAATATGGTTGTTTGAAATGTATTGTAGTATGTGAGATCAAACAATTTTGATGAATCGGTGACTGTGATATATTTAGAGACATTGCAACCTCTTTGCCTTAGAATTTTGATGGTACTCCTCAAAATTCTGCCCCGGTTTAAATTTATACTCTTGACAATACTTTTTGGTTGTTCCACGCATGACGATGTTGACTGAATTTGCGATCTTGCCCCAGTTTCTGATCATGGGAAAATGAAGATTTTATTAAGATATGACCGAACCCACAGGGCTGCCTACATTTCCCCTCTTAAACGGGAATCAGGTCAAGCGTAGTTCAGTTACATTAAGTGAAGAAATGCAAACAATCCTAAACATAGTATCTCTTGATTGCGTCTGAGTTGATAGGTTTCAGCCAAATCTCTCCATCCATTTCTGCAAGTATAAGTGCTCCTCCTGTTAGTACCCGATGAACCATATAGGGACCCTGCCAATTGGGTGAAAACTTCCTCTAGGCTTCATCTTGATGTGGGAAGATTCGTTTTAGCACTAATTGCCCCGGTGTAAATTGCCTCGGTCTAACACTTTTGTAGAATGTTCATGCCATCCTATTCTGATAGAGTTGACCGTGATACACTGCATTCATTCTTTTTCCATTAATGAGAGCTAGTTGTTCATAGCGGCTCTGTACCCATTCTGCATCGCTGAGCTCAGCCTCTTGTATAATTCTTAAAGAAGGGATTTCTAGCTCGGCAGGAATCCTTATGCTTGATCTTGAAATTTTCACACATGGCCTTCATTAGATCACTGTTGAGATTGGCGGCATTGTCGGTGATGATTTACTCTGGCACTCCGAACCGACAAACAATATGAACCCGAACAAAATCTGTGACGACCTTCTTAGTTATAGCTTTGTAAGATCCAGCATCAACCCATTTTGTGAAGTAGTCTATGGCCACTAGAATGAATCTATGCCCATTTGAAGCGGTAGGCTCGATCAGGCGTATGGCATCCATACCCAACACGAGAAAGGCCAGGGTGCACTTGTTGCATTGAATTTATTGGGTGACACTCATATCATATCGGCATGTATCTGGCATTGGTGACATTTCTGAACATACTTGATGCGGTCTGTTTCCATAGTCATCCAGAAATACCCTGCTCTTAGTATTTTCTTGGCTAAGACGAAGCCATTTATGTGCGGTTCGCAAGTTCCGGCATGTATTTCCTCGAGCAATCTTGATGCTTCCTTGGCATCGACGCACCGTAGTAACCCCAATTCAGGATTTCTTCTATATAGAATTCCTCTGCTTTGAAAGAAATGGTTGGCTAATCTTCGAAGCATGCGCTTCTGAGTATGGGTAGAGTGCTCTGGATATTCTCCTTTTGCCAAATATTCCTTGATGTCGTGGAACCACGGATTTCCATCGCTCTCTTACTCAACATGAGCATAATAAGCTGGTTGTTTATGAATTCCTATTGGGACAGGATCGATAAAGTTCTTTTCTGGGTGTTGTATCATGGAAGATAAAGTGGCCAATGCATCTGCGAACTAATTTTGAATTCTTGGAACATGTTTGAATTCTATCTTTGTGAACTTTTTGATCAGCTCTTGTACATAGTGCAAATATGGCAATATTTTGGTGTTCTTTGTAGCTCATTCTCTTAAAAACCTGATGTACCAACAAATCGAAATCTCAAATTACCAACAGCTCCTGAAGATTCATGTCAATGGCCAACCTGAGTCCCAAGGTGCAAGCCTCATATTCTGCCTTATTGTTGGTGCATGGAAATTTGAGTTTTGCACATACCAGATAGTGTTGGCCGATTTCTGATACCAAAACAACTCTGATACCTACTCTTTTGAAGTTTGCTGCTCCGTCGAAGAACATTCTCCAACCATCATATGCTTCAGTGATATCTTCTCCCACGAACGACACCTCCTCGTCGGGAAAATACATTTTCAATGGTTCGTATTCTCCGTCTATATGATTTTCTGCCAGATGATCTAGCAATGCTTGTCTTTTGACTGCCTTCTGAGTTACATAGACGATGTCAAACTCGCTCAGCAATATTTTCCACTTTGCTAACTTACCCGTAGGCATGCACAGAAATAATGCCTCAACTTCTGAGCTATCCATGTCAAAGCACAGCAGGTGCATTCCAGCAAAGAGTACTGGGCTTCGTAGGGTGTGAATTTCTTGTTCAGATAGTATATTGCCTGTCCTTTCTTCCCGTTTCATCATATTGTCCCAAAACGCAACCGAAAGCTCAATCCAGTACAGACATATAAAGCAGCAGTGGTCATCCTGGCTCTGGTGGGACCAGAACGGGCGGTTTGAATAAATACTTCTTGATTTTGTCGAAGGCTTTCTAGCATTCTTCAGTCCAACTCGTTGCAGCATCTTTCCTCAGCATTTGGAAGATCGGCTCACATATCACTATTGATTGTGCTATGAAGCGACTGATGTAATTAAGACGTCCTAAAAAGCTCATCACATCTGTCTTATTCTTTAGAGGTGGCAAGTCTTGGATTGCTTTGACTTTTGATGGGTCTAACTCAATTCCTCTGCGACTGATGATGAATCCTAATAATTTTTCGGCAGGGACTCTGAAAGCACACTTTGCAGGATTCAAGTACAGATTATACCTTTGAAGCTGATCGAAGAATTTCCTCAGATCCGCTATGTGATCCGTACTCCTTTTGGATTTGACGATAACGTCATCCACGTACACTTCTATCTCTTTGTATATCATTTGGTCAAAAATAGTTATCATGGCTCTCAAGTAGGTGGCTCCGGCATTCATCATACCAAATGGCATCATTTTATATCAATATATTCCCCATGGCATGATGAAGATTGTCTTTTCAGCATCCTCCTCATCCATCCAGATCTGATGGTACCCCGCAAAGCAATCCACAAAGGATTGGAGTTCATGTTTAGCACAATTGTCGATCAATATGTGTATATTAGGCAATGTGAAATCATCTTTGGGACTTGCTCTGTTTAGATCTTAGTAGTCAACACATACACTGACTTTCACATCTTTCTTCGGAACTGACATAATGTTGGCCAACCAAGTCGGATACTCGACCACTCTATGAACCTTGGCTTTGATCTGCTTGGTGATCTCCTCTTTTATCTTCAAACTCATATCTGGCTTGAATTTTCTAAGCTTTTGCTTTATCGGTGAAACATGTAGGATTAGTGGGTAACTTGTGAGCTACTATGAATGTGCTCAAACCCGTTATATCATCGTAGGACCATGCAAAGATATCTTCATATTCTTTTAGAAATCTAATGTACTCTTTTTTCTCTGACGGTGATAGATAAACGCTTATGCATGTTTCCTTGACCGGTTCAGAATTCCCTAAGTTAACAGCTTCAGATTTGCCCAAATTGAACTTTGGCTTGTTTTCAAAAAATTTCACTTCTCTGATGATTTCCTCAGGTATTGTATCATCTTCCAGGTCTTCTAAATCACTATCCTTATGTTGCATTGTCTCATTACATGTCACAGTCACAGGTTCATCGGGATATGTAATAATAATGCTGTAAAAAGAGAAAATGTAGAGAATAATAGTAAATACGAAAAGTAGCAATGCATTATTTGAAATCTTTAAAACGTTAACAAATGCGGCTCGATGACTCGAGCAATTATTCGAAAGCAAAATACTGAAAATGTCTCAAATGCTTAAAAATAATTGATGCTAATCTGCCAAGCTACATAGGAACTCGACGGGCCCGGGATAGTGCAACAGTCCAGTTTTTGAGAACAACTCCTTTCCCTATAGTCTGAATGGTAAGGTCTTCCTCCTCCTACTCAACTATCGCACTACAATCCATATCTTCTTCATCCAGAAACAGTTCCCTCATGTCAGCTAAGACCTCATCTTCCTCAGATCCCCACATTATGTCAGCTTGATGAAATGTCTGGTGCAGAGGTGGTACTGGTTGTTCCAGCGGATAATAAGGACCATGCCATGACGGTGACCAATACTAGTATTCTTGCCAAGTATATTCATATCCGAGCCCAAAAGTTGTGCCATGGCGCTTCGGTTGTACGGGTTTGGTGATACTTTGGAGGTTTTTGCCTAGACCCTTGCCAGGTTTATATCCTGTCCATATTAATATGCTTTCTATCTTGTTACTCCACCATCGATCCTTTTCAATTGCGTTGACTCGCTCAATGTGATGGTATATTTCTCCACCCGGCTTCTTCCTATTCTCGATGACTGGAACAGTCTGATTGGTGTAGATGGGGTTTCTTCCATCCCCATAGATAATCACTTCTTGATGATTCCATTCAAACTTCACAGCCTAATGCAGAGTAGAAGCCACTGCCCCAGCTATGTGTATCCAGGGTCATCCCAACAATAGATTATAGGTAGCAGATATATCCAACACTTGGAACTCAACATCAAACTAGCTCAGGCTCATTTGTAGGTTGAGGTTGATTTCTCCGATTGTGCCTCTTTGGGATCCATCAAATGCCTTTACATTCATACTTCCCATCCGTATCTCGTACAGGCCTTTACCCAACCTCTTTAGAGTAGTTAGTGGGCATATATTGAGACTTGAACCCCCATCTATCAGGACCCTGGCGATAAACTTATCCTCAAATTGCACTGTGATATGTAGTGCCCTGTTATGACTTAGTCCTTCTAGTGGTAATTCATCCTCATGAAAGGTAATTTTGTGACATTCCAGTACCTGCCCGACCATGTTGGCCATCTCCCCACTAGTGATGTTGGTGGGTACATAAGCTTCACTCAACACTTTCATCAAGGCATTCCTGTGTGTCTCGGAGTTTTGCAGCAGTGACAAGATGGATATCTGAGCGGGATTCTTGTTCAGATGATCGACCACAGAGTATTCCTTTGTTTGTACCTTTCTCCAAAGGTCATCAGGGCCAGTCTCAACAACATGCGGCTTAGATGCATCTTCTTTGTTTGTTCCTCCCAGGTGCTCAGGTGTATAGACTCTACCAGTTCTAATCATGCCTTGCGCCGCACCTATTTCCTCCATTATTATTTTTCCTTTTCTCCTTGCTTCCACAACATAATCCCATGGGATAGCATCAGACTTGTAAGATGGCATGAGGGCTACTATCACAGTGAAAGGTGTAGTTACCTCGACTTCAAACGGTGCTTGGGTTTGTACCACAATGGGTGTGAGGGTGACCGGAGACGTTTTAGGATCATCCCCCTCCCGAATGAGTCTGATTGACCCTTCCGAATGCTATTCCTCGTCGGTCTCTATCACATTCACTCACTCACCTCTGTGATCTAGGAGAGGATTGTTACGAACATTTGGTGTAACTTCCTTTGCCTGCATGACCTTGTTATCGATCAGTGTCTGAATCTTATCTTTCAGTGTGCAGCACTCATTAATTGTATGACCCTTTATACCTAAATGATAGGCACATGTCTTGTTCGGGTTAATCTACTGAGAGGAATTCTCTATTAGCAACGACAGGGATGGGAGTGACATAACCGGCGGCCTTCAATCTCTCATATAATTGGTCTATGGTCTCAATGATTGGGGTGTATTGTCTAGGTGGTCTGCGGTCGAAGTTTGGTCGTGGTTTTTGGTAGTTTTGGCAGGCGAGTGGTGGTGAGTGGTAATATGCAGGTTAAGTGTTATAGGCGTGGTAGGTGGTAGGGGGGTGAAGGTTGGTGTGTGGGTGGAGGCGTTTGGTATGTAGGTGGAGGTGTTTGGTATGTGAGAGGAGACTTAGGACCCTGGGCCACCATTACGGCTCCCACTTCTTTCTTCTTCGAAATACCTCCCTATTGTAATGCTTTATTCGTGGCCTGCAGTGCCTCAAAATTTGTCACCGTCCCACTCTTAATCCCTTCTTCCATTCTTTCTCCTAGCTTGATGATGTCAGAGAATTTGTGATTTTCAATAACCATAAGCCTTTCATAGTACTGCGGGTCTTGAGCTCTGACGAAGAACTTATTCATTTGTTCTTTTTCAAGTGCTGGTCTTACTTTCGCGGCTTCAGATCTCCACCGAGTAGCATATTCGCGAAATGTTTCTATTAGTTTTTTCTTGAGGTTTTGAATGTAAAAAACACCTGGTACGTTTTATGTGTTGAACCTAAATCTGTCCATGAAATCTGATGACATGCTTACCCAATTTACCCACTTCTTCGGGTTTTGACTGATATACCAAGACAACGCATCTCCGGTGAGGCTTCACATGAACATTTTCATACGGATTCATTCATTTTTGCCCGCTCCTACAAGTTTGTCACAATACGTCCTTAGATGCACTTTCGGATCACCAGTTTCATCGAACATTTCAATTTTGGGAGGTTTGTAACCTTCCGACAGTTCCACATCTGGCTGAATGCACAAGTCCTCATAGTTTAAACCTTCATTACATTTACCACCTTCAACATTCTAAACTCTGTAAGTGAGCTTCTTGAGTTCTTCTGCCATGTTCTTACAGAGCAGGTCTTTCTCGGCTGATTTAGGTATGTATAGTGTTTGTTGTGGTATGTGGGGTAAGGTCTCCATACATATAGGGTTGCTTTGGTGGACTCCGGGGATCTGGGCATACGGGTGATCATTTGTTTAGATTTGGAGGTTAGGAGTGGGTTGTGGTATATTCTGGGGAGTATGATAAGTGGTAGTCTGCGGCTATTGGGTTGGGTGGTGATAATGTTATTGCGTAGTTGGCATTGGAGGAGGATTAGGGTTTTAGGGAGGTGTAGGGTACTGGTGTGGTGCAGGGTGGTTTGGTGGCGGGTTTTGGTTTTGTGGGTTTTGTGGTGCTTGGTTCTGGTTATTTGGATTTTGTTGGTCAATATCAGGGACATTTAGAGTGAGAGAGAGGTTTGCCAAGTTCCGGACCTGCTCAAGTCCTTGTAGCTCCAAAATCCTTTGTTCCAGATGTAAACTAGTTCATTCTGTGTCGGGGTGCTCCAACCATCTGAAGTTTTGACGTTTTTAGCTATAGTAGCGTTGTCCTTCCTGATACCACTCAAATCGTCTATTTTCCCTTTCCCTTTAATTTTGCCTTTAGGATCACTTGGTGGAGGAGGAGGCGAAGGATCTCTGGATCTAGTGTGATATGCTGATAATGCCAGTATGCACGAACCAACCCTGGGGAGTGGAAATAATCAAAAAGAAAGAAAAATAAAAAGGTATCCAAGTTAGTAAGGGGTATTGAAAGAATGCTTGCAATATTAAACATGTTTTGAAAAATTATGTAATAATTCATGTCCTAATTTGGGGACCTCGTTGTGCCCGAGGTAGGCCTAAGCAACACATAGACTTGGAGACAATTGATGCCAATAATTGCGTCATTTCATTAATGTGAAAATAAGCCAAACCTTCACTAAATCAACAATATTAATAAAGCTACTAATGGCATTTAGTCTTATTACAATTAAAATCTAAAACTAAGCTAGAAAACGATAAAGGACATTATTTGCTAGTCTACTTGGTCCCTGAAAGACCTTCTCCGTGCTTGTCTCTTTTGACTCCATCAATCAAGTTCCCCAAGTCGCGCATATCCAATAATAAATAATCCTTTGCTAGATGCCCTCCTTCACTGCCATCCGTGTGTTGACAATCCGCAAGCCTCTTTCTCATCTTTCCCTCAAGCTCCATCAATCCTTGTTCTAGATATTCCAATCTCTCGGTGGACTTAGTGACAATTTCCTTCCATTCATTAATTGCCTCCATGCCAACTTTATGTTGTTCCAGATGTCTAGATTAAGACTCAAAAACCCTTTTGCGAAGCCTTCTATACTCGACCTGTGCCTCAGCAGCATCATCAATGATCCTATTTTCCAAATTGAACACTGGCTTGACGTCTGCCGCTATATCATCTACCAACCATGATGGATAGAAATACACATGACCGGCATGGTACCTGTCTGGCTCGATAGTCTCTCTTTCCACAATGAGCTTCAGGTTCCACATATGTTGCGCCTCAAACTTGAAAGGAATGATGTCCCCTTTGAAATCTGCCTTGTACTGGACCATGATGGAAACCCGAGGTATGACCTGTTTTCTTCCTGCTTGTCTCATTACCCTTATAGGAGCATAAGGATAAATGCCTCATAACCAGATCAATACCAAATGAGTAGTATCCCTTGACCTGATGATGAACTCACTGCTAGGAAACCACTCAAACACCCAATGTACCTTCTCGTCTGTCAGATTGCTGAACAAATGTACCCAACTTACAGCACTTTCGGGCTATACGAACCTATCTGGGATAAATGTCATTTTTTTGGATGGTGATAAGCTATGTAGTCATTCAATGTCCGTCGCAGAAGCTCTTGGCGATATTTTCCCACCTGAAAGTGCTCCAATAGCTAGACTTGCAGTAATATATTACAACCTTCAAAATGTCTGAACCCCTACTTGCACCGGTCTAGAGCGCAGTACAGTTCAGCTAGGATCATAGGGATGTTGGTGTAGGTTTTCCCCTCGATGCTTCCATTAAATTTCTTGCAACCATAGCCAAACGAGTGTGAATCCTTCCGCCTTTCATTGGAAATATCAACAATCCCAAGAAGCAGATGATGAACACATAAACCCGGCGATGCGTCCAACCTAATGAAGTAATGGCAAGTTCATCATGATGAAGGCAATATGACTTACTGTACCCATAACGCTCGTAAAGGAATTCAATTGGGATGTATGATTTCTTCAAATAAAGCAATTCAACATTTTTCTTGAAACCTAGCATTTTCAGAAAACCACGAGGGGTGCGATTTTCCGGTACTAATAACCCTGGATTATCCCACGGTAACTTAGCAAAACCTCATATTTCTTCTAATAGAGGAGTCATTTCTATGTCACCAAATCGAAAGAACGCTCTTTTCTCATCCCAGAACATGGTTGCCGCCTCAATCAAAGCTTTATTTGATTGGATATTAAGCAAAGATGTCAAGTCACCAGGTACTCTTCTCACATGATTCTTGTCGCAAGGCGCAAGGTCTTTCCACCAGTCAAGTAACAGAGGTGGGATATTTTGGACCATGCCAAACCTGGGGACTTCGTGCTTCATTTTCTGCAAACAAATAAAGTTAGCCCTTTCCCCCTACATATACGACCACTTACACAATAATGATTAACATATTGGCACATTTTCTCCAAGTAATGGACATAACATGGTAGTGTCCATTGGGACTGTAGAAATCCCGTCGGACTTTGGACAAGGATTATGTTAGCGGGCTATTATGTTAACAATGTTATGACCCGTACTAGGTTTAACATGATGCATGTACATTTGATATTGGAGTAAGATTTCTATAATGGCCTAGACCAGTACTCCCAAGTGGACAACTTGAGAGGGAAAGGCACGGGACCATCGATTGCACCGATGATCGACTAATCGACATCAAATAAGCCTTTTCGACTTAAAAAGGGTAATTTTGGAAGAACAGGGATACTCATCAAGTGCCGCTATATTGATAATTAGCACGAGTGGAGTATGATGTGGAGCATGCTTTATGCAGAAATAACACGCTGTCAAGTATTTGCATGATAAATATGTAAAAGCAGTAAATACAATAGTAAGGTAAACATAGGAAATATAGAAAGGAAAGACAAAAAGAAAGAGTCAGTTTAGTTCATGGAATATATGCAAGACTGTAATAAAGCAGATATGGGAATAGGGATGGGGGAGGCATGATATGGCAGTCTTAGACAAGATGAAATGAAAAGTGGTCATAGTGAATAAAGGTGAACGGGAAAGGGATGTGCATGTCATAACAGATTTAAACAAATAAAGGTGAACGGGGAAGGGATGTGCATGTCATAACAAATTTAAACAAATAAAGGTAAATAGGGGAAGGGTTATGTATGTAATAGAAAATTTAAACAAATAAAGGTGAAGAAGGGAAGTGCATTTAATAAAGAATGTAATCTGCGTAAGTCAAGTTCATTACGGTAAGAGCCTAAGTGTATCCCCGTTTTCTCGCAAAAATGGGCCTCAACATTGACAACTCTTCTAAGTAAGTATTAAAAGAGAAGAGTCACCACCTAACGATTATTAAGGTGTGTTAGGGTACCTATTTGCAAATGACTCGAATTTGACTAGTCAATGTCATCAAAGATCGGGTAAGGGCTCAAATTACCTCAAAGAAAAGGTGTTAGGCACTTTTCGAGGTCCACAACTGTAGGTCCCGGCCGAACTCAGAATAATGCGGATTATGTAATGAAACTAGGTGATCAAATAAAGAGAGGTCGAATAAGTTCATTATAACACAATTGGTACAAATCTTTAAGGTCTACAAGATGTGAATACAATGTTTGAATAACTAAATGTAGACATAAAGAAAGGGGTCCTAAGTTTTTTAGCCTAAAGGATCACCTTGTGCAACATAAATAATATTTCGCAAATCCCTTAAGATAGAAGTTGCTCATATTATTCAGCGGGCACACTAATTCGCTGTTGTTATTGTTATCATATTGCTCCCCTAGAAAACATGCTTATAGGGGCTAAGTATTACAAAAAATCAGTTTCAATTGTCAATCGTTAGAAATTTTGCCTATACGGTATTGTCACTCGCTTAAAATGGTTTGCGAGATCAACGTTTTTAATGTTGGACTCTCAAACACTGTTTCATTGCTTAACTATGCCACTATTAGAAATCATGCCTATAGGACAATGTCACCTTCCTAAGACGCATATCTATAAAATCAGCGCTAATAGTTCTAAGCTTACAAATAATTTACTGCCTCCTCGCCTAAGCCATTAAAAGCAATAACGTTGCATGCTGGAATTCAGAATCACCTAGAAACCATGCCTATAGGACTTTAAGGACCCGTTTGGCCATAGATTTTGCCAAAATAAATTTGGATTTTATTTGGCAAATACATGTTTGGCCACAGATTTTTCCTACAGTTTGGCAAAATCCCAAAATCAGCTCAATAGCTAGTTTTGGGCCAAAATATCACTATTACATTTTTTAAAAATTGCCCCAAACTTTTGTATTTTATAATAGAGCTTACCGTTTATTATTTTGTAATAATATTACTTCGTCTTCTCGCTCACCTGATAGTGTATCATGTAGTTCATTATAAAAATAATAATTTTGTATCAAATTTATTTATGTTCAGGACTATGGTTTGCGATAATATAATGAATGTTATTGATAATAGTACTGTTGGGTATTTGTGATAGTTTTTAAAACTTGTGGGTATAAGTCATGTTTCATGTTTTTTCCAAAATAAATTTGGGAAATATGTTTTGAAAACTGATGTCGAAACACATTTTCATCTTCAAACCAAACTTCACCCAAATCAGATTTTTCTAAACAAATTTGGGAATCTATGGCCAAACGCTAGTTAAGTCTTAATGTTAAAGCTATGCACTTCCTAAATTCCCCGCATGCATTTACTGTTTATGTGTGGGGCCAAACTTGAGCCTTTATTTGTCTTTGCATGAAGTCCTACTTATTTTGAATGTCAGTTAGTTTTACCATTTTGAGTAACCTAAAGTAAGTCTAGAAACCACCCAAATAGCAGTCCAATACCTCCTGGACCATAGGCATGGGACGGGTAATGCACACATAGGATACGACTTAAAATTGAATTAGAGCGCTTCTAGGTAAACAACTTTGACATAATAATTGGTAGCATGAGATGATAGTCATATATAATCAAAACCAATTAGAAATTACTTGCCCCACAAATTAATAGCGAAAATCCTCTCCAAAATTGCCTCTTCCCGTGCTCCGAAACTAAAAATAGTGAAAAATGAGCAATTCCCTAATTTCTGGACAAAATATACCCCTGACTGAAATTCTTCATCACGTTCGCGGCAAAAGATTTGCAAACGCGAAACACAAAAACACACCGACCCTCTAGTCCTTCTTCGCAAACGCGGCTAGACCATCGCATTTGCGATGCACAACTGACCTTCCCCTCTGCGAATGTAGTAAACCATCGTGAATGCGTAGAACCAAGTTCCTACAGCCCATAACCCTTTCGCGAACGTGAGCTACTCATGCAAACGCGAAGTATAAAAATCTTGCCAGCCAAAATAACACTACTTAAATGCGATTTAATCTTTGCAATCAACATCAACGATATCAGAAAACCAGTAATGCTAACATTATCAGAAATTGTCCGAAATCACCCTGTAACTCAACCGAGCCCCTCGGGACCTCATCCAAATCATACCAAATATCCAAAATCTCAAAACATCATAAATAATATCAAAACCAAGAATCAAAGATCAAGATCATCCTCTTAACTTCAAGCCTTCAAACTTCGCCGAACGCGTCTAAATCATACTTAATCATTTTGGATCACAACCAAACTTTTCATACAAGTTCCAATCAACAAAAAAATGCCTATCCGAAGTTTCAAACCCACAATATGAATCTAATAGCACCGAAGTCAACTCCCGGTCAAGCGTATAAACTTTCCAAGCCTTCAAATTGCCAACTTTTAGCAAATTGAGCTGAATCAACCTAGGAGTCTCCAAATCTCAATCTGGACATACGCCTATGTCTGAAATTACCATGCGAGCCTATTGGAAACATCAAATCACGAATCCGAGGTCGTTTACTCAAAAGTCAAAACTTGGTCAACTCTTCCAACTTAAAACTTCCAAATTAAGAATCACTCTATCAATTCAATTCGGAAAAACCAAAAATCAAAACCAACCATGCATGAAAGTCATAATATACCACAAGAAGCCGCTCAAAATCTCAAATCAAGAAAGGAGATGCTAGAACTCAAAATGACCAGTCGGGTTGTTACATTCTCCCAACTTAAACATACGTTCGTTCTCGAACGTGCCAAGAGTCATTCAAAAGTCATTAGATCACTTTATAAACTCATCATACACATACCCATGTATGCTCCCCCATCACCAAATTTATATCAGTCCACTAGCGCAATCTTGACTGAAGATTCTTTCTTCAACCTTAATTCATAAACCTTAGAACCAAATTCAATCATCCGGAATTTTTTATAAAATCCGATTCTAGCATATATTCCCTATATAAATCTCCATAAGTTGTGTCATGCCATAAAATTATTCCCAAGACGTAACCACACAATGTACCACATAACTCATATGCTCATTGTAATATTTTCAAACTGCAATAGCTGCTCATTACCAAATCTGATACCCGCAACATACTTAATATCAAGAAAAACCTTGTTCCAAACCTTCACAATACTGCTAATGATGAAAGAAACACATAGAAATTTGTTACCACCCATCAGATCAACAAGTCATGGAGTTCCCACGCCCAATAAGAACCATTGACAAATTCTAAGTTGTCTAATAACATTCTTATCCAAACATACCTTATCCAAATTGAATTACACCATTTCCAGGTCTAATAACCTCATTGTAACACCCCGAAAAATTTTGAAGTATTTAAGTGGTAAGCCCGGTAAATTTTGCAAAGAAAATAATGTTTCATGGTGTCGGACTAGGCTTACGTGTTTGAGTTAGGTTTCATGGTGTCGGACTAGGCTCAAACATTTTGGGTTGAACAATGCACCGGAAAGTAAAGAAAATTTTTTGGCAGAAAAGTACATTTTTGCGGTCCATTATGCGACCGCAGAATCACTCTGTGGGCCGCATAATGGCCGCAGAGTGAGGTAGTTAATTGGGCCAATTGGAAGCAATTATGCGGTCGACTATGCGACCACATAACTGTTATGTGGTGCATTATGCGACCGCATAACGGTTATGCAGACCGCATATACAGACAGTTCTTTTAGCTATTTTATAGCCAACGCGTAGAGATCGGAAAGAACACCAACGGCGAAAGCACTCTGCTGGGCCGACACTGATATACGACCGATATGCGGTTTGCATATCGGTTATGTGGTCCGCATAACCATTATGCGGTCGCATATGCGACCGTAGAACCTGTTCCGGAGATCCATTTTTGGGTTTTAAAAACCCGACCCTATTTCGTTAAATACACTCTTTGGGTCATTTTTGAGCTATTATCTGACATTTTAGAGTGAGAGAGGGTGCCCTAAAGTGAGAAGGTGTTCTCCAATATTTGTCCTTCAATTCTTGCCCAAATTTTGGAAGATTAAGAAGGAAAACTCACTAGGTCTTCATCCTAGAGGTAAGATTCTACACCCTAACCCTCAATTTCGAATTTTGTGTAGAAATAGATAATAAGCAAGATAATTTCTGGGCAGTAGGGTTGTTTATTTACATGCATGTAATATCAAGGGGTGAAGGAAGATTGTTGAACTAGGCATGGTAAATATTGGGTTGTGGAATGATGGAATTCTCCATAAAAAGGGCCTTGAAACTGTAATGCACACCTAGTGTTTGATAAAATGCTCAAATGAGCTAGAACCATAATCATCTTCCTAATTTTGGTTCAATTTGTTATATTTCTAAAATAGATTGAAGTTGCTAAGAATTCCAGAACATTTAGAGTGTAAGGAAGCTCAAGTGAGGTATGTTGGCTAAACTCTTCTCTTGGAATTGAATCCCACGATATTCATGTAAATTATGTAAGTCCCGAGTGATTCATTATGAAACTCGCTATTCCAAGTAAGATTGGGTTAAAAGATATATATTCAACAAGCATCCCAAATGCTTTATTCATGTTATGTTACCAATTGAGGATGTGTTAAAATATGGGTTGCGCATTAATAATGTTTTGACTTTAAGTCAAGTTCAAATGAAGGATATTATGCCAAATTTTGTGAAATATCTCTATGTGCCTTAGACTCTAAATTGCTCACATGTGTACTGCACACCTTGATTTGAGTTGTATTTGTTGTTGATGATGATAATGATATTTGAAATTGATAAGGTGAGCATGAAATACTGAATATGGCCAACGTGCCAAGAATGACCTTATAATTATGGCCATTAGTGCCAATGAAATGAAAAGATGTAAAAGTAATATGAAATACGATGATTGATATAAAAAGATTGATGTCTCAAATAAGATAGCCTATCCAGTTTGGTCGTGATCGGAGACCATGCCGCACACATGGTGGTGATTGTGCTGGAAATTGTTATTGAAATTGTGATTGTGGTCGATATCCCTAATGGATAGCCTAGCCGATCGGGTCGTGATCGGACTCCGTATTAAAGATGGTGGTATTGATATTGAGAGAAATTGTGGTTGATATGTCTACTGAGATAGCCTAGCCGATCGGGTCGTGATCGGACTCCGTGCTAAGAGTGCGGTGGTACTGGTTTTGTGAATAATGGTATTGTGAAAGTGGTATTGGTATGGTGAATAATGGTACTAGTTTTATGAATAATGGTATTGTGAATAGTGGTATTGGTATGGTGCATCATGGTACTAGTATTGTGGACAATGGTATATCTATACTAAAAATCTCCCAATGTGAGATATGCAAATTAATTCGAACACTGTCTTGATCCTAAATTGAGGTTTGATGTTAATTAAGGCTTTCATTAATATTATGATAATCTTGTTTGTATTATTTGTCATTCTATAGAGAGGGTATTTAGTTATACATACTAGTGCTATTCGACCGTACTAATGTCCCTTTTGCCGGGGGCGCTGCATCTTTCAATGGATGCAGGTGGTTCCACAGCAGGAGATACTGATCAGTGATAGCAGTGCACTTTCTTCCCAGCTGACTTAGTGAGCCCCACTTCATCCCGGGGTCATGTATCTTTTGTTCTTTGTGAATTCGGTTTGAGGTATAGCTGGGGCCTTGTAGCCGGCATTATCATTGTACTCTTCTTTATCTATAGATGCTCCGTAGACATAATGTGGGTTGTGTATTGGTGTTGGGGAAAGACAAACTATGTTATGTTGTGGATGTATTACTTGTCCATTTGAGACTTTAAAAATAATGAAACTATTGGAAATGAATTGGTATTGTAGACATGAACACGTTTTCGTCTAATTAATGATAATATGTATTATTTCTATTCATGGATGAGTTTGGGTAGAATGAAATCTAACAGGCTTGCTCGGTCAGGTTCACTCGGTTGAGCGCCGGTCGCGCTCCTCAGTTTTGGGGCGTGACAAACATGGTATCAGAGCCTAAGGTTTTTAAGTGTCCAAGGATGTCTCAGAGCCATGTATAGTAGAGTCCTTATTATCGGTATGTTGTGGACCACATCTATAATTAGGATGCTACATGGGCATTTAGGAATAATACCCTTCTTTCATGTTCTCGATCCTGCGATAAAGCTGGTTGTAAGACTGTTCCTCCTTTAACTCCTGCATTGCTCTAATTTTCAGTACATGGCACCTAAGAAGAAGCCAAGAACTGACCAAAGAGCCAATGTCACCCCAGGAGTGACAGTTGACCCTATAATTGATGATGCGGGTGAGCATCCGAGGAGTTAGAATATTCCTCCAGTTACTACACTGCCTGACTCTACTACAATTGATCAGACCGCACATGTCCGTACACCTACAGAAGGTGCAATAGTTCCTCCAAATGATATTCCAGTCCCACCTCCGGATCTAGCTTCCGATTCTGGTGTGTCTGATATTGATATTAGGGGAGCCATACAAATATTGACACAGTTACTGGCTTCTCAGGCCCAGAGATCGAGTGTTGGGCCTACTTCTTCCAGTCATCTAGGGGAATCTGCTAGTTCCAGGGTGAACAAGTTTCTTCAGTTAGATCCTCCAGTGTTTACGGGTACTGATCCCGAGGAGGACCCCCAGGACTTCATTGATAAGAAGCACAAGACTCTTCGAGTTATGCATGCTACAGAGACAGAGGGAGTGGAGTTGGCCTCCTACCGCCTGAAAGGGGTGGACTATTCTTGATTTGAGTTGTGGGAGGAATCCCGTGGGGAGGGAAGCCCTCCGGCAAGGTGGGGTGAGTTCATAGATGCCTTTATGAATCATTTCTTGCCTGCCGAAACTAAGGCAGCTCGTGTCACTGAGTTTGAAAGCCTGAAGCAGGGTAGTATGAATGTGTGTGAGTACCATATAGAGTTTGTATGCCAGTCCAAGTATGCTATTCATATGTTGCCCACCATGGAGGCTAGAGCGCGCCAGTTTGTACAAGGCCTTAGCCCCTTAGTTATTAAAGAGGCCTCTACAGCTGCCTTGAATTCCGATATGAACTATGGTAAGATGGTGGCATTTGCTCAAGCCACAGAGACCCGCAAATTGAAGAATAGAATGGAGCGTCAGAGTAACAGCAAAGCCCGGTTCGCGGGCAACTTTGGTGGTTCTTCCGGTGGTGGTGGTGGTAGGTCAGCATTCAGGGGAGCGTCATCAGGACCATCCCAATCATTCGCCTAGTCTTCGATGGGTGCACAATCATCTGGACCAAGTCAGGGCAACAGGGGACCCCACCAGCAGGGTCGGCTCGACAGAAGGTTTCAGCAGTGGAGGCTTCCATGCCCTAAGTGTGGGAGGATGCACTTTGGGTCATGTTTCATGGACCTACCAGTATGCTATGGGTGTGGTTTGTGGGGTCACATTCAGAGAGATTGCTGCTCGTCTCGCTGAAATATGGGCAGAGGCGCGGCACAGCCAGCTAATTCTTCAGCTACTACATCCACAGCACCACCAGCTCGAGGCACCCCAGCACCTGTAGGGCGAGGTGCAGCTATAGGTGGTGCACAAAATTCGGGAAGACCCAGCAGATTTTATGCTATACGGAGACGTCGGGAATTAGAGGCTTCTCCAGATGTTGTCACACGTATATTGACTGTCCAATCTGATGATGTATATGCTCTTATTGATCCCGGTTCCACTTTGTCATATGTCACTTCTTATGTTGCTATGGAATTTGGGATAGAACCAGAACAGCTTCATGAGCCATTCCCTGTATCTACTCCGGTTGGTGAGTCTATTTCAGTCGCGTGGGTTTATAGGGATTGTGTTGTCACGTTGCGCGATCGGGGCACCGTGGCCGATCTTATTGAATTGAGAATGGTCAATTTTGATGTGATAATAGGGATGGATTGGATTTATTCTTGTTTTGCCAAGCTTGATTGCCAAACCAGGACTGTTAGGTTCGAATTTCCAAATAAGCCAGTTATTGAGTGGCGGGTGATGATGTAGTGCCAAAGGGTAGGTTTATTTCCTACCTTAAGGCCACAGAGATGATAAACAAGGGATGTATTTACCATTTGGTCCGGGTTACGGACACCGATGCTGAGGCACCTACACTTGAGTCTGTGCCTGTTGTGAATGAATTTCCAGGCGTCTTTCCGGATGAACTCCCTGGGATCCCACTAGACAGGGAGATTGATTTTGGGATTGATGTGATGCCAGACACACATTCTATATCTATTCCACCCTATAGAATGGCACCGGCAGAATTGAAGGAGCTAAAGGAACAATTGAGAGATTTGTTAGAAAAGGATTTTATCCGGCCGAGTGTGTCGCCTTGGGGCACACCGTTCCTTTTTGTAAGAAAGAAAGATGGGTCACTGAGAATGTGTATTGACTATCGGCAACTTAATAAGGTCACAATCAAGAATAAGTACCCACTGCCAAGGATAGATGACTTGTTTGATCAATTGCAAGGTGTCAGGTACTTCTCCAAGATTGATTTAAGATCCGGGTATCACCAATTGAAGATCAGGGAGAGGGATATTCCCAAAACAGCTTTTAGAACCCGGTATGGGCATTTTGAATTTATGTGATGTCTTTTGGGCTAACAAATGCCCCAGCAGCCTTCATGGATCTTATGAATCACGTTTTCAAGCCATTCCTCGATTCTTTTGTGATAATGTTTATTGATGATATTCTTGTATATTCACGAAGTCGAGAAGACCATGCCGATCATCTTAGGGTAGTTCTGCAAACACTATATCAGCACGAGTTATATGCAAAGTTTTCAAAGTATGAATTTTGGCTTGAATCAGTCATATTCTTGGGTCATGTAGTTTCTAGTGAGGGAATTAACGTTGATCCTTAGAAAATTTCAGCGGTGAAGAATTGGCCGAGGCCTACAACTCCAACAGAGATTCGCAGTTTCTTAGGATTAGCTAGATATTATAGAAAGTTTGTGGATGGCTTAGCCGAACACCAAAGGCCTGGTGGGTTGGCACAGAACATAGAAATTCCAATATGGAAATGGGAAATGATTAATATGGACTTTGTGGTAGGATTACTGCGCACTCCGCACAAATTTGACTCAATTTGAGTGATTGTGGATCGACTAACGAAATCAGCACACTTTTTGCCGGTTAAGTCTACCGACACAGTGGAGCAGTATGCTCAGATGTATAACAAAGAAATAGCCAGGTTGCATGGCACCCCAGTTTCCATCATTTCGGATCGGGGGGCACAATTCACTGCTAATTTTTGGAAGAAATTTCAGCAAGGTTTGGGTACTCAGGTGAATCTTAGTACAACCTTTCACCCGCAGACTGACGGGAAGGCAGAGCAGACTATTCAGACGCTTGAGGATATGTTGCGTTCTTGCGTTCTAGACTTCAAAGATAGTTGGGATGATCATTTACCACTCATAGAATTTGCCTACAACAATAGCTATCACGCTAGCATTCAAATGGCACTGTTCGAGGCTTTATATGGTAGGAGATGTAGATCTCTCATTGGGTGGTTCGAAATTGGGGAAGCAAAGTTAATAGGGCTAGACCACGTGCATCATGCCATGGAAAAAGTTAAAATCATTAAGGAGCGGTTGAAGACTGCTCAAAGTCATCAGAAATCCTATTCGGATGTTCGTCGTAGGTATTTGGAGTTTAAAGAAGATGATTGGGTATTCTTGAATGTTTCTCCCATGAAAGGGGTAATGCGATTTGGTAAGAAAGGAAAATTGAGTCTGAGGTATGTCGGACCGTACAAAATCATTCAGAGGGTCGGTGAGGTGGCGTACAAGGTTGAGCTACCACATGAGATGTCATTAGTACACCCGGTGTTTCATTTGTCTATGTTAAAGAAAGTAGTTGGATACTCGACAACCATTGTTCTTGTCGAGACTATTGAGGTAAATGAAGAATTGACTTATGAAGAGATTCCAGTTTCTATTATTGATCGGCAAGTCCGAAAGTTGAGAGACAAAGAAATTGCATCCGTGAAAGTGCTATGGCGAAACCAACAGGTTGAAGAGGCTACATGGGAGGCCGAATAAGAAATGAAGAAAAAGTATCCTTATTTATTTGAATAACCATGTAATTATGAGTTGTGCCTTATGAAAATACTAAGGGATATTCCTATGAAATATGTATGACTTGTACATTTGGTGTTAAGAGTGTTCCGTTCTGGTAATATAATTGCTTGTGAGGCTACAGTTGGTGTTGTTTTATATTATGTTATGTTGTTGGATTATGTATATGCTTTTAGGATGTGTTTATGGGGCTATCTGGCAGGTGGATAGGCCTAATTACAAGGGAAACTCTAGCGAAATGTTTGAAAATTTAGGGAGTTAGTCAAATTTGGGGCAGTTAGTTTGTGGTATAAAACAAACTAAGTTGCATAAGATGCTAATGACAGATTTTTACCCTCATTCGAGGACGAATGATTCTAAGCGGGGGAGAATATAATACCCCAAAAAATTTTGAAGTATTTAAGTGGTAAGCCCGGTAAATTTTGCAAAGAAAATAATGTTTCATGGTGTCAGACTAGGCTTACGTGTTTGAGGATTGTAGAAATTCATCGCGGCGAGCTTACGAGCCAGGACTCAGACTTTTTGTGTTGAACAATGCACCGGAAAGTAAAGAAATATTTTTGGCGGAAAAGTGCATTTCTGCGGTCCATTATGCGACCGCAGAATCACTCTGCGGACCGCATAATGGCCGCAGAGTGAGGCAGTTAATTGGGCCAATTGGAAGCAATTATGTGGTCGACTATGCGACCACATAACTGTTATGTTGTGCATTATGTGACCGCATAACGGTTATGCGGACCGCATAGTGACCGCATACACAGACAGTTCTTTTGGCTATATTGCAACCAACTATGCAACCGATATGTGGTGCACATATCGGTTATACGGTCGCATATGCGACCGCAGAACCTGTTCTGGAGATCCATTTTTGGGTTTTTAAAACCCGACCCTATTTCGTTAAATACACTCTTTGGGTTATTTTTGAGCTATTATCTGACATTTTAGAGTGAGAGAGGGTGCCCTAGAGTGAGAAGGTATTCTCCAATATTTGTCCTTCAATTCTTGAGCAAGTTTTGGAAGATTAAGAAGGGAAACTCACTAGGTATTCATCCTAGAGGTAAGATTCTACACCCTAACCCTCAATTTCGAATTTTATGTAGAAATGGATAATAAGCAAGATAATTTCAGGGCAGTAGGGTTGTTTATTTACATGAATGTGATATCAAGGGGTGTAGGAAGATTGTTGAACTAGGCATGGTAAATATTGGGTTGTGGAATGATGGAATTCTCCATAAAAAGGGCCTTGAAACCGTAATGTACACCTAGTGTTTGATAAAATGCTCAAATGAGCTAGAACCATAATCATCTTCCTAATTTTGGTTCAATTTATTATATTTCTAAAATAGATTGAAGTTGCTAAGAATTCTGGAATATTTAGAGTGTAAGGAATCTCAAGTGAGGTACTCATCCTCGTTGTAGTCATGCGAATTTCCTCGCATTAAATACACCAAATCATCTGCCACGTGGCTACTCATCCTCGTAATAGTCATGCGAATTTCCTCAAGAGATTTGAGCTTTAATCGTAGCACATACATCCCAATAGATAGAAAGTAAACTCATCACAGAAACATTGTAAGGATCATACAACCTCATACTTGCTCGCAGGAGATAACCCACCAGCATAGTCTCCAAAACGACACCACTCTATGACCCTACAATTGTAACAACAACTATGCAATCAATTAGCCTTCCCGAGTCTACACTCGTCAACAAAATATAATAATACACTCCAATCAATAAATGAACAACCAAAAGATCCATCCATACAATCACAACTCAAGATGGTACAACACATAAAGACAACAATCAAGCAATCTATAGCCTTTTGCATCCCAAGAAAATCATTCCTGTGATTTCCAACCATATATTGTGTAGTCCTCAGTCTGATAATACTCATCAAATGTATATCTAGCCACACACTGAGCCATCAGCCCCTCTCATAGGGACATGCAAGTCCAAATGCACATACTCACATAACTAAAAGTATCGAGCCCAAGTAGCAGTCTAAACCTGGCTTCAAGTCTACCAGGCTGGCCTACCTTTACAAAATAGAAACACATCTTGCACCTCTTCCATAACATAATGAGACGTAGGTAAATAGCTGATACCGAATGCTCAACATCACATACGAGTGAGTGGAAAGAAATCAAAGACATGAACTCCAAGCTTAATCTATGTCGCATGATAAGGAATGAAAGAAACTGAAGTTTCCTAGATGCCATGTAGCCTCTCGAAGATAAGTATGGACGTCATCATACCAATCTGCAAGACCGTACTAGACATTTGCTCATGAATCATAGAACCTATGAATCTAGAGCTTTGATACCAACTTGTCACAACCCAAAATCCACATACTCGTGAAGGCATCTAACCCTAAATGCTAGGCAAACCAAATATAGTATAATACAACTCAAGTTAAAGATCATTAATAAAAGTGATTAAAATAGCTAAATTTCATACAACATCTCAAAGATTGGTAGTACAAGTCATGAGCCAATATGATTTATATTTACAAAGCTGGAATGAGAGTAAATACAATATCTGTTTGGAATATACATGAAAAGAAGTATGAATCCTAAACTACCAAAGACAAGTGGTAGCCATAATCAGAACACATTTACATCTTCAATTCCAGCGTCCGTAATCCATAAATGCTCAACTCTAAGTTGTACACACAAGGTGCAGAAGTATAGTATGAGTACAACCAACCTATGTACTTAGTAATGTAATGACTCGACTGGTCATTTTGAGATTTAGCATTTTGTTAAGTGGTTTGAGACTTTGAGTAGCTTCATATGGTGTATTATGACTTGCGTGTAAGGTTAGTTTGTGTTTTTGAATAGTTCGGGATTTATTTGGAATAATGACTCTTGATTTGGAAGCTTTACCGAGTCCAAATTGCTTGTTCGGCTTCTCTCTATAAAGCTTTTGGGTAAAAGGTAAAGCAGGAATATGCCCGCTCTCATTAGATTCCTCCCTTCTTGAAGTTTTCTTTTTCTTCTTTTTCTCAGCTCCCTTCTTGCCTTTCTTCTTCTTATCAACTTCATTTTTCAGCTTCTCCCCACTTTCTTTTTTAGGTATCACCTCGTTTTGGATAGGGGTGGGCTGTTTACTACTTGCCCACTTCTCAGAGTTACAACATTTACCGTCTCCTTGGGGTTTCTTTCAGTATCAGCTGGCAAAATACCTGGGATCCTTTCAGACAATATGGTGGCAATATGTCCCACTTGCTTCTCCAAGTTTCGCAGCCCTGTGCCAAGTACTTTGATAGCTGCACCATGAGCATCTAACCTCTCATCTGTCTTGACAATAAAGGACTTTATCAGATCTTCTAACCCAGGCTGATTGGATTGATGAGGTTAAAATTGTTGCCTTTGCTGATTTTGGAAGCCTGGAGCTCCTTGTCCTTGGAATCTGGAGTTGTTTTGTTGCCATGCATTTGTAGTACCCCCAGGTGAACTCCATGAAAAATCGGGGTGCTTCTGACCCATTGCATTGAAGTTGTAATTTCCCACAGCATTTACTTCTTCAGCTGAGGCCTGACACTCATGATTAGGGTGTCCTCTTCCACATATATCACAATTTATGTGATTCTCACTTTGTATAGAAGCTAAGGTGAGCTTCCTTATCTCTTTCACCATGGCATCAAGTTGTACCTACACAGATATGTTAGCATCAACCTGGTGAACACCATTCGCCCTTCTTCTTTCAGCGCTTTTAGAGGGCCACTAATTTGCATCCTTAGATAACTCATCTAGAATTATGACTATCTCCTCTGGTGTCTTTTTCATCAAAGGGCCTCCAGCTGCATTACTCAATGTTCTATGTGTGGCCGGTGTCAAACCATCCCAAAAATCCTGGAGTTGCATCCAGAGTTCAATACCTCTATGTTGACACTTTCGAACTAATTCCTTGAACCTCTCCCATGCTTCAAACACATTTTCAATATCTTTTTGGCATAAGTTATGGATCTCTATTCTAAATTTGCCCGTCTTAGCTTAGGAGAAGTATTTATCAAGAAATTTTCTGGTCATCTCCTCCTATGTTCTAATTGATCCCCGGGGCAAGCTTCTAAGCCACTGCTTTACATCATCTTTGAGTGTGAAGGGGAATTCCCTTAAATACACTGCATCTTGTGAAACACCATTATATTGGAAGGTGTTCATATTCTCCTCAAAATCCATTAGATGTGTATTTGGATCTTCGTTTGGCTTCCCTATGAAGACACAACAATTTTGAAGAGTTTGGAGCAACCCTTGTTTCAATTCGAAATTGTTCGCAACAACTGGAGGTGGTCTAATACTTGATAAGCCTTGGTTGTAGACCAGTCTAGTGTAATCACCAAGTGGTCTCCCAGCTCCGGGAGCTATGTTTCCAAACTGGTCTACACCCACGGGTCAATTTTGAGCAATTCTCTGAGCCCTCTCCTCTTCATAGACAAGTTATGTATTTCAAAGAGTTGTCTCCTCATCATCTCATGCAGGTTTTTCTCTTTGCTGGGCTGCCTCTCTTGCAGCCAAATCAACATTATCATCATCTTCAGCCATAATTTCTTTGGTTGAGGATTGCCCCACCTTCTCTATATTCTCGGGGAGATTTCTTTCCTTCCTCAACTGTCGCAGTTGTTTCACGATTCCTGGTTCGTATGGTAGCAATTCTTTCCCAGAAGATCGAGTCATGCACCAATCTAACTTGTAGCCTGCGCACAGTTAAAAGGCACCAACGTAAAACGAAAAAAGTAAAATAAAATAAAATAAAATAAAATAAAATGAAAAATTCCTGAATTAGCACTACAGACTATTTCAAACACTATTGATCGCCAATCCCCATCAACGGCGCCAAAATTTGACGAGAGCAAAACACACACTTAAATATGTTCGCTAGTCGAATATAGTATAATATAATATTGTATCCACATGAATTGGAGTTAAACAGTATTTTCGTAGTTTATAGCTTGGTTGCTATACAAGATGATCAACAGTTGAGAATTATGTGATTAAAACTAAAATTAACTAAGAATCTACAACTAATTGACTATGACAATCGCAACGAAAGTAAGCAAGGAAGATCTCAATGGGAGAAAATAGGGTTTGATTGGATAGGTGCAAGATAATTGTCTGGGATTTAACTCTAGTTGATTCACTTCTAATGTTCAAGTGAGTCTCTCGAATTCACTTAATTATTAGTTCAAACGTTTAGTAGAAACTCCTTTCTCGATTAAGTCTCAACCTCACAATATGAACCGATTTAAGTTTGGTGAAGATATGCAAGAGTTCGTAGTGGATTAGTCTTTAGGAGAACCTCTATCGATTATCCTCCTAACTAGGTCAAAACAATAATTCAACTAGACTCTTTCAGTTACTAAGAAGAATTAATGAATTCAACCAACAAGATAATGCAAAGATATCACGAGTATGCCTCTCTCGATTACATGAACATGTGAATATAGATGCAGCAATTAAAACACCCAAAACGATTCAATGCATAAAAACTAGAGATAATATCCACAAACAAATATCAATACACCAAATCCATCAATCCCTAAAGAGAACTACTCCATAGATATGGTGTAATTCATCAAAAATATAAAGAAAGGCATAAAACGATCCAAACTCTTGTCTTGAGTGAGCATTGAATGATGAATTCCTTGTGATTTCGCTTCTCCACCTCCTCCTTAGCTTCCTTAGGTCTTAGAAGTGTCCAAAGTCCTAAAAATAATGTTTTTATATGTATTATACCAAGTAGGGTTGGGCCCAAACGAAACCACCTTTTTCTACGCGAATTAGGACAATTACTCTGTAAAATTTGTACAGGAGCGCCGCATGGGGCGTCGTGCCAGGCAGGGCATTAGTGGGATGTCCAGAGAGTTAAAATATGCCAGCAGCCAGATAATGTACAGGCGCGGCGTGCCACGTGCCTCCCTACGCACCGCGGTTGTACACTTTTCTCATAGTTCGGCTTTTTGCTTCGATTTTGATATCTAGACGTGGTATTCGACCCCCGAACGTGATCCCAGCTTAATCCCTTGGGCTTTACCCAGACTTCAAAGCTCAAAATAGCTCAAATTAGATCCATAACATTTACATAGCTCAGAATTCTCCTACAAGGCATAAAATACACAATTAGTGTAGAACACTAGCGATTAAAGCTCAAACTCAATTAAAGTGCAGTAAATTAGAGTGCAATAAGCGACTAAAAGACGAGATTATAGCCTGCCATCAAGCAACTCAAAACTCAACCCGAACATACAGCCAAGTCAGAAATCACCTTAGAACCTATAGGAACCTTCAAATCCCGGTTCTGAGGTCATTTACCAAAGAGTCAAATATTGGTAAACTCTTCCAACTTAAAGCTTTCAATTTGAGAATCATTCTTCCAAATCAATCTCGAACCTCTCGAACATCGAAACCAACCTTACTCACGAATCATAATGCATCATATGAAGCTACTCAAAGTCTCAAACCGCCGAACGGAATGCTAAAACTCAAAATGACCATTCAGATTGTTAAATTCTCCCTTATTTAAACATATGTTCATCCTCGAATGTGCCAAAAGTTGTTGAAAACCATCAAATACTCCTAATACACACACCTATGGCACCTCAATCCATATAAGTACATTAATAGACCCCCTGACGGGATATTCTTCCTTCGACCTTTGCCCCCAAGACTTAGAACCAAATTCCAACATCCGGAATTTCCCTAAAAGATTCGATTCTGGTCCCCACAAGGTACATCAAGTCATAAATTTACTCCTGAGATATAACCACATGATGTGCCCCATAACTCATATGTCGTTAACTATATCTTCTGCCCGCAATAGCTGCTCCTTACCAAATCCGGTACAAATAATATACCTCATACCAAATAAGACCTTGTTAAACCTTTGCAACACTACTAATGATGAAATAAATGTGTAGAAACTTCCAACCACCTATCATAACTACAATTCATGGAGTTCTCTCGCCTGACAAGAACTTATTACCAAATTCTAAGATAACTAATGGTATCTTTTTTCTAAACATACCTTATCCAAATCTGATTGCATTAATTCTAGGTCCAGTAACCTCGTCTCACCTAGTACAAGCTACTTGACCAACAGGCCACATCAAATACCATCTAGAATCTCATACGACATGATTTATGCACCAAACAAGTAACAACTCGAATATGACCAATAATGGAAAGGGAACCCAAGTACGAGAACTATGAATTTCCCACAAAGGAGAATCAAACGACATGAAATAATTACAAGGAATCGTACCCAGCATAATACCATTGAGGTATGCAACTCGATCCCGTGGCATCCTCGTGGGAATTCCCATCGAGCTATAAAACACATACTCATCAAAGACATATGTATCAACAAAAAGCATTCAAAGTGTATAAAAATAACCCTGGGGAGACGAATAGCATAATGTGCTACGAAAAATAAAAGACAATCACTATTACGGTGCAAGGAGAAAATCGACATCTCAAGAGCCATCTCGCTTGCATATATCGCCATAAGGCCTAAACAATGTCACCACATGCCTGTGAATAATCAAGTAGTCTCTAAACCTCAAGAATACCGGAATCTCTATATCCGACCTCTAGCTCTCCCACTTAAATGACTCATATTAAATACATACACAATCACCTTAGGAGAAACACTACCATAAAATCTTCCGCACCAAGTAGCAAAACATGTACATTAACAGTTGCCAACCATGCGATCTATGTAGTACTAGTCAATCATACGCACATCAATACACAATGTATTTTCTACAACACTCATCATTCTTAGGGTATATAAGACAGTGCTAGTATTCTCTTAAACATCTTAAATCTTTTATGTTGTCTAGAACTCATGTCCTTCCTTCCAAAATTGATCCGTGAGCTTGGCCATTAAATCCCGGTGCCTCACAACATACAGCATCTATCATGCTATAATATGAAAATACGATTATACTGTTATTAATTCTTAATCATAAGTAGAATAAGCACTCCATTGGTCAAAACCTTTTAATTAACTCATTTCAAGAAAAAATCATGACACGCAACAAAATCTCCATGATCGTGGAAGACATCAACCCCAACTCGTGGTCGAGACCGCCATAAACTCCTCGAAATCCCTTGCACATAACCAAGCCATCAGAACTGAATCACAATAAATTAACCAAGTCACATAGATTTCCAACCCAAAAGGTATTGCCACAAAAACACCCGTAAACACCTATCATACCCAAGGAACTGATCATCTTCATTACCATGATGATCCAAGCCAAAGCTAAACTGACCCAACTTATTCAAATTCCTCTTGACTTGCCTTCAATATAACGCTCTGCTTACCCAACACACTATGTCCCTCAATCAAAATTCATGCCAATTGATCCCAACATGAAACCACATTGTCCTAAGACCCATAAGCCACTTTATTTCCTCTCCTACACCCAAAGCACCTCAAACTGAAATGCCTGCTCAGAAGAGACCTTCTATGAATTTGATGCTGTTTCTTTTATCTCTCAACCTGGCATCGCAGAACTGAAGATGATTCAGAAATACTCCAAGCCTCTTTTCATATATCCGATGCAAATCTCAATCCTTAGCCTCACACAAATTCGCAAATTCTTACATACCACATCTTGGATCTTGAACCCACTAAAACTATCCTCGAGAATTACCCACTATGACCTAGTCCCAAATACATAGCCAAACAAGCCGAACAGCTGGTGATCCGTTAGAACATGAATACCTAAAGAGGGGTAACCAAGCGAACCCTTCCCATTACATGATACATCCACCATGGACTATAAAGCATGAGTCATTCCGCAATCTCCATAAACCAGTAAAGTAAAATATAGCACGCATCTAGCAAGATCCTTGCTCACATAATCCTTAATGTCATAACTACACCAACACATGAACATGTGACCCAATCATTGATAGTAGGCTCCCTAACTTGGCTTTAAACCATAATCGTGTAGCCTAAGGACCCACAATGACTTCTCCTCCAAGATGCCATAATCTCACACCATTATTCAGTCGCATATTTCTCATATGCTCACGTTCCACTAATGATACCACATCCAAAATTATCAACCATAAATTCACACTCGGCATTAAGTCAGTCGCACCATCTCCCTCAAGTGATCCAAACCCACATCGTAGTACATGCATCCCATTGGATAAAAGGTAAACCTCATTGTTACACCCAGTATTTTCGTACGTGAAAGTACGCCGTAAGTCAATTGATGTAAGATCACAAATGAGATTATCTTTGAAAGTATATAAAGTGATCTAATTATATTACATCCCGTATTTGCGTTCAACGTACAAACGACTAGGTTGAGGACGAATGCACTTAAACGTGAGAAAGGATATTTTGGACAAATAAAAATGAGCTGCTTGCTTTCCCAACGTGCCTGCTTCACCAACTTACTTTCCGTCCTACTAGCTTGAGATACTTAACATATGTCGTGACTATTAAATGAGGGTAATATACGTGTCTAAGTGAATAAGGGCAGCACGTGACACCTATTTATTAACCAAGCAGGTGACAAGTAGGTGTGTCACCTACTTGCTAAAAGGGAAGGCCCAAATTAGTCCACCTAAATGGACATGTGTAGGTTAGCCAAGAGGGACCTTTTAGGGGTTGCATCAAGTCATATATCCTCATAATATCCAAGTAGTAGAAACATAAAGAGATCCACGAAATTCTCTCCAAAATTGACCTACTCCCAACTCTCAAGAAGTTGTGGATAATCTTCTTCTTCTTTCAATTCAAGTTCAAGGGTAATCTCCAATCTTGAATGATCTGATTTGAAGCAAGTTAATGTCCATCAAGGGCAATATACTACCATTGTTTCATCCATATAAGATCTGATATAGGTAAGAAAATCCTCCCTCCTTCATATATTTGAGTTTATCTAAGTTCTAGCAAGGATGTTTGGTGAAAGACGTGTGAAGTAGGGGCTGGAAATTGAGTTGAAGTTGTTGTGGTGTTTGGACTATTTGGAGTAGTTTCATATTATTATATGTCAGTCACATAAGATTATTGTCTTGTACTTGTTGTGTTTAATCTTATTGGTGCCTTAACTAAGTTGTGGGAGTAAGAATTGATGAAGTAATAATCTGAAAATCAATTTTTAGTTGTTGTAATTTATGGACTGTTAGGAGTTCGTTTTTATGTAGTGTTGTGGCTTAAAAATCAGTATGTATAACCTGAGTATATTGTGGTTGTCATTATTGAAGTGTATTCAAGTTTTAGCTAAGTTATAGGGATGGAAAAGCGCAAAGTAGCACTTGGTTGTTTTATGAGATTGTGTGGACTGTTTTGGTGATGTATTGCGATGGATATAAAGTTGGATATTGATGTAATATGTTTGTTGATATTTTGGACATGTTGGTCTTGTTTGTGTATTTGAGGAAAGTGAAAAGAATAAGGGGAGGTGCTATCCAAAATTTTGTAGATGAGCTAGTTGCATATTTGTGTTGAGTTCTAGCTTCCGTAAGCTTAACAATGGTACCTTATTGTTTGTTGTAGATTGAAGTACTAACGGGCTGAACCGACATCGTGTGGTTAGGTAAACGACAAAGGTATGTTAAGGCTATCCCTTCTTTACTTTTGGCATGATCCATATGATAAAAACAAAACGAGCAAACTCACAACTTTAATAAATAGCTTTATTCATAGAAGTACTAGGAGTGCCTATGCTCTTGATTCCCCATGTGTCCTATTATTATATTATCTGTTCACGGGTCTTAGAAAAATACGTAAGTTGATAAAGTTTATCCGAGAGATATTATTGACTTACTTTATTATGCATGCATTCGTTTATACATGTACATTGACCCATGACCAGATGGCGTTATATACACGTATATTATATATATATGGGGTATGGGGAAAGGTTATGACATTATAGACGCACCACAACCTGATCAGCTGGTATATGTTGATGGTTTGCTGATGTTATGTACTCATATACCTATCCATGGTATGACATTTACATGCATATGCATGATATTATAAATGTTTCACGATTTATAGAGATGTTCAGACATACATGTTGAGTTCTTTACACCATGTTTCTTTCATGCCTTACATACTCGGTACTTTATTTGTACTCATGTCCCTTTTGCCTGGGGATGCTGCGTTTCATGCCCAAAGGTATCGATAGATAGGTTGACAGTTCTCCTTGTAGGCTATCAGCTCAACGGAAGGTGTTGGTGCACTCCACTTGCTCCGGAGTTTCCTATTCGGTCAGTATGATTTGGACATGTATTGATTGGTATGGTGGGGCCCTATCCCGACCTTTATGACGTTTATGTACTCTTAGAGGCTTGTAGATAGATGTCATGTATATCGATACTTGTATATCTTTATCGACCTATGTTTTGGGCGTACAAATGATCATGTTGGCCGTATAGGCCCGTATGTCACGTGTATAAGTCTCTATATCATGTTGGGTCATCCTATGTCTAGTATTCCCTTATGTTTTATTCCAGTTATCTCTTGATGGACCTTCCGGCCCATTTACCTATGATGTTGTGATAATAAAGATATGTTACGTTGGTACTTGGTTGAGTAAGGCACCGGGTGCCCGTCGCGGCCATCCGATTTGGGTCGTGACAAAAGTGGTATCAGAGCAATTCTGTCCTAGGGAGTCTACAATTTGTGTCTGGTAGAGTCTTGTTTATGGGTGTGTTGTGCATCACACTTATAAGCAGGAGGCTACAGGGCATTTAGGACTGTCACTCTTTCTTTTTACTCTAGATCGTGTTGTAGAGCTCAGTTATAAGAATTCAAACTCCTAAATTCTATTTTATTCGTAATACAATGATACCTATATCTAGAAAGACAGGTGGTAAGAGATTGATTGTGGTTGTGGAAGAGTTGCGTCAGAGGAACATGATTTTGCATCAAGCTTTTGATAAGTAAATGTGACGTCTTCAGTAGATCATATGTGTACTAAGACGTGTAAGATTCTTGATAAGGAAACCTAAGGCATGAATATCTATCCACCCATATGGTTTAAAGCAACGAGAGAATCAGAATATAGATAAAAGTTTCAAAAAGTAAAACAATCAAGGTGAAGAAGGGTACGAGGTACCTAATTAGTGAATATTATCAGTATTTATAATTCAGGCAGAGAAATATAAGCATTTTGAGTTACCTTCAATTGTAACAGAGGTATGTATAATTGGCACACCCATCTCAGTTATTCTCCATGGGAGCCAACATATATAGTTTAAGAGAAGGACGGGATATCAGGATCCAGGTGGGGTTAGAGTAACCCAAAATGGTAGATGGATTGTTAGTGTTAGCTGGCATTTCGGATGATAATAGTTGGCATCATGAGAATTTCAGAGATAGCGTTCTAGCAATAATAGAATGGACAACAAAAGAATTACCTTTAAAGTTCATTCAGGAAGACGCTTCCCTAAAGCAAGCGTTGTGACCAAAGTTAATCTCAAAGGACTATGTGTGCCAATTACACTAGTTGTCACCCTTATGAGTAAGAAATTTCGTTATCCTTGATATAGAAGGATTACCGCAAGGCGAGTAAGAGTAAGTGAATATGTGAAAAGACGCCAAAGATGAAAAGAGGGGGAAAGATGGTGTGATATGGTATTAAGTAGGAGTTATATGGTTCAGGGAACTATGGAATAGTAAAGGAAGAATGCGATAAAAATGAGAAAGGGATGAGATTGCAGTTATTCAAATACCACAGATAGGTTACGACTCCAGAACATAACGCAAGCACGATGGCAGGGAGCGGCAGTAAAGGTTCCCGACCAGGATGTTATTGATAAATAAGTACGAATGAATACTTGATACATAAGGAGCCAGTGCAAGAGGTAAGTTAAGACAAAAGGCATATCCCAAGAGAGATTACGCTAAATATAGATATGAGAATGGACCAACGAGTAGTTAAAGTAGTTGATTCAGGAAGAGCCTAGTTATGGCTAGACAAGAGGATACAAACAAATTAGCAGATCGTGCAAGTTAAACATAGTGAAACCCAATATGGCGAATTCAGTCTCGCAGTTATGACATTGTAATCCTTGAGAAATATTCAGATAGGAGTTGGGGTAGTTAAAGATACCGTATTGGTGTTACGAAAATAAAAGAGAGTGCCACTGGGAAGACAGTCGAAATATCAGTTCAGAAGCAACCCTACAAGCATAAGGGCGTGGAGATAAGTAACTAAGGATAATTATAGGTGAGGAAGAACATCAAAATATTCCATCGAGTATATGATGTAATAAGCTCGCAGCTTTACACGAGTCAGAAGTTCCTCCCTAAGTAATACAATGAAAGACTAGTTGAGGAAATAAGGAAGAAGGCTTCAACCTAAGCATAGTAACTTGAAGAAGAAATGGTCAATGTAAAAACAATAAATGGTCATGTAAATACAATCTCGCTACAGTATGTATGCACTCCATAAGAAAGTGGCACCTACCGTGGCTAATGGGAAGTGAAAAAAAATCCAAAAGTGACATTTGAGATCATATGAGTTACAAGAAATTCTAGTATTTGTGGGCACTAAGATAAGGAAATTATTCATGCAGCAGGTAACAGAATGACCATGAAAAGTTGCTTACGTTTAAAGAAAGCTGAGAAGGAACGAAAGGAATTATTTTATCAATGACCCAGAGTTAGTTACGTTATAAACACATTTAAGATTTTGGAGTATTATCCATGCAGCATATATGTTGAGAGTCATATAGCCATAGAAGACTCCGATATAAGTTAAAAGAAAGAATTGAGCCCGGGTCATAGATAAAGTATTGAATTGTTACAAGAGTATATCATGGATATTTCATAGCGTCCATCAAAGGCTAAAGTAATAACTAATACCCTAAGCCACAGATCAGAAGATAGCTTAAGCCTACATAAAGGCTGAGAGAGAAGAGGAAACTAAAGAGTTACATCAGCTAAGTATATCAGGAGTCTGCTTATTGGACCTAGATAATTATAGAAATCATGATTAAAACCATTGCATAATCACTCTTAATATCAGAGGTACAAGAGAGATAGTACATTAGCCATTTTCTATAACGGCTATACGATAAAGCAAGTTAGAAGAGTACCAGCCTCATAGGAAGTCAGTATGAAGCTTCCATCGGGTTGTGTATGAACCAGAGGTGCAAGTATTATAGTAGAGATTCAAGTTGTGGATGTGAATTATACCTATGTGGAAGGGAGGTTATGAAAGAGATTGAAGATACGATGCGAGATTTTAAGGTATGTAAGGTAAAGGTAAAGAAGGTACGAGATACTCATATGCAGAAGGTTGTGAATAGTCTGTACCTCAGATAGAGGGCTAGAAGCACTGGGATTCGGTATCAAGAAATGATAGCGGTGTTTTCACTGACATATCCACCAGCCTATGATTTCCAGGTACTGAGAGGTCTAGGTAAGAGAGTAAATAAGAGTTAGAGACAATGTGATGTCTCACTTGAGGTTCCAGAATAACATAAGGAAATCTATGGTGCAAGCAAGTTAGAGGAGGTTGCGAGTAGTATAAATAGATATGTGTAGGTCGCAAGCTAAAGTATGGTAGAGAGATAAGGTTTTAGGAAGACAGGAGTAAGGATAAGAAAAGGCGAGTGAGAATAGGTAAGTCCTCGGGATTAAGCCCATCAAAACAAGAGAGCTGATGGTTTCCGTAAGTTATATAAACCTCAGTATTGCATGAGTGAACTCAGAGGAGTCTAAGACTAGGAGAATTTAGAAGAGATGGAATGTTGCCCTGGTAGTAGAATAAGGGTGTAATTGTGAAAGAAAATAGGATGACATTTAGACATTTGATTGAGTAATGATCTAAAGAAAAGGGATTTCATGAATTGCACGGGACTAAAATACCCCCATAAGATGAATCACATTGGGATGCTATGAAATACAGTTATTGAAGTTGATCAGGAAAATGACTTCAAATGTTCCTCGATGCGACGTGAGCCCTAGTGACAGTGTATTACATAAGAGGTTTCAAGTTATCAGTGGTATATTGTAGATCAACATTGAGGTTAATCAACAATGGATGGATAAAAGTTACAAAGCATGAGATAAGATTAGGTCGTCATTCTTAAGATGAATAGTAATGAGGAATCATTAAAGGACTTAGATTTATACATATAGGATAAGCAATGAGAGTAACCTGGAGTTTGATAGCAGACCTCAGTAACAATAAACTGAAGTAAGAGTTATGGTATAGTATGACCTACTTAGATGTAGTAAAGCCATAGACGCCCAGAGGGACATCTTGTCATAATTATGTATATGTTCACAAAGTGAGGCCTAGAGATTGGCTAAAAGCTGGATGAAAAATGAGAGAAGAGTCACATAGGCGCACATATAAGGACAAAGTCATACAGACTGCATGATAGAAGGTAGCAATAGTTATGAGATTGGATGAATTCCGACCACAAGTAGTGGTGTGAGAAAGAGGCCTAAGGGGGGAATGCCCTGGCCTTTGGATTTATTCACATAACAGTTTCCTAGATGGCAAGGAGAGTATAAATGTATTTTCAAGAGCTATAGGTTATGAGAATGATAAGTGCATCAGTCAACATTCGAGGACGAATGTTCCAAAGGGGGGAATGATGTTACACCCCATGTTTTCATACGTGAAAGTACGCCATAAGTCAATTGATGTAAGCTCGGAAATGAGATTCTTTTTAAATGTATATAAAGTGATCTAATGATATTACATCTCGTATTTATGTTCAACATACAAACGACTAGGTTGAGGGCGAATGCACTTAAATGTGAGAAAGGAGATTTTGAACAAATAAAAATGAGTTGCTTGCTTACCCAACGTGCCTGCTTCACCAACTTACTTTTTGTCCTACTAGCTTGAGGTACTTAACACATATCGTGACTATTAAATAAGGGTAAGATACGTGTCTAAGTGAATAAGGGTAGCATGTGATAACTATTTATTAATCAAGAAGGTGACAAGTAGGTATGTCACCTACTTGCTAAAAGGGAAGGCCTAAATTAGTCCACCTAAATAGACATGTGTAGTTTAGCCAAGAGGTCCCTTTTAGAGGTTGCGTCAACTCATATATCCTCATAATATCCAAGTAGTAGAAACATAAAGAGATCCATAAAATTCTCTCCCAAATTGACCTACTCCAAACTCTCAAAAAGTTGTTGATAATCTACTTCTTCTTTCAATTCAAGTTCGAGGGTAATCTCCAATCTTGAATGATCTGATTTGAAGCAAGTTAATGGCCATCAAGGGCAATATACTACCATTGTTTCATCCCTATAAGATCTGATATAGGTAAAACAAATCCTCATAACTTCATATATTTGAGTTTATCTGAAAATCTAAGTTGTGGACTGTTAGGAGTTCGTTTTTATGTGGCGTTGTGGCTTAAAAATCAGTATGTATAACCTGAGTATATTGTGGTTGTCATCATTGAAGTGTATTCATGTTCTAGCTAATTTATAAGGATGGAAAAGTGCAAAGTAGCACTTGGTTGTTGTATGAAATTGTGTGGACTGTTTTGGTGATGTATTGCAATGGATATAAGGTTGGATATTGATGTAATATGTTTGTTGATATTTTGGACATGTTGGTCTTGTTTGTGGATTTGAGGAAAGTGAAAAAAATAAGGGGAGGTGCTGTCCGAAATTTTGTAAATGAGCAAGTCGTTCATTTGTGTTGAGTTCTAGTTTCCGTAAGCTTAACAATGGTCCCTTATTGTTTGTTGTAGATTAAAGTACTAACGGGCTGAACCGACGTCGTGTGGTTAGGTTAACGACAAAGGTATGTTAAGGCTATCCCTTCTTTACTTTTGGCATGATCCATATGATACAACGAAACGTGCTAATGCACAACTTTCATAAATGGCTCTATTCATAGAAGTACTAGGAGTGCCTATGTTCTTGATTCCCCATGTGTCATATTATTATATCATATGTTCATGGGTCTTAGAAAAATACATAAGTTGATAAATTTTATCCGAGAGATCTTATGACTTACTTCATTATGCATTGCATTCATTTATACATGCACATTGACCCATGACCAAATGGCATTATATACGCATATATTATATGTATTTGGGATATGGGGAAAGGTTACGGTGTAATATACGCATCACCGCCTGATCAGCTGGTATACGTTGATGATTTCGCCCACAGAATCCGAGATGATATCATGGGATGCCCTCAGAGGCTTAATGATGTTATGTACTCATATACCTATGCATGGTATGACATTTACACACATATGCATGATATTATAAATGTTTCACGATTCATAGAGATGTTCAGACTTACATGTTGAGTTCTTTACAGCATGTTTCTTTCATGCCTTACATACTCGGTACTTTATTTGTACTGACGTCCCTTTTGCCTGGGGACGCTGTGTTTCATGCCTGCAAGTCCCGATAGATAGGTTGACAGTCCTCCTAGTAGGTTATCAGCTGAACGGAAGGTGTTGGTGCACTCCACTTGCTCTGAAGTTGCCTATTCGGTCATTATGATTTGGACATGTATTGATTGGTATAGCGGGGCCCTGTCCCGACCTTTATGATGTTTATGTACTCTTAGAGGCTTATAGACGGATGTTATATGGATACTTGTTTTGAGTGTACAAATGATCATGTCGGCCTTATAGGCCCGTAGGTCACGTGTATAAGTCTCTATATCATTTTGGGTCGTCCTATGTCTAGTATTCCCTTATGTTTTATTCCAGTTATCTCATGATGGCCCTTCCGACCCATTTACCTATGATGTTGTGATAAGAAAGATATGTTAAGTTAGAACTCGGTTGAGTAAGGCATCGGGTGTCCGTCGCGTCCCTCCGATTTGGGTTGTGACACTCATGATAGGAACCTCATAAGAAATCATACAACCCCTAACCTTCTCATAAGAGATAGCCCACCTATGTAGACTTGTATCGAATCTTTTTGTAACCTTGCCATGGATACTTCCATTATGTAATCAATGAATCCTCCTGAGTCCACACTTTACCACAAGCTGTAAGAATTTGTTCATTCCACCGACATCAACTAAAGGTCCAACAATGCATTCAAAACTCGAGACTATATTACACCCCAAAATGATAATCAAGCATTCGCATTCCCTATGTAGATCAATCAAACCCCCTCTCGTCATGTTCAAACTCTCAAACTTTGAGAAGTAATCACCGAATAAAATGCATAGACTTAGTCATTTGTCTGCAATGACCCAAATCACACCAACCTTCCTCAAATCATGTGGTTACCTATAAGGCCCCGTAAAATTTTTGCAAAAGAAAATAATGTTTCATGGTGCCGAATTGGTTTTACGTGTTGAGAATCATAGAAATGATGTTTCGCGGCTCGGACGTTTTTAGTTGAACAATGCACCGGAAAGTAAAGAAAAATTTTTGGTGGAAAATTGCATTTCTGCGGTCCACTATGCGACCGCAGAATGACTCTGCGGACCGCATAATGGCCACAGAGTGAGGCAGTTAATTGGGTCAGTTGGAAGCAATTATTCGGTCGACTATGCGACTGCATAACTGTTATGCGGTGCACTATGCGACCGCAGAACAGTTATGCAGACCGCATAGTGACCGCAGACTCAGGCAGATTTTTGGTCATTTTGGACACCAATTATGAAACTGATATGCGGTCCGCATAACCATTATGCGGTCGCATATGCGACCACAGAACCTGTTCCGGAGCTTCATTTTTGGGTTTTAAAAACCCAACCCTACTTCGTTAAATACACATTTTGGGCCATTTTTGAGATATAATCTGACATTTTAGAGTGAGAGAGAGTGTCCTAGAGTGAGAAGGTGTTCTTCAATTCTTGCTTAAGTTTTGGAAGATTAAGAAGGGAAACTCACTAGGTCTTCATCCTAGAGGTAAGATTCTACACCCTAACCCTCACTTTCGAATTTTATGCAGAAATGGACAACTAGCAAGATAATTTCTGGGTAGAAGGGTTGTTTATTTACATGCATGTGTTATAAAAGGGTGTAGGAAGATTGTTGAGCTAAAAATGGTAAAGATTGGGTTGTGGGATGATGGAATTCTCCATAAAAGGACCTTGGAACCTTAATGCACACTTAGTGTTTGATAAAATGCTCAAATGAGCTAGGACCATGATCATCTTCCTAATTTTGATTCAATTTATTATATTTCTATAATAGATTGAAGTTGCTAAGAATTCTGGAACATTTTAGAGTTTAAGGAAGCTCAATTGAGGTATGTTGGCTAAACTCTTCTCTTAGAATTGGATCCCACGACATTCATGTGAATCATGTAAGTCCCGAGTGGATCATTATAAAATTGGTTGTTCTGAGTAAGATTAGGTTGAAAGATATAAGTTCAACAAGTATTCCAAATGCTTTATTTATGTTATGTTATCAATTGAGGATGTGTTAAAAAATGGGTTGTGCATTAGAAATGTTCGACTTCAAGTTAAATTCAAACGAAGGCTATTATGCCAAATTTTGTGAAATATCTCTGTGTGCCTTAGACTCTTAATTGCTCACGTGTTTACTACATGCCTTGATTTGAACTTTTGTTGTTGTTGATGATGATGTTGATGTTAGAAAGTGAAAAGGTGAGCATGAAATACTAAATATGGCCAACGTCCCAAGAATGATCTTATAATAATGGCTATTAGTGCCAATGTAATGAAAAGATGTGAAAGCAATATGAAATGCTATGATTGATATAAAAAGGTTGATGTCTCGATTAAGACAGCCAAGTCGATCGGGTCGTCATCGGACACCATGCCGCACACATGGTAGTGATTGTGCTGGAAATTGAAATGGTAATTGTGGTTGATGTCCCTAATGGATAGCCTAGCCGATCAGGTCATGATCGAACTCCGTGTTAAAGAAGGTGGTAATGATATTGAGAGTAATTGTGGTTGATGTCCCTAATGAGATAGCCTAGCCGATCGGGTCGTGATCGGACTCTGTACTGAGAGTACGGTGGTATTGGTATGGGGAATAATGGTATATCGATACTAAAAATCTCCCAATGTGAGATATAGAAATTAATTTGAACAGTGTCTTAATCCTAAATTGAGGTTTGATGTTGATTAAAGCTTCCTTTGATATTATGATAATCTTGTTTGTATTATTTGTCATTCTATTGAGAGGGTGTTTAGTTATACATACTAGTGCTATTTGACAGTACTAACATCCCTTTTGCCAGGGGCGCTGCATCTTTCAATGGATGCAGGTGGTTCCACAGCAGGAGATATTGGTCAGTGATAGCAGTGCACCTTCTTCCCAGATGACTTGCTGAGCCACACTTCATTCCGGGGTCATGAATCATTTGTACTTTGTGTATTCTGTTTGAGGTATAGCCGGGGCCTTGTTGCCGGCATTATCATTGTACTCTTCTTTATCTATAGAGGCTCCATAGATATAGTGTGAGTTATGTATTGGTGCTGGAAAAGACAAACTATGCTATGTTGTGGTTGTATTACTTGTCCATTTGAGACTTTAAAATTGGTGAAACTTATGGTAAGAAATTGGTAATTGTAGACATGACCACTTTATTGTTTAATTAAGGAAAACATATATTCTCTTTATTCATGAATGAGTTTGGGCAGAAGGAATCTAACAGGCTTGCTCGGTCGGGTTCATTCGGTTGAGCGCCGGTCGCACTCCTTGGTTTTGGGACGTGACATTACCCAACCACAAAGTCCATAAAGATACGCTCCTACTTCCACTCCGGTGTAGCCCTCTTCCGAAGAAAACCACCCAGTCTCTACTGCTCATACTTGACCTACTGACAATTTAACTACCGCGAGACATGTCCAACAATGTCATTTTTCATCCTCTGCCACCAATAATGTTGCCTCAAATCATGATCCATCTATGTAGTACCGGGATGAATAGAATACCATAAATTGTTGTCCTTCTCGTGGATATTCTCCCTTGAACCATAAACAATGAAAACACAAATTCGACCTTGAAGTCCCAACACACCGTCATCACTAAGGACCACCTCCTTAGCACCACCTCAAACAATCGTGTCCCTAAGGACATTCAAATGAAGACCATCCTACTAACGAGCCTTAACGCATTCAAACAAGGACAACTACGCAAAACACAAGCGACAACTCTACTAAGCTCGAAAATACCCAATCTCGCAAATCTATCAGCCTAAGCCTGAACATCCATAGCCCAAATGCCTCTTCTCTGCTGGAACAAGTGCCAAAATCCTAATCATGAACAGAATAATGCTCATCCTGAAACATTCCCTGTCGTGGCACATAATTAAACACCCTACCACTCTGCACCAACACCGCACGAAGATCAACATGTGAAATATTACAATGCACCATGCATAGCCCTGAACTAGTAGGCAGCACTAATACTGGCTGAAAGACCTGAACAACCCTCCATAAGGCGACGATATCAGTCTCCCCTCATAACGCAGGAAAAACAATCAAGCACCATATTTGTAGCATCACCACGACTCATCGATGCCCAACTGATATCGAGTGCTCGACATCGCGTATGAATGAGTAAGAAGGAACTGAATATATAAGATTCAACCAAAATAATGTCGCACAATAAGGAATCAAGAAAGGGAAGTTCTCCTAACAGTCATGTAGCCTCTCGAAGATAAGTACAAACATCTCTATACCAATCTGCAAGACTCTGACTAACTTGCTCATGACTCGTGAGACCTATGTAAACCTAGGGCTATGATACCTAACTATCACGACCCTATTACCAACATAGGTTTGTGATGGCATCCAACGTTGTCATAAGGAAATCGAAGAAAATTAACACAACGATTGATAGTTCATAATAACTTTTAAAACAAGTAATGAAATAAATAAGCGGAATCGTTTCATTTTAATAGCAAAATACTACCACCTTCTTAAAAGCTTGAACATGATAAAATAAGAAACTGAATGTCAAAACAGAAATACAACCCTGAACAATGGTCTAAAATCTTCAAAACTCAGTATCACAAGTGCACAAGCATCTACTAGAATATACAATACCACTAGAACAACTGTATGGACTATAAAATAGACAAAATATAGTAAATAAATAGGAAAGAGACCTCGTGTGTTGCGGGTCTGTCACGACCCAAAATCCCTCCTTAAGAATCATGATGGCACTTAGTCTCTAATATTAGGTAAGCCTAACACATGATGAGATCAAACAAAATAAAGCAACTTGACTATTAAATAAAAGCTGGAAAATGCCATAACATAGCTTCAAGATGAATACAACAGTAATACATCCCAAAACCTGATAATACTAAGTCATAAGCTCTACAGGGAGTACACAAGAAAACTCAAAAAATACAATACTATTTGGGATAAAATAAACAATAGTAATGAGATAATAGAAGGTGACTTTGAGGCCTGCGAGCGGAACAACAGGTATACCCTGAAGTCTCCACAGCTCTGGCTCAACTCCCTAGTTACCAGCATAATCCAATGTACCTGAATCTGCACAAAAATGTGTAGAAGAGTAGTATTAATACACCACAATCGGTACACAATAAGTATCAAGACTAACCTCGGTGGAGTACTGACGAGGTTCAAGTCAAGACACTCACTAGTCAAATAACATGTGCAAGATATCAACATAAAACGGATTACTGAAAGCATAACGGTACAAATATTAACCACCTCGAAGAATATGTAATGACAACTCAATGTAGAATAACATTATCTGCCAATATAATTACAATGGGATCGGGGAACGTAAGGACAGATCAAACGCCACTAACAACTCGTAAATCTCAAGGGAATGTGATTTAATGAAAGCAAGAATTTGATCAAACATCAACCCTCAGATTCAACACCTAAACAATAACAAGAATCACCCTTGATATATCTCATAACAATCCCGACAAGCCACCCTTATGTTGCCGTAAGCACACTAACAATGGAATGCCACCCTTATGTCACCGCATGCACATAAATAGCCACCCTTATCTCGCCGCAAGCATATTAACATTGGAATGCCACCCTTATGCCGCCGCATGTGCATCTCAATCTCAACACAACAATCAATATGTACAACATGTGCCCAAGTTCCACAATGTCGCCAAAACAACAATACCAAAGTCACAACGAGAAACAGCCCATGGCTCAACAATAATATGTACAAAAGAAAATCATATCAATCACATCAGAGTACGGGGAGTGAAAAATAATAAAATATGTTTCATATAACAAACAACCCTAATTCAAGGCATATTAATAGCCTAAATCCTAATCTGGTTAATTGCAACATATACGCCTGTGTACACACTTGTCACCTTATGTATACATAATTTCACATAGCACAAATAATGCAAATTAGCCCAAATCCTAAGGGAAAATTTCCCCACATAAAGTTAGGCAATATATTTACCTCAAATAAGCAAATTCAATACTCTAAGAATCCCTTCCCGCATGAATCACCCTCCGGACGGCTCGAATCTAGCCAAAACAACTTAATAATGTCAATAAAAGCCATAGGAAAAAGGCCCAAACGATAAAGCTACTGTCTTGGTTCAATTATGCAAAGTCAATCCGGGGCCCGCACCCGAAACCCGACCAAACTTACAAATTCCAAACACCCATTCCAGTATGAGTCCAAATAAATGCGTTTCACCTAATTCCGGCCTCAAATCGACCATCAAATCATCAATTTTTACTTTAGAAAAGTTTTTTACTAAAATCCCCAATTACTTCAATTAGATTCACCAATTAATCATTAAATTCAAGGTTTGAATCATAAATAATAAATAAATCCGAGTCAAAAATACTTACCCCAATCCAAATCATGAAAATTCCCTCAAAAATCCCCAAAACTGAGCTCTACAACTCAAAATGCAATAAAAGAACCAAAACCCTCGAAATAGAGTACTTAAGTGGTCTGCCCAGGTGCATACATCGCAATTACAAAGACCAAACACAATCCACCTGCTGCCCCTTATTCGTGAATGTTACATCCTAGTCGTTAACGCTATGGCCAACTCCATTGTGCCTACGCGAACATGATCTATCCTCTGTGAACGCTAAGGCTAAAAGTCTGCCTGACCCCTCCGGCATCCACTTCTACGTGAACGTGGAGTTCAAGGCATGAACACGAAGGCCACTGCTTCCAACAACCACACAATCATGAACGCGGAGAACAAAACTCACCCGCCACCAGAATACCATACGCGAACGTAACTCCTTGTCGCGATTGCGATGAACAAAACCAGACACTGGCATCAGCAATCAAAAATAAGAAAAAATGACCTGAAACCCATCTGAAACACACCAGAGGCACCCAAGATCCCATCCAATCACACCAACCAATCCCAAAACACAACATGAACCTACTTGACGAGCTCTAAACACATACTTAAATTATGCTCGCTAATCAAATATAGTATAGTATAATATCGTATCCACGGGGATTGGAGTTAAACAATATTCTTGTAGTTCCTAGCTTGATTTCTATTCAGGATGATCAACAATTGAGATTTCTATAATTTCTAACTAAAACTAACTAAGAATCTAAAGCTATTGACTAATGACAATCGAAACAAAGATAAGCAAAGAAAGATATCAGTGGGAGAAAATATGGATTGATAGGATAGGTGCAAGATAATTGTTTGGGATCTAACTCTAGTTAATCCACTTCTAATGTTCAAGTGAGTCTCTTGAATTCACTTGATTATTAGTTCAATTGTTTAGTAGAAACTCCTCTCTCGATTAAGTCTCAACCTCACGAGATGAGCCAATTTAAGCTTTGTGAAGATATGCAAGAATGCGTAGTGGATTGGTCTTTAGGAGAACCTCTCTCGATTATCCTCCTAACTAGGTTTAATCAACAATTCAACTAGTCTCCTTCGATTACTAGGAAGAATTAATGAATTCAACCAACAAGATAATGTAAAGATATCACAAGTTATGACTCCCTCGATTACATGAACATGTTAATATAAATGCAATAATTAAATCATCCAAAACGATTTAATACATAAAAACTAGAGTTATAATCCAAAAACAAATATCAATAACCTAAATCCATCAAACCCTAAAGAGAATGCTCCACAGATATGGAGCAATTCATCATAAATATGTTTAAAGTAAAGAAAAGCATAAAACGATCCAAACTCGTGTCTTGAGTGAGGATTGAATGATGAACTCCTTGTGATTTTGCTTCTCCAACTCCTCCTTAGCCTTCTTAGGTCTTAGATGTGTCAAAAGTCTAGAAAATACCATTTTTCCATGTATTTATACCAAGTAGGGTTGGGCCTAGACGAAATCTCCCTTTCATAGCCTAAATAGGAAAACTTGCAAACTTATTGCTTTTCATACGTCGCACTGTGCGTAGAAGGGTGCGTAGCATTAGTGCTTTTTCCTGATAGACCATACAAACACAGTCTCTGAAGTTTGTCAATTTCTGAAATAATTTTACCCTGATGCGTCGCACTGTGCGTCGCCCAATGTGCCGCACCAATGCATTTCTTCAGCAGTTGATTCTTCCTTGTATTTTGACGTCCAGAAGTGATCCTCGATCCCCGAACACGATCCCAACTTATTCCATTTGGCTTTTACTCAGACTTTAAAGCTCCAAATAGCTAGAATTAGTTCCACAATATCTACATAACTCCGAATCACTCATACAAGGCATAAAACACACAATAAGTGCAAAACACTAGCAATTAAAGCTCAAACACAATTAAAGTGCAGTAAATCAGAGTGCACTAAGCGACTAAAACACGAGATTATAGCCTACCATCACTAATCGAGGCCTCAAATAACCCAAAACAACATCGAAACCAAGAATCGCACCTCAATTCAAGCCTAAGGATCTAATCCAAATTTCAAATTTCAAAACTTATGCCGAACATGCCTAAACCATTCGGAATAACCTCAAATTTTGCATGCAAGTCCCAAATGACAAAAGAACCTATTCCAACTCCCGGAACAAAAATCCAAACCTGATATCAATAAAGTCAACCCTCGATCAAACATATCAACCTTCCAAACCTTCGACTTTCCAACTTTTACCAATTCAAGCCAAAACAACCTAGGAACCTCCAATTCCAAACCCAGACATACGCCTAAGTCCAAAATCACCATACGAAGCTATTAGAACCATCAAAACACCATTCTGGATTCGTCTACATGAAAGTCAAACTCCTGTCAATTCTCATAACTTAAGCCTCCAACCAGGGGACTAAGTGTCTCAAATTAATCCAAAACTCTCCTAAAACCAAAACAACTATCCTTGCAAGTCACATAACCACGCATGTGTAAAGAATCACATAGGGGAAAAAGGGGCTAAAATACTCAAAACGACCAATTGGTTCGTTACACTCTCTCCCTCTTAAACAAGTATTCGTCCTCGAACGAGTATAGCGACATACCTGAAGTGACAAAAAGGTGAGGATATCGGCTACACCTATCATGCTCGATCTCCCAAGTTGCCTACTTGACCAGTTGATGTCTCCACTGAACCTTCACCGATGCAATGTACTTCGATCTCAACTTTCGGACATGCCTGTCCAAAATAGCCACCGGCTTCTCAATATAGTTCAAATCCTTGTCAAATTGCACTGAGCTGAAATTTAATACATGTGATGGATCACCGTAATACTTTCGGAGCATGGAAACATGGAACAACGGGTGAACTCCTGAGAATCTAGGTGGCAATGCAAGTCTGTAGGTCACCTCACCAACTCTCTCAAGAACCTCAAAAGGACCAATGTACTGAGGGCTCAACTTGCCCTTCTTCCCGAACCTCATCACACCCTTCGTGGGTGAAACTTAGTAGAATCCTCTTACCCACCATGAATGTCATATCACGAGCCCTCCTATCACCATAACTCTTTCGCCTGGACTGCGTTGTACGAAGCCACTCCTAAATCAACTTCACATTCTCTAAAGCATCACGGACCAAATTAGTGCCCAACAACCTGGAGAATGGCATCACCTCCCATATAAGGCCTCGCAAGGAGACATCTATATAATCCACTGATAGCTATTGTTGTAGCTGAACAACGGAATAAATCGATCCCATGAGGCCCCAAAATCAATAACACATGCACTTAACATGTCCTCCAAGATCTGAATCATGCGCTCAGACTGCTCGTCCATCTGTGGATGAAATGTTGTACTCAGCTCGACCTGTGTGCCCAAATCACGCTACACGACTCTCCAAAAATGCAATGTACATTGCGTGCCTCAATCCGAGATAATAACACCGACACACCATGAAGGCAAACAATCTCACAAAGATAAATATGAGCCAGTTGCTCTGAAGATAAATAGTCATAACTGGAATGAACTGTACAAACTTAGTCAGTTTTTCCATAATGACCCACACTGCATCAAAACTCCTCAAGGTCTGTGGAAGTCCAACTACAAAATCCATAGTGATTCGCTCCCACTTCCACTCTGGAATATCAAGTCTCTGAAGTAACCTACCCGGTCTCTGATGCTCGTACTTAACCTGCTAATAGTTAATACATTGAGCCATATACGCCAAAATGTCTTTCTTCATTCTTCTCCACCAATAATTCTGCTTCAAATCATGGTACATATTCACTCCGCCTGGATGGATGGAATACCGTGAACTATGGGCCTCCTCAAGAATCAGCTCTCGTAACCTATCCACATTGGGCACACAAATCTAGTTCTAAAGTCTTTACACCTCATCATCCCCAATAGTCACCTCCTTGGCATCCCCGTGCTCCACCGTGTCCTTAAGGACAAGCAAGTGGGGATCAACATACTGATGCGCCTTAATGCGCTCAATCAAAGAAGAACGTGAAACCAAGAAAGCAAGAACCCGGCTAGGCTACGAAACATCCAACCGCACGAACCTGTTGGCCAAATCCTGAACATTCAAAGTTAAAAGTCTTTCCTCAGCTAGGATAAAATCAAGACTACCCATGCTCTAGCTTTCCTACTCAAAGCATCGGCAACCAAATTGGCCTTCCCAAAATGATAAAGAATGGTGATATCATAGTCCTTTAGTAGCTCTAACCATCTCTGTTATCTCAATTTTAGATCCTTTAGCTTGAATAAGCGTTGAAGACTCCTATGATCCGTGAACACCTTATATGACACGCCGAAGAGATAGCGCTTCCAAATCATAAGCATGAATAATGGCTTCCATCTCCAAATCCTGTACTGGGTAGTTCTTCTCATAGGGCTTCAACTCACGTGAAGCATAAGCAATCACTCGACCCTCCTACATCAACACACATTTGATGCCAATTAGTGAAGCATTAGAATAGACTGTATAAGAACCCAATGTTGAAGGCAAAACCAGAACTAGATTTGTAGTTAAGGCATTCTTGAGCTTCTAAAAGCTCTCCTCACACTCGTCAGACCGCCTGAATGGGGAACCCTTATGAGTCAATCTAGTCAAAGGTGCTATAATTGACGAGACACCCTCCACAAAACAACAATAATACCCAGCCAAACCTAGAAAACTCTGAATTTCAGTTGCAGTAGAAGGTCTGGGCCAATTCTAAACAGCCTCAATCCTCTTTAGATCCACTTTAATCCCATCATGGGACACCACATGGCCCAAGAATCCCACTAAATCAAGACAAAACAAGGACTTGGAGAATTTAGCATATAACCTCTTCTCCCTCAAAGGCTGGAGCATAATCCCAAGTGTCGCTCATGCTCATCTCGGGTGCAAGAATACACTAGAATATCAACAATGAACACGATAATGAAGGAATCAAGATATGGCTGAAACACATTGTTCATCAAGTGCATAAAGGTTGCTGGGGCATTTTTCAGCCCAAACAACATCACCAAAAACTCGTAGTGGCCATAGCGGGTCCTGAAAGTCATCTTCGGAATATCTTAAGCCTAGATCTTCAACAGATGTTGCCCCAATCTCAAATCAATTTTCAAGAATACCCTAGCACCCTGAAGCATATCAAATAAATCATCAATACGTGATAGTGGATACTTGTTCTTGATAGTAACCTTGTTCAGCTACTTGTAGTCAATACACATCCTCATAGAACCATCTTTCTTCTTCACAAATAGAGCTGGAGGACCCAAAGGTTAAACACTCGGTCTGATGAAACCCTTATCAAGCAACTCCTGAAGTTATTCCTTTAATTCCTTCAAATCCACTGGAGCCATGCTATATGGTGGAATAGAGATGGGTTGAGTGTTCGGCACCAAATCAATACTAAAATCAATATCCCTATCGGGTGGCATGCCTGGTAGGTCTGCTGGAAATATATGTGAAAACTCACTCACTACCAGAATTAACTTAAGGGTAGGAGTATCAACACTAACATCCCTCACAAAGGATAAGTATGCCAAACACCCCTTCTCAACCATCTGTTGTGCCTTTAGGAAAGACACCGTCCTACTAGGAACATGACCCAATGAACCTCTACATCCAACCTCAGCAACCCTGGCATCGCCAACTTCACGGTCTTAGTGTGACAATCAAGAATAGCGTGATGTGGTGACAACCAATCCATGCCCAAAATTACATCAAAATCCACTATATTGAGTAAGAAAAGGTCATCCCTATTCTCATAGCCTCCAATCATGCTCAAACAAGAACGATACACCCGGTCTATCACAATGGAATCCCCAATAGGCATAAACACATAAACAGGGGTACTTAAAGAATCATGAGACGTATTCAAATATGAATCAAAATAGGATGACACATACGAATAAGTGGAACCTGGATCAAATAAAATTGATGCATCTCTATAACTGACCAGAACAATACTTGTGATGACAGCATATGATGCAACTGCCTTACTTCTACCGGGGAAAGAATAACAATGACATTGGCCTCCTCCTCTAGGACGACCTCTACCCGCATGTTCTCCATCTTTAGCTGGTTATGCAAGTGGAGCAACAGCTAGAGCAGAAACTATAGCGTGTGTACCCTGCGGAGGTCCACACTCAAAACAACCTGCGGAAGTCTAGGATAACCTCTCACCATGTGCCTAGTGTCACCACACTCAAAATAACCTCTCTACGAGCGTGGATGTTGGTACTGAGTCTGACCCAGTCGGCTAGAATAACTAGTGTAGGAACCCCGTGTAGGTGGTGTGTAAGGCCCCGTGAAATTGTTTTCCTAAAAACTAGGGTTCCATGATGCCGGGGTAGGCGTAGAGGTTAATAATAGTAGAAATTCTTTTTAGATTGAAAAATGTGCTAGGGAGTTGAAGGAAAATATTTTGCAGAAATAGGCATTTCTGTGGCTTATTATGCGGCCGCATAATCACTCTGCGGACCGCAGAATGGCCGCAAAGTGAAGCAGCTACTTAGGCCATATGCTACCCAGGCAGATTGTTTTCCAGTTTTTGGCACCAAATTACGCGGCCGATATGCAGACCGCATATCCATTCTGTGGTCGCATATGCGACCGCATACCCTGTTCTGGAGCTTTATTTTTGGATTTTTATAACCCGACCCTACTTCGTTAAAACATATGCCATAGTCCATTTTGAGCAAAATTTTCGATACTTTTAGAGTGAGAAAGAGTGCTTAGAGTGGGGGAGTAACCTTCAACCTATTATCTATCAATTCTTGCTCAATCATTGAAGATTCACAAGGAAAGTCTTCTTCCTAAAGGTAAGAGTCTATGCCCTAGCTCTTAATTTCGAAAATCTACTAAAAAGTGAGTAGGAAGGTTATCTTGCATGCATGTGTTATCAAATAATGTAGGAAGGTTATGAGCTAAAACTGGTAGAGAATGGGTTGAGAGATGATGGAATCTTTCATAAAAGGGCCTTAAAAAACTTAATGCATACCTAGTGCTTGATAATATGCTCAAATGAGCTAGAATCATGATCATCTTCCTAATTTTGGTTCAACTTGTAATATTTCTAAAATAGATGGAAGTTGCGAAGAATTTCGAAATATTTTAAAAGTTTAAGGAAGCTCAATTGAGGCATGTTAGCTAAACCATTCTTCATAGAATCGAATCTCACGGTGTTCATGTAATTGGTGTAAGTCCCAAATTGATAATAATAGAATTGGCTATTCTGAATGTACTTGTGTTGAAGGATATATGCTCACTATGTATTGTAAATTCTTCATCATATCACCTTATCATTGAGGATGTGTTCAAAATATGGAATATGTGTTAAAAATGTTAAGACTTCAAGTCAAGATCGAAATAAAGGTTGTTATGCCAAATTGTATGAAATGCCTCTATGTGCCTAAGATTCCCAAATTGCTCATATGTGAATGTAATGTCTTGAATGGGAAGCCTTATTCTTGTTGATAATGATAATGATATTTGAATGTGGAAAGGGAAACTGGAATTATGTAATACGGCCAAGTGCCAAGAATGACTTTATAATTGTGGCCATAAGAGCCGATGAATTGAATGGATGTGAAGAAAATATGACGTGAGATGATTGATAGAAAAGGTAATGTCTCGGGTGAGACGGCCTAGCCGATCGACCCGTGATCGGACGCCATGCCGCACTCATGGTGGTGATTGTGCTGGAAATTGTGATTGTGGTTAATGTCTCAAATGAGGCGGCCTAGCCGATCAGGCCGTGATCGGGCTCCGTGTATAAGTACGGTGGTATTGTGTATAATGGTATACTGGAATAAAAGAGCTCCCCACCTAAAAACATGGAAAGTGACTTGAAAACTTATGTGGTTCTTAACTTGATGTTTTGGTATTGTTTGAGGCTTCTATTGATATCATGATTTTCTTCCATGTATTATTGTTCATTCTATTGAAATGGTGTTTGATTATACATACTAGTACTAGTCGACAGTACTAACGTCCCTTTTGCCGGGGGCGCTGCATCTTTAATGGATGCAGGTGGTTCCACAGCAGGTAGCATTGACCAGCAATAGTAGTATACCTTCCTCCTAGCAGACTTGGTGAGCCCCACCTCATTCCGGGATCATGTATCTTTTGTACATTTTGTTATCATGTTTGGAGGTATAGCCGGAGCCTTGTTGCCGGCACTATCATTGTACTCCTTTTTATTTTTTAGAGGCTCCGTAGACATTGTGTGGGTTGAATGTCGGTGTTGGAGGAAGTCAAACAATTCATATTTATGTTTGAATGAATCACTTGTTCCACTTTAGCCTATAAAAAGGTGTGTATTTTGAGATATTAAAGATGAAGAAACTAATAGAAAAGTTTTGGTATTGTATTCATGATCTCCCTATTGTCTAATTAATGAATATATATCACCTTTTTTTCCATGAGTGAGTTTGAGGTAGAAAGTATCTAGCAGGCTTGCTCGGCCAGGTTCACTCGATTGAGCACCGGTCGTGCTCCCTGAGTTTGGGGCATGACATGGTGCACTGGAAGATGGCTATCCAAAACAAGTACTATAATGTCCCTGACTAGTTGGAACAGTATGAGTAACTTGAAGTGCAGACTAAACTGGTCGACTAATAAAAACTTTTTCCATGATGAGTTGTAGCTAAAGAATGGGAACTGCTAAATACTCCAAAGCCTCGAGGCCTCTTGGCCTCCCTATCCTCCCTCTCCTGCCACGTATATGCTCTAACCTCATAGAAATCTCCATAACGTGATGAAATGGAGTATCAGTCTCCAACTCTCGTGCCATCCCAAATCTAAGACCATAACTGAGTACCTCAATAAATCTACATAATCTCTCTCTAGCAGTAGAAACGAAAGCATGTGCACGACAGTATAACTCAGTAAATCTCATAGAATACTCGAACACAGTCATAGTTCCCGGGCGTAACTGCTCGAACTCGGTGCCCAATGCATCCTAAAGGGTCTGTGACACTATGCCCATAGTGCGCAGAATACGGTGACACTAGTCTAGAAAACCATGTGCATCCTTAGAATCTGAGCCACTCAAAGTAGGAGGATGATATTTCTTGAACCTCTGTAACCTCTTCTACTCCCCCTCTGACGCCACTGGCCAAACCTCAGGCTGAACCGCAATCACGGGCTGCACCGGCATAACAACCAGAGATTGATCAACATGAGCCTTCTGCTCTGGAGTACGGGCGGCAGGAGTCTAAGCTCTTCCCCCAGCCTGAGATATAGCTGGCGCAACTGAGATCAATCCTGCTTGAGCCAAGGTAAGAAACATGCTCAGAAAATGCACTAAAGTCTCCTGAAGTCCAGGGATAGCAACAGTCTTATAATCAAGCTCGATCGCATGATCTAGAATATCAAAGAAGGGTAACATTCTGAAATGCCCAAGTAGCCTCCTAATTATAGATGTGGTCGACAACACACCGATAAGAATGACTCTACTAAGTGTAAGGTAAGAAACATGCTCAAAAAATGCACGAAAACCCATGCATGTAAGTCTAAGGGTGTAGGATTACTGTTTGGAAGAAATCATGCAACACCCTCCTTTGAGTTCTTGAAGAAATTTTCTTGAAAATCTAATGATTTCATGGTAGATTGAGTTAGTTCTTGTATGGAAATGACAGGATTCACACAAAGACAATGGGGATTTCTTACCTTAAATAAGGGACGAGTTGGGGGTCTTGAGAGAGTGGAGAAAATTCCAAAATTTGTCCACGTGAAATGGGGAAAATGAGCCCCCGAAATAACTTAAAAGAAACCTTAAGCTGGGGCACGCCCAGTCTGGCGAAGTGAGCCTCACTTCGCTGTCCATTGCATACAAGGGAAGACAGGATCTGCACCCAGTCTGGTGAAGCGAGCCTTGCTTTGCTGTCTTCCAATATAACTGGGTGGTCTAACTTTAGTAATTTGATCATAACTTTTAGTAGGAATGTCCAAATGACAAACGGATTGATGAGATTGAAATCGGACTCGAAGGGCTACACTTTAGGGGCACAATTCATGGAAAATACCTTTATATTATGAGAGTTATACCCGTTCAAAGTCAGGTGTAGCGCATATTGTGACATCTTTTCCACTTAATATATCCAACTCATTCCAAGCAACTTCTTCCCACTTGCAAACCTCCTTAATACATTCCGAAACACTTTCCATATGTATTTTTATGTCAAAATAATATGGTTCTATCCTATAGGTCTCCTTTAGTACTCAAAAACATTATTTCCAATCATCGTTGGTGCACTATAAGGTCTTAAATCATTAGAAAATTCTATGGGGCCTTACAGTATGTAAAGCTATGAAACCATATAAATCAGAGTCATAGTATAAGAAACATTGTCACATGATCTAAACCTGGGTACCGAAGACAGCCACTGGGGGCATGAACTATAAAAGCCATAACTTATAAAGATGCAACTTTACAAATGAGTAGGCCACTAAATGGATTTTTCCATTAAATACAATATAAGATTACTTAGCCCTGTGTTGGGGAATCTTACTTTATATCGTACTCGGCCTTGCAGTGGATTCGGTAAGATTTGTTCCTTTTATCACATCATACCCGGCCTCAAGAGGTCTCGATCGTACCTGGCCTCGTAAGGGCCCGATCGTACCTATCCACATAAGGGCTAGGTAATATCTTATTTCACATAGTTCTCTACTCAACCTTACAGAGAACTCAATCATACCCGGCCACACCAGGGCTCAGTCATACCCGGCCACGTAAGGGCTCGGTAGTATTTCACATCGTACCCAACTGATTGGTGGTTGCATAATAGGTGTCATACCCAGTCGTCTATTGTGTGGTGCGATAAGGAAAAATAAATACATATACATATAAGTGATATGCAGAATCAACTACAAAAGATATTAAATTTAAACTCAAAATGAATCATACTTCACGACCGCATGATGCCAAATGGAAACAATTTAGACATTAATAGGAATGCTACCAGAAAGAATACACAAGGACAGAACAACATCATTTAGAGGGGCTTACAACCACCAAACCTTTTAGTGCAGAAATCATTTAGAAGGAAGGAGAAACTTACACTAATTCATGCGAAGAAAGAAAGTCTTCCTACATACCTTGTTGAAGAACTAGCTACACTTCAAAGATGATCAACCCCGCCTTCAATGAATCCTAAAAATCGATGCAACTAGATAATAACTACTACAGAGATTATTACAGGCTCCTTCATGCTAAAACCTGTTAGATTCAGACTCACCTTCGACTTTGCCTTTATTTGTTTAGAAATTATAAAGGGGCGATAAGAGTATTTTGGGAGAAATAGTGTTGGTGATACTTCTAAAATCATAGAGAATGAGCCTTACTACCATTTTTATACAGGTACCAATCATAGAAATCTCCATCGGGTCCTCATGCAAAATGTGCCGCCCCGCCCCGGTTACGACACCGGGTGGGACACCAGGCACAAGCTTGCTAAAACGTGTAAACCCATTTACTTTCACATGTGTCGCCGGCTGACTGGTTGCGCTAGAGACCAAACTTACCAAGCTTTAGTTAGGTGTGGGGTGTAACATCATCTCCCCCTTCGGAACATTCATCCTCGAATGTTGGATCACAACCTATCATGATGGCCTCATTGTTGCCTCCCATAGAATGGAATAAATAGGGGTGCTTAAATTTAAAGCTTTCTTCTATTTCCCACGTCATTTCTTCCTTAATTTTGTTCGTCCAAAGCACTTTAACTGAAGCAGTTTCTTTACTTCACAGCATTCGGACTTGACAATCTAGATTAGCCACCGGAACTTTTTCACAGGATATATTTTGTGTGGCATAAATATCTTCAACATGGGTGATACGCGATGGGCCACTTAAACACTTGTGGAGCATAGATACATGAAATATCATATGCACAACCTTCATTTTCGGGGTCAACAAAAGCTTATCAGCCATTTGACCGACCTTCTATATGATTCGATATGGTCCGATACATCAGGGACTGAGTGTAATACCCCAAAAACTTTCGAAGTATTAAAGTGTAAAGCCCCGTAAAATTTCACAAATGAATTCAAGATTTTGTGGTGTCGGAGTAGGTATACGTGTTTAAGGACTTTTTGGGTTGAATAATGCACCGAAAGTAAAGGAAAAGTTTCGACAAAGGAAAATGTTTCTGCGACAACTATGCGGTCGCAAAATCACTCTGCGGATCGCATAATGGTCGCAGAGTGAGGGAGGAAATGGGAGTTTTGGAGACCAGGTTTGCGGCGCATTATGCGACCGCGGACCAATTCTGTGATGCCTTATGCGACAGCAGAACAGGTCTATGAGCCGCATAATGACCGCATACCAGGTCAGTTTACGCCTAGTTTTGGAGGCCAAATTATGCGGCCAATATGCGGACCCAATATCAATTATGCGATCATAGACCTTGTTCTGGAGCTCCAATTTTTGGTTTTTAAAACCCTACCCTACTTCGTTAAATCTACGCTTTGGACCATTTTTAGCAAAAATCTGATGTTTTAGAGAGAAGGGAGAGTGTTTTAGAGAGAGAGAGGAAACCCTAGGCTAATTATTCATCAAGTCTTGCTCAAATCTTGGAAGATTAACAAGGAAAACCCACAAGTTATTCATCTAAGAGGTAAGGTTCCATACCCTAGTTTTCAATTTCGAATTTGGGTAGAAGATGGTTGATTAGGAGTATGATTCTTGGGTATGAGAGTATTATCTATACATGCATGTACCAATAAGATTTGTGGGAAGATTGTTGAGCTTAAATAAGTAAGGATTGGATTGTGTAATGAAGGAAATCTTGTAGAAGAACCTTGTGGTTAAATTTGCATACCTAGTGTTTGATAAAATGCTCAAATGAGCTGAGACCATAAATATCTTCCTAATTATGGTTCAATTTTGTTATGTCTCAAAATATATTGGGATTGCTAGAATTTTTGGAACGTTGTAGTAATTTAAGGAAAGCTCAATTGAGGTATGTTGGCTTAACTTTCTCTCTTAGAATAGATATCCATAATGTTTCTGTAAGATCAAGTATGATTGGCTCAATATTCTTAACTTCTATATTCCGGGTTATTCCCTATAAACTTGATTATTCCGAATGAGCCTTATGTCGAAAGATAGATGTTCAAAGTATGGTTTGCGTATTAAAATATTGTGGCTTTGAGTCGTGTTTTAAATGAGAACAAGTATACCAATTTGGGTGAGAAAAACCCGATATGCTTAAGACTCAAAATTGCTCATATGTGTACCTAAATTCTTGATTGAAAATATCTTATTGTTGATAAACTATAAAGGTGGTTGGAAATGAAATAATTGAATTGGGGATATAGAGTGTGGCCAACGTGCCAAGAATTTAAGTTATAGTTGTGGCTAGTGGTACCAATGAAATGAGAATATGTGATAAAGATTATGAAATGAGCCTCGACTCAAATGTTTTAAAATGACTTCGAAGATACAATTGCCTAAAAGCTTTTGTACTCAAGTCATGCCATATGTGGCTGTTTTAACAAATACTATGCTTTGTGAGTATTTTTAATGTGTTTTGCTTTCTTACATATTCGTGAGTTGAAATTGTGTATTGTCTTTTTTGGGAGAAAGTATTTCAAGAATAAATGGTGTGTTACTTATTGATGATTTTAACTTGCGCATCAATTGCCAATTATATTACTCCATTTCTATGAAGAGTATTCCTTCTATCTAGTGGGATGTACGTGCTATGATTTGAGTTCGGGTCTCTTGAGGAGGTTCGTATGACTGTCACAAGGATGAGTATGCACTCGGCGGATGATTTGGAAGGCATGATGACTAGTACATCATGAGCCTATGAGGAGATTCAGCTGGATGGCAGTGCGAGATTATGGAAATTATGAAGAAAGAGTATGGTGGATTAGCAGATGATGTGTTTTGTGGCTTCGAGCCAAGTGGGGGAGTCTATTATCGACAATCAGATCGCATGGTCATGTATTATATCAATTATTGGGCTAAGGGCCGCTTGTGGATTAGTTATGACTCGAAGAGGATGACTTCGATGATGGATCGAGCAAGGGATTGCTGGATGCATGATGTATTATACTTAATGGGTATACGGAAATCTTGGGATAATTCATGATTGTTATTCCTTTGTGGATGTAGTGTGCATGAATAAGGAATTTCTCGGTTTCTTCTTTTGTAGTATTCATGTTCTAGAGAACTGCTAGTTGTTTGGCATATTTGACTATGCATTCGTGGCTTGGTCGAAGTGAGTGACTCTCGCAAATAGTTTTAGTGGGTCCAAGACTCATATGTGGTATCTTGAGGATTTGCTGAATTTCATTATGTGGCTAAGGATTTGAGATTTGCCTTGGATGGTGCCAAGACTTGCAGTCTTACTATATCATTATTGATTCTATGTTGCAGTCTTAGAGAGATAAGAGAAATAGTTGTGGATTCACAAAAGGTCTTTTTAGGGCGAGCATTTCGATTTGGGTTACTTTTGGGATTGACAGTATGTGTGACTTGGTTGTTTGTATAGATCATGTTCTGATGGCTTGGCTATGTGCTAATAGGTTTCGAAGAACTCACGATTATTTTGACCATGGCTTGAGGTTGATGTTTTCTATGTGCATAGGAGTTTTTTTGCATGTTGCGATGTTCTCCTGAATTGTGTTAGATCGAAGGTTTCTATTTTATGGAGTGTTTATCCTACTCGTGATTCAGAGTTGATAATGAGGTTTGCATATTTTCTTATTGTAGCACGGTAAATGCATTGAGTCATGAGGGGTTCGGATTGTAAGGACAAGCTTATGGTTCAGTTCCAAAAGAAAGTCAAGAGTTTTAGACATCATGGGAGATTTCAAATGTTTAAAAGGATTCTAGCACTATCTTGTATCGCCTGAGTAGGGTGAATGTGGTAGTATGTATTGTGTGATGATCTGCGGATGCTTGACTGGTACTACGGAAATTACATGATTGGTAACTATTGATATTCAGGTTTTGCTATATGGCACAGAAGATTTATGGGAGTACTTCTGATGATTATGTATGAGTGACATATCAGTCATGTGAGTGGGAGAGTTGTAGATCAGATATGGAAATTTCTATATTCTTGAGGTTTATAGACTGTTCCTTGGTTGTGGACTGTGAAGGTGTGTTAAGAGTTGGGATGACTGAATTCTTTTGTTGTGGTTGGTCCATTGTGGATTTTTGGGAGGTTATTTACCTATTTTGGGATGATAGAAATTGTTTTTAGTCCAAGTCGGTTTGGATGCTCATTGGTAGGCCTAATGAGAATGTGTATTCTACACTAGATCAGGCTTGCTCACTCTTGCATAACATTTATTGTGGGTGTATCATCAGGCGGAATGGATGTTATACATGCCCTGATTTGTTTTATGTATTACTCTTTTATGCTACGATGGGTTGTGAGATTTCCTGACTCCTTAAGCACATGATGTGGTTCTATTTAAGCCTTATGGAGATATTTGAGTAAGATGGCTCTTGGGGTGTTGAATTGTTTATTGCGCCTTGGTCGTGGTTTTTCTGTCTGTGGTATATTGTGCTATCTATTTCTCCATGGTTATGGTCATGCACTTCACGTGTTTGTTGTTGATATACATGTGGTTGTTGATTGTGAGCATTATGGCTCGATGGGTATTCCCTGTGGATCGGTATGTTTGGATCGGGCTACGTGATGCATCAGAGTTATGTTAGGATATGATTCTTTGTGCTTATTTTGTGTGTTTTATTTCTCCCTTGAGGGATGGAATCATAGAATTGTTCCTTGGGGATGGTACCTACCGAACATGTTATCTAGTTCTCTTATTTAGTTCTCGTTCCATATTTGGTTATATTCGAGTTGTTGCTTGTTGGGTGTGGACCATGTCGCATGTGACTCTAGGCGACATTGGATGTGGCTAGTCGCTCAAGCAGCTTGTATTGGGTGAGATGAGATTATTTGACCTGAAATTAGTGCAATCCAAATTGGATAAGATATGTTTGGAGAGGAAAGTCATTAGTCAGCTTAGATATTAGCAACGATTCTTATTAGGCGAGAGAACTCTACAACTTGTTGACTTGATTGGTGGTTATGAGTTTCTAAATGTTTCTTTCTTCGTTGCAATGCTACGAAGGTTTGTAACAAGGATTTATCTAATATGAAGCATATTACTGGTACCAAGTTTGCTGATGAACAACTATCGTGGTTGGAAGATAATGCTATAAGTATATGGGTTATATGGTACAACGTGTTGGTTACATCTTGGGATTATGTTTATGACTTGATAAGTCTTCTTAAGACTAGTATAATATATATGTACAAGAATCGGATCTTGGAGTGAGATCCAAATGTTGGAATTTGGTTCTAAGGATTGTAAGCTAAAGAATCTTCAGTTAGGTTGTGTTGACGGACTTATATATATATATTGTCGTGACGTGGGATCACTCATCGGTATATGCATGATGAGCTTATACAGTGGTTGGATGACTTTGGAATGACTCTTGGCACGTTCAAGCATGAACGTATATTTAAGAGGGGGAGAAAGTAATGACTCGACCGGTCGTTTTGAGTTGTAGCATTTCTTTTTGTGATTTGAGACTTCGAGTAGCTTCATATAGTGTATTATGACTTGCTGGCATGGTTGATTTTGATGTTGGCAAGGTTCGTGTCACACCCCGATCTTGGGGAGCGGGACCGACACTTGACTTAGTTACCTTAGTCCAGCAAGTCTACATAGTGCATACCACCCAACCAGAGATATAATCACCTATTCCGACTAAACACAATGTAATATAGTGATATCATAGCTAGCCGGCCACATATAGGGCTCAGTGTATCTCCCATTGACCAAGTGGTCAGGCAACAGTAAACTCTCTCTGACCGTAAGGCCAGTCAAATATAAACTCTCATTGACCATAAGTCCAGGCAATAGTATCTCTCACTGACCAAGTGGCCAGGCTACAGAAAATATATGTATACGATGTTGTATATCATGTACATAGTAGAATGTATGAGGTACGTATGTAACTCTCTATCTTTGTCCTACATCATGGAATAACATAAAGTGGATAGGAACCCTCACAATAAGATACGATGGAAGTATACGAAAAGATGTAACACATATTGAGACATGAGCTCTATAATATGTGTTTCTCGTATAAGATTCATCCAACTCGTACTTACTACAGATTCATGCCAATAAAAGAAAATGGATAGCAATTACATGCCTCTCGTCGTCTGTACCAACTCGAAAACAAACTTTTCCCGAGTAGCACCTCAACCTATAACAATGACAATACGTTTGTTAACTTAAAGAAAACCAGTATGCGACGTATATTAAATGATAACTCGTTACTATAAAAAATCGAGTAGCATCTCCCCTTATTTTAGTACTTTCCCCAAGCCTACAATAGGCATAATAATGACTACAACCAGCCAGCAACTCAACAATAAAGTAATGAGCGATAAGCTCGATCTCAGATTACTAAATGGCACATTTCCAACTTCTTCTTTTTTTAAATCGAGCAACACAACCAGCAACACATAACCAGCCCTCTTTCCACGTAAACCATCCATGAATTTAACTTAGAATTAAGCTCATAATCAGCCAATAAGTGGCGCAGCAACAACAATCATAAACGGCAATAGGACTTTCGTCAATGAAAAGGAAACTAGAATATAGCGTATTGAGCGACGAGCTCATCTCATAGCCACAACCAGAACCTTGCTTTCTCCATAAGAATAATAACACGATCAATAAAAACAAACCCAAGTTGTTCTCCATAATTTTTCTGCGACAATATAGCTCAAAAATATTCCAAAACAGTCTAAAAACTACAACACATCAAAGATGGTTTTTACTCCTTTTATCTTACAAGTTCTTTAACGATAAGATAACTATGAATTAGATAAGCTCAAGAAAAAGTAGAAGAGTCATAATCTCATATTCAATCATCAAGAACAGCTCCAACTCAAGCTTACTTCACCATGAAGAAATCTCTGAAAATAGCCACCACAAGGTTTCAAGCGTTTGATTCACTTTGAGCACCTAAGGATTAGCTCTTGAACTACGTGAGAACCTTTAGAGAGAGTTTTAGGTTGTATAGGAACTGATATGAACGAAAAATGAGATCTCCAAGTTGTTCTACCACTTTATACAACTTGCTAATTTTGGATTGCCTAAGTGGGTCCCAAAGGGACTGTCTGCGCAGTCTCGCAAAAATATAAATATCTCTCTACTCCGACGTTGCATTGATGAACGGTTTAATGTGTTGGAAACTAGACTCATAGACCTTCATTCTTGTAGGTAGATCATCCCATAACGCCAAGTATATTAGGAGAAATGCTTAGTGACATTAGACCCAAATTTCACTAAAATTATGAATGTAACTTGCAATAACTTTTGCCGACTTTTGTTTACAACTTGTTTGACATCAAAACTCAACATACAAATATTATATGATTTAAGTACCTTAAAAAATCCTCATTATCATATTAATAACTCCTAGTTTTACCCCTAAAAGTATGAGTTATAATATCTTTGATTCATTTAGCCTCCAACCCTTACGATACTTCCTTAACACTTGTTTTAAACCATCATTACTTTTGCAAAGGTCCTTAAACTCTCTGGCTTATATTGATTCACTTAAGACGAATTCTAACATGAAAGTACGGGGTGTAATAATTTTTACACAAGGGAAGAGGATAAACGATTTCTAATTGATTTTCATATTATATCTTGTTTCCCCATGGATTATTACACCTAGATTATGGAATTTGGAAGAGAATTTTGAAGGAATCTGACAATATTTTGGAAAATGAAAATTAATGAATTGAGAGTCGATTTGGACTCGGTTTTGGAATCTAATCACATATGTGGACTCGTGGGGTTATGAGTAGTCGAGATCTACCTTTTAACTAGGATTTTGACCATGTGGACCCGGGGTTGACTTTTATTTACTTTTTGAGCATTGGGTAAAGATTGAAACTTTATTATTTGAAATTGATTCATATAGTATTGTTTGATTTTATTGAGTTATTTTTTGGCTTGATTTGAGCCGGGGGGAGGTGATTTATAGAGGAAAGGCTATTGTAGAGGATTGATTTGGGCTAATTGAGGTAAGTGTCTTGCCTAGCTTTGGTTGATGAAATATTTCCTACTAATTGATATTGTTTGCTACATGTGGGGGTGATGTATATATGAGGAGACGAGCGTATATACATGTGACATAAATATTCATGTGCGGGGTAGATTCTAGATTACTCTATGCCTTATTTGGTTGTATGTCCTACTTAATTCTATGTGTTATTCAATTGACTGACCACGTGAGCGCGATAGACCATGCTAGAGCTAATGTGAGGCTAATAGTACCTTATTTTAAGCATGATGAACTCTTCTTGGGGTTATTGTTACACTTGCTTAGATGTAGTTACATGTATATTATGATACACGCCCGTACTTGCTATTCTTGTCTTATGCCTTTAATTGAAGTATGACTACTTGAGTTCCTTACCCATGTTAAAGACTATGAAATGACTTTCGATTTTTGGGACATAATGATCATTTGGGTGACGTATTACATGTTAGGTCTATGGTCATACGAACAAATAGGCATACATCCTACTTAGGGATCATCCCTTGTATACGTGCACACATCCATGCATGGTTATTTCTCAGTCCATATGCATCGTACATGCTTATTTTCCCATCCATATGCATGCATCACTGCATATGATTTTCAGATATGGACTTAGGTTAGGCATGAGTTATTTGTTGTGCGATTGTGATGATATTGTGGCACGAGGTATTTGTCGTACGGATTGTGATGTGATATTGATTTGGCATGAGGTCTTTGCCGTGCAGTTGTGACGATATTGCTATTTTTAGGGAACGAGGTCTTCGTTGTGCGCCTATTATTATGCACAAGGTTGGTGCCGTAAAGTGTGTGGATACAGATCTATCTCCCTATAGTTTTTCTGTCATGTTTCTCCTTGATGGTGTACACACGGATTGTGGCACCACGTTGATGTTCTTGATTATACACATGTGGCGGAATAAGGGAACATTTCACTATTGATGCATATGTGGCGGTATAAGGGTGGCATTTTAGTGATGATGTTGTGTGGAGTATAAGAGGCATTATGCACATGTGGCAGTATAAAGTTGGCATTCTTGATTATGCACATGAATTCTTTATGCTTGTCATACATTTCACATATTTTACATGTATTATCCATGCGACTTGTTAGTGGGTTGGTGGACACTAGGAGGGTGTCAGATTGATGTTGCGAGGAAGTTATCATCATACGTCGTCATGTTGAACTCATGCAAAGGTTACATAAACCTGTCATTTGGAAATTTATATGAAATTGGTTCATTGTCTAGTATAGACCCTTACGTCCCAGTAAAAGTATTTGAGTACAAATTACTCGGTGCATGTCTCCTTTACAGGCGGAGCTAGTGAAACTGTATTGGTTTTGATTTGTTAATTAGAAAAGCATGCTTATGATCTATTCTTTGATTGTGTACGTAAATTTTGATATTCGTTATTTTATGACTGCCTCTCTCGATATTTCTCTGTATTGTACATGTTATTGAGCTGCACAGATTATGCAAAGTGAGTGTCTTTGACTTAAAATTCTTGTCACTACTTCATCAAGGTTAGTCAAGATACTTATTAAGTACATGGGGTCGATTGTACTCATATTACACTTCTGCACCTTGCGAGCAGATTCTTGGAGCTGAGTTACTGTAGATGATGAAGTATGGCACTGAACTTATAGCTGCATTCCAGATTCAAGCTACCATTTGTTCATGGTAGTTTACGACTTCATTTATGTTTATGTAAACTTCAAACGGATGTTGTATTTATTCTTTTCATTAGCTTTCTATATCTAACTGTTATTTCATTGAATGTGTCGATCTGTATTCTATATAAGGAGTTGATTTGCATCCTTGTCTGGCAGTTAGCTATGCGAGAAGCTGTGATCGAGGAAGCCTCGCCCAATAGTGCCTCTACTCTACTAGTCCTAGTACTAGATACTAGATAGACAGGCAGGTCACCGGTAGCATAAGATCCTTCTCTGCTTGTCTATCATATGCGCTTCTAATTCTTTTTGGTGATTCTCAATTCAACATGCGCTGAAATCCGCCTAGCTACTTACTACTCTACTTAAAATAAAAAATGAAATGAAATTCAAATTGGTTGAGAAAAAGAATCGTGCTAGTCGAAATTTGGGGAAAGATAGAGAGCTCTTTAGGCTCTCCTTATCTAATTGAGAGTTCGCTTTGCCAGTCCATGAATATGCCGCACCCAGCAGTTCGCGGAGTTGGCCAGATACAGGTCAAATTCCTGCCTCGAAAAAATCAGGACTTCTGTACAGATTTCAGTATCCAACCCATCTCTTTCTGCCGATTCCCCGGGTTGTCAGAATTTATAGTGGCTCATGACTTATACTACCAGTCCTTGGGATAGTTGTATTAAATTCGTTTGTCAGTCTTTATTACTTATATTGATGATTTCTCATTATAGGTGTACTTTATATTGTTTGACTTACCAAGCGGATTGGGTTAGGTGTCATCACGACTTGGTGGGATTTAGTCGGGTCATTACAAAAACATAAATAATCTATGTTCGTATTCACATCGATAATTAGTCAACTTGACCCTCATATTCTGAAAAAGTTCAAGCAAATTGAAATAGAGGTAGTAGTCAATTTAAGCAGATAACTCAACAAGATTGTTAGCTAGCTTATAACCCTGAAATATTCTCTCCTATTAATTTTTATTCTAAGTTTCCTACGTGTTTTGTTCGATATCTAGTTTATTAATTGCTTCATACTCTAGTTTAATCTAGTTGGTAGTTACTCACAAGTTCTCGTGGGAATGATACTCTACTTCATCACTTTATTACATGTCGACCGTATACACTTGAATGTGCATTTGGCCCCAACAATAGTGCAGGCTATGACATGATCCCAAGGATTCGATATTTCGTCATAGTTTGGAATATCTAGCATCTTGAACTTCTACGGTATCGGCAATAGGGCAGCGCTTGGCTTCCTAGGTTGCTGAGAGTATTTGTCCATGTCTATTCCTTTGATGATAAGTGGAACTCCTGAAATTTTAACTTCTACTAGTTAAAGCCATGAACACTTTTCCAAACTGATTGTTCCGCGCCTGCTACTGGGCTATAGAACTCTTTATTGTCTTTTCTAATTTACATTGCTCTCCGTCCCTGCTAGGAGATCTCTCGGGGGAAGTCTCCCTAGATGGGCATGGTCTGGTCATCCAGCATTCCTCCTGTTAGTAAGCTATGGTCAACTTGTTGGTTGGTTATTGATTCTAGACATTGTATTCCTTCTAATAACAACTAATAAGTGAGAAACAGAGAATTAAAGAAGTTATAGAAAGATCAATTACGTTTTGAAATGATCGGACAATTGCTTGGGCCCACGGCGGGCGCTAAATTGTTTAACTTAAAAATTTAGATTTTTGATAAATCAAGTAAATTTATTAAATTAGGGCCTCAAACTATATTAAACCGATTATGTGAGTTCTATGTCTAGAAAAGATGTAATTGTATAAAGAAATAAACAAGTAGATGATATAAGCACATTAACAAGATTTAGTGAAAGTCTAGAAGAGAGAATTCTTTTTGATGATCCTTGACGGAAAGGAATTTTTTGAACAGTGTTGAAGAATAAGTAATTTCTGCATAGCAATAGTGCGCTAACTGTGTTGAATATGGAGAAAAATCAGAACAATTGTTAGGGAAGGGGAGCATTTATAGTGTAAACCTAATATAACCGTCCCCTAAGATCACACATGTCCCATATGAGCATTATTTGCTCATTTCGTATGTTCTGCCCGGTGGATTTATAACAGCCAAAGAATTAATGTAGAATCCCAAATATTCCAGAATCTGCTTATTTGAATATCATCTTTATCTACAGTGATGATTATCCAAATGGTCTCCTCCGGGGTGACACTATCTGGGCCACCGTAAACAATTCGGGATGTACTTCCTCAATCGACCCTCCGATTCTTGAGTCAAAGTAGTCTGATCCTGACTTGGAACTAAGAAACACTTGTCACGTGTTAATTATAACGCTGGCCACGTGTTAAGACCGTCTTTTACCAATACATCTGTAATTTCTAGGACATAAGAGTGAGCAAACAAACAAGAAATATATAAGGTAGAGATGCCACCGTAAACTAGAAGGAAAAAGTTATAATATGGCGAAAATAAATAGGATAGAGACTGGAGCTAAACAGAAAATAGGATAAAGAAAATAGAGTTACTGTTATGAAAATAATTATATTGTGGATATTCATTTATTAGTCTGTTATAGATAATCTTCCTGAAGAAGATTATCCATTTACTACTCTGTTGAACTTTATCTACAAGCAGCTAATGCAGGCAGATTGCAAGTAGTTCAATGAAATGATTTGCAACACCTTATTATAGGTAGGTTGCAAGTAGCTCATGCAGACAGCTTACAAGCAGCTAAAGAAAAGCCTCGCAGCTGCTTCCTTTCTTCTATAAATAGAGAAGTTTTCAGTTCATTATGTACATAAGTTTAAAGTTTGAATAATATATCAGTTTCTCTCTATACTTGTCTTTACTTTACAGTCTTTATTTTATAACACGTTATCAACACGAGACTCTGCCATCTCGAGAAAATACTTTGAAAGTATCAGAGGTACGAACTTTCTTTTTCTAAATACTGTCAAATCTTTCTAAACTTGAGTTTGTAGCCCTGGATGTAACGGGCAAAAGCTACATGTCTTGGGTGCTTGATGCCGAAATTCATCTTGATGCGATGGGTCTGGCAGACACCATCAAAGATAAAAATCAGGCATCAAACCAAGACCGTACCAAAGCAATGATATTCCTACGCCATCACCTTGATGAGGGCCTGAAAATGAAATATCTTACTGTTAAAGATCCAGTCATAGTGTGGAATAATTTGAAAGATAGATATGACCACCTGAAGATGGTCGTTCTTCCACAGGCATGTTATGATTGGACTCATCAGTGAGTATAATTCTACTATGTTCAGAATTATTTCTCAATTGAAACTATGCTGTGATAATATTATTGATCATGATATGTTGGAGAAAACTTTCACCACTTTTCATGCCTCGAATATGCTCCTGCAGCAGCAATATCGAGAGATGGGATTCAAAAAGTATTCTGAACTTATCTCACATCTTCTTGTAGCCGAGCAACATAATGGGCTATTAATGAAAAACCATGAAAGCCGACCTACTGGTTCTTGTCCATTCCCTGAAGTGAATGAGACGAACTTTCACCAAGCTAAGCGTGGAAGAGGACGTGGCCCCATTCGTGGTCATGGCCGTGATCGGGGAGGAAACTCTAATCGTGGTAATAACAATGCACCAAAGAACCCTCCTCACCACCAGTAGTGGAAAAGGAAGGAACAAAAACATGAAGCGGTGCAAGCAGCAAAGCCAAAAAATGCATGCTATAGATGTGGAGGAAAAGGGCACTGGTCACGTACATGTCGTACGCCAAAGCACCTGGTAGAGCTGTATCAAGCCTCCCTGAAGAAGATAGAGAAAAATGATGAAGTAAATTTTATTTTTGAAGATAATTTAGACTTCATGCATTTGGATGTAGCTGATTATTTTGTACTCTCAGAAGGAGAAACAAGTCATGTGATCGGTAGTGAATATGTAGAAATGTAAATATTTTAATTTTTGTTGTTTGTAGTAGATAGTATGGTTATGTAATTGTTGTACATAAATAAAAGTTATGCTTTGATAATAATGTTTACTATCATATTTATTTTGTTTATGTCATTTTGAAGAATATGGATAATCCTCAAATTATGTTTGGATCAAAGACCAATCATGAAGATATTTGTGTAATTGATAGTGGAACAACTCATGCCATATTCAAAGATCAGAAATACTTTTCTTATTTGCATAAGAAAAAAGCAAATGTTTCTACAATTTCTGGTAATATAAGTTTGATTGAAGGCTCCGGAAGAGCTATTGTATTTCTGTCTAAGGGAACAAAACTTATTATAGATAATGCATTATTCTCCTCCAAGTCCCGAAGAAACTTGTTGAGTTTTATAGATATCCACCGAAATAGGTATCATGTTGAGACAATAGATGAAATGAACGTGGAATATCTTTGTATTACAAAGAAAATTCTTGGCTAGAAATGCATTGTAGAAAAGTTACCAACTTTATCTTCTAGCTTATACTATTCAAAGATTAGTACAGTTGAAGCACACTCTATCGTAAACCAGAAGTTTACTGATTCAAATACTTTTGTACTTTGGCATGGCCGTTTGGGCCATCCTGGATCAATAATGATGAGACGAATTACTGAAAATTCAAGTGGGCATCCATTAAAGAACCTGAAGATTCTTACAAATGATGAATTTTCTTGTGATGCTTGTTATCAAGGCAAAATGATCACTAGACCATCACCAATGAAGGTTGGCATTGAGTCCCCTGCCTTTTTAGAACGTATACATGAGGATATAAGTGGAAATATTCACCCACCAAGTGGGCTGTTTAGATATTTTATGGTCTTAATAGATGCATCTTCAAGATGGTCTCATGTTTGCCTACTATCATCTCGCAACCTGGCGTTTGTAAAGTTATTAGACCAAATAATTCGATTAAGGGCACAATTTCTAGATTATCCTATAAAGGCTATTCGCCTTAATAATGCTGGAGAATTCTCATCTCAAACTTTTGATAATTACTGTCTATCAGTTGGAATAAAAGTTAAATATCATGTAGCTTATGTGCATACTCAAAATGGCCTTGCAGAGTCATTTATTAAACGGCTGCAATTGATAGCAAGACCACTACTTATGAAAACAAAATTGCCCACTACTGTTTGGAGCCATGCTATCTTGCACGTAGCATCACTTATCCGTCTCAGACCAACACATTATAATAAATATTCTCCGTCACAATTAGTTTTTGGTCATGAACCAAATATTGCCCATCTACGAATTTTTTGATGTGTTGTATATGTGCCAGTAGCACCACCATAGCGCAGTAAGATGGGCCCCCAAAGATGGTTGGGAATATATATTGGGTTTGAATCACCCTCTATTATTCGCTATCTTGAACCATTGACGGGAGATTTATTTACTGCTCGATTTGCAGATTGTCGATTTGAGGAAACAAATTTTCCACAATTAGGGGGGAGAAAAAGGAAATCAAAAGAGAAATTGTGTGAAAAGTTTCATCATCATCTCACTTTGATCCACATACCCATATTTGTAATCAGGAGGTCCAGAAGATCATCCATTTATAGAATATAGCAAATCAAATGCCAGACGCATTTACTGATTTGCTAGACCTTTGGGTTCTAAGGATCGAAATCCTAGAAAAAGAAAATCGACAAATGATCAAAATGATATTATGAAGGGATCTCCTGAAGAGACCCAAGATCTGATTAGTTGTGAAATTCCTGAAAAAATCAATGAACTTGAGACTCAAGTGAGTGAGAAACTTTTAATAAGTTATACCGGTGATGGAATTAATTTAAAGTGATCTGAAATAGTGGTGGATAATATTTTTGCATATAATGTTACACTTAACATTATGCAAGATAGTGAGAATCTTGAACCCCGATCTGTCGAAGAATGTCAACAAAGATCTGATTGGATGACAAGAGTCAATTCAATCGGAATTGAAGTCACTTGCTAAAAGAGAGGTCTTTGGACTAGTAGTCCAAACACCTGCTGGTATAAAGCCAGTTGGTCATAAATGGGTTTTTGTGCGAAAAAAGAATGATAAAAATGAAGTTGAAAGATACAAGGCTCGCCTTGTTGCACAAGGATTCTCATAACGACCTGGAGTCGATTATGAAGAAACATATTCACCAGTTATGGATGCCATAACATTTCGATATCTCATTAGTTTAGCCTTACGTGAAAGGCTTAAAATACATCTAATGGATATGGTTACAACTTATCTGTACGGGGTCACTTGATAATGAAATTTACATGAAAATCCCTGAAGGATTTAAAATGCCTGAAGTATATTCAAAATCTCGGGAAATATACTCAATCAGATTACAAAGATCTTTATACGATTTAAAGCAATCTGGGCGCATGTGGTATAATCGCCTCAGTAAATATTTGCTGAAAGAGGGTTATATAAATGATGTTATTTGTCCATGTATTTTTATAAAGAAAATGGCTTCAGAATTTGTTATACTTGTTGTTTATGTTGATGACATAAATCTTGTTGGAACTCTAGAAGAGCTCCCAAAGGCAACTGAATATCTTAAGAAAGAATTTGAGATGAAAGATCTTGGAAAGACAAAACTTTGTCTTGGTCTGCAAATTGAACATTTAGTAAACGGGATCTTTATCCATCAATCTGCCTATACAGAAAGGGTCTTAAAACGCTTTTACATAGATAAAGCGCACCCATTGAGTACACCAATGATTGTTCGATCACTTGAAGTGAATAAAGATTTGTTCCGACCTCCAAAAGAGGATGAAGAACTCCTTGGTCCCGAAGTACCCTATTTTAGTGCAATTGGTGCACTAATGTATCTTGCTAATACTACAAGGCCTGACATAGCATTTTCTGTTAATTTACTTACAAGATATAGTTCTTCTCCTACACGGAGACATTGGAATGAGATTAAGCATATATTGCGATATTTAAAGGGAACTCTTGATATGGGTTTATTTTATTCTAACAAAGGTAGTGCAGATCTTGTTGGTTATGCAGATGCAGATTATTTATTTGATCCCCAAAAAGCTAGATCTCAAATCGGGTACGTGTTTACATGTGAAGGTACTATCATATCATGGTGCTCCACAAAGCAATCTATTGTTGCTACTTCTTCAAATCATACTGAAATAATAGCTATTCATGAAGCAAGTAGGGAATGCGTATGGTTGAGATCAATAATTCATTTTATTCGAGAAAAATATAGTTTGGAATGTGAGAAAAGACCCGCAATCTTATACGAAGACAATGCTGCATGCATAGCCCAATTGAAGGGAGGATTTATAAAAGGAGATAGAACGAAACACATTTTACCAAATTTATTCTACACACACGATCTTCAAAAAAATGGTGACATTGATGTGCAACAAATTCGTTCAAGTGACAATCCGGCATATTTATTCACTAAATCTTTACCAATTTCAACTTTTGAGAAGATGGTATACAAGATTGGAATGCGGAGACTCAAATATTGGAAACAAGGTTTTCATCAGGGGGAGTAAAATACGCGATGTACTCTTTTTTCCTTACTAAGGTTTTTTTCCACAGGGTTTTCCTTATAAGATTTTTAATGAGGCAGCTAGCAATGCGTATTACTAAATATGCGTACTCTTTTTCCTTCACTAGGATTTTTTTTCACAGGATTTTTTTCTAGTAAGGTTTTAACGAGGCACAATACCTTTTAATGAACATCCAAGGGGGAGTGTTATGAAAATAATTATATTGTGGATGCTCATTTATTACTCCGCTATAGATAATCTTCCTGAAGAAGATTATCCATTTAGTACTCTGTTGAAATTTATCTACAAGCAGCTGATGCAGGCAAGTTGCAAGCAGCTCAATAAAATGATTTGCAGCAGTTTCTTATTAAACAGGCAGGTTGCAAGCAGCTCATGCAGACAGCTTACAAGCAGCTAAAGAAAAGCCTTACAGCTGCTTCCTGCAAAGCCTCGCAGCTGCTTCCTTTCTTCTATAAATAGAGGAGTTTTCAGTTCATTATGTACATAAATTTGAAAAATATATCAGTTTCTTTCTATACTTGTCTTTACTTTACAGTCTTTATTTTATAACAATTACATTATTAAATAATAAAGGCATAATAGAAAAAAAATAAAGTAACGAGCCATCACAATAAATCGATCATTACATAAAATGGATCTTTTCTTTACTTACGTAACAATGAATTTAATAATACGACATTAAAATTGAAGTAATAATTAAAACAAACATGGTATTTGAAACTACATTCATTTTTTGCTAATGATTTCAGATCTAGGAGGTTTACCATCCATTTAAAAGGTATTATTTTTCAAACCCAAAAGACTAAGGGGTTAAATGAAACTTATAATGTATGGGCAAAAGCGAGAATAAACTTTCAAAGTGGTTTCATGACGTACGTCGGTCAAATGCCTCATGCTTAGGTTCACAATGCTATACGTGTCTAAGAAGGTAGTTCTCTTGAGCTGTAGGAACTATCGAAATCACCTCCTAAATATTCTCTTTTTAGTTGCAGCTGCACATAAGATTATTTGCCAATTGTTGAGAAAAAAAATACTCTCTCTAGGCATGGGTGATGAGCGAGGAAATAGTCTATGGGGATTTGGAGTCTCTATTTGTGGTGCTGCGGCCAAAGAAATTGAACAGTTGTCTAGAGACGGCAGACATTACAGTCTCGCTACTGGAATTCTGCCTTCTCTCGGTGCCAGAACGACCAACCGCACAGTCAAGCTACGCAGATTCATCATTCATCCCAGTGATCACCATTATAGGTAAACTTTTCTGTCCAATGTGTTTGCGTCTGTGCATGTTCTTTTTTTTTTTTCCTTATGAATTCGGAAGATTAATAATATCGTTGGGTGTATTTGCACGTTGTGATAATAACATGATATTTGTATTTGATGCTGCTTGATCTTGATTGTAACGTAAAGAACTACTTTTGTCAAAAATGAATAAAAAAGAGAGTAAAGAACTACTTTTGTCTTCTTTCTAGAATATCGTTTGTAATCCAAAAATTGGCTTTAGTCTTCTCTGTTCTATTGGTTTTGTAAGTTATTCCATTCATTCTAGTCTTCGCCACATTGCTGTACATAATGTCATTCTGATGAAGGCAAAATCTTGCGGCCAAGTTTGTTTGACATCCTTGCTCACTCATCACTTTTAATCGACTCGGCCGAATTTGTTTTTTCTTGAACCGCAAAGACATTATTTAAATTTTTAGCTGACTTGCTTTTCCTGCGATTTGAAGTGTATTTGTAACTCTAATGAGTCATTTGGTTCCAAAATACTAATATCCTGGAATTGTTATCTCACGTTTAATATGAGTTAGTTAATACCACCATTTTGGTACAAAATTTGCACCTATAACCAAACGGGATAAATACAACCTCAAATTCTATACTAGGATTATAACCCTAATCCTGATAACTAACAACCCCTAAGGATTTAGCCCCCATCTGTTTTCCGGAAAAAGTGTCACGTCTTTTTGACTTTTGATTGGATAAGTGTCATGTCATCCTATATGTTTTCAATGCTATAGTTTCGGAGTATGTTTCTTCCGGGCATCCATTTTCATTGGGAAGATCTTTCACTCTGTTTGCAGAATGTTAACTTTATTATAGGACTTAAGTTATATACATCGAGATTTAACTAGCTACGACAGGTTTACTTGCCCTTTTACCATTATTCTGTAGTAATTATAGATAATTAACTATAATTATCTTTATCATATTTGAATTATATATACAAAGATATACACTATCGTTGTAATTTAACTAGCTGTAGCATGTACCTTATTTTCTAGGCTGCCTATGGAACTAATATTTTCGCGTGGACGGGGGACAACATAACGTTTGGCTGCTTATTCTTTAGTATAATGTCTATCCTTTCCATGAGAAGTAGTTCGAAGAGCTCAAAAATAAATGATCTTGCTCTTGGACCATACTTAATAAAGGAAGAACTTAAGCCATTTCCCGAAAAAGATATGAAAGTGATCTTTTTCCGATAGTGAATTACATCAACGGTTGGTTCCATTACCCTATATTGACCATGGCTGTATGGGATCAGCAAAGTATCTTCATATATGTTTTATTTTTTGGTACTTCCAATAATTTGGCATTTCCTTGTGTATGAAATACCACAAATTTACAATACTGCTCCCTAAAATATCTGCTATATATGTGTCGGGGATATACTGTGGCTAGTAAGTCATTTCGTTTGCATTTTATTCAACGAGACTGAAACTATCCTGCCTTATACTAGTAAATCTGTTGTGGTGACTGAAAAAGGAAATTGGTTCTTTTTGATATCTAACATAGTGCATGAACAGATCTTCAATAACCATAGGGTAACCTCAAAATCCTGAGGTGCATTGAGGCACTTAAATACAGAAAAGTCCAGCTCAAAATTGCATCAAGGCACTTGCATGAAATTAAGTTGTGACATCCTCTCCAGTATAACTGTCAATCTATCTCTTGAGCATACTCATTTCGGTATTGGGGATTCCCATTAATGAGAACCTGAAATCCTCCAAGTTTACCTGAGCAATAAAAGAAAGAACCAGTGGCAGAGTATAACCAATGATTCAGATGTGTATACTCTGTGCCAAGAAAATGGTAAGATAGATAAAGATGTATTCTCTCCGCCCATTTTATGTGAAGATGGTTGATTGGGTGCAGAGTTTAAGAAAGAACGAATTTTTTGGAACATGTGGTCTAAATCATGACATGACATTTATCTGGCTATAAAATCACTTCATTAAAGATAAAATGGAAATTTTGAAGTTTAATTATTTTTAAGTATAGAAATCTGTCATTCTTTTTGTGCAAACAAAAAAAGAAAGTGCGTCACATAAATTGAGATAGAAGGAATAACACATAATTAAAGTGGGATGGTTAAGATGTAGTGCTCTGCGAGAGTGTAATGTGACAGAAGGATACAAGCAAAGTGGAAGAAATTTTATGTTGGAAGGTCATAATAGGCTAATGATATATGGGAGTTTGTGTCTACGAGAGTGTTGTGTGATAAGAGGATACTAGTAAAGTGAAAGGAATGTTCTATGAAAGGTCATAACACGATTAATGTTATATGGGAGTTTGTTGGGTCGCTAAGGCACAACATACCCACAAAATAAGTGTTGCAGAAATGCATATATTAAGATGAACACATGATCAATTATGTTTCTAGCAGGGTGAGGGCCAGAAAAAAAGGCACAAATTGGGCACCGAAGTGAGCACACAAAAAGAAGTGCTAGAACCATAGCTGTAAGGATGGTGCATTGCCTATTTACATTCTTGGTTGGGAGTCAAAATGAATACCCCTGCTATCTCATGTACTAAACCTTCGACCATACTGCATGTGAAGAAGAGTTACGAACTCATTTTTTAACGGGTTGTAGACTGGTCCGAGAATTTCAAAGGAAAACACAAGTCCAGTGGTAGAGCGACGATTAATAGGGCAACCTGCGTAGTAATGAATGAAGGGGAGCTGTTGAGCTTTCTCCTCTAGAGGCTTATGTAGTGTCAGCCTTATAAAGCTCAATAAGTGTCACTTCCCTCTTCCCTTCACTTATTAAGTGGAAAACCCCTATATACCAAAAGTGAAAATCCCTTGATTAGGTCTTGAATGAGACCGAAGGTAACTGAAAATGTAGAAATAAATATATCAACAGAAGGTGTAAGGAGCACACATAGAGGATGAACTGAGAGGATGGCATTAGAGATGGTTTCGTCATGCCATGCATAAACCTCCAAATATACTGATCTGCAGATATGATGAATCGAAGTGTTAGAAAGAGAATGAGATAAACCTAAAATCATATGAAAGGAAGTTGTGTTAAAAGACCTACAAACCCTTGAAGTCTATGAATCTTAAGAAAAATAGAATGCAATAGAAGCAAATAAGCCATATAGAGAATACCAACTAGTTAGAAATTTAGGCTTCATGCTAGTATGCTTACCTTACGTCTAGTATTTGTTAGGAATTTTTAGTCTCTTTAGAAATTTGTCTGTCAATGAAAAATTTAGCGAGGATTCACACAGTCAATCCCCACTAGCTTGAGATTAAGAAGTAATAGTAGTCATTTTTGTTATCATGCAGCAGGTTATCTGTTTCTCATTTTCCTTTTCTTTTTGCGGGTCTGGAAAGCAGACAAGCATATTGGAAACTGGAAACCAAAATTATGCATTTCGTTCTTAGTACACCTCTCAGCCATTCGCAGGGAAATACTAATTATTAGTCATATTAGATGGAAAGGTATATGATCATGGAAAACAAGTTGGCTTTTACTTAGCATCAGCTTATGTTGAAGTAATGTTGCAGGGCATGGCAGAGTTTTCTGGCTGCACTGGTCATCTATACAGCTTGGGTGTGTCCATTTGAGTTTGGCTTCCTTGAGAAACCAGAAAGACCACTGGCCATCGCTGATAATATTGTCAATGCATTCTTTGCAATTGATATCGTTCTCAACTTCTTTGTAGCTTACCGGGATAAAACCACATATGTACTAGTTGATAGCCACAAAAGGATTGCTAAGAAGTATGCAAGAACTTGGATGATTTGTGATGTCATATCAACAATCCCTTCAGAACTTGCCAGGAAAATCCCGAAACCTTTTGATGAATATGATTTATTCTATATGCTTCGTCTCTGGCGTTTACGAAGAGTTAGTGCCTTGTTTGCCAGGTAATTGCTTGGGCTTGAAAATGATAAATGTGTTTTATAGCTCCTTTTTCCCTCAAAGCTCAACCTAATCCTTTCTTTCTTTGAAACAGATTGGAGAAAGATAGGAATTTCAATTACTATTGTGTCCGATGTGCAAAGCTTATATGTGTAAGTACATTTGACTGTTCTTGTGGTAGGAGATGAGTGTTTCTGATCAATGTTTCCTATTTGGTCTGCAGGTCACTCTTTTTGCTGTTCACTGTGCTGGATGCTTTTATTATCTTATTGCAGCTCATTATCCAGACCCAAACAAGACATGGATTGGGGCATCTATGGATGACTTCCTTAATCAGAGTCTATGGAATCGTTATATCACTTCTATTTATTGGTCAATAACTACTCTTACTACAGTAGGTTATGGTGATCTGCATCCGGAGAATACACGGGAGATGATCTTTGATATTTTTTACATGCTTTTTAACTTGGGCCTCACAGCTTATCTAATAGGAAATATGACACTCTTGATTGTCCACGAGACAAGTAGGACTAGACAGTTTGTGAGTAAATTATATTATTTTGCATTTAACTATTTGATTTAGACAATGGAATTCACTAGCTTATGTGAATGTTTGTTGTGCTACAGAGAGACACAATTCAAGCTGCTTCCAATTTTGCACAGAGGAACCAATTGCCTGCTCGGCTCCAAGATCAGATGGTAGCACACTTGTGCTTGAAATACAGAACAGATTCAGAGGGAGTGCAGCAGCAAGAGACACTTGATTCTCTTCCTAAAGCAATCCGCTCAAGCATTTCACATTATCTTTTCTACTCTCTAGTAGATGGGGTTTACTTGTTCAATGGCGTGTCAAATGATTTACTCTTCCAGCTGGTAACTTGTCATTGTTTTTATAACTACAAGCATGCATATCTTTTGATGTTTGATACTAGCTCCATAATTCAAGGTCTCAGAGATGAAGGCAGAGTATTTTCCTCCCAAAGAGGATGTCATTTTGCAGAATGAAGCACCAACTGACTTCTATATTTTAGTAACAGGAGATGTGGTAACTTTATTATATCTCCTTTATGTATTCTGGATTTGACATGCTTTTTTGGGACTTTAAATTCATCACCATTTGACAGGATCTATTGATACTTAAAAATGGAGCTGAACAGGTAAGTTTCATTTGAAAAGTTGCAATTTTGAACATACACAATTTTATTCCTTTTCTAATGAAACACAGTTAATGGCATCAAATAGTTGTAATATTTCAGGTCATAGGGGAGGTCAAGGCTGGTGATCTTTGTGGTGAGATTGGCGTTCTTTGTTACATGCCTCAGCTATTTGCAGTACGAACAAAGAGCCTAACTCAGCTACTCAGAATGAACCGCACAACATTTTTGAACATTGTCCAGGCCAATGTTGGAGATGGGACCATAATCATGAATAATCTCCTGCAGGTATTATAAATGGCTCAAATTCTTTTCCATTTTCGCATAACATAATCTGGCTGAAATATGACGCCAATCCGCTGAGCAAGCATCTGAAGGAGATGAAGGATCCAATTATGGAAGGAGTTCTGCAGGAGACAGAAAAAATGCTAGCTCGCGGTAGAATGGACCTTCCTCTCACACTCTGCTTTGCCACACTTAGAGGTGACAACTTGTTGTTGCATCACTTGTTGAAGCGGGGTCTAGATCCAAATGAATCTGACAAAAATGGGAGATCAGCTTTGGTTTGTACACTATGGAGCTCTCTTTTATCCAAGTTTAAATTCTTGAAGAATTAATTAATTCATCTTTTCTTTCTCATCAGCACATAGCAGCATCTAAAGGACTTGATAATTGTGTGCTTTTGCTTTTGGATTTTGGGGCCAATCCGAATATTAGAGGTAGGTATACTCTCGTTCTAGCCAAACACCCATATGTGTTTTTATCCAAAATAATCACAAAATTAGTTACTGTCTGTCATGCAAACAGATTCAGAAGGGAATGTACCATTATGGGAGGCCATTTTAGGGAAGCATGATTCAGTGATGAGGCTACTCGTCAACAATGGTGCTAAACTTTCAGCTGGTGATGTGTGTCAATTTGCCTGCATTGCTGCTGAACAAAACAACTTGAATTTGCTCAAGAAAATTGTCCATTATGGTGGGGATATCACAAGTCCCAATATCAATGGATCATCATCAGCCCTGCATGTTGCTGTTTGTGAAGGAAACGTTGAAATAGTAAACTACCTCTTGGATCAGGGGGCTAATATTGACCAAGTAGACCAACATGGTTGGACCCCGAGGGACCTAGCTGTGCAGCAGGGACATGAAGATATCAAATTACTCTTTCAATCCAAGAAACTCACAACAACTCAAACTATCCCTGAGGAACATCCTCAGTCTGGAGTTCGGTTTCTTGGAAGATTCAAAAGCGAGCCAACGATCATGCCTCCTATGTTCCAAGGAGGCTCATTTCTAGCAGGAGATGGATCATGGGGGCGATCCCGTCCTAGACGAAGGACTAATAACTTTCATAACTCATTATTCGGGCTAATGTCAGCTGAGCAGACCAATGGGCGTGATTTGTGTTTATCCAAAAACCAGGCTGCAACGGCAGTGACAACCAAGACTTATAGTTCCAGAGTAACAGTGAGTTGCCCTGAGAAGGGAGATTTTGCAGGGAAGCTTGTCTTACGTCCACACAGCTTCCAAGAGCTACTTGAATTTGGTGCCACAAAATACGGAATCTTGCAGGCCAGAGTTCTAAACAATGATGGAGCTGAAATTGAGGGCATAGAATTAATTAGAGATGGTGATTTTTTAATCTTTGCTAGTGATGGAGGAGCCAATGAACATTGTTACCCTAGCGGTGATGATTCTTGATATGGATATAGAAAATGCAAATGCAAACTTTCCATTTCCCATAATCATGTTCGTGTTTTTTTCTTTTCATTTTTGGGTTTCAGGTGTGTGGGGGGTTGGGGGGGGGGGGTGGTGCATTGGTGCTGAATTTCTAACCTTTTTTTGTATGATCATCTGGGATACCATTACACTGACTAATTCAAATTCCCATTGCCTAGGGGCTCATTAGGGGAAGCATATAAGAAGGTTTCTCCTTTTATAGAGCTCGAAACTAGAACATCTAGTTAAAGGCGGAGAAATTTTATTTAGGATGCCGGACCTATTTAGGATTAAGGGGTTCAATTGAATCCGCTTCGTCGAAATTGTTTACTATTTACATAACTAATCTTAGGGTACCTTTGCGCGTGTACCCTATATCAATAAGTATATTTTTTTTTAACAATTATGTGTATTATTAAATAATGTGTTTAAGTTCTTGAACAAAAAGTAAAGAAAATCATTTATTTATTTTTACCTTAAGGGGTCTGTGATCATGCTGCAAGTCTGTCGATTATCTCCGTATAGTTTATTCTCAGCTTTTCTTAAGTAGAGTTATTTACTTAAACCGACGGAATCGTCACGCCAATTGTTAATGTTTATTCTCTAAGTAACACAATTTTTAGATCATGTAATATCTATAATAAAATCAATCAAAATAGGTAATAAAAAAATCTTAGAAAATATGAGCAACTTGAGCTGGCACAACAATTAGTAATTTTAATTATAAAACACAAGGCAAAATAATCTTGAATTAATAAAATTTGAATTTATATCATGACTTAGAATGCCTAACCCTTTTTTTTGTTACGGAATGCAATGATCTAAAGTCTAAACAATTTATACAAAATATGTAAATAAGTCACTAAATTGATGATCATATATGAAAAATTATAAACATACATACGGGTAGAACCGAGCTCTATGCTTGATCGAGACATCTGGAACAATAGGTCAAGGATCGGCACCTGCGTAAGAGATCGAAGTTACAGATGTGAATAGAGTAAGTCTTTGGACACATTGTAACATACTTAAGAGAACAAGATACCATTTTTTCCAGCTTTGTTCATATTATTCTGGTTTCAATAATAACACATCTAAATTCGAAGGAACTTGACCTTGCGAGGCTTAAGTTGTTCAATCTGCGTGGTTTGTATTTATTTTTCTACTTATTCTTTCATATTAAATCTGATTTCTCATTTTGTATCAAATTAGATCACGTATCCTTAAAACCACGTATAAATTCAATTGTTATCCAATTTTTTGGAGTAAACAGTTTGGCGCCTACCGTGGGGCTAAGCATAATAGTGGTTATTTGGTACAAACCTTCATAACACACACTACTTTACACTTGCTCTTTGATATATCTTTGATCTCAGGCCGAAAATGGCAAACTCTCAACTGGCACCTCTACATATCGACAACGAGGCTGGTCATCAAGGTGAGAATAACAACATGGCGCCCGCTAATGCAGGGCCACCCGCTGATGTCGTTGGGATTCAGACTGCAGATCCAATTGACGTAAATTCACATATGGCCATCGACGCAAACTTGCGGACCGACCCTGAAAATAGCATCCGTGGTAGAGCCCGATCTGCAGCTCGAAACACACAGGACATTGAAGAAGACGGGATTAGTCTACACATGATCTTCAAAATGCTATAAGCTCAATAGGTGGCGATAGCTCAGTTGCAAAGCCAAACTCAGGCACTGAGCAGGGTTGAACCCGATAGCCCGTTTATACAACAATGGGCACCTTCGAGAATTTTTGAGCAATCGAGCCAAGAACCACTTTAGAAATAGGGATTCTAACAAACCGACAGGACGAGAAGATACCGAACCTCAACATGTCATAAATATGATCATCGGTGGAGTCGACATCCTACAAGGGCCAATGTTGAAACGCACCAAAATCTCCATCACCAGGGAGAAACGAACTCGAGACTACATACCTGAAGGAGCCTTATCCTTCAGCGACGAAGACGCAAAAGGGATCATACAATCTCACAATGATGCACTGGTAATATCTGTACTCGTAAATAAAACTAGAATCAAATGTGTGTTAATTGATCCAGGTAGCTCGGCCAACATTATTCGGTCAAAGGTCATAGAACAGCTTGGTCTACAAGACAGGATCATGCCAGCAGTCCGAGTCCTAAACGGGTTCAACATGGCATGTGAAACCACCAAAGGGGAGATAACGTTACCGGTCAACACTGTCGGAATCGTGCGGGAGGCCATGTTTTATGTGATCGAAGGGGATATGAGGTACAGCGCCATTCTCGGAAGGGCATGGATCCACCACATAAGAGCAGTACCCTCAACCTTGCATCAAGTGTTAAAATTCCCAGTCCCAGGGGGGGATCAAGACAATCTACGGGGAACAACCAGCCGCAAAAGAGATATTTGCCGTCGAAAAAGTGGTTCCGATATCAACGCTCACAACACCAAATGAATCAAATTATGGCGCCGATCCAAAAGCCAAATAGCAATTACTGATCCCGAACTTCATCGGATAAGATAAGCAAAAGACTTACTCCGATGATGATTATGGGGTTCCCCGATCTTTTATAATCCCCGATGATTCTGACGCAACCAAATCGACGGTTAAAGAGCTGGACCAGGTTGTATTAATCGACCATTTGCCCGATCGGAAGGTATACCTAGACACAGGATTAACTCCCGAACTCAGGAAAAAAATTGTTCAATTCCTTATAGTTAACATAGATTGTTTTGCTTGGTCCCATCTTGATGTGACAGGGATCCTATCAGAAATAATCACTCACAAACTAAGCATGGACCCAAAAATTAATCCGGTCAAGCAGAAAAGGAGGCCCTAGTCGAAGGTCAAACATGCTTTCATCAAGGACGAGGTATCTAAACTCCTAAAAATAGGGTCCATTCGAGAGGTTAAATATCTGGATTGGTTAGAAAACGCAGTGGTAGTCCCTAAAAAGGGAATAAACTAAGAATATGTGTAGATTACAAAGATTCGAATAAGGCATGACCCAAAGACTATTTTCCTTTGCCCAACATCGATTGTATGATCGATGCCACGGCCAGCCACGAGATCCTCAATTTTCTCGATGCCTATTCCGGGTACAACCAAATACAGGTGGACCCAAGTGATCAGGAAAAGACCTCCTTCATCACTAAAAATGTCATATACTATTATAATGTAATGCCGTTTGGATTAAAAATGCCGGTGCAACATACCAACGCCTAGTAAATCAGATGTTCGAAAAACAAATAGAAAGATCGATGACAGTTTACATTGACGATATGTTGGTTAAATCCTTGCGAGTAGAGGACCATTTAAAGAATTTGCAGGAAACCTTCAGTATATTGAAGAAGTACAACATAAAGCTGAATGCGGAAAAATGCGCATTCGAAATTGAGTCAGGTAAATTTCTCGGGTTCATGGTATCCAACTGAGGAATTGAGATCAACCCTGACAAGGTCAAAGCTATCAAAGATATCACGGTAGTGGACAGTGTGAAGGCTGTGTAAAGACTAACCGGGTGCATCGCCGCCCTGGGGCGATTCATCTTGAGGTCCTCCGATAAGAGTCATCGATTTTTCTCGTTGCTGAAGAAGAAAAATAACTTCCCATGGACCCCGAAATGTCAACGAGCTCTAGAAGAGCTCAAAAGATACTTATCAAGCCCACCGCTGCTTCACACACTGAAGAAACACGAACAACTATACTTGTATTTGGCAGTATCAGAGATAGCGGTAAGTGGATTCCTAGTCCGGGAAGAACGAGGTACGCAATTTCCGATTTATTATATTAGTTGGACCTTGGGTGAGGCCGAAACTAGATACCCCCACCTGAAAAAATTAGCGCTCGCTTTGCTAAGTGCCTCGAGGAAGCTAAATCATACATCCAATGTCACCCCATATGTGTCGTAACTACTTATCCGTAAGGAACGTTATGCATAAACCCGAACTCTCGGGTCGATTGGCCAAATGGGCCGTAGAAGTAAGCGGATACGATATTGAATATCGACCTCGGACTGTCATTAAGTCCCAAATATTGGCAGATTTTGTGGCCGATTTTACACCAGCCCTGATACCTGAGGTCGAAAGAGAGTTATTGATTAACTCAGGGACACCTTCGGGAGTCTGGACCCTCTTTACAGACGTGACCTCGAACGCCAAAGGGTCCGGACTTGGTATCGTACTAAAGCCATCAATTGGTAATATAATTAGACAGTCTATTAAGACTGTGAAATTGACTAACAACGAGGCCAAATATGAGGCCATGATTGGAGGCCTTGAATTAGCCAAAAGCTTGGGAGCAGAGGTGATCGAAGCCAAGTGCAACTCCCTCCTTGTGGTAAACCAATTTAACGGAACATTTTAGGTCAGAGAAGAATGAATGCACAGATACTTAGACAAGTTGCAGGTGACGTTACATCGGTTCTAAGAGTGGGCTTTGCAACATGTACCTCGGGATCAGAACAGCGAAGCTGATGCCCTCGCTAACTTGGGATCATCGATCGAAGAAGACGAGCTTAAAATAGGAGAGGTCGTACAACTTATGAGATCGGTAGTGGAAAAAAGCCATGCCGAAATCAACTCGGCGAGCCTAACATAGTACTAGAGGAATAAATACGTGGAATATATCAGGACCGGAAAACTACCCTCGGACCCAAAAGAATCGAGGGCTCTATGTACCAAGGCAGCCTAGTTTAGTTTATCCGAGGATAGAACCTTGGTCAGAAGAACATTCGATGGGCTGATGGCAATATGTTTAGGACCAGGGGATACCGAATACGTTTTGAAGAAAATTCACGAAGGTACCTGTGGAAATCACTCGGGCGCTTAATTATTGGTTCGAAAAATAATCAGAGCCGGTTACTACTGGATCAATATGGAAAACGATGCAAAGGAGTTCGTTCGAAAATGCGATGGATGCCAGAGGCATGCCCCGATGATTCATCAGACATGAGAGCTGTTACATTCGGTATTGTCACCATGGCTGTTTATGAAATGGGGGATGGACATCGTCGGCCCCCTTCCGCGGGCGCCCGGTAAGGCCCAATTTATTTTATTTATGACTGACTATTTTTCTAAATGGGTGAAAGCACATGCATATGAAAAGGTCAAAGAAAAAGAAGTCATCAATTTTATCTGGGACCACATTATATGTCGATTCGGAATACCGGCCGAGATTGTGTGCGATAACGGAAAACAGTTTATTGGCAGCAAAGTAAGCAAGTTTCTTGAAGACCATAAGATCAAAAGGATCTTATCCACTCCTTACCACCCCAGTGGGAACGGACAAGCAGAATCTACCAACAAAACCATAATCCAAAACCTCATAAAGAGATTGGTCGACGCCAAAGGGAAATGGAAAGAAGTGCTACCCGAGGTCCTATGGGCGTACCGTACAACTTCAAAGTCCAGTACCGGATCCAAGCATAAAAGTTCTAAACAAACGGATTAAAGGGTATTTATATGTTCCCCAAGCGGCGGCTCAACTCCCGAGGTAGCCGACCGTCAACTGACATATATTTAATGCCTAGAAAATCGGACTAACGGCACGTTTCCACTATTCTTATCACCTACGTCATGTACCCAACATCATGATTTATCGAAGCAAGGACCGAAGGTTCATATCGTTTTTAATTACTTACTCTCCGAAAAATTAGGAGACTATCTGTATACAGGTAGAACCGAGCTCTATGCTTGATCGAGGTATCTGGAATAATAGGTCGAGGCTCGGCACCTGCGTAAGAGATCGAAGTTATAGATGTGACTGAGCTCGATATCGAGAATTGAAGTTCGAACAAGACCATCAAATTTGCCCTCGAACTTATCGGGGGCACGACCGACCCCGCTTTTAACGACCTCGAAGAAAAGTTTTGCCAACTCACTCGACAAGTATCTGTGATTCTCGCCACTGACCAATCATTATGGCGGAAATTACGGGATTAAGTCAAAAAGGGGAGCTAACAATATAATTTCATATAAAATAATGTCTTAAAGGTTTCATCTCCCTGTATATATAAAGGGAAAGGAGTAAGTTTTTGGACACATTGTAATATACTTAAGAGAACAAGATACCATTTTTTCCAGCTTTGTTCATATTATTCTGGCTTCAATAATATCACATCTAAATTCGAAGGAACTTAACCTTGCAAGGCTTAAGTTGTTGAATCTGCATGGTTTGTATTTATTTTTCTACTTATTCTTCCATATTAAATCTGATTTCTCATTTTGTATCAAATTAGATCACGTATCCTTAAAGCCACGTATAAATTCAATTATTATCCGATTTTTTGGGGTAAACAAAACAAAAAACACAAATCTAACAACTTTTCAATTTGTAATAGTCTGTCAAGAATACATGAACCATTATTAGTACTTAACTTTAAAAACACACTAAAGGTTAAAGGGTTTACCTCAAATATAAATAAATTTTACCTCTAGAGATGTCATTACCGCCGTATCTAAACCCACAATTTTGAGAACTTCATCCAATGATCAATTGTAAGATACCTACAATAGTTATAACGAAAATAAAAGTTGTTAACAAAATAAAGCTACATACAATAATTAAGACGAAAACAAAGCTGTTACAAAAGATTTGTAGCATAAGAGAATTTTGATAAAGGATCCTAAATCTAAAGTGTGTCCTAAACCTAAACAACTAAAAGACATAGCTAAGTAAATATTTGGTAAAAGAATTCTAAACTTAAAGTGAGACCTAAACCTAAATAAAGAAAAAGCCGTATCTAACAAAAACGGGAATAAACGGTAATTTTTAGTTTTATTCCAGTGGAAATATTTATTAGAGTTTATAATTACAACTTTATCCAAAGTAGAATACACTTATGAAGGATAAATAAGGCGAATGATATTTCGCTAAGGGGTTTTGTATTTTTAATATAGTATAGATAGATAGATTGGTTATATATAAATTCATAATGAGATTGGTTATATATAAATTCATAATGAGATTCGTTATATAAAAAAATGATCCCTCTGGTAAATATATTCCTATTGAGTTTTTTTTGGTTGCTAATATATATATATATATATATATATATATATATATATATATATATATATATATACACACACACACACACACACACACTCCCTCCGTTCCAGTTTATGTGAACCTATTTTCTTTTTAGTCCATTCCAAAAAGAATGACCCCTTTCTAAATTTGGAAACAATTTATCTTAAACTTACAATTCTACCCTTAATGAGAAGCTTTTATAACCACACAAATACTCTAGGCCCTTTTTGACTTGTTTAGGACCACAAATTCCAAAAGTCTTCATTTTTCTTAAAGTCCATACCCAGTCAAATAAGTTCACATAAATTAGAACGGAGGGAGCACTCCCTAATATTAATACTACTATGTTTGCTCCCAATTGATCTGATACTACCTCTTTCGCGTGATAGTTAACTAGATTATTTTACTTAGTTTAAATTCTTTTGTAATTTATAATGTATGTGCATCTTTTTTCTTGTTCTTTCTGCATGAAGGTTAGATTAACTTATTTTTATTTACTTATTTATTGTTTTAGTTAAAAATTGTTTGTTTTTGTTTTGTTTATATTTTATTTATGGTGTTTCAAAATTGCTACATTGTTCCTAACTAATTATAAGAATAAAACGTAAAATTAAAATTGAAGACGAGGGAAATTTTAAGTCTTATAAGTATTTAACAATTGATATACCTTTTTTTGTAAGTTTTTTCTTTCTTTGTGACTTGTCTATATGCAGAAATGCAATATCTCTCTAATTTGTTTTAGCTATCTATTTATAGGTAGTTAAAATTTGTTATATTTTTCTTTTGTCAAAGTATTTATTATTTTTAAATTGCATACCACCTCAAAATGATATTTTTCAGGGGTATATGGGAATTAAAAAAAATGATTATCCTTATTGTCGACTACCATCGATGTTCCAGTGATTGCTTGCTTAGAACAAAGTTCTTGGCCCGCCACTGATCTTATCCTCCCATGACATCCGTCTGTTGTTTACGATAGTTAAACAAGCAAAAGATTCATATAAGTTCAGTAACTGTTTTTGAAATCTGTAAATCTTGAGACTTAAAAGAACATTTACTGAAACCATGTCCTCTGCAACATCCAAGTTATGAATATGATTATGCTGTGAGTTTTCGGAACAAACGTTTGTAACTAGTGACAAAAGGAGAAAAAGTGCAAGCATACAAGTAGGGGTGTACATAGGTCGGGTTGGTTCGGATTTTTCAATTATCAAATCAAACCAATGTTGTCGGTTCTTAAATTTATAAACCAAACCAAACCAATAAAGTCGGGTTTTTCAATCTCGGTTTTTCTCTGATTTTCGAGTTTTTTTCCGGTAAAATCTTCATAGCATAAAATATGTAACTTGTGCTCCAAATATTTCTTAAGTCCTAGTAAAATACAACTATATAATGTGTTTTCCAAGAAACTAACACAATAATATGAGATAAGTCATAGCATTATACTAAAATATTCAATAACAAAGATAAAATAATAAAATTACATAAAATAAATATTGCTAATTAATAAGCCATAATGAAAATTAACATAATCTAAAAATACTATATAGGTCATGCTAAAATAAGTATAGCTAATAAGTACTAATATTAATTACATAACTAAGCACTAAAGAAAAAGATAAACTAAGTTATGCATTTTCATTATAAACCAATGTAAAACTAAAATAATTATTCAACACTATCGTCATTCCTAGTATTGAATTTAATTTATTTTGTTAGCATTAGTATTGATTTGAACTTTGTTTGAGTTATTATATTTATGGGCTCTAAAATTTATTTACCATTCAGGAGTGTTACGTCTAAACTTGAAATAATACGTTAAAAGATAAAACTGTGAAAAAGTTTAAGAAAGATTTATAAATTACATTACAATAAATATTTATATGTATAAATTATTTTTAAAAATTATATAAATGTACTATTGGGTTGGTTTGGTTTCAGTTTGACTTTTTTTTAGTTAAAACCATACCAAACCAATTATGGTCGGGTATTATTTTCCAATACCAAACCAAATCAAACCAAACCATATCGGGTTTTTTTTTCCGATTTGACTCGGATTATCGGTTTGGTGCGGTTTATCGATTTTTTTTGTACACCCCTACATACAAGCAGTAATGGACTGACCCCTCAGGACTCTTGACATATTAGTATCAAGTACAGATGAGAAACAAAAATTCAAATGCTAGTTGAAAGTACAAGAGGGGAGGTGAATTATAACTTTTTATTTTCTTTTGTGAGGTAGTTGACTAATTTTCTTTCTAGTCGACTGGATTCTTGATGCGAGATAGATATAAACAAAGTACAAAAAATAAATAGCGGAAAGTAAATAACACCCAATATTTTATACTGGTTCGGATTTAATGTGAATCCTACTTTCAGCTCCCTTGGGTTGCAAGGAAGTTATCTTTCAAGTATTTGAAATCTTTGATATAAGTATGTTGATGTTATACACCAACTTATTCATGGTTTTAGTTTTTTTCTTGCTTCTGATACAATGCCTCACCAGTGATTCTTTTTTCCTTTTCTTCTCTCCATAGTTATACAATAAATCTAGAATAGACTAAAATACTTGTTTGGAGTAAAACAAAAAGGTTGATAGTGATTCGATCAAAGTATATTCTTCCATCGCGCCTCTTGTTGTATATATGTGATTTGAATGCCAGTCTTCTAGGTGTGACAGATCCAGAGATGGTGGGCAACTCAAAGGAATTGATCCTTAGAATCAATTAAAATTGATTTCTTCCAGGAATAAGAGAGTAACTTTCTATACTTGGTCCATTGCTTCCTTAATGGACGTGATCGATTATCCTCCGCAAGTCGTTGTTTCCTTGATAGACGCGATTGATTATCCTCCGCAATCTTTCACGCATATTGATTGCTATGCCTTCCGTAAATAACTGGAATCAAATATTTGTTCTTCTTGATGCTCGTAATCATGGCATAATTGATTTCTTAATCTTTGCTTCTTGATCTTCAGTAGAATCTTGGTTTCTTCTTTATTCGTGCTCTTCCACTTTGCTTTCTGACTTCCTTCTTTGGAGTTATTTTCCTGAAATAGAAGTAAGTTATTTTCCATCATTAAAACATATATCTAACAATCTCCCCCCTTTTAGATGATAACAACAACAACAACAACAACAACAACAATAACAACCCAGTATAATCCCATTAGTGGGGTCTGGGGAGGGTATTGTGTACGCAGACCTTACCCCTACCCTGAGGTAGAGAGGCTGTTTCCGATAGACCCTCGCCTCCCTCCCTCTAAGAACTCCCCACCTTGCTTTTGGGGTGACTCGAACTCACAACCTCTTGGTTGGAAGTGGAGGGTACTTACCACTAGAGCAACCCACTCTTCATTTTACTTTCCTGTTTATTTCGTCTTCAGTCGGCTCCCCCTCAGCTTGCTGTCAGGTCTTTTGAGTCGGATCCCCCTCAACCTGTTTCCTTTTTCATGTGAGTTGATTAGTCGACTCTTATTCAGTTAGTCGACTTGTCGACCCTTCCCAACTAGTTGACTCAAATGTACCTGCAAGTTAGTTAATCTTTTCTCCCCATTTGGCATCACTCAAAAAGAGGGCTAAGCAAGTTTAACTACTAGCAAATAAGTTTAATTACAAGCAGATAATAAGTTAATTATAGTCATCCAGATAATCCAAAAACATGCAAGCATAAAAAAATACATCCAGAACATCCAAAAAAACATTGTCTTGACACAACCAACATTAATTAGTGACGAAGAAAGTAGGTAAGGGTATTGCAGATGACTTCCTTGAGACGGTCAAAGCTTGCGTTCATTGTGACTGAGATTCCATCAACACGATCATGAACTTCCTTGAAGACTTTTACTGCCTTTTCTGCAGTTTTCTGAACCATGACTCTCAACTTGCACACATCAGAACCTGCTTCCTTGTCAACTTCGTAGATATCACCAACTGAAGACTAAGTTGTTAGGAGTAGATCTTTGATGGCAGTCAGCTTGTCATCAATTGCAACAATCTTTGCAAGCAATTCTGGATTGTTGACAACAACTTGAGAATTATCAACCTTTGCCTTGGAGCTAGAGGGAATTACTTTGGCTTCAATTTCCCGCTTCTTTATGCAAGCACCATCCACAACGACATAACCCATGCTAACAAATGCTCTATTGTTATAACACTTGGAGATAGACACATAGGGGTAGTCTGAGAGAAGGATATTGAAGGCTTCGAGGAGGTGAGTAATAAACACCCCACAGGAAAGATTCGATGGTTCTTCAACATATTCTATCATAAAATTAATTACCTAGGAGGACAACTTCACTTTGTGCTTGGTGAGAAGGAAGTAGACCAAAAAAGTATCTCTTCGAGATAAAGTGGTGTAGGATCCTGTCCTGGGAAGTATGATGGTGGAAACAATGTGGGCAAGTGTCACAACCCTAATTTCCCTCCGTAAGATGTCGTGATGGTACCTAGTCTCTAAGACTGGGTAAGCCTAACATACATACAGAATCTAATAGAGAAATGTTAAAAGCTTTCAAATAGCTCAACAATTATCATATAAAGAACTTTGTAACTCAACAGAACACAACTCCCCAAAATTTGGTGATAACAAGTCACAAGCTCTTCAAGAAGTACTGAACATCCCTATACAATAGTGTCTATATAAAAAAAAAAGGGAAAAATGAAATAAAACTATATAGAGGGTGACTCCGAGACCTATAGAGGCCAACAGGTATACCTTGAATTCTCCAAATACGAACTCAACTCACTGGTGCCTGGACTGGTAAGAGGTACCTGGATCTGCATAAAAAAGATGTGCGGAAGCGTAGCATGAGTACACCACAACGGTACCCAATATGTTTAGCCTAACCTCGATAGAGTAGTGATGAGGTCAGGTCAAGGCCCTACCGGAATAACTAAGAAAACTGAATATGTATATGACATTGTAATAACGATAAACAATGGAAATGAGATAATGAAGAGATATACCAAGAATAGCTACACTGAATGTAACGACCCGATTGGTCGTTTCGAGAGTTATAGCCCCATTCCCCTTTTTTGCTCATTTTTGTGCTTCATTGTTGTTTTATGACTTACCAGGTTAGTTGGTTCGGGTCCGGAGCAAATTCAGAGTGAATTGAGTCACTTAGTTTCTTAATTGAAATCTTAAGCTAAAAAAGTCGACCGGATGTCGACTTATGTGTAAACAACCTCGGATTGAAATTTTGATGGTTTCGTTAGCTTCATTGGGTGATTCTAGACTTAGGAGCGTGTCCGGATTATGATTTGGAGGTCGGGAATAGAATTAGGCTTGAAATGGCGAAAGTCAAATTTTTGGGAAGTTTGACCGGGGGGTTGACTTTTTGATATCGGGGTTAGATTCTGATTTCGGAAATTACAGTCGGTTCGTGTGGTTATTTCTATCTTGTGTGCAAAATTTGAGGTCAATCAGACGTGATTTGATAGGTTTCGACGTCGTTTGTAGAATTTTAAAATTTCAAAGTTCATTAGGCTTGAATCTGTGTGTAATTCATGTTTTGATGTTGCTTGAGGTGATTTGAGGTTTTGACTAGGTTCTTATGATGTTTTGAGAGTTAATGGTATGTTTGGTTGAGGTCCCGGGGGCCTCGGGTGAGTTTCGGGTGGTTAACAGATCATTTTTGGACCTTGGTTGAGGCTGATGTCTGCTGCTGTGTTTTTCTGATTTCCTCTTACGCGTTCGCGAGAGGAGCCTCATGTTCGCAAAGGGTGTTTGTGAGCTGGGAATTTTTTTTCTTCACGTTCGCGAAGAAGAGGACGCGAATGCGAAGGTGTGGTCTGTGTGTGCATCGCGAACGCAGGAATGGTGTCGCATTCGCGAAGAGGAGTGAGGCAGCTGGGGACCCCCAGCCTTTTGGTCTACGCCTTCGCGAGGCATGGGTCATGTTCGCGATGGTCGGAGTTGATAAAGCATCACGTTCATGAAGCATTGGTCGCGTTCGCGAAGAGTTAAACTGAGAGGCAGTCAAATTGGTCTACGCGAACGCGAGAGGACGGTCGCGTTCGCGAAGAAGGAAATCTGGGCAACAATATTTAATTTCAAAAATTAGGGTTTGAACCCATTCTTCATATTTTAAGCTAGAGACCACGGATTTAGGCGATTCTTGAAGGGATTTTCGTGGAGTTAATTGGGGTAAGTGATTCTTACTTGGTCTTGGCTAAATTCCATGATTATGTCTTTAATTCCATCGTCTAATTTGTGATTTGGGGTGGAAAATTGGGAAAAAAGAGGAAGTGTTCTTGAGTTAGATTTTTGAGGGTTTGAATGGGATTTTGTTATCGGATTTGAGTAAATTTAGTATGGTTAGACTCGTGATTGAATGGGCTTACGATTTTTGTGACTTTTGTTGGATTTCGAGACATGGTCCCGAGGCCAACTTTTGACAAATTTTGGAGTTTGTCTTATAATTTCGTATTTTTCTTATGGAATTGATTCCTTTAGCCCGTATTGATTGTATTGTATTGCTTGTGGCTATATTCGAGACGTTTGGAGGCCGATTCGCTTGGCAAAGACATATTAGAGTAGAGTTTTGCTCGTATTGAGGTAAGTAACAATTTTAAATTAGGTCCTGAGGGTATGAAACCCCGAATTTTGGTGTTATATGATTGTTTTGGAGGTGACGCATATGCTAGGTGATGGGCGTGTGGGCGTGCACCGTGGGAATTGTGACTTGGTCCATTCCGTGAAACTGAGAAGTTGAATAAACTTGTTATTAACTATATGCTCTTCATATGTTATAGAAATTTGACTGTGAATCATGTTAGAGGCTATAATTAGGCTATGTGTTGGTACTGTTGGGACCCACAGAGGCCGTGTTACATGTTGGATTACCTGCTAAATACTATTTATACTCAGTCTCAGTGTTATTCGCATATCATATCTCAGTCTCTATTATTCTTGTCGATACATCATATTATTGCTGTTTTGGCTGATTTTCCTGATTTCTGAGAGCCCGAGAGACTGGAGAAATTGCTGACTGAGTGAGGCCGAGGGCCTGATTGTGAGGATATTTATGGGATCGGGCTGCACTCCGCAACATGTTTTCATTGACTTATGCCATGATTTGGCTTGATATAGCGCTTGGGCTGAAGGAGCCCCTCCGGAGTCTGTACATACCCCCAGTGAGCGCAGGTACCTACTGAGTGCGAGTGCCGAGTGCTGAGTGCGAGTGCCGAGTACCATCTATTGCATCGCCCTTGACAAAATTGACCACGACTCCAGTTCTAGTTATACCATCAACTTCTGGTTCTTACACAGTGTATTGTGATGCTTCTCGGATCGGTATTGGGTGTGTTCTGATGCAGGAGGATAGAGTGATTTCTTCTGCTTCGCACCAGGTGAAGCCCTATGAAAAAAACTATCCTGTCCATGACCTTGAGTTAGCAGCTACTGGTCAGGCCTTGAAGATCTGGCGACACTATTTGTACAGTGTCCATTGTGAGATTTACACTGATCACAGAAGTTTGCAGCATCTGTTCAAATAGAAGGATCTTAACTTGCATCAGCGGAGGTGGTTGGAGCTTCATAAGGACTATGATATCACCATTTTATACCATCCCGGAAAGGCTAATGTGGTGGTCGATGCCTTGAGTCGCCGGGCGGAGAGTTTGGGGAGCTTAGCATATCTTCTAACAGCAGAGAGGCCACTGGCATTGGATGTTCAGGCCTTAGCCAGCCAGTTTGTTAGGTTGGATATTTTTGAGCCGAGTCTAGTATTGGCTTGTGTGATCTCTCGGTCTTCTCTTTATGATCGTATCAGGGAGCGTCAGTATGATGACCCCCATCTGCTTGTCCTTAAGGACACGGTCCAGCACGGTGATGCTAAGGAGGTCACTATTGGGGATGATGATGCATTGAGGATGCATGGCACGCTATATGTGCCCAATGTAGATGGTTTGCGTGAGTTGATTGTCCAGGAAGCTCATAGTTCGCGGTATTCTATTCATCCGGGTGCCGCGAAGATGTATCAGGACTTGAGATAACATTACTGGTGGAGGAGAATAAAGAATAACATAGTGGAGTATGTGGCTCGATGTCTAAATTGCCAGCAAGTGAAGTATGAGCATCAGCAGCTAGGTGGGTTTCTTCAGAAATTAGAGATTCCGGAGTGGAAATGGGAGCAGATCACTATGGATTTTATTGTTGGGCTTCCACGGACTCAGCGGAAGTTTGATGCAGTTTGGGTGATTATCGATAGGCTGACCAAGTCAGCTCATTTCATTCCTGTGAAGACTACCTATTCTTCCAACCAGTTGGCTCAAATTTATATTCGCGAGATTGTCAGGCTTCATGGCGTACCGGTATCTATCATCTCTGACCGGGGTACGCAGTTTACATCACGGTTCTGGAGGGCAGTACAACATGAGTTGGGTACTTGAGTGGAGCTGAGCACATCATTTCACCCTCAGACGGATGGGTAGTCTGAGCGCACTATTCAGATATTAGAGGATATGCTCCGTGCGTGTGTGGTAGATTTTGGAGGTTCTTGGGATCAGTTCTTTCCACTAGCGTAGTTTTCATACAACAACAGTTATCAGTCGAGCATCCAGATAGCACCGTATGAGGCTATGTATGTTAGGCGGTGTATGTCTCCAGTAGGTTGGTTCGAGCCGGGCAAGGCTAGATTATTTGGTACAGACTTGGTTCAGGATGCTCTGGAGAAGTTTAAGGTAATTCAGGATAGACTGCGCATAGTCCAGTCCAGAAGGTTAAGGTAATTCGCGATGTTGCATTCATGATTGGAGAGCGGATCCTGCTCTGGGTATCACCCATGAAGGGAATTATGAGGTTCGAAAAGAAGGGCAAGCTGAGACCGAGGTTTATCGGCCCATTTGAGGTGTTGCGACATGTTGGGGAGGTTGCCTATGAGCTTGCCTTACCTCCCAGTATAGCAGGAGTTCATCCAGTATTCCATGTTTCTATGCTCTAGAAGTATCACGGCGATCCGTGTCACGTGTTGGATTTCAGCTCAGTCTAGTTGGACAATGATTTATCTTATGTTGAGGAGCCGGTGGCGATCTTGGATAGGCAGGTTCGAAAGCTAAGGTCGAAGAATATTGCTTCTGTGAAGGTTTAGTGGAGGGGTCAGCCGGTCGAGGAGGCGACTTGGGATACCAAGCAAGATGTGCGCAATAGTTATCCTCATCATTTCACCACTTTAGGTATGTCTCTATACTCGTTTTGTGAGTTGTAGCCCCGTTCCCCTTTTCTGCTCATTTTTGTGCTTCACTGTTGTTTTATGACTTACCAGGTTAGTTGGTTCGGGTCCAGAGTGAATTCAGAGTGAATTGAGTCACTTAGTCTCTTAATTGAAATCTTAAGCTGGAAAAGTCGATCGGAAGTCGACTTATGTGTAAACGACCTCAGATTGGAATTTTGATGGTCCCGTTAGCTCTGTTGGGTGATTCTGGACTTAGGAGCGTGTCCGGATTGTGATTTGCAGGTTGTGAGTAGAATTAGGCTTGAAATGGCGAAAGTCGAGTTTTTGGGACGTTTGACCGGGGGGTTAACTTTTTGATATCGGGGTCGGATTCCGATTTCTATTCCGGATGTTGCAGTAGGTTAGTGGGGTCATTTTTGACTTGTATGCAAAATTTGAGGTCAATAGGATGTGATTTTATAGGTTTCGGCGTCGTTTGTAGAATTTGGAAATTTCAAAGTTCATTAGGCTTGAATTCGTGTGTAATTAGGGTTTTGATGTTGTTTCAGGTGATTTGAGGGTTCGACTAAGTTTGTATGATATTTTGGGACTTGATGGTATGTTTGGTTGAGGTCCCGAGGGGACTCGGGTGAGTTTCGGGTGGTTAACGGATCATTTTTGGACCTTGGTTGATGGCTGATATCTGCTGCTGTGTTTTTCTGGTTTCCTCATATGCGTTTGCGAAGGGTGTTTGTGAGATGGGAATTTTTGTTCTTCGCATTTGCGAAGAAGAGGACGTGAACGTGAAGGTGTGGTCTGTGTGCGCACTGCGAACGCGGGAGTGGTGTCGCATTCGCGAAGAGGAGTGAGGTAGCTGGGGATCCCCAGACTTTTGGTCTACGCGTTCGCGAGGCATGGGTCGTGTTCGCGAAGGTCAGGGTTGGTAAAGCATCGCATTCGCGAAGTGTTGGTCGTGTTTGCGAAGATTTAAACTGAGAGGTAGTCAAATTGGTCTACGCGAATGCGAGAGGACGGTCGCATTCGCGAAGAAGGAAATCTGGGCAACAATATTTAATTTCAAATTCGACGGTTTGAACCCATTCTTCATATTTTGAGCTAGAGACCACGGATTTGGGCAATTCTTGAAGGGATTTTCGTGGAGTTGATTGGGGGTAAGTGATTCTTACTTGATTTTGGATAAATTCCATGATTATGTCTTTAATTCCATCATCTAATTTGTGATTTTGTGTGGAAAATTGAGAAAAAAGAGGAAGTGTTCTTGAGTTAGATTTTTGAGGTTTTGAATGGGATTTTATTATCGGATTTGAGTAATTTTGGTATGGTTGGACTCCTGAGTGAATGGGCTTACGGGTTTTGTGACTTTTGTCGGATTTCGAGATGTGGGCCCAGGGCCGACTTTTGACCAATTTTGGATTTTGGCTTATAATTTCGTATGTTTCTTATGGAGTTGATTCCTTTAGTCCGTATTGATTGTATTGTACTACTTGTGGCTAGATTCGAGTTGTCTGGAGGCCGATTCGCGAGGCAAAGGCATATTGGAGTAGAGTTTTGCTCGAATTGAGGTAAGTAAAAGTTTTAAATCTGGTCCTGAGGGTATGAAACCTCGGATTTTGGTGTTATATGATTGTTTTGGAGGTGACGCACATGCTAGGTGACGGGCGTGTGGGCATGCACCGTGGGAATTGTGACTTGGTCCATTCCGTGAAACTGAGAAGTTGAATAAACTTGTTGTTAACTATATGCTCTTCATCTGTTATAGAAATTTGACTATGAATCATATTAGAGGCTATAATTAGGCTGTGTGTTGGTACTGTTGGGACCCACAGAGGTCGTGTTACATGTTGGATTACCTGCTAAATGCTATTTGTACTCAGTCTCAGTGTTATTCGCATATCATTTCTCCGTCTCTATTATTCTTGTTGATACATCATATTATTGCTATGTGGGCTGATTTTCCGGATTTTCGAGAGCCCGAGAGACTGGAGAGATTGCTAACTGAGTGAGGCCGAGGGCCTGATTGTGAGGATATTTATGGGATCGGGATGCATGCCGCAACATATTTTCATTGATTTATGCCATGATTTGGCTTGATATAGCGCTTGGGCTAAAGGAGACCCTCCGGAGTCTGTACACACCCCCAGTGAGCGCAGGTATCTACTGAGTGCGAGTGCCGAGTGATGAGTGTCGAGTGCTGAGTGACTGTGAGGAATGAGTGGCTGTGAGAAATGAGTGATTGTGAGGTTGGAGTGAATGGGAGGACTGAGTGATTGTTGTCCTTGAGAGGCTGTATATGATTTCATTGTTGTTGCACAGAGTTGCCATATATCATTGATTTTGGAAAACTTCTGAAGGATACTTTTATCTGGGTTTTACATGAATTTGGCACGAATAAACTGGTTTGACTTAATTTGTCGGATTTGAAAGCATGTCTACTTTTCTTGTTGAGACTACTGAAAATGAATTATAATTGTGTAGCTTGTCACTATCTTTCAGTTCCTTATTTATTATTGTTACTTACTGAGTTGGTTGTACTCACGTTACACCCTGCACTTCGTGTGCAGATCTAGGAGTTTTTGGATGCGGAGAGTGTTGATATTTTGCGTAGCTGATCGTTGGAGATACCGAGGTAGCTGCCTGGCGTTCGCAGTCCTTGTTTCTCCTTCCTTATTCTTTCTTTCATTGTATTTGGATCCAAACTGTTACAGTCGTTTCATTTTTAGATTGATTATGTATAGATGTTCATGGTTTAGTGACATCCCGATATTGGGAGCTTTTCCGCACTTGTATTTTGGGGTTTACCCCCCTGTTTATGAAAACTTTGCGTATTTCAAATGTCTTGAATTATTTTTCTGTTAAATATTTGGAGTATTTGGAAATGACAGTTTGCCTAGTACCATCGATAGACGCGGTCACGACAGGTTAGGATTTGGATCGTGACACTGAACTGAGGCAAATAAGTCATCATAGAAGAAGAAAAGGAATAATATGCTAAGGAAACAAAGCAACCAAAATACAAGTATGAATATCACAACGTATCAACCCCAATCCTTGTATCACCGCATGCGTATGAATATCACAACGTATCACAAATCTCACCTTAAATGCATAATATCACAACTTACCAAAGAAGTCATCAATAATGGTGTTTCCACAATAAATAGCCCATGGCTCAACCACAATATGCACAAAAGTCTCAACAATAACAACCGAAAGTGAATAATTCAACAAGCATGGTATTTCACATCCTTACAACTTTGCTTCAATGTGAATCACATCCTTTATAACTCAATACTAATTTCAACAGCAAGATATTCCAAAAAATAACAATTTCAAGTAAGGAACTCAACGATTAAATAATAAATAAGGAATAGAGGAACAATAACTTCAACTAAACATGTAAAGGCAATTAACACGTAAGAGATAAGATAAGTAAAGTATGTGAAGATATACTAATGATGATGAGTACAACATATTATGGTAACTCAATTAAAGGCATGAAAGGAATCTATATAGCTAATACCGGTCAATCACCATATTTAGCCTGTGTACACACTCGTCACCTTGTGTACACAACTTCCACATATCACAATTAACATTAAACAACACCAATCCTAAGGGGTAAATCCCCCCCACAAAGTTAGGCAAGATACTTACCTCAAAACACGCTAACGCAATCTACGAGTAAGCCTTTCCCTCGATTATCCAACTCCGTACGGATCGAATCTAGCCAAAACAACTTCATACCATAAATATAAACTAAAGGAAGCAATTCCAAACAATAAAGTTGCAATCTTTAAAGAGAAAAAAAAAGTGAACACAAAAAGTCAATCCCGGGACCGCATCTCGAAACCCGACCAAAATTATAAAATCCGAACACACATTCGATAATGAGTCCAACCATATAAGAATTACTCAAATCCAACTTCAAATCACCTTTCAAATCCCCAAAATTTAGTCTAAGAAGTTTTCATAATTGTTTCCCAAATTTCCAACTCAAATAACTAATTAAATGATGAAAATAATAATGGATTCATGTAATATAGCCAAATCTGAGTTAGAATCACTTACCCCGATGATTTCCTTGAAAAACCCTCAAAATATAGTCACAAACCGAGCTCTCTACGTCCAAAATGAAAAATGAGATGAAACCCCTACCTAAGCATTTTCTGCCCAGCTATTTGCGCACCCACGAGCTTACTGTCAGACTTGCGACGCTGCACCTGTGAAAACTCCATCGCAGGTGTGGTTCACACTAATGCCCTAAGTTTTCGCTTTTGCGGACCAAGCTAGTGCACATGCGCTCACGCACCTGTGGAAAGGCCTTTGCTTCTGTGACCCCGGGTCTTCCTGGCCACATCCGCATCTGCGACCAATTTCCTCGCACCTGCAAGTTCGTAGATGCGGAAAGAACCACGCATCTGCGATCACTACCTGGCCCCAAGATCCTCGCTTTTGTGATCAAATCCCCCGCACCTGCGTGTCCACACCTACGGCCAAACGCTCCACAGGTGCGATGACACCAAAATAGCAGCAGGTTCAGCAAATCAACCAATGTCCAAAATGATCCGATTCCATCCCGACTCACACCCAGGGCCCCCAGGACCCCGTCCGAATATACCATCAAGTCCCAAAACATATAACGGACCTACTCGAGACCAAAAATCACATCAAACAACATCAATTCTACAAATCGCAACCCAATTCAAGCCTATTGAAACTATGAACATCCAACTCCCAAAACTAACACCGAATCACATCAAAACAACTTCGATTAACCTCAAATTTTGCACACAAGTCATAAACGACATGATGCACCTATTCCAATTTCTGAAATTAGAATCCGACCCCGATATCAATAAAGTCAACTCCCAGTCAAACTTCTCAACCTTCCAAACCTTCAACTTCCTAACTTTCATCAATTCAAGCTGAAACGACCTACGAACCTCCAAATCAACATCCGGACTATGTGTCCCTTTTTAACTTAAGCCTCCAACATAGGGACTATGTGTCCCATTTCACTTTGAAACTCACCCGAACCAAAACCAAACATGCCCGACAAGTCACATAACCATAATACAATATAGAGTAGGTAATAAATAGGGTAAAGAGGCTAAAATACTCACAATGACCGGCCGGGTCGTTGCATTCTCCCCCTCTTAAAACTGATGTTCGTCCTCGAACGAGTATAGAGACATACCTAAAGTTGTGAAAAGATTAGTATAACGGCTAGGTATTTCATGCTGGGTCTCCCAAATCGCCTCCTCGACTGTTTGACCCTTCCACTGAACCTTCAATCAAGCAATGTTCTTTGACCTCAACTTTCGGACCTGCCTGTCCAAAATGGCCACCGGCTCCTCAACATACGAACCTATCCGCGCCATCAAAACACCATTCCAGGTTTGTTTTCACAAAAATTAATCTTTAGTCAACATTTCTAACTTAGGTTTCTAAACCAAGAACCAAAGGGTCAATCAACCTGAAACCTTTCCGGAATGAAACTAACCAATCCTGCAAGTTTTAAGACTACAAATACACATGTGTGAAGCATCAATAAGGGGAAACGAGGTGCAAATACACAAAACAACCGGTCGGGTCAGGATATTCTCCTCCAGTTAAAATAAATGTTCGTCCTCGAATGTGCAAAGAGACATACCTGAAGTGATGAAAATATAAGAATAATGACTCCGCATGTCGTGCTCAGTCTCACAGGTCACCTCCTTAACCGGGTGACCCCTCCATTGACCCTTCACTGAAGCAATATTCTTTGACCTCAACTTTCAGACCTGTTTGTCCAAGATAGCCACCGGCTCCTCAACATAAGTCAAATCCTTGTCTAATTGGACTGAGCTGAAGTCTAGTACATGGGACGGATCACCATAATACTTCTGGAGCATGGAAACATGGAACACCGAGTGGACCGCCGATAGGCTAGGTGCCAATGCAAGCTTTTAAGCCACCTCACCCACTCTCTCTAGGATCTCAAAAGGACCAATATACCTAGGGCTCAATTTGCTCTTCTTCTCGAACCTCATCACACCCTTCATGGGTGAAACCCACAGCAAAGCCCTCTCTTCCACCATAAATGCTACATCATGAGTCAGCATAACTCTTCTGTATGGACTGTGTTGTACGAAGCCGATCTTGAATCAACTTGACTTTCTCCAAGGCATCCCGAATCAAATCGGTGCTCGATAACCTAGCCTCACCTGACTCGAATCAACCAATTGGAGAACGACACCGTCTCCTATATATGGCATCATAAGGAGCCATTTGAATACTCGATTGGTAGATGTTGTTGTAGGCGAATTCTGCAAGCGGTAGGAACTGATCCCATTAACCCCCGAAATCCATAACATATGCGCGTAGCATATCCTCCAAGATCTTGATGAAGCACTCGGACCGTCTGTCCGTCTGGGGGTAAAATAATGTACTCATTTCAACTCGTGTGTCTAACTCATGCTGCACGACCCTCCACAAATGCGATATGAACTGCGTGCCTTGATCAGAGATAATTGACACCAACACACCATTGAGATGAACAATCTCATGGATATAGATTTGAGCCAGCTGCTCTGAAGAATAGGTAGTAACCACCGGGTTGAAATATGCCAACTTGGTCAACCTATCCATAATCACCCATACTGCATCAAATTTCTTCAAAGTCCGTGGGAGCCCGACTATGAAATCCATGGTAATAGCTCCCAATTCCACTCGGGAATCTCAAGTCTCTGAAGCAAATCGCCCAGCCTCTGATACTCATACTTCACCTGCTGACAATTTAAGCACCGAGCCACATAGTCCACTATATCTTTCTTCATTCTTCTCTACTAATAATGCTATCTCAAATCCTGATACATCTTAGCGGTACCCGGATGAATTGAATACCGCGAACTGTGGGCCTCTTCAAGATTTAACTCATGTAACCCATTTACATTGGGCACACATATCTGACCCTACATCTGCAACACCCCGTTATCTCCAATAGAAACCTTCATGGCATCGCCGTGCTGCACCGTGTCCTTAAGGACATGCAAATGGGGGGTATTCATATTGACGCTCTCTGATGCGCTCATACAAAGAAGACTGAGAAACCATGCAAGCAAGAACTCGGCTGGGCTCCGAAACATTCAGTCTCACAAACTGATTGGCCAAAGCCTGAACATCCATGGCTAGTGGCCTCTCTGCTACGTGTAAGTATGCCAAACTACCCATACTCTACGCCTTTCTACTCAAGGCATAGACCACCACATTGGCCTTCCTGGGATGATACATAATAGTGATATCATGGTCTTTTAGAAACTCTAACCATCTCCGCTACAACAAATTAAGATCCTTTTGCTTAAACAGATGTTGGAGACTCTGGTGGTCGATATAGACCTCACATGGAACACGGTACAAATAGTGCCTCCAAATCTTCAATGCATGAACAATAGCTTCCAATTCCAAGTCATGCAACAAATAATTCATCTCATGACACTTCAACTACCGAGACGCGTAGGCAATTATCCTACCGTCCTGCATCAACACCGCGCCAAGCCCAATATGTGACACATCACAATACACAATGTAAGACTCTGAGCCCGTAGGCAACACTAATACTGGGGTTGTAGACAAAGCATTCTTGAGATTTTGAAAGCTCGCCTCACACTCCTTGGACCATCTGAAAGGAGCACCCTTCTAGATCAATCTAGTCCAAGGTTTAGAAATGGATGAGAAACCCTCTACGAATGGCAATAATACCCGACCAAACTAAGGAAATTTCGAATCTTAGTAGCTGAAGATGGTCTGGACCTACTCTGAACTACCTCAATCTTTTTTGGATCTACCTTGATCCCCCCACTAGACACCACATGACCCAAAAATGCCATTGAATCAAGCCAAAATTCACACTTGGAGAATTTTGCATATAACTTCTTCTCCCTCAAGGTCTGAAGCACGATCCTCAAATGCTACTCATGATCCTTTCGGCTACGATAATATACCAAGATGTTGTCAGTAAACACAATGATGAATGAGTCAATATATGGTTGGAATACACTGCTCATTAGGTGCATGAATATTGCTGGGGCATTGGTCAGCCCAAATGACATCACGAGGAACTCGTAGTGAGCACCCCGAGTCCTGTAGGTAGTTTTGGAATATTCGGATCTCGAATCTTTAACAGATGATACCCCAACCTCAAATCAATCTTTGAGAACACTCTAGCACCCTAAAGCTGGTCAAATAAGTTATCAATGCACAGTAGTGGGTACATGTTCTTCATTGTAACCTTGTTCAACTACCTATAATCAATACACATCTGTATAGTACCTTCCTTCTTCTTCAAAAACAAAATTAGAGCACCCCAATGTGACACACTAGGGCAGATGAAACCCTTATCAAGCAACTCTTGCAACTGTTCCTTTAACTCCTTTAACTCCACTAGTGCCATGCGATATGGTGGAATAGAAATGGGCTGAGTGCCTGACACTAGGTCAATACCAAAATCAATATCCCTATCGGGCGGCATACCTGGTACGTCTACTGGGAACACATATGGGAAATCCTTCACTATTGAAACTGACTCAACGGTATGAGTATCAACACTAACATCCCTTACAAAGGCTATATATGCTTCACACCCATTCTCAACCATCCTATGTTACTTAAGAAAGGACACAATCCTGCTAGGAATATAATCCAATGTACCCCTCTACTCCAACCGCGGCAAACCTGGCATAGCCAATGTCACAGTCTTGGCATGACAATCCAGAATAATGTGATAGGGTGACAACCAGTCCATGCCCAAGATCACATCAATGTCTACCATAATGAGTAGCAATAGATCAACTCTTGTCTCAAAACCACCAATAACAACTAAACACGATCGATAAGTAAAGTCCACAACAATGGAATCTCCCACAAGCATGGACACATATCAAGGAAAACTCAAAGAATCACAAGATATATCCAAATACGGAGCAAAGTAAGATGACACATATGAATAAGTGGATCCCGGATCAAATAAGACTGATGCATCCCTATGACAAACCGGAACCATACCTGTGATGACAACACGCGATGCAACCGCCTTCGTCCTACTAGGAAAAGCATAGAAACGAGCCTACACTCCCCCTCTAGGAGACCTCTACCTGCCTAACTTCGACCCCTAGCTGATGGGGCAGGTGGAGTGGTTACTAGAGCAGCAACGATGGCCTACGAGCCTGTGGACCCTATGGAATCCGGTGAGACTATGTAGTCTACGAAGATGCGCCCCTCCTGTGTCTAGGACAATACCTCACCTTATGTCTGGTATCACCATACTCAAAAAGCTCTCGGTGGGCGTGGCTGATGAAACTGAACCTGGCCTGGTCGGCTAGACTGACCACTAAAGGTACCCCGTGCAGGAGGTGCACTAGAAAGTGGCTGAGCAAAATGGGCAACCAGGGACCACGGAATAGCAGGAGCACCACTAGTAGCTAGAAGTATTGAATTAACTGGGTGGCTCAGATAGCCTCTGCCATGATAGGCTACAACTGGAGCGCGACCACCACTATATCCTACCGAATCTTGAGGCCTCTTGGCCTCCCTGTGTTCTCTCTCACTGCCCCGCATACCCTCCAACCTCCACGTGATCTCTACCACCTGCTGATATGAAGTATCTTCTCCAACTCTCGAGCCATGCTGAATCAAATACCATAGTTGAGCCCCTTGATGAATCCGCAGACTCGCTCTCTGACTGTGGAAACAAAGGTAGGTGCCTGTCGGGACAACTCATTGAATTTGATAGCATACTCTGATACCGCCATAGTCTCCTAACACAGCTGCTCAAACTCTATGCGCCATGCATCCCAAAGGGTCTGGGGAACAATTTCTCTCCAAAACATCTCTGAAAACTGAGCCCAAGTGAGTGGGGCTGCATCAGCTGGCCTACCCTCCTCGTAAGCCTGCCACCACTGATACGTTGCTCATGACAACTAAAATGTAGTAAAAGAAACTCCACTCACCTTCACAATACCCATGGTATAGAGAATACGATGGCACGTCTATAGAAAACCATGTGCATCGTCGATAGCTGTGTTACCGAAAGTAGGAGTATCATACTTCTTGAACCTCTCAATTCTCCTCTGCTCCTCTTCTAATGCCGCTGGCCTGACCTCAGGTTGAACTGGAATAACTGGTTATGCTGGTATAACACCTGGGAGCTAGTCAATGTGGACCCACTGCTCTGGAGTATGGGCCGCGAGATTCTGAGCTCCTCCCCTAGTCTGAGATGTAACTGGTGCAAGGGGAATCAATCTTACCTGAGCTAGAGTGCGGAACATGCTCAAAAATTATTCTAGGGTCTCCTAAAGTCTACGGGAGGTAACAGGCATGTCGGGTGCATGTCCGCAACTACAGCTACTGGTGGCTCCTCAATCACTGCTCGGGTAGGTGCTTTGGCTGCAGCACATGCCCCGACCCTGGCCTCGTGCAGCTCAAGCAAGGGGTGCGGGTGTCTGATTATCGGATCCAGCAGTGTGTGTCCTCATCATCTCTGAGATAATAGAAAGACAAAGATTCAGATTTTGAAGTCAACCAATTCACGCGATAATGAATCAAAGGAGTGGAATTTCCTAATAGTTCGGTAGTCTCTCGAAGATAAGCACAGACGTCTCCGTACTGATCTACAAGACTCTACTAAACTTACTTATGACTCGTAGCACCTATGAACCTAGAACTTTGATACCAGTTTGTCACGAACCTAAATTTCCACCTTAGGATGTCGTGATGTCACATAGTCTCTAGGACTAGGTAAGCCTAAAATTCAAGAGAAAAAAATAAAGACATGAAAACATGATATAAACTAATAAGTCTCATAAAAATTTCAATACTGAATCTCAGCTACAATACTCCCAAAATCTGATGAAATTAAGTTATAAGCTCTACAGAAATGTGCTAAAATATCAAATACATCACTGTCTGAATAGAGGATAAACAGTAATAAGAGAATGGAGGAAGGTGACTCCAAGGCCTGCACATGTCGAGAAGGTAAACTTTGAAGTCTCCAGAAATAGCTGAATGATCACTAGCGTCGAGCACAGACATATGTACCTAGATCTACACAAATATATGCATAAGCGTAGTATGAGTACAACACAATGGTACCCCGTAAGTATCAAGCCTAACCTCAATAGAGTAGTGACGAGGCTAGGTCAAGACACCTAGTAGGATAAGAAAACTGAACAGAATATAACATAGTCTAATAATGGAAAGTGAGGAAGTAAATAATAGACAAGCAGTTCAATACAGTAAGCTAACAACAAAAATTTAAGCGGTAAGGCAACAAGTAGTGAACACATGATGATACACCAAGTAGTCAATGCGGAAAATTACAAGTAAGACAATGAAGAAAACAACAAGAACTATTCAACAAACAAGCCTCTTTTAGCATGGAATGTACAACAAGAATCACAATTGAGGTACCACGCCTCATATTCACATTTCACAATTTGAATCACAATATTTTCTTATATCACTGTGTGAGCCTTGTATTTATTTTTGAAAATATTTTTCCGAAATAACTATATGCGTTTTAGCCCCCTATCTCACCACGTGGCTTTAAGTAATTCCCTTACTAGAAACACGCGTATAAATCCATCTTATCTCACCGCATGCGTATCAACCATAACCTTATACCACCGCATGTGTATCAATATGAAAACACAATAATCAACTTGCACCACATGTGCCCATATGCCACAACACTTGCCAAAATCAACAATAGCAATGTTACCAAAACGTATCGCCCATGGCTTATTCACAATGTATACAAGAATCTCAATAACATCAAAATGAATGAGGAATACTCAACAAGGAAAATATATCTCAACAATAACAACTTCAACCTTAATATGTTAATGGCATCCACAACTTCAACATCAATAACCCAACACGAAGATATTCCATGAAATAACAACTTCAAGCAAGAGTAATTGAACAATAAAGGATATAATAAGACAATAAGAGAGGTAGTAACTTCAACTAAACCATACGAGCGCAATTACAACAACAAAGGGTAGAACAGATACTAACAACGTCAATTAGAGCATGTTTGAGGATATTTAACAATGAAAGATGTAACATGTTATAACAAATTCAATTAAATGCATGGAGAAGTCTAAAATTCTAAACCGGTCAAAATACAACTTATAGCTCGTGTACACACTCGTCACCTTGTATACACGTCTTTCACATAGTACAATTAGCACCAACAATCCAAATCCTAAGGGGTAGTTCCCCCACACAAAGTTAGGCAAGATACTTACCTCAACTAGTCCAAATGAACATTCGAAAATAGCTTTCCCCTAAAATTTGCCTCCTACACAACTCAAATCTAACTTAAAATGACTTAATATCATCAAACAATGCAAGGGAAACCAATTACAATAGATAAAGCTTTGATCTTTACATAATTTTCCAAAAGTCAACCCCGGGCCCGCCTGATCAAAACCCGGGTCCAATGGTAGATTTCGATTACCCATAACCCCACGATTCCATATATGTATTTTGTTTTCAAATCCGAGTCCAAATCGACTCTCAAAACCCAAATCTTCATTTTTCAAAACTTTGAGTAAAATCCCCAATTTTTCTCTTTGATTCTGATAAATTTGATGTTAAATCTAAGATATAATCATGAAATATAGTTGGAAATTGATTAGAATCACTTACCTAGTATTTATAGATAAAACAAACCCCTCTACAAATCGCCTCCTACCGAGTGTAGGGTTCTAAAATGATATGAAATCCCAACTTCCTAACCTTTTGTTCAGTTGCAGATGTTTCAATTGCGACACTGGGTTTGCAATTGCGAACCCTCGCGATTGTAAAGAATTTCTTGCAATTGCGGCTACTAACATCCTAAGTGGGAAGTCGCAATTCTGAAGCCTGTTCCCTTCACAAATGTGACACTTTTGTCGTAAATGTGAGTCTACCCTATTCCACAACATCTTCACAATTATGATCCAAGTGTCGCAATTGTGAAACCTGAGACCCCCTGCTATGATCGCAATTGCGATGCTGGTGTTCGATGTAGAGTGAATTTCAAGGAATACAAAGACCAACATCTAGAATTATGAAAAATAACATCTAGAATTGCGACACGATCAAAATAAAAAAATAACATATAGAATTATGAATCAAACATCAAAACGCATGAATTTTAAAGAAAAGTTCGATGTAGAGTGAATTTCAAGGAATACAAAGACCAACATAGAATGAATTATATTTTCCAAAATTATGTAATTTTCTGGTAAATATTTCAGGTTGAAGAAATACCACCGGTAAGAACAATATATAAGAACAAAACAACACTATTGAGAAAGAGAAGACCTTAAAACAAATCAAACTTATAACGCAGAAATCCTTGAAGGAGGGAGAAAGATAATCATACCAAATCATGCCAAGAAAGAATGTTGTCCAACAGACCTTGTTGAAGAACTAGCTATACTCTTATGGTGGTTAACTCCGCCTCTAACGAATATCCAGAATCAACACTACGAGGCAACGAATATTATAGCGATGATAAAAGCTTCCTTATGCTAAATCTGCTAGATTCACCTTCGATTTTGCCTTAGACCATTTGGGGAGTTCTAATGGGGGGTTTGAGAGCATTTGAGTGAATTTTGAGTGGGTGATACTTCCTAAAAATTAGAGAGAGAGAGTTGTTCTACCTTTTATACCATATCCAGCTTAAGAATTTTGCCGCCCCACATGCAAAATGGGTCGCCCCGCACCGGCTGCTGTGCCCGGTGGGATAGCTAGCAAAATCTAGTTGCTTGCAGTCGCCTCTTACATGTTAACGTGTCTCTATATGGTTGGTTGTACTTAAACCTCATAAATCTTGAACTTCACACGTGAAGAAAATAGGGTGGCATGTAACAGCGGGCTGGATAGTTCGATACTTGGGTTCTCTTTCTTTATTGCATATTCGAGTTATTTCTTGTTGGCGCATTGATAACGTTGTATGGGATTTTAGACATTGATTGATATGGCTTATTTCCCGAACAGTTTGTACTGGGTGAGATGAGGTTGTTGGGTTTGGAATCAATGTAATCGAATTGCTATAATGTATATCGGAGTGAGAAGGTCACTAATTAGTTCAGAAGGCAGTAGTGGTTCCCGTCAAGTAGAGAGACTCTGTGAGTTAATGATTTGAGTTTATGAGTTTCTACACACATCTTTCATCATTGCAAGGGTTGGAACAGGGCTTGCATGTGTCATGAGGTGTATTATGGGCATCGGGTTCCTAAACATTGCAACTATTATGGTCGGAGGATGTTACTATGGGCAAATGAATTTTGCGGTGCAATGTGTGATTATAGTATGGGTGTATGGTAATGTTTCGGTACAGTGTGTTGAGATTGAGACGGTGTACGTTTGCTAGAATCAGACCTTGTGGAAAATTCTGGATGTTGGAATTTGGTTCTGAGGCTTGTGGGCTAAGGTAGCAGGAAGGGTCTTCAGTTTGGGTTAAACTAATGTGCTCATATGGATCGTGGTGTCACGGGTAGGTGCACGAGGTATTACACAGTGATTTTTGACAACTTTGGAATGGTTCTTGGCATGTTTGAGGACGAACGTATATTTAAGTATGACAGAATGTAACAACCTGACTGGCCATTTTGAGATATAGCACATCGTTTGGTGGTTTGAGGCCTTGAGTAACTTTACTTTATGTATTATGACTTGCACGTGTGGTTCGTTTTAATTTTTGGGAAGTTCGGCGTTGATTTGAAAGAATAATTTTCAATTCAGAAGCTTTAAGTTTGAAGAGTTGACTAAGATTTGACTTTTGAGTAAACGACCTCGAAATTAGGATTGGAAGGTTCCTATAGGTTTGCAAGGTGATGTCGGACTTGGGCGTATGTTTGAGTTGAGTATCGTATGGCGTTTTGGCGCTTAATATCGGAAGTTTGCATTTTGAAGGTTTTGAAATTTACTAAGTTTGACTTAGATTAGACTTTGGTTTTATCAAATTTCGGGAGTGTACCGAGACCTTGAATATTTTTATTTAATTGATTGGAACTTATGTGTGATATTTGGTCGTGATACAGAATGTCTAAGTCTAATTTAGATGCATTTGCCGAAATTTGAAGGCTTGAAAGTTAAAAGAAGGATTTTGATCGTTGATTTGTGGTTTTGATGTTATTTGTGGCATTTTGAGCTTTTAGATAAGTTTGGATAAGGTATTGGGACTTGTCGGTGTGATTGGACAGGGTTCCAAGAGCCTCGAGTGTGTTTCAGGGTGGTTTCAGACCATTTCTCCCTGTTTTGCAACTGCTGGTTTCTGGTGTACTTGGTGTGCATCGCGATCGCGAATGGAGATTTGCGATGCCAAGAGTAACCGGGAGGTGGGGGCCTGCTGTTCTTCGCGTTCATGGAAGGGGCACTACGATCGCATAGGTTCCTGGGCTAGGTCATTGTGTTCGCGTTTGGTTGTACGCGAAAGGTTGGAGCCAGGCTAGAGGAGTTAGTCTTCGCAAACGTGAAAGGGGTTTCGTGTTCACGTTAGAATGGCTGGTAGTGTTTCACCATCGAGGGGAGGTCGATCGCGATCACAAAGGTTATTTTGGTCAGCTGGGATATTTCTTCTTCACTATCACAAGGCTTTGGATTGCAATCACGATGGGCAACGCCTGGGCAGTGTATAAGTTGGCAAATCGGGTTATTTCTCATTTTCATCACATTTCTCATATGGAGTCAATTTTGGGGTGATTTTGGAGGGGGATTTTCATCATCCATCCCAAGGTAAGTGATTTCTACATATTGTGAGTTAAATACATGAATAATATAGGGATTTGAACATGTAAATTGGTGAAAATTGTTGAATTTTTGAAGAAAACATAGAAATGATAATCTTAGATTTTGACCACAAAATTGGCCATGAAAATAGGAATAAATTGTATATTTGAGTTCGTGGTGCTATGTGTAATAATTATCTTCAAAAACAATTTCGGACTCAGGGCGCGTGGGCACGGTGGTTGACTTTTTTGAGTTTTCAAGTGGAGTTGGGAATTATTAGAAATTGTTAAATTACGAGTCTTTGAGTTAATTTTGATTGGTTTGCACGTTGTTTGACTAGTGTCGGATTGTATGGCATTGATTTAAGGAGTTAGAGAGGTGTCAGAGCCAGTTATCGGATTTCAGAGCAAGGTAAGTCTCTTGTCTAACCTTGTGAGGGAGAAATTACCCCGTAGTTGTTATATTTGTTATGTGCTACATGTTATGGGGGCTACATACTTATGAGGTGATGAATGTAATGACCCGATCGATCGATTTTCTTTTTAGATCCCCATTCCCTTAATTAAGACTCCCCGTATGTGCCTTTGCTGTTTTATGTCTTACGAGGATGGTTGACTTGGGGTTTGGAAGGGTTCAGGTTGAAATCAGAACACTTAGTTCCTCAGTAGTGGCCTATAATGGTCAAGTTTGACTTGAGTCAGAGTTTTGAGTAAACGACCTCAGAATCATGATTTGACGGTCGAAATAGGTTCATATGATAATTTTGGACTTGGACGTATGTTCGGATGACCTGGGAGCATTTTAGCGCTTAATGTGGAAAGTTGGCACATTGAAGGTTTTCAAGATCTTTAAGTTTGGTTTGGAGTAGGATTTGGTGTTATCGAGGTCCGTTTGGAATTCTAAGCCCAAAATAGTTTCGTTTGAAGTTCATAAATTGATTCTATTTGCTTTTAGGGTGCGATTCTTAGTTTTGATGTTGATTTACGCATTCTAAAGGTTTGAGCGAGTCCGTTTTATGTTTACGAACTTGTTGGTATGTTTGGTCGAGGCCCCAGGCCCCCCGTGTAGGATTCGGAGGGTCGACAGAGCTTGATTGCACTTTGGAGAAGAGCTGAAGGTGGCTAGCATCTGTTGTGTTCGCACCTGCAGTGGGAATGGCCGCAGGAGCGGCACCGCAGGTGCGGCATCTTATTTGTAGAAGAGGGATGGAGGGGAGTCAGCGAGGTCCGCATAAATGAAAAATTTCCGTAGAAGCAAACTCGCTTATGAGATGAAGGGGTACGCAGATGAGGAGAGAGGCAGCATGGCCATGGTCGCAGGTACGCGAGCGGATTTGCAGGCACGGATGCACAGGTGTGAGAGGTGAGCTGCAGAAGCGGGCTCGCAGTTGCGGGACTTGGCCACAAGTGCGGTTGGTCGTGGTTCGTGCATGTTTCGCAAATGTGGACAATCGGCTGTAGGAGATGTTCCGCATAAGCGGAGATTCTTCCGTAGGTGCGGAAAACCGTTGGGGCAGAAGGGGTGCTTTTATATCGGGCTTAGGCTCATTTTCTTCATTTCTCTCACTTGTTGGTCAAATTTAGATCTATTTGAGGAGGAATTTTCACCTAGCACTTTGAGGTAAGTAATTTCTATACAATATGAGTTTAAATCATGCATTATGGGTAGATTTTAATATGGAAATTTTGGAAATTTTAGGAGATTGTTGGAAAACTTAGGTTTTGATAAAAATGGGATTAGACCACGAAAATGATTATGGAATCGGGTAGAAATTATATATTTGGATTTGTGAGGCTATGGGTAATATTTATCTTTGAAAATCTTCGAAATCCGGGCACGTGGGCCCCGGGGTGAATTTTAGGAATCTTCCAATTTGAGTTGGGTTATGAATCTAGAAGCTAAATTATGAACTTTTGAGTATATATTGATTAATTTATATAATATTTGACTAGTTTTGGATTGTCTGGCATCGACTTCAAACTTTTAGAGCTAATTTGTAGACCGGAAAGTGAGCTTGGGAACGAGGTAAGTCTCTTGCCTAACCTTGTAAGAGGAAATTTATCCCATAGGTGTTTGAATTGCTATTTGCTACTAATTATGGATGCTACGTACGCACGAAGTGACGAAAGTCCGTGCGTAGCTAGAATTCATGTTATGTCCGGGTAGACATGGGCCTTTATTATGCTCTTACTTGTACTATTTGGACTCAACTTGTTAGATTAATTACTTCCGTTAAAAAGTAAAACTTGGTTAAAGATTATGTTAAACCGAACTTCATTTCTTAGAGAGTTGGCGGAAATGTCTAATTATTGATGGAAATTTTATTCTTTTGATGGGTTTACCTCGGAGCTGTATATGTGAGATTTGAAATCCCAAAAGTTTCCATATTCCAGTAGATCAAATCGAATGCCTCGACAATATTTATATATATATGGGATGCATCCATAGATCGGACCGTACGATCTCGATAGTGTATGTACATGAATATTATGGATCGGGCCCTATTATATAATCTTGAAAATTATTTATTTTGCCCACTAGTAAGTGTCGAAGTCAACCCCTCGTCACTACTTCTTCGAGGTTAGACTGAATACTTACTGGGTACATGTTGTTTATGTACTCACCCTACACTTCTGCACTAATCGTGCAGGATCTGAGGCAGGTGCACCTGGCAGCCATTCAGGCACTCACCCCTGCTACCCGGAGGCTTAGTGGTGAGCTGCTCTCTATGCTTGTTCTGCAGCGCCCGAAGTCTCTTTTTGTTGCATTTATTTTATGTTTATCTTACTCCAGATAGTAGTATAGGATATTTTGTATATTATACTAGTTTGCTCGTGCATTTGTGGCACCGAATTTTGGGAGATTCTAGTAGACATTTTATCGTTTTGGGTATTTAATTCACTACTTTACTCTTTTATTAATTTGATGCTTGGTTTTACGATAATTTCCTACTAATAGCTATCTCATTAACTAAAAATCAGTTACTTTAAAAATATTAAAATGAACAATTAAATAGGTAGATCATTGTTGGCTTGCCTAACGACGACGTTGGGTGCCCTCACGGACTATAATGGAAATTGGGTCATGACAGCTTGGTATCAGAGCACTAGGTTCACATAGGTTTCACAAGTCATGAGCGGTCCTAAAAGAGTCTTGCGGATCGGTGCGGAGATGTTTGTACTTATCTTCGAGAGGCTATAGGGTGTGAGGAAGCTTCTCTTTCTTCATCTCCTATCGTGCAATTGATGTTGTGATAAGTATCTTATTTTATTCTCTCAGAGATGGTGAGTACGCGCGCGGCAGAACCCATCAAAACTCGGCAGTGGAGGAGCTGCTCCTCATGTTGTTAGAGGCCGAGATAGAGGCCAGGGGAGAGCTCTAGCTCGTGCTAGAGTACGAGGGCATCTATGAGTTGCTCCCGTTGTACCACCAGCAGATCCAGTAGAGGATCCTATTATTTAGGAGCAGGGCGAGGTTCCTGTAGCTGAGCCGACTCCGACAGATTTCACATCCGCACCGGGATTTTAGGAGGTCATGGGCCGCATGCTCCGGTTTATGGGCTCGTATGCTGGTTTATTTCCAGTAGACCCAACCACAACTCAGGTGGGAGGGGAAGCACAGACCCCTATCGCTCAGGCTCCAGGGCATGCTGCTGCTATATATCAGACCTTAGGTGCATTACCTTTGGGTGGAGCCTAGCCAGTTGCAGCGGCTACACTAGAGCCTAGATCAGTTGCGGCCGTCGATCCGCATAAGCTGTTGGATAGATGGACCGGACTTCATCCTCCAGCCTTTGGTAGTGAGTGACATGAGGACCCCCAGGATTTTATTGACTGTTGCAGGGACAGACTGCGTAACATGAGGGTATTGGAGTCTAACGGGGTGGACTTCACCACATTTTAGTTTGAGGGCAGGGCCTGTAGATTGTGGCAATCCTATCTTCTCAGCAGACCATCCGATTCTCCTCCCTAGACTTGGGACCAGTTCACACATCTCTTTCTGGATAGATATATTCCACTCTCTCCAAGGGAAGAGTTGCGGGGTCAGTTCGAGCAGCTCTAGCAGGGTCAGATATCGGTGATGGACTATGAGGCGAGATTCTCCTAGTTGTCCGCCATGCACTTATGATACTCCCCACCGATGCAGAGAGAGTGCAGAGGTTTTTTGCAGGCTTGAATTATGGTATTCATGTTACTATGGTTTGAGAGGTGGAGATGGGGACTCCCTACGAGCAGGTTATAGAGATTGCTCGGTGGATTGAGGGTATTCGCACCCAGGGCCGATTGTATACAACAGGGGAGAAGAAGCCTCGACATTCTGGAGGTTTCAGCGGTGCTCCATTTGGGGGCAGAGGTCAGTTCTTGAGGGGTCAGTCCAGTAGACCCACTTATTCAGCACCACCGCCATCTCGGGGTGCACCAGTGTGGCCCTATTTCAGTGCCATTCTAGAGAGCTCCTACTGTCCACCGGCTATCCAGGGCCCTTCCAGCAGGTATTCAGGTCCCCAGGTCTAGACTTAGGGGTAATCATCTTCCGCACCGAGAGGCTGCTATGAGTGTGGGGAGCTTGGTCATATAAGGAGATCTTGCCCCAGGTTTCTGGGCAAGGCAGTGCAGTAGGGCCAGCAGGGCCACGAGCCCATGATTACTGCGCTAGCTACCATACCGACCGTCTGACCAGCCAGAGGCAGAGGGTAGGTGGGTAAGGGTCACCCTAGAGGTGGAGGCCAGTTAGGTGGCGCTCCAACTAGGTTCTATGCCTTTCCAGCCAGACCAGATGCAGTGGCCTCAGATGCTGTAATTACATGTATTATTTCTGTCTACGCTAGGGATGCTTTGGTACTATTTTATCTAGGATCTACGTATTCATCTATTTCATCTTTGTTTCCTCATTTTCTAGGTGTTCCTCGCGAGTCCTTGGGTACTCCTGTATATATGTCCATGCTAGTGGACGATTCTGTTGTTGTGGATTTAATTTACCGGTCCTATATCATGACTTTCTGTGGTTTTGAGACTAGAGCGGATCTTTTGTTGCTCGACATGACCAACTTTAAGGTCATCCTAGGCATGTACTGGTTGTCTCCATATCATGTCATCCTTGATTGCCATGCCAAGGCTATACCTTGGCGATACCAGAGTCACCTAGATTAGAGTGTAAGGGTACATCTATCAGCACACCTAGTTAGGTTATTTCTTTCCTGAAGGCTCGACATATAGTCGAGAAGGGTTGTTTGGCTTATCTGGCTTATGTTTGGGATACTGCCGTAGAGACTCCTATGATTGATTTAGTGCCCATGGTGTGGGAGTTCTCTGATGTGTTTCCTTCTAATTTACCAGGCATGCCACCAGATGGTGATATCGATTTCAGTATTGATTTGGCACTAGATACCCAGCCTATCTCTATTCCACAGTGCCGCATGGCTCCGAAAGAGTTGAAAGAGTTGAAGGAGCAGCTTGAGGAGTTGCTAGCAAAGGGGTTCGTCAGGCCGAGCATGTCACCTTGGGGTGCACCGATGTTATTCGTGAAAATAAAGGATGGGAGTATGCGAATGTGCATTGATTACCGCTAGTTGAACAAGGTTACCATTAAGAACAAGTACCTGTTGCCACGTATTAATGATTTGTTCGACAAGTTGCAGAGTGTCATGGTGTTCTCTAAGATTGATTTGAGATATAGGTATCATCGTCCGAAGATTCATGCTTCGGATGTTCCAAAGACGGCTTTCCGGTCTAGATATGGCCTCTTTGAGTTTCTGGTGATGTCTTTCGGCTTGACCAATGCCCCGACAACGTTCATGGATTTGATGAACCGAGTGTTCAGGCCATATCTTGACTCATTTTTCATTGTCTTCATTTATGCCATATTGATCTACTCGCATAGTATGGAGGAGCACGAGCAACATTTGAGAGTTGTGCTTCCGACATTGCGGGAATAGAAGCTTTATGCTAAGTTCTCCAAGCATGAGTTCTGGTTAGATTCTGTGGCATTCTTGGGACATGTTGTGTCAGGTGAGGGTATTAAGGTGGATCTTAGGAAGATCGAGGCAGTCCAGAGTTGGCCTCATCCTACTACAACGACCGAGATCAAGAGTTTCTTGGGGTTAGTAGGTTATTATCGTCGGGTTGTGGAGGGCTTCTCATCTATTGCAGCACCTTTGACTAGATTGACTCAGAAGGGTGCTCCGTTCCGATGGTCCGATGATTGTGAGGCGAGCTTTCAGAAGCTCAAGACAACTTTGACTAAAACACTGGTTTTGGTGTTGCCTTCCGGTTCAGGGATGTATATTGTGTATTGTGACACCTCACGCGTTGGCCTGGGTTGTATGTTGATGCAGGAGGGGCGAGTTATTGCATATGCTTCACGTCAGTTGAAGCCACACGAGAAAAATTACCCCATACATGATTTGGAGTTGACCGCGATAGTTCATGCTCTCAAGATCTGGAGGCATTATCTTTATGGGGTATCCTGTGAGGTTTACACCGATCATCGCAGCTTGCAGCATTTGTTCAAGTGGAGGGATCTCAATTTGAGGCAGCGCAAGTTGCTTGAGTTACTAAAGGACTATATTATTACCATCCTTTATCATCCGGGAAAGGCGAATGTGGTTGCGGATGCCTTGAGCAGAAATGCGGAGAGTATGGGTAGTTTGTCATTCATTTCAACAGAGGAGAGGCCATTGGCTTTGGACATTCAGTCCTTGGATAACAGACATCTGAGGTTTGATATTTCAGAGCCCAGTCGAGTTCTCACATGCGCCGTGGCTCAATCTTCATTATTTGAGCGGATCAAGGATCGTTAGTACGATCCGCACTTGCTGGTTCTTAGGGAGACATTACTACAGGGTAGTGCCAAGGAGGCTACCATCGGTGAGGATGGTGTTCTGCAACTCCAGGGTCATTTATGTGTTCCTAATGTAGCGGATTGAGGGAGAAGATTCTAGAGGAAGCACACAATTCTTAGTATTCTATTCATCTAGGTTCTACGAAGATGTATCGCGACCTGAGGCAGCATTATTGGTGGCTTCGGATAAAGAAGGGCTTAGTTGAGTATGTAGAGAGATGCCTAAATTACCAGCAGGTTAAGTGTGAGCACCAGAGGCCAGGTGGCCTACTCCAGTAGATGGTTATACCGGAGTGGAAATGGGAGCGGATCACTATGGACTTTGTAATTAGGTTGCTGCGGACACTGAGGAAGTTTGATGCCATTTTGGTCATTGTCGATAGGTTGACCAAGTCAGCCCATTTTATTCCAGTTGTGACTATGTACTCTTCAGAGAGATTGGCCTAGATTTACATTCCGGAGATTGTTCGGTTTCATGGTGTACCTTTTTCCATCATTTCAGATAGGGGCCCTCAGTTCACTACGCACTTTTGGAGAGTAGTACAGAGTGAGTTGGGCACCCGGGTAGAGTTCAGCACAACCTTTCATCCGCAGAACGATGGGCAGTCGGAGCGGACGGTTCAGATCCTGGAGGATATGCTCAGAGCATGTGTGATTGACTTAGGAGGGCAGTGGGATCGATTCTTATCTTTGGCCAAGTTTTCTTATAACAACAGTTATCAGTCCAGCATTGAGATGGCTCCATTTGAGGCTTTGCATGGTCGGCGATGTCGTTCGCCCATTGGATGATTTGAGCCCTGCGAGGCTAGGTTATATGGCACCGATTTAGTGAAGGATGCCTTGGAAAAGGTAAAGTTTATTCAGGAGCGACTTCGCACAGCACATTCTAGACAAAAGAGTTATGCGGATCAGAAGGCACATGATTTATAATTTATGGTGGGTGAGAAGTTTCTCTTGAAGGTCCCGCCGTTGCAGGGAATCATGAGGTTCGAGAAGAAGGGCAAATTGAGCCCAAGGTTTATTGGCCCATTCGAGGTGTTGAGGCAAGTTGGGGAGGTTGCTTATGAGGTTGCTTAGAAGGTTTTGTATATTCTGCTAATTTGCTCATGCACTTGTGACACCGGGTTTTGGGAGTATTCTAGTAGATATTTTATCATTTTGGGTATTAAATTCATTACTTTACTCTTTTCTTTATTTGATGCCTCGTTTTACTATAATTACCTACTAATAGCTATCTCATTAACTAAAAATCAGTTACTTTAAAAATATTAAAATGAACAATTAAATGGGCAGATCAATGTTGGCTTGCCTAACAACGACGTTGGGCGCCATCACAGCCTATAGTGGAAATTGGGTCGTGACAACGAGTGTCCGTGCGTATGCTAGAATTCCCGATTAGGTCCAGGTAGACTTAGGCTCACGTCATGTTTTAATTGTAATATTTTAGTTATTCTTGCCTGTTTAAATGCTTTAGTTTATATTGTTGCCTGAGACTAGACTTGCGTAGAGTATCATACTTAATATTTTAGATACCTGGCGAACTACCTGATAAGAAGTAGAGATTATACTTACTTTTATGAGTTTCTCCCGTGTTGTACAAATTTGTCTGAATGTTAATTGAAATTAGTAACTCACACATATATTTGTGAGTGGGGTTAGTGACTCGTCAAGTTTCACTATTCCAATGGGATTGGTCTGAGCGCCTTAGCAATATCATTATGGGATCAGAGCGTTCACCTCAACAGTATTATCCGATTCATCTATGGTTCGTGCCGGTTGACCCTGGGCGGTGTACACGATTATGGAATCAGGCTTAATGCCACAGCGGTACTATTTTAAGAAAGGGTTGTACGCCATGGCAGAAAATTATGCCTTTACTCTTATGGGATCGAGTCACTCACCTTGGCAGGATCGTGCATAATACTTGATAATAAGTTAGTGTACCCGTGAGTTTTCCTGACTTGATATGTGACTGCTTATTTGGTGTTGACCATTATGTATTCCATTTGAGGAAGTACCCGATATTTGAGGACCTTGTGCTTACTCTTTATTTGAGGACTGCATTATGTACTTATATCTTTTCCCACTATTTTATTTTCCATACCTCATACCTATTTATTTTTATTATATATAATTTATTGGACCACTAGTAAGTGTCGATATCGACCCCTCGTCACTACTTCTTTGGGGTTAGGCTACATACTTACTGGGTATGCGTTGATTTATGTACTTATTCTACACTTCAGCACTGATTTTCTAGGTACTAAGACATGTACATTTGGTGGTCATCTTCGCGCATAGGCGCAGCTGCTGAGGGGACTTTTTGGTGAGCTGCATTGCATGTTACGGTCTGCAGCACGCAAAGTCTCCATCATATTCATTTATTTTATCCTATCTATTTTATACTCAAGATAAATGTTATAGCAGTGTTGTATTATTCTAGTAGATGCTCATGCAATTGTGACGCTGGGTTTTTAGGGTTTCTAGTGGATGTTCATAGTTGTATTTAATATTATTATTATCACTTCACTTTATGATTTATTTATACTTGGAAATTTGGTAAAGAAAAGCATATGTTTCTATGAGTGCTAGATTTAATTCCATTTATTTAACGACATTCCTGATTTTAAAAATTTAATTGGATAATTAAGTGGAAGTTCATGCATTGGCTTGGCTATTAGCATCGTTGGGAGCCATCATGACCTATTACGGATTTGGATCGTGACACACGGTTTGCAAAAGTTACTAACACCCAAATAGATGTAATCCTCATTACCGGCGAGTAAGTATCAAAGTAATCAAGACCTTCCCGTTGTCTAAATCCTTTGACAACTAATCTTACCTTATATTTGTCAATAGTACCATCAGCTTTTATTTTCCTTTTAAAAATCAACTTAGAACCCCAAAGGTTTATTTCCTTGGGGAAAATATACAAATTCTCAATTATGATTACTTAATATGGATTCTATCTCACTATTGATTGCTTCTTTCCAATATTGTGCTTCCGAGTAAGACGTTGCTTCTTTAAATATTTGAGGCTCATTTTCCAATAAGATTCTATTCCCTAGCCTTCAATTTCGGGATTTAACTGAAAATAGGTAATGAGAAACGCAATTCTTGAGTGTGGGAGTTGTTCCTTATGCATGCATGTATTATCAAAGTTTTTGGGAAGATTGTTGAGATCAATTGGGTAGACTTTGGGTAGTGGGATGAAAGAATCCACCATTGGAGGACCTTGAAATCGTAATGTCCACCAATAGGAGATCTACACTTTCATCCATATAGGGCATCGTATGGTGCCATTTGAATACTAGCATGATAACTGTTGTTGTAGGCAAATTCGATGAGTGATAAAAGGTCCTCCCAATCACCCTCGAAGTCCAAAATACAAGTCCGTAACATGTATTCAAGCATTTGAATAGTGCGCTCGGCCTAGCCATCGGTCTTTGGCTCAATCGTGGTAGTCTGGTAACATAATCCATATTGATTACTTCTCATTTCCAGGTTGGAATTTCCAAATTCTGCAGCAACCATCCCCGCTTCTGATGTTCAACCTTAACCTGTTGGCAATTTGGACACTAGGCAATATGTTTAGTAATGTTCGTCTTCATGGCGTTCCACCAGTATAGCTGTCAAAGATCGTGGTACATATTTATTGACCCTAGATGAACACAATATCGGGACTGATGGATTTCTACCATAATCTATTCTCGGAGTCCTCTAACATCGGGCACACATAGTCGGTCCTTGTATCTAAGGACCCCATTTTTGGATAACTAGAACACTTGCTTCTTTCGAAAGGGCATGCTTTCTCTTATCCTTACCAAGGCTGGATTGCCACATTGTCGTGCCTTTACTTTAGGTACTAGTGAGGACTCAGCAGTATTCCGAACCATGGCTCCCACGTCATCGGTATCAAACAACCGCGCACTTAGGTTTGCCAATTGGTACAAGTCTTTAGTCATCTCCAACTCTTGCTCCTCCACATGTCGCATGCTGCCTATAGACTTCTGAATCAACACATCAGCCATAACATTTGCTTTTCTGGGGTTGTATAAAATTTCCACATCATAGACGTTTAATAATTCGAGCCACCTCTATTGCATCAAATTCAACTATTTTTTCTTGAATATGCACTGCAAGCTCGTGTGATCGGTGAATATATTAACATGAACTCCGTACATATTAGGAAGCCATATCATTAAAGCGAATATGACAGCTTCTTGCTCCAGAGCATGGGTTGGATAATTTTGCTCATGTTTTCTTAGCTTCCTTGAAGCATTTGCAATAACCTTCCCGTGTTGCATTAAGACACTTCCCAACCCCACTCTAGAGGCATTGCAATATATGACGTACCCCTCGGGTCCTTCAGGAAGAGTTAACATAGGTGCCGAGGTTAAGATGTCCTTTAACTCTTGCAATCTCCTCTCACATACATAGGTCCAGTGGAACTAAGCTGCCTTGTGTGGCAACTTCGTCAAGGAAGTAGCTATAGATGAGAAATTTTTCACAAACCTCCGATAGTAACCGGCCAAGCCCAAGAAGCTGCGTACCTCGATGGGAGCAGTGGGCCTTTGCAAACTCTTTACTGCCTCAACCTTTTGACCATCAACTTTGATACCTTCTCCAAACACTATGTCCCTAAGAAGGTCCACTGGGTTCAACCAGAACTCGCACTTGGAAAACGTGGTGTATAACCTATGATCCCGGAGTCTGTGTAGGTCCTTTCGCAAATGCTCTGCATGCTTTTCCTCCGATCGAGAGTACACCAAGATATCATCAATGAACACGATCACAAATATATCTAAGAATGGACTGAATACTCGATTTATTAGATCCATGATGGCCGCTGGTGCATTGGTTAGGCCTGAAGACATGATAAGAAATTCGTAATGGCAATATCGGGTCCGAAAGGCTCTATTCGAGACACCTTCATCCTTGATCTTCAGCTGATGATACCCAGACCTAAGATCCATCTTCATGAAATACTTAGCACCTTGCAGTTTATCGAACAAATCATCAATCCTTTGAGCGAATACTTCTTCTTGATTGTTACTTTATTATTTTTTAGCAATCGATACACATTCTCAACGAAACATCCTTCTTTAGAACAAATAATATTGCTTCTCCCCATGGGGAAGTACTGGGTTGAATGAATCCCTTATCAAGAAGGTCCTTCAACTTATCCTTTAACTCCCTCAACTTGGCAGGAGTCATCCTGTACGAGGGAGTAAAGATCGGCTGCGTGTCAGTGTCATGTCATTCACATTGCTCACTGGGAAAAAGCACATGATATGACCAGGCTACCCATAAGAATAACACAAATCTGAACCTTAACGGCATTTCCCAAAATGATTCCTACCACATCGACCACATCATGGCATTGGGGGTCTCGCCCTTCTAGGGAACCTATTGTTCTAAGAACTCATCCCTCAGAAATTCTAGCCCCGACTGCAATAAATGGTCCATTCTCGATGCTGGCCCTGGGACTGTGATGACATGCTAGCTACCGAGTTAGATAACTGTCGATTATGATGTGTGGTACCTCGGTGTGATTTTTGTTGTAAATCTTGTGTTGGAATGGCTTGATTATTTGGAATATCATTGTTTCCCTTAATTGATTTCATTTGTATTTTAACTGTGTTTTGGTTATTTTGATGTGTTATCACATGTCCACTCTTTTTGCCATTTATTGATTTTGCTTTCTGTTGTTAGTTTTATATTGATATCCTGCACATGTTTTATGTCTAGTGAGTATATTTACATGAACCTCGTCACTACTCCATCGAGGTTAGTCTTGATACTTACTGGGTACCGATTATGGCGTACTCATACTACAATTCTGTACATTTTTTGCAGATCCAGGTACTTTAGAGCATGCCGGGCATTAGCGAGTTGAGTTTAAGTTGCTGAGGAGATTTCAAGGTCTACCTGTTGTCCCGCTCGTAGGAATCAGAGTCACCTTCTACTGTTTCCATATTACTGTTTATTTTATTCCAAACAGTTCTGTATTTTGAGACTCATTATGTACCTCTTGTAGAGCTTATGACTCAGTATTGCCGGGTTTTGGGATAAATGACTATTGCTTTCCGTTGATGGTTATATTATGAAATCTCTCAATTTCGGTTGATTTCATTATGTGTAAGGCTTATCTAGTCTTAGGAACTAAGTGCCATCACGATACTTAAGGTGGGATTTTTGGATATTGACAAGTTGGTATTAGAACTCTAGGTTCAAATATTCAACGAGTCATAAGAAAGTTTAGTAGAGTCTTGTGGATATGTACGCATATGTCTGTACTTATCTTCGAGAGGCTACAGAACTATTAGAAAATTCCACTTCTTTCATTCCTTATCATGCGGACTTATTGATTTCGAATTTGAGCCTTTGTCTTTAGCGAGCACAAAACACACACTTAAATTATGCTCGCTAATCAAAGATAGTATAGTATAATATCATATATATGGAGATTGTATTTAAACATTATTCTTGTAGTTTCTAGCTTGATTTCTATCCAGGAGGATCAACAGTTGATATTTATATGATTACTACTTAAAATTTACTCAGAATCTAAAGCTATTGACTAGTGACTATCGAGACAAGGAATAAGAAAATAAGGTTATTAGTGGGAGAAGATAGGGTTTTGACTGGATAGGTGTAAGATAATTGTTTAAGATCTAACTCTAGATAATTCACTTCTAATGTTCAAGTGAGTCTCTCGAATTCACTCAATTAATAGTTCAAACGTTCAGTAGAAACTCCTCTGTCGATTAAGTCATAACCTCACTAGATGAACCAAGTTACACACTGTGAAGATATGCGAGAATGTGTAGTGGATTGGTCCTTATGGAAACCTCTTTCGATTGTTCTTCTAACTAGGTTTAATCAATGATTCAACTAGCCTCTTTAGATTACTTAGTAGAACCTATGAACTCAACTAACAATATAATGCAAGGATATCACAAGGTATGCTTCTCTCGATTATGTGAACTAGTGAATATAGATGCAACAATTAGATCTTCCAACACAATTCAATACATAAAACTAGAGATATAATCCACAAACAATCATCAATACACCAAATCCATCAAACCCTACAGGGAACTACTCCATAGACATGGAGAAATTCATCACAAATAAAATTAAAGTATAGGAAAATATAAATTCAATCCAAACTGGTCTTGAGTGAGGAAGGAATGATGAAATCCTTATGCTTGTGTTCTTCCAACTCCTCCTTAGCCTCCTTAGGTCCAAAGTATGTCAAAAGTCCAGGAAATAACCTTTTTCCATGTATTTATACCAAGTAGGGTCGGGCCCAGACGAAACCACTTTCTCCTAGCTGAAATAGGACATTGGCTATGTAAGAATTACACAGGCGCGCAACATGGGGTGACGCGCCATGCGGGATTTTAGTGGGGAAATCCAGAGAGCATCACAATTGACAGGCAGTAGATTTGTGCAGCCACGCCGAACCACGCGCCGCAGTTGTGGAGTTTTCTGAGAGTACAGATTTTTGCTTGATTTTTGACGTTCAGACTTGGTCCTCGACCCCCGAACACGATCCCGACTTAATCCTTTTGGCATTTAATCAGACTTCAAAGCTCCAAATAGCTTGAATTAGCTCAAAAATATCTACATAACTCGGAATCACTCCTACAAGACATAAAACACACAATGAGTGCAAAACACTACCATTTAAAGCTCAAACACAAATAAAGTGTAGTGAATTAGAGTGCAATAAGCGATGAAAACACGTAATTATAGCCTACCATCAACACTCCACACTTAAACCATTCCTCATCCTCGAGCTACCAAACTGCACTTCATATAGAGACGACCTTTTTCAACAACTCTCATAACTCATCACACCAAGAATATTGAAAATAAACTAAGCACAATACTGTAACATCCTCTCCTCAAGATTTGACTCAAAAGCACCACACATGTTTCACAAACCGCTCACGTAATCTAACACAGAGGTCAACGACATTACCTTTCCTTCATGAATCAAGTGCCCTCACACCATAATAGAGAGTAGTTCCACACACAATGAAATATAAGAACAATTAGGAACTCAAGATAGAAAGCATTCACTCATTCTTAGAAATACCATTCGTCTGCCACAAAAGACGTACCATAGGCTTGCCCGTAGTGTACTGCTCTACTAATTGAGCTCATTCAGTCGAGGATCAAGTAGGACTTTAATTGGTTGTAATGTAGGCTGCGGGATGGGTAGGATATATTTAGATATAAGAGTGACTACACCTCCCTAAGTACTGTAATATATAATTAAACATTCAAAACCCCACACTTATGTCAAACCAAAACTCCACCTTCACATCAATATACATTAACTCCCTACTTGTTTAAGCACAAATACATCAAGACTCACCACTATCAAGGAATATTTTTCACAATCATACACTTATTTTTTTCTTTCTTTTTCAATTCAATTGTCTCTTACTTTTTCAAGACTGTGCACCTTTCTCCTTAGTTCAATAGTTCCACTCAAAATCCAAACCAACCACCCCACACTTCAACTTTTACAAAGTTCATAACAAATTCAACTGCTCACGAGACGTACAAGGTTCAAATATATGGTCCATTCAAACAAATGGGTAAGACTTGTAAAGTGGTTTCCAAAGAAATATGATTACATGCTCAAAAGGGGTTAACTACGATACGTAACAATTAGGTGGGTAAAAGCACATATCTGGCTCAACAAGGAAATGCAAATATCACTTCCAAAACTGAGTAAAACTACTATTTCGCTTTACAAACACACAGGGAAAGTTCTAGACATCAAATGCAATGCACAGAATACATAAGACCTCACACACACATGGTACATAACTCACTCGGGATTGGACTATCAAGACACTTTTAGTCAAAGCAGTTAAGCAAAGATAAGATCATACAATTTATGGTACTTATACAAGAGTTAAAAACGGAGCCTAAGCGTCCCAACTAAAGCACTCACTATTCTCAAGGTATAATAGAGTTAAGAGATATTGCCTTCAATTCAAATCACAACACAAGGTTTCGTACTCCTAAAAATTAAAAACTAACTACACTCGGTTCAAACAAAGCCCTTGGAAAAGAATCGCGACACAAAGAAAAACCAAGGGGAATTATTACACTACCTACAAACGAAAATCTTTTTGTCTTTTTCTTTCGACTTTAATCCCTCAAAAAGCCTGTCGATTATATCCATCGTCGGGAAAAATCGAAAATTTCGAAAATTTTTATGCTTTTGTTTTTCAATGTTTTCTTTATCTCTAGCTACTAAAACTAACAAAACGAAAAAAACTATGAACTAATATACATACATACATACAACATATCCCCAACCCCACACTTTAAATTGGGGCATGTCCCCATGACACATAATTAAAAAGCATAAGGTAGAGAAAACTTCCCTAAAATTCTAGTCGGGGTCTGAGTCCAGCTCCATTCCTCGCGCCCGAACTAATGCACACATCCATGCAGACAGCTTCTTCTCAGCCTTTTTGGGGTACACCCCATAGTTATCTTTACCTCTCACTGTAACGTTCTCTGTTGAGCCCTTCACTTTCCACTAAATACTTGCAGCTGGTTTTCCTTTTTGCACCTTTTTTTCTACATCCATCTTGAAAGTCACAGTCTCCTCACCCACTCTAAGCACGAGTTATCTCTCATGTATATCTAATATTGCTCTGCACATCGCTAAGAATGGTCTTCCTAAGATGAGGGGGACCTCTTTGTTTTTCTCCATATTCACCATTATAAAATCCATAGGAAATACGAACTTATCCACCCGAACTAACACATCTTCCACTCTCCCCTTGGATATTAAAGTCGTTTGGTCTGCTAGCTGCAACGAAATTGGTGCAGACCTTATCTCTCCAATCTCCTTCTCTAGTTTCCTGTATATAGATAGAGGCATTAAATTAATTGAGGCACCAGAATCACATAAAGATTTATCAAAATTAATAGTTCCTAAAGAGCAAGGTATAGTAAAACTCCCTAGGTCTCCACACTTTTGTGGGGGTTTATTCTGCAATATCGCACTGCAATGCTGTGCGAGCTTGACCACTGAGGTCTCATCTACTTTTCTCTTCTCCATAAGGCTTTGCTTCAAGAATTTATCATAAGAAGGAATTTGTGAGAGCACTTCTGTGAATGGTAAGTTTACATGAACCTGTTTCAGCACATCCAGAAATCTCTCAAATTGCTTCTCCAGCTTTTCTCTACATAACTTTTGAGGGAAAGGTAGCGCAGGCATATGCTTGCTCTCCTCATGTTCCTCCCTTCTCGAATTTTCTTCCTTCTTCTTTTTCTCAGCTTTCATTGGGCCTTTCTTCTTCTTGTCATCATCAATTTTCAGCTGCTCCCCGCTTTCTTTTTCAAGTATGACATTCTTTTGGATCGGGGTGGGATCTTTCAACACTTGTCCACTTCTCAAGGTTACAACGTTAATTATTTCTTTGAGATTTCTTTCAGTATCAGCTGGGAGAGTGCCTGGAATCCTTTCAGATAATATTGTTACAATCTGTCCCATTGGCTTCTCTAAATTTCGAATTGATGCCCCTTGTACTTCAAATCTTTCCTCAGTTTTCACAATGAAGGCCTTCAACAGATCTTCTAGACCAGGCTGATTGGCTTGTTGAGGCTGAAACTACTGCCTCAGCTGATTCATAAAATAATGAGCTCCTTGTCCCTAAAATCTAGGGTTGTTTTTTTGCCATGCATTTGCGGTACCGCCAGGTGAACTCCATGAAAAACCGGGGTGCTTCTGACGCATTGCATTAAAGTTGTAATTTCCTACTGCATTTACTTCCTCAATTGAGACTTGACACTCATGAGTAGGGTGTCCTCATCCACATATATCACATGCTGCATGAGGCTCACTTTGTATCGTAGCCAAGGTCAGCTTCCTTATTTCTTTGGCCATAGCATCAAGCTGTACCTGCACAGATGTATTAGCATCAACTTGGTGAACACCAGTTGATCTTCTTCCTTCAGCACTCTCAGAGGGCCACTGATTTGTATCTTCAGATAACATATCAAGAATTGTAACTATCTCCTTTGGAGTCTTCTTCATCAATGGGCCTCTAGCTGTATTGCTCAATGTTCTACCTGAGGTCGGTGTCAATCCATCCCAAAAGTACTGGAGTTGCATCTAGAGTTCAATTCCACTATGTTGACACTTTCTAAAAATCTCCTTAAACCTCTCCCATGCTTCAAAAACAGTTTCAGTCTCTTTCTGACAGAAGTTATAGAGTCCCTTCTAAACTTGCTCATATTAGCTGATGAGAAATATTTATCAAGAAATTTTCTGGTCATCTCATCCCATGTTCTAATCGATCCTGTGGGTAAGTTTCGAAGCCACTGCTTTGCATCATCTTTAAGTGTGAATGGAAATTCCCTTAAGTACAGTGCATCTTGTGACACATCATTATATTGAAAGGTATTCATAATCTCCTTGAAATCCATTAGATGTGTGTTTGGATATCTGTTCATCTTTTTTCTGAAGACACATCAATTCTGAAGGGTTTGAAGCAACCCTTGCTTCAATTCAAAATTGTTAGCTCCAATTGGAGGTGGTCTCGCACTTGATAATCCTTGGTTGTAGAATGGTCTAGCATAATCTCCACGTGATCTCCCTAGGACGAGAGGTATATTTTCGAACTGGTCTGTAGCCAAGGGTTGATTTTGAGCAGTTCTCCGAGCCTCTCTTCTCCATAGATAATATGTTCATCTCTAATGGCTGTTCCCTCAGCATCTCGTGCAGCTTTTTCTCATTTATGGGATGCCTCTCTGGCAACCAAATCTACATTATCATCACCGTTTCCAGCCATAGTTTCTTTGGTTGAGGATTACCCAACCTATTCTAATGTCTCTGTGAGATTTCTTTCCTTCCTCAGCTATCGTAGATGTTTTTTTTATCTCTAGCTCGTATGGTAGCACTACTTTCGTAGAAGCTCGAGTCATGCACCAATCTTAACCTGTAACCTGTGCACAGTCAAAGAACACCAACCGTAAAAAGGGAACAATAAAGATAAAATAAAAAGAAAAATTCCTAAATTAGCACTACAAACTATTTCAAACACTATTGATTGCCAATCCCCCAGCAACGGCGCAAAAATTTAACGAGAGCAAAACACACACATAATTAATGCTCGCTAATCAAAGATAATATAGTATCCACAGGGATTGGATTTAAAAATTATTCTTGTAGTTTCTAGTTTGATTGCTATCCAGGAGGATCAACAGTTGAGATTTATATGATTACAACTTAAAATTACCTCAGAATCTAAAGCTATTGACTAGTGACTATCAAGACAAGGAATAAACAAATAAGGTTATCAGTGGGAGAAGATAGGGTTTTGACTGCATATGTGTAAGATAATTGTTTAGGATCTAACTCTAGATAATTCACTTCTAATGTTCAAGTGAGTCTCTCGAATTCACTCAATTATTAGTTCAAACGTTCAGTAGAAACTCCTCTCTTGATTAAGCCTCAACCTCACAAGATGAACCAAATTAAGCACTGTGAAGATATACAAGGATGCATAGTGGATTGGTCCTTAGGAAAATCTCTTTTGATTATTCTCCTAACTAGGTTTAATCAATGATTCAGCTAGCCTCTTTTGATTACTTAGTAAAACATATGAACTCAACAAACAATATAATGCAAAGATATCAAAAGTTAAGCCTCTCTCGATTACATGAACTAGTGAATATAGATGCAACAATTTAATCTTCCAAAACGATTCAATACATAAAACTAAAGTTATAATCCTTAAACAATCATCAATACACCAAATCCATCAAACCTAAAGGGAACTACTCCATAGACATGGAGAAATTCATCACAAATAAAATTAATGTATAGGAAAACATAAATTCAATCCAAACTCAAGTCTTGAGTGAGGAAGGAATGATGAAATCATTGTGCTTGTGTTCATCCAACTCCTCCTTAGGTCCAAAATATGTCAAAGACCAGGAAATAATATTTTTTCATGTATTTATACCAAGTAGGGTCGCCCCAGATGAAACCTCATTCTCCTAGGCGAAATATGACATTGGTATGTAAACATTACACAGGCACGATGCATGGGGCGACGCGCCATGCGGGGATTTAGTGGGGAAATCTAGAGAGCATCACCATTGACAGGCAGTAGGATCTGGGCAGTCGCGGTGCACCACACGCCGCCCCACACGCCGCGGTTGTTGAGTTTTCTTAGAATACTGATTTTTGCTTGATTTTTGACATCCAGACTTGGTCCTCGACCCCCGAACACAATCCTGGCATAATCCTTTTGGCTTTTAATCAGACTTCAAAGCTCAAAATAGCTTGAATTAGCTCCACAACATCTACATAACTCGGAATCACTCCTACAAGGCATAAAACACACAATGAGTGCAAAACACTACCATTTAAAGCTCAAATACACAAAATATGCAGTGAATTATAGTGTAATAAGCGACTAAAACATTTAATTATAGCCTACCATAAGTCTTTCTATTCTCTCACATGTGGTGAGAACACGAGCTTCGGCTACCGATGATGGTGCCCTCGGTACCGGTGTTTTTAGAGGCTGGGGCAGAGGCCGAGTTTGAGGTGGTTAATGTTCTACAGTGAAGGGTCATACTAGGGCTACGATTGAGGAGCCTTTAGTAGTTCCAGTTAGGGAGCAGGCACCTGAGGTGCCTGTTGCTACACCTAGACTTTAGGAGACTATGGCACATTTTTTGAGCATGTTCAACACCATGGCTCGGGTAGGATTTATCCCAATTGCACTAACTACTTCTCAAGCAAGGGGAGGAGCTCAAACTCCCGCCGCCTGTACTCCAAAGCAGCGGGCCCATGTTGATCAGGTTTTGGGTGTTATACTGGTAGAGCCCATGATCGCGATTCAGTGTGAGGTCAGGCTGGTGGCATTAGAGGAGGAACAAAAGAGGCTTGAGAGTTTCAAGAAGTACTTTCCTCCTACTTTCAGTGGCATAGTTTCTGAGGATGCACATGGTTTTCTAGATTAGTGTCACTGTATTCTATGCACTATGGGCATAGTGGAGGTAAGCGGGGTTGACTTTACTACTTTCCAGCTGACGGGGTTGGCGTATAAATGGTGGCGGGCTTATGAGGAGAGTAGGCCAGTTGATGCAACGCCTCTTACTTGGGCTCAGTTCACTTATCTGTTCTTGAGGGAGTTTGTTGCAAAGACCCTCAGGAATGCATTGCACACCGAGTTTGAGCAGTTATGCTAGGGGAAGATGATGGTGTCCGAGTATGCCATGAGGTTTAGTGAGTTATCTTGTCATGCACCTGCTTTGGTTTCTACAGTCAGAGAGAGAGAGAGAGAGAGAGTCCACAAATTTATCGAGGGGCTCAGTTATGGCCCCAGATTTGGGATGACAGGGGAGTTAGAGACTGATACTCCATTCCAGTGGGTGTTGGAGATCTCTAGGAGGTTGGAACGTATCCACGACAAGGAGAGAGGGGGTAGGTAGGCCAAAACCCTTGAGAATTTTGATGGTTTAGTGGTTCCCGCTAGGCAGTTTCAGCTGGTGATGGTAGAGGTTATGTTAGTCGACTAGTTCATTCTACACTTTGGGCCACACACAGTGCTCCACCTATTCAGGGCCCTTAGAGCTCTTATTTTGGATAGCTATCTTCTAGTGCACCTCCTGCACGGGGTGCCTATAGCAGTTATTCTAGTCGTTCGGGTAAGAACCAATTCCAACAGACACGCCCGTAGAGAGGTTGTTTTGAGTGTGGTGATAGTAGGCACATGGGAGGGATTGTCCTAGATGTAGGAGGGGTGGAAATGCACAGGGTACACAGGCCATGGTTGCTGCTCTAGTTGCTACTACACATGGACGGCCAACTAGAGGTGGAGGACATGCTGGTAGAGGTTAACCTAGAAGGGGAAGCCAAGCCCGTTGTTATATTTGTTCGGGTAGGACTGAGGTTGTTACATCAGATGTTGTCACCGCATGTGTTGTTCCAGTCTGTCATATGGATGCATCAATTTTATTTGATCTGGATTCCACTTATTCGTATATGTCATCTTACTTTTGCTTCATATTTGGACATGTCTCGTGATTCATTGGATACCCTTATTTATGCGTCTACCCCTGTTGGGGATTCTATTATGGTAGACTTTGTCTATTGGTCGTGTTTGGTGACTATTAGGGGGTTATGAGACCAAGGTTGATATTCTGCCACTCAATATAGTGGACTTTGCTGTGATTTTGGGCATGGATTGGTTTTTACCATATCACGCTATTCTCAATTATCACGCTAAGACCGTGACATTAGCCATATTAGGATTACCGAGGTTAGAGTGGAAAGCGATATTGGGTCATGTTCCTAGGAGGGTGGTATCTTTTCTAAAGGCACAACGGATGGTTGAGAATGGTTCTTGGCATATTTAGTCTTTGTGAGGGATATCATTTTCCGTACGTGATTCCAATGCGACCTACTAGACATGCCACCTGATAGGGATATTGATTTTTGTATTAACATGGTGTTGGGCACTCAGCCTATCTCTATTCCACCATATCTCATGGCACCGATGAAGTTGAAGGAATTAAAGGAATAGCTTCAGGAGTTTCGTGATAAGGGTTTCATCAAACCAGGTGTCTCACCTTGGGGTGCTCCAATTCTATTCGTGAAGAAAAAAGACGACTCTATGAGGATGTGTATTAACTACAGGTAGCTGAGAAAGGTTACTATTAAGAACAATTACCCATTACTGCACATTGATGGTTTGTTTGGTCAGCTTCAAGGTGTTAGGGTTTTCTCGATGATTGATTTGAGATCAGGGTACCATCAGTTGAAGATTCAGGCTTCAGATATTATGAAGACATCTTTCAGAATCCGCTATGGTCACCTATGAGTTTCTGGTAATGTCTTTTTGGTTGACCAATGCCCCAACAACCTTTATGTAATTGATGAACATCGTGTACTAGCCATATCTTGATTCCTTCATCATTTTGTTCATTGATGATATATTGGTTTATTCTCGCAGAAGAAAGTAACATGAGCAGCACCTGAGGATCATGCTTAAGACCTTGATGGAGAAGAACCTATATGCTAAATTCTCCAAGTGCGGGTATTGGCTTGATTCGATGGCATTCTTGGGCCACGTGGTGTCTAATAAGGGGATTAAGTTCGATTCGAAGAAGATTACGGTAGTTCAGAGTTGGCCCAGACCTTCTACCGCTACTGAAATCCAGAGTACTCTAGGCTTGGCAGGGTATTATCATTGTTTTTAGGAAGGTTTTTCATCCATCACAACTCGTTTGACTATATTGACTCAGTAGAGTGCCCCATTCAAGTGGTCTGACGAGTGTGAGGAGAGGTTTTAGAAGCTCAAGATTGCCTTGACTAAAGCTCGAGTTCTAATTTTGCCTTCAGCATCGGGTTCTTATACTGTCTATTATAATGCTTCACTGATTGAAATTAGGTGTGTGTTGATGCAAGATGGTAGAGTGATTGCTTGTGCTTCGTGTCTATTGAAGCCTTGTGAGAAGAACTATCCATTGCACTATTTTGAGTTGGCAAACCATTGTTCACACGCTGAATATTTGGAGGCATTATCTTTACGCCATGTTATGTGAGGTGTTCACGGATCACATAATCCTACAACACCTTTTCAAGCAAAAGGATCTGAACTTGAGGCAATGGAGGTGATTAGAGCTATTAAAAGACTATGATATTACCATTATTTATTATCCCAGGAAGGCCAAGGTGGTGGACGATGGTTTGAGTAGGAAGGCTAAGAGCATGGGTAGTCTTTTTTTTTTACAGTTGGGGAGAGACCGTTAACTTTGGATGTTCAGGCTTATGCCAACAGGTTCATGAGGTTGGATGTTTTAGAGCTTAGTCGGGTTATTGTTTGCATGTTTTGACGATCTTCTTTGTTTGAGGGCATCAAGATGCGTTAGTATGAAGATCCCCACTTGCTTGTCCTTAAGGATATGGGGCAACACGATGATGTCAAGGAGGTGACTATTGGGGATGATGGGGTGTTGAGGCTACATGGTCGGATCTGTGTTCCAAATATGTATGGGTTGCGTGAGTTGATTCTTGATGAGGCCCATAGTTTGCAGTATGCCATTCATCCAGGTGCCACGAAGATGTACTAGGACTTGAGGCAACACTACTCGTGGAGGACAATGAAGAAAGATATTGTGGAGTGTGTGGCTCGGTGTTTGAACTGTCAGTAGGTGAAGTACAAGCATCAAAGACCGGGTGGTTTACTTCAAGGGCTTGATATTACGGAGTGGAAGTGGGAACGTATGACCATGTATTTTGTAGTTGGAATCCCATGGACAATGAAGAGATTGGACGTTGTGTGGATCATTGTGGAAGGACTGACCAAGTATGCGAACTTCGTTCTAGTCATGACTATGTACTCTTCAGAGCAGCTGATTCAGATTTATCTTCGTGAGATTATTTGCCTTCATGGTGTGCCGATGTCTATTATATTAGATCGAGGCATTCAATTCACATTGTAATTTTGGAGAGCCGTGCAGCGTGAGTTGGGCTCACAAGTCGTGCTGAGTACGACATTTAATTTCCAGATGGACGGACAATCTCAGTGCACTATTCAGATGTTGGAAGAGATGTTATGCGCATGTATGTGTCATTGATTTTAGGGGTTCATGGGATCAGTTTCTACCACTCGCAGAGTTCGCCTACAACAATAGCTATTAGTTAAGTATCCATATGGCTCCTTAGGAGGCCTTATATGGGAGGTGATATCATTCTCGAGTTTCGTGCATGGAGGGTGTGATGAGGTTCGCAGAGAAGGCAAGTTGAGCCCTCGGTATATTGGCCCTTTTGAGATTCTTGAGAGAGTGGGTGAGGTGGCCTACAGACTTGCATTGCCACCCAGCTTATCGAGAGTTCACCTGGTGTTCCATGTTTCCATGCTCCGTAAGTATTATGGAGATCTGTCACATATATTAGACAAGGATTTGACCTATGTTTAGGAGCCTGTGGCTATTTTGGACAGGCAAGTCCAAAAGTTGAGGTTGAAGAACATTGCATGGGTGAAAGTTCAGTGGATTGGACTGGTCGAGGAGGCGACTTATGAGACCGAGAATGATATGCGTCTCAGATATCCTCACCTATTTGGCACTTTAGGTATGTCTGTATACTCGTTCGACGATGAACGTCTGTTTAAGAGGGGGAGAATGTAATGACCCGGCTAGTCGTATTGAGTATTTTAGCCTTGTTTACCCTATTTGATGCTATTCATATGTGTATTTATGGTTACGTGACTTGCAGGGCTTGTTGGTTCAATTTCGAGAGAGTTTCTGATTGATTTGGGTCACTTAGTCCCTTGGTATAAGGCTTAATGTTTAAGAGATAAATAGAGTTTATGCTTATTCGTCAACGTGTTTTGAATTCTTACTTGTCTATAAGTTGAAGATATAGTTTTTCTCAATGATTCAAATGTCTTTAAATGTTTTAAGATTTTCCTTGGAAGAAAATGAAAGAATGAAAGTATGAGTTGTGAAATGCGGCCATCGCGCTAAGAATAAACTTACACCTGTGGCCAATAGTACCAATAAAATGAAAGGAAGTGAGAAAGATTATGAAATGAGTTGTAACCCCATTATATGATAAATATTTTTGGAGTATCGTTTAGTCATTGAGGAAGTGTAGGTTGAAATAACCTAACCACAAAATTACATGTGCCGATGTAGGTGTGAATTAGGGGTAAATTCCCGTGCTGATGTGTTGAGACTATTCCCCTTAATTGGGATAAGATTGATGTCTTGAGATTATTCCCCTTAATTGGGATGAGATGAGTTCTAGCTAAAGATGATGTCGGCCCACACGACATTGTGGTGAGATAGCTTAGTCGATCTGGCAGAGATCGGACGCCATGCCGCGCACATGGTGGTGTTGTGTTTGAATGTAGAGACTCATACTTTAGGGTGAGATGGCTTAGCCGATCGGGCAGAGATCGAACTCTGTGCTATAAGCATGGTGGTGTATCGGTTTTAAAGATCTCCCAACCTAAAACATTGATTATTACTTGAATAATTACCTAAATCATGATTTGGTATTTTAATATTATTTGGTTTCTCATGGATTCCTATTTCTCTCATATTGTGTTGTTACTCGATTCATTGAGAAGGTGTTTAGCCTTACATACTAGTACTATTCCATGTGTACTAACGTCCCTTTTGCCGGGGGCGCTGCATCTTTAATGAATATAGGTGGTTCCACAGCAGGTGACATCGATCAGTGATAGCGGTATACCCTCTTCTAAGCTGACTTGGTGAGCCACCACTTCATATCGGGGTCTTATGTCATTTGTTTCTTATGTATAGTGTTTTGAGGTATAACCGGGGCCTTGTCGACGGCACTATCATATTACTCTTTTGTATCAATTAGAGGTTCCGTAGACATAGTATAGTTGTATTTTGATTTGGGAAGGTCAAACTAGAAATAATGTACTTGTAACACATGTTTCCACTTATAAACTACAAATGTGTAATGTATTTTGGGAGTTGCAAATGGGGGTTTTAAAAAAAATGAAATTGGTGTTGTACATGTTACTCTTTCGTTTTCTAGTTCTTGATATCCGTCTTCACATTATTCATGGGTAAGGCCGGCTAAAAAGCATCATGTAGGCTTGCTTAACTTGAATATCTCAGTTAAGCACCGGTCGTGCTCCCCAAGGCCGGGGCGTGAACATTGGTATGGTTGGACTCGTATTTCAATGGTGTTCGGAATTTGTGAGTTTTGTCGAGTTTTGGGGTGGGGGCATGGGGTTGACCTATTGAGTTGACTTTTTATTTTTGGTTAAATATCGAAGCTTTATTATTCAGAATAGTTTCTTATGGCTTTTATTTATGATATTATGTTATTTTTTCTTGATTCGAGCCGTCCGGAGTTTGATTTAAGCGGGAAGGTCTTATTAGTGGATTTCATTACCTTATTTAAGGTAAGTATCTTGCCTATCATTTTGTGAGGGAAATTTTCCTTAGGATTTAGTCTAATTGCTATATTTGTGCTATGTGAAATGACGTGTACATAAAGGTGACGAATGTGTACATGGGCGTATGTGTTGGTTGTGACCGGATTAGACCTTAGGCTATTAATATGCCTTGTTTTGGAGTTGTTTGTTATATGAAACATGCTTTTATTTTGTTTTTCACTCCCCGCACCCTTTTATTATTGGGATGATTCTTGTACATATTGTTGAGCCATGGGCTATATCTTGTTGTGGTATTGGTATTGTTATCGTGATGATGTTGTGGAAAATGTGTATGTGAGGTGCGGGTGATTGTTATTATTATGTAGTGATTGAGAAGCTCATGGGTGGCGTGTATATTGATGCGCATGCGGCGAGATAAGGGGGCTTATGCGCGTGTTGCTAGTAAGGGGAAATACTTTATGGTGAAGCACACGCGGAGGAATAAGGGGGCTTATGCGCGTGAAGCTATTTCCGGAAAATGTCTTTAAATGTGAAGCTCATGTGGCGTCATGAGGGTGACTTGCGATTTGTGATTATCAGGTGTGCTACGCCAGGGTGATTCTTGTTGTATATCTTGAATTGGAACAGCTTGATTATTTGGACTGTCATTGTTTCCCTTAATTGATTTCATTTGTCTTTTAACTGTGTTTTGGTTATTTTGTTGCATTATCACATGTCTACTCCTGTTGCCATTTATTGATTTTGCTTTCCATTATATGTTTTACATTGATATTCTACATAGGTTTTATGTCTAGTGAATGTCTTGACTTGAACCTCGTCACTATTTCACCGAGGTTAGTCTTGATACTTACTGGGTACCAATTGTGGTGTACTCGTACTACACTTTTGCACATTTTTGTGCAGATCCAGGTACTTCAGAGTGTGTTGGGCATTAGCAAGTTGAGTTCAAGTTGCTGGGGAGACTTCAATGTATACCTGTTGTCCCGCTTGTACGCCTCGGAGTCACCTTCTACTATTTCCATATTACACTTTATTGTATTCAAACAAGTTCTATATTTTGAGACTCATTATGTACTTCTTGTAGAGCTTATGACTCAGTATTGCTTGGTTTTGGGATTTATGACTATTGCTTTCCGTTGTTGGTTATATTATGACATCCCTCAATTTTCATTGCTATTTTAGTTGATATTTTTGTTGAGTTTGTTATGTGTTAGGTTTACCTAGTCTTAGAAACTAGGTGCCATCATGATTCTTAAGGTGGGATTATTTGGTCGTGACAAAGGATGGCGTTCTTGTTGATGAAATATGGATTATAGGGGTGGCATGTCGGATTAAGCAAGTGAATCTTGTTATGCACCTTACATGATTACATGTTGTAACTGATAATTCTTTTGCAACTGATAACTCTTTTGCAAACATGATAACTCTTTTTTCGTTGTCTTGATAGTACTACATCTCATTATATTCTTGTTGCCAATTATATAAGCTATTGCACAGGTTCACTGATTAGTGAGTATCACATGACTTGAACCTCGTCACTACTTCTTTGAGGTTAGTCTAGATACTTACTAAGTACATGTTGACCCTTGCTCATACTATGCTTCGGCACATATTTGTACAGATCCGGGTACTCGAGTTATCAATCTTCAGGAGAGAGCTTGGACCGTGCGAGAGGACTTAAAGTAGTGCTGCATGGACGCCGCAGACCCTTGGAGTCCCCTTCTATTATTTCATAATGTTGTTCATTTTCAAAATGTATCATACTTATTGAGACTCGATATGTATTTTGTTTAGAACTCGTGACTCAATATTACCGGGTTTGGGGAAGTTTGTCTTATATACCCATGTTTTGGGTTTATTGAAGTTTTTATTTTGCAATTTATGTTAGAATTTTAGAGTTATTATATCTATTTTTAATTTTTTGTATCATTGTGTGATTGGCTTACCTAGTGTTAGAGGCTAGGTTCCATCATGACCTCTTTGGTGGGATTTGGGTTGTGATCCCTGCTGGCCTACCCAGCTCATATGTCTGCCACCATCTTCTATCAACCCTATCAACTAGAATGTAGTGAAGTCCAAGTTGTGAATCATCAGATGACATCAGTCTAGAAAGTCCTGAGCATTCTCTGAAGCATCACCAACCTTGCTTGGGAGATGTAACCTCTGAAATCTCTCAAGCCTCTTCTGCTCCTCATTAGTCATAGTAGGTTCAACCAAGGGTCTAGCTAGCACAATAGGCTACTCGCCTCCAACTAAAAGTTCTCTCGGCATCTGAACCACCACCACTACCTACTCTGGAGTACGTGTGATAGGGGTATGGGCTCCCCCTATGGCTTGAGATATGGCTGGGGCCACTGGGACAATGGCAGCCTGCGTTAGGGCATCAAAAAAGCTGACCTTCTTCGTCATAGCCTCTTGGAATTGCGATGCAACCATAAAACCCTTTGGACGTTGAGTGTGTACTAGAGCCTGAACATGATCATCCATGATCTGATCCTCCACCTGATTCGCAGGTGTGTCTGCTGAGACTGCGCGACCCTTGGCCCTACACCAAGCCCTACCTATCCTAGTTATAGCCGGTGGTACTGCATCACCCTCACCGATTGCTATTGGTGAAGTGCGAGTTCTCACCATCTGTGAGTGAGTAAGAGAAAGATTTAGATTCAGACAATAGTGACTAACCCTCCTAAGCACTTTAATACACTACAATCACAAATCGAGTACATCTTCTTCTCAACCAATTCACTTGTCATACACCATATCTAACATAGTGTCACGCCCCGAACATGGGGGGCGAGACCAGCACCCGGTGCCTCACCTATCCTTGCGTACCAACTTGCGACTAAGGGACTATGAACATATAATGTCATACATTGGCCATGGGCCATATTGCAAGTCAATTTGCGAAGCAAAATATAAAACTGAATGGAAACTAACACTGACTAAATATCAATATAAAGCTGGGCCGGCAAGGCCATCATAACTACTATAGCTAACAAGCCAACAAAATATACATACATGGCCTACAAGCCCAACATACTGCACTAACTGATAGGACATGTCTACAAGCCTCTACTGATGGATGTACTGTGATCAGAACAGGACCTTGACCTACCCATAGCCTATATACATATACACACAAGATTTACAAAAAACTTCTTGACCCGGCAACTCCGAAGGACGTGGAGCTTACCAATAAAGCTTAACTCGGGTAACACCTACTGAGGAGGTCTACCCGTCTGTCTGTCTGAACCTGCATGCATGAAATATAGTGTCCCCAGAAAAAGGGACTTCGGTACAAAATAATGTACTGAGTATGCAAGGCAATAAAATAACTTAAAGCTGCAGCTGAACTGATAATATAATAACTGAAAGTAACTGAGAGTCGAAGATGATCTAGTAGTATACATACCTGCTGATACTGACTCAACTCTCTCAATATAGTAAGTAAAATAAATGTCCGACCTTATGAGGCTTGGTATATATATATAATTGCTCTGCCGTAGTAGGCTCGCTCATAGGCGCTCGGCCAGACTAGGCTCTGTATCTCGACCAACTGGGCTCGCTTATAGGCGCTCGGCCACAGTAGGCTCGGTATACAACTTACCATCTGATCAGAGGTTGCCCAATAGAGGCCTGCCCATCGATTATAGCTTAATGGTAATAAAAATACTGTAATACTGCATATATATGCTCTCTACTCTCTTGACTACAACAAGACAATACTCAATTGAATATGAAGTCCCGATAAGGAGAATATTGTAACTTACGAGACTAGGAAAATATACATAAATTCCAGAATATGAATTACTCGTTCTGTCTCGTCATCAAACTCATGTAATTACGGGATCAAGATAAAATGAAGAAAGGGCTTAGCCTTAACATACCTGGAGTAGGGAAAATTTCGTGTGATATTCTTGAGAAGGATTACACCGTACTCTTTTAGAATCGACAAATCCCGTTGCTATTATATTATGGAGTGACTATCGTCCTTGACTTTGTATTCTGTATAACTCATTTGCCAAATGAATTTTGGTATTCATTCAAGATAAGAGTTCTTGGCTTTTCATTTGTATAACCCACTTACGAAATGAATTCTCGGTATTCATTCAAGGTAAGAGTTCTTGGCTTTTCATTTGTATAACCCACTTACGAAATGGATTCTTGGTATTCATTCAAGATAAAAGTTCTTGGCTTTGTATCTGTATAACCCACTTGCAAAATGGATTCTTGGTATTCATTCAAGATAAGAGTTCTTGGCTTTTCATTTGTATAACCCACTTACGAAATGAATTTGGTATTAATTCAAGACAAGTGTAGGGATAAGTATTATGCCTTCTCTTTCTATGTGTTTGCAAGGAGTATCTTAGAAGATTATCCATGTGTGACACAAAGTTATATGACTTAAGAGTCATATTTGACTAAGGCTTCTTGGCTGCCACGTGGAGGAATTTGTCCCCACCTATTAATTATCCACAAATACTTAATTACATGGTTAATCTCCCATTAAATCAATAATTAACCAATTACTCACATAATTAAGAATTATCTCAAATTACTTAAAATACTACTTATTTTTAATACACCTTATACATCGTACTATCATGGTCATATGGTACCTTGTATGGCACTAGTCCGTAAATACGGGGTATTATAGCTTGGACCGTATTTTATCCCAAATTGCCAAACTTTGACGAACTCATTTTTTTCTATTTGCTTACCTTCTCTCCTTCACAAATTTACTCATCACGTGTTTCAAATAGCATAATGCTTATAATCTCAAGAAAATCTCATTCCTGAACTTATGTCGATTAACTTATGACGAAACATTAAATAGATACTTTGGGAAATTTTCGCCCTCGAATGTTTACTCTTTGATACTTTGGGATTTTTTTTTTGCTAGAGTCTCCTCCGTACACTCGACTATAACCAACTTGTTGCAGCCAGAAAACATACTATACATGCCACACATGGCCACTGTCTATAAATAGCAACAGTTGGCTTCACACAACTGTCCATTATAAATTCTGAGAGTCAAAAATGAGAGCTTACCTGATGACGCACTGGCCTGAATAGAGCTGTGCTGAGGTATCCCACCTCGAGCCATATCTTCAGTTCTAAATAGGTGGGGGTATTTAGACTTCATTTCTTCCTTCGTTTCCCATGTCATATCTTCCACATTCTTGCTTCTCCATAAAACCTTCACGGAGGCTATTTCCGTATTCCGTAGCTTGCGAATTTGTCGGTCTAGGATGGCAACCGGAATTTCCTCGTATGACAAGACCTCTGTAATCTGTACATCATCCGTGGGCACCACTCGGGTAGGATTGCCAATGCACTTCCATAGCATTGATACGTGAAAAATCAGATGGACAGACTCCAATTCTGAGGGTAATTCTAACTCATATGCTACTTGGCCCACTCTCTGAATGATCCTATAAGGCCCAATATACCGTGGGCTAAGCTTGCCTTTCTTGCCAAACCTCATCACGCCCTTCATAGGTGACACCTTTAAGAAGACCCAGTCATTAACCCCGAACTCTAAGTCTTGTTGCCGCATGTCAGAATATGACTTCTGACAACTCTGAGCTGTCAACAGTCGCTCCCGGATAAGCTTTACTTTTTCTATGGCCTGCTGAACCATGTCTAGCCCATGTAACCCAGATTTTCCAACATCAAACCATCCTATAGGAGATCTGCAGTTACGCCTATACAAAGCCTCATACGGACCCATCTGGATACTGGAGTGGTAACTGTTATTATATGAAAACTGATAAGAGGTAGATGTTCATCCCAACTTCTTTTAAAATCCAACACACATGCTCGTAACATATCCTCGAGCGTCTGAATTGTGCGCTCGGCTTGTCCATCAGTTTGTGGATGAAAAGTTGTGCTGAGATTCACCTGACTCCCTAGACCTTTCTGAAATGACCTCTAAATATATGTTGTAAACTAGGCCCCACGGTCAGATATAATAGATATTGGTACTCCGTGTAGTCGCACTATCTCCTTAATATATAACTTTGCATAATCTTCTGCTGTATATGTAGATTTGACTGATAAGAAATGAACTGATTTCGTGAGCCTATCGACTATCACCCATATGGAATCGAGCTTACGATGAGAACGAGGAAAACCCATGATAAAGTCCATGTTTATCGCCTTCCATTTATATGTCGGGATCTCTATAGTCTGCATTAGCCCTCCAGGCTTCTGGTGCTCTATCTTCACCTGCTGGCAACTAGGACACTGAGCGACAAATTCAGCAGTGTTCTTCTTCAAATCGTTCCACCAGTACAACTCTTTAATGTCATGATACATCTTTGTCGACCCAGGATGAATGAAGTACCACGAATAATGTGCCTCTGACATAATCCTGTCTCGTAGCTCTGCTACATCTGGAACACACAAACGACCCCTGTATCTGAGAACCCCATATCCCTTGAGCTCTAACAACGGCTTCTTCTGCTGCGGAATTCGGTCTCTCAACTCGACCAACTCTAGGTCCTCGTTCTGCCTCTCCTTTACCTCAGCTATGAGAGATGATTTTGCAGTATTTTGGAGTACAACTCCATCATTGCCAGAGTCTACTAACCAAACCCCCAAACAAGCCAATTGATGAATCTCTCTAGCTAATTGTCTTTTCTCGGCCTCTACATGTGCTAAGCTACACATAGATCGGCGACTTAAGGCATCTGCTACAACATTAGCTTTCCTAGGATGGTAGAGAATGTTAACATCATAATCTTTCAATAACGCAAGCCATCGCCTCTGTCGCAAATTCAACTCTTTTTGCTTGAGGATATATTGCAGGCTTTTATGATTTGTGAATACATCAACATGAACACCATATAAATAATGCCGCCATATCTTAAGTGCATGGACAACCGCAGCTAACTCGAGGTCGTGGGTCGGATAATTCGGCCCGTGCTTCCTTAACTGCCTTGAAGCATACGCAATTACTTTCCCATGTTGCATCAGGACACATCCTAACCCGACACCTGAGGCATCACAATACATGGCATAACCATCTGGACCCTCTGGAAGTGCTAGAACTGGCACTGAGGTCAACCTATTCTTAAGTTCGTGGAAACTCTGCTCGCAAGCCTCTGCCCACTGAAACTTAGTTGCTTTCTGCGTCAACTTCGTTAATGGTGCCGAAAGGGAAGAAAAACCCTTTACGAACCTCCGGTAGTATCCTACTAAGCCTAGAAAGCTACAAACCTCTATCGGGGTGGTAGGTCTAGGCCAGGATTTCACATTCTCAATCTTCTGAGTGTCTACCTTTATACCTCCATCGGATACAATGTGCCCCAAGAATGCTACAAACTTTATCCGGAACTCACATTTAGAAAACTTAGCATACAATTTATTATCACAGAGGGTTTGGAGTACTGCTCGCAGGTGGTCTGCATGCTCATCCTCTGAACGTGAATAAACCAGAATATCATCAATAAAGACTATCATGAACAGGTTTAAATATGGCCGGAATAGGCTATTCATCAAGTCCATAAATATGGCAGGTGTATTTGTCAATCTGAAGGACATGACAAGGAACTCGAAGTGGCCATATTGGGTCCTGAAGGCTAGTTTGGGAATATCTTTCTCCCGAACTCTGACCTGGTGGTACCCCGACCTCAAATCTATCTTTGAAAAGCATCTAGCTCCCTGCAACTAATCAAACAAGTAATCTATCCTTGGAAGTGGATACTTATTCTTAATAGTTACCTTGTTCAGTTGCCTATAATTGATACACATCCTCAGCGAGCCGTCTTTCTTCCGTACAAACAGTACCAGTGCACCCCAAGGTGAGGTACTGGGCCTGATGAAACCTTTCTCCAGCAAATCTTTTAACTGCTCCTTCAACTCCTTCAGTTCGGCAGGTGCCATTCTATATGGAGGGATGGATATTAGTTGATTTTCTGGAAGCATATCAATGCCAAAATCAATCTCTCGCTCTGGAGGAATACCTGGAAGTTCATCTGCGAATACATCTGCGTACTCTTTGACTACTAGAATAGACTGAAGTGTAGGTACATCAGCATCTGCATCTCTAACTCGCACAATATGGTAAATGCACCCTTTTGTGATTATTTTCCTTGCCTTCAGATAGGAAACAAACCTACCTCTGGGTGTCGCTGTATTACCTACCCATCCAAGCATTGGCTCACCCAAAAAATGAAATTTGGTTGTCTTTGCTCAACAATCAACTATGGCATAGCAAGCTGCCAACCAGTCTATGCCCATGATAGCATCAAAATCCAACATCTCTAGCTCAACTAGGTCGGCTGAGGTTTGACGACCACAAATTGTCACCGTACAACCTCGATAAACCCGTCTAGCAATAATTGATTCTCCGACCGGTATAGATACCACAAAAGGATCACTTAGTATTTCAGGCACTATACCAAACTTCCCCATGACAAATGGAGTAATACATGATAAAGTAGATCCTGGGTCTATCAAGGCATAAGCACAGTGAGAGTAAATGGTTAACATACCTGTGACAACGTCTGGTGAGGACTCCTGGTCCTGTCGACCCGCTAAAGCATAGCTACGATTTTGGTTACCACCTGAACTGGAACCTCTAACTCTGCCTCGACCTCTACCAGCTGAAGATTGAGACTCGCGCCCTGAAGGGTGCACGGACATAGATGATCCTGTTGCTAAATCCGCTTGTTGTGCAATAAACCTAGAATCTCTATTTGGGCAATCTCTCATCATATGCCCCGAACGTCCACATGTATAACAAGCATCGGAACCGGCTCGGCATTGGCCCAAGTGTCCTCTACCACAGATGGCACACCACTGCGGAAATGACCATGTCTGCCCTGAACCTCGCTGTCGCTACAAACCCGATGCCTGGGAGCTTTCACTTAGTCATGACTAAGTATAATGGTCATACATGTAACCCTGTAGCTGAGGTGGAAGAGGCCTAGGTGGTCATTCGAAGTATTGGGGCCTATAGCTACCTTGCGATTGCTCCTGAGACCTGGCAAATCTCATTATTTTATGTTGTCCTGACTCAGTCCTCTCCGTACCCTGCTGCCGACGCCTACCCCTTTCTATATTCTGGGCGAATGCCTGAATCCGGGAGATATCCATACTATCATGCAATGAAGCAGTGGCACATACCTCGGTCAACTCTAGGGCTAATCTTGCTATAAACCTGTGAATCCTGTCCCGCATAGTAGCAACTATGGATAGTGCATATCTGGCCAATGAGTTAAAACGGAGACTATATTCTCGAACACTCATATTGCCCTTCTTGAGGGCTAGAAACTGATCGACTCGAGCCTGTTGGATCTCCCGCGGTAAGTACTGGTGAAGGAAGGCACCGAAACATTCTCCCAAATAGCTGGAGGAGCATCACGTCGCCTTGACCTTTCCCATCCCTCTTACCAAAGGATGGCTATATCTCGGAGTTGAAAAGCTGCTAGCTCAACTGTCTCTTTCTCCGTGCTATGCATAACCCAAAAGCTCCTGTGAAGCTGATCTAATGAAAACCCGTGGGTCCTCCCTCTGATCTGTCCCCGTGAACTCTGGGGGACTCAATGTAATAAACTCTCAGACCCTTGAACTTCCCAACTCCTCAGAAGATCCTGCAATAGCGGATGCCCTAGCCTGTTGCTGGGTAGCTACCAACTGTGTCAACAAATGTACCGCACTCATCAAGTCCTGATCTGATGTAAGCGGAGGGGGAACTGGATGTGCGGTCTCCCTAGGAATCTCCTCAGGTGGTGGAGGAGCTAGTAATGGATTAGTAGGGGTCTCTCCCTGGGCCTCAGATTGGGCCCTATCTACTGGGGTACCCTGCTAGTCCCCTCACCTACTGTTGTATCTCTCCTCTGGCTAGTCATAGTCTTCCTAGTCACCGTCATATGTGCATGTGAACACCAACACGTAAGTTTAACTCAAATTTCCTATAACTCAGTTCTATAGCACGATTTAGATTTGAAAGAAGGGTAATCAACTCCTAAATGCCCTGTATTCCCCTGCTTATATAATGTGGTACACCACACATCTATAAAGAAGACTATACTAAACACGGCTTGTAGACTCCCTAGGACATAACTGCTCTGATACCACTTTTGTCACGCCCCGAACCTAGGGGAGGTGAGACCGGCACCCGGTGCCTCACCTATCCTTGCGTACCTACTTGCGACTAAGAGACTCTAAACATGTAATGTCATACTTTGGCCATGGGCCACATTGCAAGACAATTTACAAAGCAAAATATAAAACTGAATGGAAACTAACGCTGACTAAATATCAATATAAAGCTGGGCCGGCAAGGCCCTCGTAACTACTACAGCTGACAAGGCAACAAAATATACATACAGGGCCTACAAGCCCAACATACTGCACTAACTGACAGGACATGTCTACAAGCCACTACTGATGGATGTCCTGTGATCGGAACAGGGCCCCGACCTACCCTATAGCCTATATACATATATACACAAGATGTACACAAAACTTCTAGACCCGGTAACTCCGAAGGACGTGGAGCTTACCGATAAAGCTGAACTCAGGTAACACCTACTGAGGAGGTCTGCCCGTCTATCTGTCTAAACCTGCAGACATGAAATGCAGCATCCCCAAAAAAAGGGACTTCAGTACAAAATAATGTACCGAGTATGCAAGGCAATAAAATAACTGAAAGCTGCAACTGAACTGATACTATAATAACTGAAAGTAAATGAGAGTCGAAGATGATCTGGAGGTATACTTACCTGCTGATACTGACTCAACTCTCTCAATATAGTAAGTAAAATAAATGTCCAGCCTTATAAGGCTCGGTATATATATAACTGCTCTGCCGTAATAGGCTCGCTCATAGGCGCTCGGCCAGACTAGGCTCTGTATCTCGACCAACTGGGCTCGCTCATAGGCGCTCGGCCACAGTAAGCTCGGTATATAACTTACCATCTGATCAGAGGTTGCCCAATAGGGGCCTGCCCATCGATTATAGCTCGATGGTAATAAAAATACTGTAATACTTCATATACATGCTCTCTACTCTCTTGACTAGAACAGGACAATACTCAATTGAGTATGAATTCCCGATAAGGAGAATATTGTAACTTACGAGACTAGAAAAATATACATAAATTCCGAAATATGAATTTCTCGTTCTGTCTCGTCATCAAACTCATGTAATTATAGGATCATGCCAAAATGGAGGAAGGGCTTAGACTTAACATACCTGGATTAGGAAGAATCAGTGTTATATTCTTGAGAAGGATTACACCGTATTCTCTTAGAATCGAAAAATTCCGTTGCTATTATATTATGGAGTGACTATTGTCCTTGACTTTGTATTCTGTATAACTCATTTGCCAAATGAATTTTGGTATTCATTCAAGATAAGAGTTCTTGGCTTTTCATTTGTATAACCCACTTACGAAATGGATTCTTGGTATTCATTCAAGATAAGAGTTCTTGGCTTTGCATCTATATAACCAACTTACGAAATGGATTCTTGGTATTCATTCAAGATAAGAGTTCTTGGCTTTGCATTTGTATAACCCACTTACGAAATGAATTTGGTATTAATTCAAGACAAGTGTAGGGATAAGTATTATGCCTTCTCTTTCTATGTGTTTGCAAGGAGTGTTTTAGAAGATTATCCATGTGTCATCTTAATTAATTGTACAAAGTCAAGTCATATCCAATCCTCCTCTATTTGCTGCCACGTGGGGGGCTTTGTCCCCCCACCTATAATATCCACAAATTCTTAATTACATGGTTAATCTCCCATTATATCAATAATTAAATAATTATCCACGTAATTAAGAATTATCTCAAATTTCTTAAAATACTACTTATTTTTAATACACCTTATACATCATACTATCATGGTCATACGGTACCTTGTATGGTACTAGTCCGTAAATACGGGGTATTATAGCTTGGACCGTATTTTATCCCAAATTGCCAAACTTTGACGAACTCATTTTTTTCTATTTACTTACCTTCTCTTCTTCACGAATTTACTCATCACGTATTTGAAATAGCATAATTCTTATAATCTCAAGAAAATCTCATTCTCGAACTTACGTCGATTAACTTATGACGGAACATTAACGTACGAAAATGCGAGACGTAACATAGACTTGCTCGTTACTTGTGAGATCCTTAGAACCTAGATCTCTTATACTAACTTGTCATGACACAAATACCCATCAAAAGTCGTGATGGCGCCTAACCTGCTTGCTAGTCAAGCAACACATAATAACAATAATAGAAACTATTTATTAAGCCTTTAACAGAATTATAATATTAATAATAAAGTGTAAATAGTCTTATAACCGGTAGGATAAATACAAATGTCTATGATAAGTCTAAACACGACTATGATTGTCTAACAATACCCAAAAACTTGGTATCACAATATCACAAGCATCTAATAAAGTGTAAAGTGTATTAACCAGAAATAGATAAATGGGGCTGTGGATCAAAAAAATAGGGTAGCTCACCACGAAGTCTCCATTGAAAGCTCCTAAGTGGCTGGATGGCTATGACAAGTACAGGCCTTTGAATTTGTATAAAAATATACATAAGTGTAGTATGAATATAACACTACGATAATCAGTAAGTATCAAGTCTATCCTCAAAAACGTAGCGACGCGGGGTTGACACTGATACCTACTAATGGACCGTTAAACACTGAAAGCGTAAATAGAATAAGAAATAAGGCAAGTTATCATCAAATAAGTGTGAAAGGTAAAGGCATAGCAAAACTAGAATTTAAGCATGCTTTTTAAGCAAACGATATGAATAAATAAGTTAAATACCTCAATTCTTGAAATAACTATGTTATAAGTCCATCAATGTTTATTTTAAAACTACTGCATGAATCTAAGATGCAAATGCATGCTCACGAACCACTCTCAATACCTCACAACACAAATCCATGTACCTGACACTGGCCACATTTCCAAACAAAGCACCAATCTGAGTTCTTGCACTCACAGGGCCCAAACTAGTATGGGTAATCATCTGACTTCGGAGGGACGAATCCATATCCAAATGTTATTGTGACGTGCAACCCGATCCAATCATAATTAATAATCCATAATCCATATCCATATCCATATCCCATCATAATATGTTTAGTGCCAAAATCCTCAACTTTTATCAATACCCAATTCTCCAACTCATATATATATGCATATAAGATGATACACGAGATATAATAATATTAATGCAGATGAATATTAACATGAATAAGGTTTGTCTATGACTAATAAAGTAATTCAACTTTCCACAACAGTTTAATATGTTTATTTAGTATTCTTAAGTCTGATTACGAGATCAAGCTAAGGACATAACCTAGCTACGCATGTATGCTCATTACCTCACATATATGAAATACATAAATCAAGCAATAAGTAGAAAATAAATCACCTATGAGGAAAACTCCCTCTTTGAAGCATCGACAAGAGATTTACCTCCAAGAGAGAACACATTCAACCTTCCAAAATAGCTTTTTCCCTCAAATCCCCTTCCAAACAATTTGAATGTAGTAAAATATTACTTAAAAGTGAAATAATACAATAGAAATCAACTCCAAATAATAAAGTTTTAATATTTAATATAATTTCCAAAAGTCAACCTGAACCCACAAAGTGAAAACATAAGTCAAGGGTTAGATCTCTATTGCTCATAACCCCACGAGTCCACGTATCTAATTAGATTTAAAAAGTGAGACCAAATCGACCCTCAACTACCCAATATACACTCTAAAATTGTAGGAAACAAATCCAAGTTCTCTTATCTAAATCCATATTTCGATGTTAGATCAGGTGTTAATTCCATATAAAATCCTTAGATTTAGTGTAGAATTACTTATCCAAAGCGTGTGTGTCAAATCCTAGCTTTAAACCCCTTGGAATAAGCTCCAAAGTTGTGAAATAAAATAAGAAATGGCAAAATTCGGCCTTAAATAGTTTATGTAAAAACTTTCCCAGCACTGCAAAATACACTATGCAGACTGCATAACTGATCCGCGGTCCGCAATACCTATGCAGTCAACAACCAATCCCAACTCTCCGGCCATCGCAAAAATAATATGCAGCCCGCAGATCCATTTTACGGCCAGCAAAACTCACCACGAAATCAACCAAACAAAAACTCCTCAACGATCCTAAAATGAATGTGCGTCCCGCAGAACCAAACTACGGTGCACGAAGTTTTGTCGTGTAATCGACATGATACTGCCTAATTCTATAAAACTTGCTACGAATGCGCTGAGATGCACCCGAACACCTCGGGACCCAATCCAACCATACCAACAAGTCCATAAACACTAAACGGACCTGCCCAAGGTCTCAAAACACATCTGGAGACATCATAAAAAAGAATCGAGGTACAAAACGAATAATATTTTTACAAAAATTCATAAACTACAAAACTTCCAACCAATTGTTTGATTGCCACTTAAATACTTCGAATCTCAAAAAAAATTGCATATAAGTTAGTTTCAACCATTTGGACCTATTTAAGTTCTCAAACCCAAAATCGAGGTTCGATAATACCATAGTCAACTATCGGTCAAACCTACAAGCTCATCAATTCTCCAAATTGCCAACATTCGGCAAATAGAGTCAAAACCTTCTAGGGACCTCCAAATTCAGATCCTAATATATTCTCCAGGTCCAAAATAACAATTTGAACCTATAAGAACCATCAAATCGCCAATCTGAGGTCTTTTACTCAAAAGTCAAACCTTTGTCAACTCTAGCAACTTAAGCTTCAAACATGAGACTAAGTGTTCCTACTAACTCTCAAACCTTCTCGAAACCAAAGCAACCATCCTTGCAAGTCATATTACCACAAGTAAACATACGGGAAGCATCAAATAGGAGAATGGCCTCAAATACATAAAATGACTGGTTAGATCGTTACAGACTATTGACGGTATTATAATTGGATCAGGTTGTACGCCACAACAACGATTGGATATGGATTTGTCTCTTTGGATTAAGGTAATTACCTATGTTATTTTGGGCCCTGGTAGCGCAGACACCCAGATTGGTGCTCGGTTTGGATACTTGGTAAATGTGAGGCACATGAATTTATATTTTGAGTATTGGGACTTTTGTATCTCTTCTTAGCTAAAAAGCATGCCTAAATTTGAATTTTACTGTACCTTTACCTTGTATTATTTATTGTTCTTTTTAGGCTTTCACTTATTTAATGAATTGTTAGTTGATGTCAATGTCAACCTATGGTCATTACTTCTTTGAAGCGGAATTTTATATTTACTGAGAACCGTGATTTTGTTCTAATACTATACTTCTGCATATATTTGTGCAGATTCTGAGGTAGGTGCTAGTGGTACCCATCCAGCTGTTTAAGAGCTTGCTTTGAATCTTCTTGGTGAGCTGCTCCACTTGATTCGATCAGCAGCACATGGAGTCCTCCTTCCTTATTTATCCATCTCCGTCCATTTACTTATTTTCAAACACATGTTGTTATTTAGTTGAGAAAGTTTACTCTTATTAGATGCTCGTGATGATGTGATGCCGGGTTTTGGGAGATTTGTGAGACAGTTGTGGTCATGTTTAGATCAGGTCTTTGATTTTTGTATTCATGATGTTATTTTGAGATATATTCTGCTTTCTTATTTATATTATATCTCTGTTAATGACTTAATAAATAGATTTTATTCTTGTTGTTGAGTGTTAGCTTGCCTAGCAACCATGTTAGGTGCTTGCACGACCTTTGGTGTGATTTTGGATTGTGACAATAATAGTAATTGTCACCGTCTAAACTTTCGCCGAATGAAACTCGGTGCTTTGGAACATAGAAATTTAATTTAAACTAAATATAGATCTAATGCAATGCTAAACTTCCACTAATTATTTTAAATTTTTTTTAGTCTTGCGCAATACTTTATCAGTGTCTCTCGAACGCTAACAAGACTTCGTAGTTGGCTATCTCTAGCTCAACCAAAAATATTAAGCACACCCAAATTTGCCTTCAAATAGATTCTTCATATCTGTAGGTTGAATCTATTAGATGAGGTTTAAAGCTCCAAATAGTGTTAATTAATCTTTTCCAACCCTAATTTGTTTTTTCAAATAAAAATCAAAGTAAACGGGCAAATCTAGGGCTAGTTAATCCCTTTAAAAATATTAAAGAACAAGACTAATTACAGCAACAACATAATTTCTTTGTAAATAGTAGTAAATAAAACACTACATAAGCAACAAGAGTTAAGTATAAATTACTAGACAAACGGTTTTTAACTTTATTGTCCAATGCCATCACCTACACCAAATATTACAATACAAAACAAGGAAGTAAAAATATGGAGTTTTCAAAAATGATCAGAAATGGCTTCAAATCATTACTTTCAGCAAGATGGCTGATGAAATCCTAGCTTCCAAAGCTTGTTATCCAACTCGTAAGCTCTCAAAATATCATAGAGAATGAGTTTTTTCCACAAAAATCCTAAAGATTCTACTTATACGGTCCAAAATACGTATGCCAAAATCTACCAAAAATGCCTCTCAAGATCTTTCTTCGACAGCAATGAACCGTAGAACTGGTCTACAATTTGCAAAGTGATCCTAGGTTTCGCAAATTGCCTTTGAGATCTGGAACATTAGGTCTAGTCTATGGCTCGCACAAGGGACCGCAAAAGTTGGTTTGTGGTTTGGCAACATTATTCAGGTCATCGCATAGTGGATCTTCCTTATTCTTGACCTCTCTTCACAGAATAGGATTGCGGGTAGCATAATGGTTCTAAGGGTCACAGAATTGACCACAGAATAGTCTTCCAAAACTGGCAACTTCTGTCTACTTTTGCAGCTACCTTCTTCTCTTTTGTCACTTGCATTCCTATTTCGTGATTCGCAAAATTAGCGACAGACTGGTCTTCAAGTATGATTTGACACTTTTGCTTGCTTTTATCCTTTGTATGTATATTCCTACAAAATAATAAAATAACATAAGAAAGGATAGAAAATTTACTTAAAGGACAATGAAAGCTTACGCGAATGGTATAGAAAGTGTCATATTTTCACGGCACATCAACACTCTCTACTTAAACTCTTTCTTGTCCTCAAGCAACTAAAACACAACTACACTATAGACTAAACTACATCCAAGCTTCACAAAGTTATAATACCTATATCTTGTACTAACTATTAGTTTACAAACATGCGACTTCAGTAATATTAACCCCTCAATTTAAAATAAAACCCAAGCGTGCTTAGCTATCCAACAATCACTTCATGAACGTCAAGCCTAAAATGATGATATACGATACTAATAACTAGATATGTACATGGACCACAATCTGAGGAGCCTACAAGTAAGTTAATATTTTGTAACCCATGCATCCTCATAACAAAACTGGTCCCAAAATCACAGTTGTTCACATATCATACCGTAGTCGAGATAACGAACACGGGACACATGCAAAATCGCTCACACTCAAAAAGGAAGTTCATGTGTTACAAATATCATACCATAGGCTTGCCGTATTTTTCATCGCCACTATCTTTTTAAGGCTTGTAGTGTAGTCTTGGGGATGGGTAGGATAAACATTTAAGATAAGTGTGACCACACCCCCGTGAGCACTACCCACATTTTTATTTTCGTTCCAATACTTTGCTTCTTTTTCTCCTCTTTATACCACACAGCCTCATTGAACACTAGTCAACAAAATGAGCCACCTCGAATGATTTATTCGCCGTCCACGTATGCTACCCTTGCAAAGTATCAGTTCGCTTTCAAGGAGCTCAACATTCTGATATGTGCATGAGTTCATTGCAGTTTAAAGTGAATTTGATGTTCATTGCAGTTTTTCCGTTTACCCGAAAAACGGATAGAGTTAAATTTGTACGTAGTTTTAAGGATTTGTGGTATAGCTTAATACAAACCATAGGGATAAATAGAAATATCAAATATGGATTGCAAAGAGTACAAAGTAAACACAGTTGTAAAGAAGATGATTTTTAGGACTGAACAAGTTGAACCAATTTATGAAGCTTAGAAGAACAACTCTTCTGTATAGGAGAATATGGTGCTTGAATTACAATGTAAACAAAAACTTACCTTTAAGAAAAATAATAATCATTCCCTTTATAGTAGAGGGATCTTACTTTAGATATAATTAAAAATACATAGTGGGAGACCCATGATAAATCAGCTTTTCCATAGTTCCTGCCAGGATTCTCTCCTCTAATGGGATTGCAACGGCTCTTGTCTGTGAGCTCGATATTGACTCGAGTTTTCGGTCTCGACTCGAGCTCTCGATCTTGACTTGAGCTCGATTTTGACTCGGATCCTTGCATTGATTCGGGGTCAGTGTTGGTCGGTCTCTGAATCATAAGCTCGATAACTTTACTTTGCATCATAATTCGATTTGGATTCGAGCTTGATAATAATATCGAGCTCGACATTGATTGGTCCCTCGGGCTCGAAGGTTGTTTGTACCATCTTTGGAACCCATTTCGAAATCTTACTCCAACCTATTACCTTTTGACCTCGATCGATCATACGAAGGCCGAAATCTATTTCGACCGTATATAAATAGTCCTCTCATTTCTTGGGAAGGATGTGGTGAGAAACGATATGATTTTTCAATGGCTCGATCGGATTATAAGCTGACGTTTACATTAGACTCGACCATGATGCACGTGATAGTTGTCCCGTCGATTTAGTCTTTCAAGGCATTGAATGCATATCAGACGGTGGTCGGCCACCGCTGATACTGAACCGCCATTGCTATAATCTATAAATAACCCTTCGTTTTGTCATTTACCACTTTTACATCTTCAATCTTCCAAATTTCCCAAGTTATTTTTCGCTCTCTCTGAGATTATTCGCAAATTTGTGATTCTTCTTTGCAAGATTCTTCTTCTAAACCGCCAAATCTTTGTTACCTTCTTTAAATCCAAAATGTTGAAGACATCAAAAATCGTCCCCCAAAAAGAAAAAGCTTCTTCTTCCTAATCCGCTGCTGACAAAACACCGGTGGATCCATGGCCTGAGGAGTGCGTTCCAGTGGCGTGTGTTCTTACCTCCGATTTCAAACTTGATAAAGGTTCGCCAGTTCCTGGCCGGTGCGAGCCCATATCGAGATATATTTGTTCGATAACCCGGGAGCATATCGAGCGGATAAAAAAGAATTATAACTGGGAAAACAAAGAAGTGGTAGTGCCATCTTCCGAAGAGGATATTACTACTCACGTGAGAGGGTTCTTATACGTGTATACTTACCCTTTCACGTTAGGCCCCCTCGACCCCGTTATCATAGATTTTTGTCGTAAATATCTAATTTCCCTAGGCCAGATACATCCTTACTTTTGGAGGATCGTTATTTTGATCCGATATTTTGTGAGTAAAATCGAGGGGATGCCTTTCACCCTCGATCACCTTGTCCGATTATATCGTCCTCGCCTTTTTTGAGGAGGGTTAATAAAACTCCAACGTCGAGCTACCAAGGCTCTGTTCTCGAGTATAGACGAGGATAAGGATCAAGGCTGGATGGGCAGATTCGTTCGAGTAAGGACTTCGGACCTGATTCCGATCGAAAAGATGCCTTTTCCCGAGGAGTGGAACATGAAGAGTAAGTGTAATTCTGCTGTTATCTCCTACTATTTTATCCTTTCATTTCCTTCACCAATATTCTTCTTATGTGATGCAGCGGCTCCCTGGATGCCCGGGGCAGTGCCCGATCTCAAGAATTGGTTACGTGACCTGGTTTGGACCTCCTCCTAGCCCGAGCGCTCATGGCGTGACTTGTCAAAGGGCCGATGGGAGGCCAAAAATCACGGTAAGCACCTTTCTCGTATCTTTTGATAATTTGAATAAAATTCTTTTCACAGACTTTAATAAAATTTTCTATGTGTATGTGTGGGCAAAGATGCGGTTTTGAGGCCCTCATCCATCGAGGAAGAGGCTTCGGCCTCTGTCCCAAAGCCGATGAAAGATAATAAGAGGAAAAGAGCTCCCGTCCTCGAAGATCAAAAACCAAAGAAAAGGACGGCTCATAAGCCGAACAAGAATATTGTTCTTTTGACCGTAGAATCGGTTCTACATCTGAGGGATGAAGAAGAAGAAGAAGAAGAAGAAGAAGAGAATGATGGGTCTGCGCTGGCGGCCTAAACGAAGAAGACCACCGACATTCCACAAGCAGCTGGATCGATGGTGGTTCATAAAGCTCCGCCTCGAACTGAGGATATATCGGAGAAAGATTCGGGCAGAGTCCCCGAGTTGTTGGAGATCGAAGACGCTTCCCATCAAAGACAAATGATGGGGGATATGTCTGAAGGGACTCTTCTTGAATCTTTTCGAACCGAAGAGAATGCCCCAGGTAATTCACTTGGGGCAGTAGCAATCGAAGACTTGCCCACCTTCCCTGCTTTTTCCGTAGGGGCGATTCGCAAGGTCCAAGCTTTGGGGGCCCTCTAATTAGAAAGGCCTCATGATGTAGAGGATCCTTTTTGTCACCTGTTTATCGGTGTTGAGGACACTACCGGTACGAGTGATGCATCGGATCTTTTTCATGGAGTGCAGCAGGCTTTGAATCCTGTAAGCCTTAAATTATATGGCGTTACCTTTAAGTTTGCTTTTCTTTTCTAACTTCGTTTGTTCTTTCTTTGCAGGTCGTGATAGTTCATCGAGAATCATGTTCTCGGTCCTGAACCGAGCTTCGTCGATACGAGGCCGAGCTTCAACGGGTTACGGAAGAGAGGAACTCCTTAAAACTCCTCTTAGGCCAAAGAGGGGAAGAAATAAAAGACCTTCGATCTGAGTTGGCTAAGGCTCAGCAAGATCAGATCGATCTGTCGAGCATGTAATAATACTTTTAAAAGCCTATGGGCTCGATACGGGAACGATGGCTAATTTTTCGATCTCACAGCTGCAGCAAAAAATTGAGATGATCGGAAAACTCCGTGAAGAAGTCGATGTGATAAAAGCAGAGTCTTTGAAGTGGAAAGAAGGAATGGACTGCTTTGCTGCAGAGAAAGAAACTACTCAAGCCCAATTGTCATCGGCCGAAAACCAACTTCAAAAAATGAAGGAGAAATGCTCGGTCCAAGCGAGAAGAATAGAGGAGCTCGAGGCTCGATTGGCCTCTTAACTTGCAAAGGCCGAATCTAACGCCAAAAAGGCAAAGGCCGATGCGGATGCACTCGTCGCCGTCTATCAGGCCGATGTTGAAGCTACCCAGGTCCAAGTAAGAGAGGTAGCCGAGACCACCGATACTCGAGCACATTGGGTGGCTGAACTTGCTAAGTTCCGATCCAGAAGAGACCCTCGAAGAGATCCAAGCTCGAGGTTTTAACCTCGCTGAAGAGATTAAAAGGGCCAAAGAACTCGAAGCCGATGCTGAAGCCTTGGTTTCCGATGATGATGATAATGATGATGATGATGGGAGTAAGAGCGGTTCCGAGAATGGGAGGGAGCCCGATAGAGAGGATACCGCTCCTGGGGATAGCCAAGAAGATTAGTCCTTAATTTATATTGTAATCAATTATGTAAACAATCATGTATATATAAATATCCCTTTTTGCCGACTTGCTTCTATTCTGTTTCCTGTCTTGTTAAGATTTTATTCATGCCTTATGAATATTTTCACAAGGATTTAGGCAACTTGATCAAATTTGGACTTCGTAGCCTTTATAACCGAGCGAGCGCTTACTCAAACTTGAAGTGAAGTAGCCCTTAGGCTTAGTAATCGAGTGAATGATTCGAACTCGAAAAAGTAGCCCGTAGGTGTAATGGTCGAGTGAGTGCTTGCTCGAACTCGAAATAAAAGTAGCTCGTAGGCATAATGGTCGAGTTAATGATTTGAACTCGAAGTAATGTAGCCCGTAGGCGTAATAGTCGAGTTAATGATTCGAACTAAAAGTAATGTAGCCCATAGGCGTAATGGTAGAGTTAATGATTTGAACTCGAAGTAATATAGCCGTAGGCATAATGGTCGAGTTAATGATTCGAACTCAATGTAATATAGCCCGTAGGCATAATGGTCGAGTGAATGATTTGAACTTGAAGTAATGTAGCCCGTAGGCATAATGGTCGAGTGAATGATTCGAACTCGAAGTAATGTAGCCCGTAGGCGTAATGGTCGAGTGAATAATTTGAACTCGAAGTAATGTAGCCCGTATGCATAATGGTCGAGTGAATGATTCGAACTCGAAGTAATGTAGCCCGTAGGCGTAATGGTCGAGTGAATGATTCGAACTCGAAGTAATGTAGCCCGTAGGCGTATTGGTCGAGTGAATAATTCGAACTAGAAGTAATGTAGCCCGTAGGCGTAATGGTCTAGTAAATGATTCGAACTCAAAGTAATGTAGCCCGTAGGCGTAATGGTTGAGTGAGTGATTCGAACTCGATCCTGTTTGCATAATAAATCTCGAAATAGAGGAGTTTTTCTTGGATATAAGATATCGGTATAGATGAAAAATTTTCTTTGCAAGTCATTATACATGTGTTCATATTTTGCATCAGGGATTGGGCCAACTATATGATCATGGTTCATTTTGACCATTTGGCTCTTAGAACGTTTCCTATTGGGACCCTGTTGTTATGAAATATCATTCTTCCATCAGAACTTGATATATTTGAGGGCTAATGCCCCCCTAGTATTCGAGATTGATTATGAAGAAGCCTTGGATACTGTTGAATTGCCCTCAGGTAGCACATGGTTATTGCCTCATTAAAAGCCTCGCCGGGAAAACTCATTTGGGATAAAAGCTGATCTAAGGGGAAAAGAGTGCAACGCGTACTTTAAAACCTGAGGTCTCGACGTCTTTGATCGAACTCCTGCGATGGGTTAGCTTCAAATATGTATATATGGGCGAAAGAAAAGAGAGAATCATACCTTAACAATAATATCGTTTGAGGAGTGATATATTCCAGTTGTTTGATAATGGTTTGCCATCCACCGTTCCGAGTTTATAAGATCCTTTTCCAACTATATCGAGGACCTGATAGGGTCCTTCCCAATTTGGGCCGAGCTTCCCTTCATTAGGATCTCGAGTATTGATGGTGACCTTCCTTAGGACTAAGTTCCCGATCCTGAAGTGGTGGAGGTTGGTTCTTCTATTGTAGTACCTTTTGATTCGTTATTTTTGTGCAGCCATTCGAACGAGTGCCGCTTCTAATTTTTTCATCTAATAATTTGAGGCTAGTGTTCATTGCCTTATGGTATGATTCCACCGATGCATGTCAAAACCTTGCACTGGGTTCTCCGACATCGACTGGAATTAAGGCTTCGGAGCCATACACTAAGGAAAACAGAGTTGCTCCTGTACTGGACTTCGATGTTGTTCGATATTCCCATAGGACTTCGGGCAGAATTTCTCTCCATTTCCCTTTGGCTTCGTTCAACCTTTTCTTCAAGTTTTGGATGATAGTCTTCTTTGTTGATTCGGCTTGTCCTTTCCCGTTGGGGTGATACGGTGTCGATAATTTCCTTTTTATTTTATGATCTTCGAGAAATTTTGTTACTTTGCTGGCGATAAATTTCTTACCATTATCGCATGTTATTTCTGCGGGTATCCCGAATCGACACACGATGTGATCCCAGATGAAATCTATAACCTCTTTTTCTCTTACTTTCTCGAACGCCCGTGCTTCAACCCATTTAGAGAAATAGTCAGTCATAAATAAAATGAATTTAGCCTTAACTGAGGGCGATGGTTGGGGGCCGACGATATACATCCCCCATTTCATGAATGGCCATGGGGATAGGACTGAATGAAGTTGCTCCCCGGGTTGATGGATCATCAGTGCAAACCTTTGACATTTCTCACATCTTCGAACAAACTCCTCAGTGTCGCTTTCCATGCTATCCCAGTAATATCCTGCTCTGATGATTTTGTGAATCAGTGATTCGGTGCCGGAGTTGTTCCCACAAGAGCCTCCATGGACCTCTCGTAAAGCATAATCGGTGTCTCTTGGTCCCAAGCATACTGCCAATGGTCCATCGAATGTTCTTCTATACAATGTTCCATCTTCAGCCAACGTGAATCGAGTAGCTTTGGTTCGTAGGGCCCTTGACTCTTTAGGGTTCGATGGGAGTTTTCCGTTTCCCATATATTCAATATACTTATTCCTCCAATCCTAGGTTAAGCTTGTGGAGTTTATCTCGTCGTGCCCCTCCTCGATTACGGACCTCACAAGTTGAACGATAGTCCCCGGATCGATCTCATCTTCCTCGACCAATGACCCCAAATTTGCGAGTGCATCGGCCTCGCCGTTTTGTTCTTGAGGCACATGTTGCAAAGTCCATTCTTTAAAATGGTGCAAAGTTACCTGTAATTTGTCCAAATACCTCTGCATTTTGCCTTCTCGAACCTCGAAGGTTATGTTTACTTGGTTTAATACCAGTAAAGAGTCACATTTAGCTTCAATCATTTCTGCTCCCAGGCTTTTGGCCAGCTCGAGACCTGCAATCATGGCCTCATACTCGGCCTCATTGTTAGTCAATGTAGAAGTTTTGATAGACTGCCTAATGATGCCACCCGTGGGGGGTTTCAACATGATGCCAAGCCCGGACCCCTTCACATTCGAAGCATCGTCTGTGAAGAGGGTCCAAACTCCCAATGATGTACCCCATTTTAACAAGAGTTCTTTTTCAACTTCGGGTACGAGGGCTGGCATGAAATCGACCACGAAGTCTGCTAAAATTTGAGACTTGATGGCCGTACGGGGTTGATATTTGATATCGTACCCGCTGAGCTCGACGATCCATTTGGCCAATCGGCCCGATAATTCGGGCTTGTGTAAAATATTATGTAGTGGGTAAGTCGTCAACACGCATATGGGGTGGCATTAAAAGTATGGTCTTAATTTCCTAGAAGCGCTTATCAGTGCAAGTGCTAATTTCTCTAAGTGTGGGTATCTAGTCTCTGCTTCTCCTAAGGTTCGACTTACGTAATAAACAGGAAATTGTGTACCTTGCTCTTCTCAAACTAGGACGCCACTTACTGCAATTTCAGATAAGGCCAAGTATAAGTAAAGTCTTTCATCTGCCTTCGGAGTGTGAAGCAGTGGCGGGCTCGATAGGTATTTCTTCAATTGTTCTAAAGCTTGTTGGCATTCCGGGGTCCAAGCGAAATCGCTCTTCTTTTTGAGTAGAGAGAAGAATCTGTGGCTTCGATCCGATGACCTCGAAATGAATCGGCCTAGGGCAGCTATACGTCCGGTTAGCTTTTGCACCGCTTTCACACTATCCACGATGTTGATGTCTTCGATGGCCTTGATTTTATCGGGGTTGATCTCGATTCCCCGGTTTGATACCGTGAAGCCAAGGAATTTACCCGAGCCAACCCCGAAAGCACATTTCTCGGGGTTGAGCTTCATGTTTTATTTCCTTAAAATCTCTAACGTCTCCCGCAAATGAGTTAAATGGTCCTTTGTGTGTAGGGACTTGACTAGCATGTCATCAATATAAACTTCCATCGACTCACCTATTTGTTTTTCGAACATTTTATTCACTAGGCGCTGATAAGTAGCTCCTGCATTTTTTAGCCCGAAGAGCATTACATTATAACAATATATCCCATACTTGGTGATATACAAAGTTTTTTTTTGTTCTCCGGGTTCATTCGAATTTGATTGTACCCGGAATAGGCATCGAGAAAAGTAAGGATCTCGTGGCCGGCCATGGCATCGATCATCCGATCGATGTTAGGCAGTGGAAAAGAATCTTTGGGGCATGCTTTGTTTAGATCTTTATAGTCTACACATATTCTGAGTTTGTTCCTTTTTTTAGGGACTACAACTACATTAGCTAACCATTTGGGATATTTTCCTTCCCGAATCGACCCTATTTTGAGAAGTTTACTTACCTTGTCCTTCACGAATGCGTGCTTTAACTCGGACTAAGGTCTTTTTTTTTTTGCTTCACCGGTCTGAACCTAGGGTCTAAACTCAGCCGGTGCGTTGTTATCGATGGTGGGATTCCCGTCATGTATACATGGGACCAAGCAAAGCAATCTATGTTATCAATAAGAAATCGAATAAGTTTTTTCCTGAGTTCGGGGGTCAATCCCGTTCCCAGGTATACCTTTCTTTCTGGGAGATGTTCGATCAATATAACCTGTTCCAACTCTTCGACCATCGATTTGGTGGCATCAGAATCCTCGGGGATGATAAAAGTTCGGGGGGTCAGGAAATCTTCCTCGTCATCTTTTGTTTCCTACTTCACTGATTTGGTCGAGACTGGCGGCTGTGATTGCTATTTGGCCTCTCGTACATTTTTAATGCTCGATCTTTCTGAGGATGATAATGTTGATATCGGTGTTACCTCATCGACTGCAAACATTTCCTTCGCTGCATGCTGCTCCCCATACACTATTTTTCACGCCATCCGACGTTGGGAATTTCTTTACTTGGTGGAGAGTTGAAGGTAATGCCCTCATGTTGTGGATCCAAGGCCTTCCGAGTAGGGCATTATATCTCATGTCGCCTTCGATTATGGGGAATTTTGTGTTTTGGATGCTCCAGCCACGTTCACTGGTAGAGTAATTTCCCCTTTTGTCATTTCGCTGGCCATATTGAAGCTGTTTAAGACCCGAGCTGTGGGCACGACTTGATCCTACAGACCGAACTTCTCCACGACCCTTGATCGGATGATATTCACAGAGCTACCTGGATCCACTATAACACGCTTAACTTGAACTTTATTTAATAGGATAGAAATTACCAGAGCCTCGTTGTGGGGCTGAGAGATGCCTTCTGCTTCTTGGTTTTCGAACATATAATCTCGGGTTCATTTTTCCTCTGTGACCGATACATTAATGCGTTTGAGTGCGGGTGTCTGTGGAGTGTCGACCCCGCCGATGATCATGTGAATGATATGTTGAGGTTCCTCTTGTTTGTCTTTTCTGTTGGAGTCCCTTTCTCTAAAGTGATTCTTGGCCTGATCACTGAGGAATTCTCGAAGGTGGCCTTCATTGAATAGACAGGCTACCTCCTCCCTTAAGTTTCTGCAGTCCTCGGTCCTGTGGCCATGCGTACCATGATATTTGCACATAGAATTTGGATTTCTTTGGGAAGGATCGATTTGCATGGGTTTGGGCCACCTAGCATCTTTGATTTTTTTGATTGCCGATACAATACTCGATGCATCGATGCTGAAGTTATACTCCAATAACCGAGGTGCTTCTCTAGGATCGGTATGTTTGTCAAAGCCATTCTTGTTCATCCGTCCCCGAGAATTCTGTGTTCGATCACCCCTTTGATTGTTCCGGGCGGCATTGTGTGTCGAGCCATTATTCATTCGATCTATGACGTATGGTTCATATCGGTCTTTGTCCGACCCTGGTTCTCTACCAATGTCCCTCTGGTTTTTAATAGCCGATTTGTTTAGATGTGCAAACCCGGAAGGAATTCCTAATTGGTCGTCTTCGACCCTGATCTTTGATTGATATCGATTGTGCACATCTTCCCAAGTTATTGTCGGGTACTTGATCAAATTTTGTTTCAACCGATATGATGCCATCGAACTTCGCTCGTTCAACCCTTGAGTAAAAGCTTGGACCGCCCAATCATCTGTGACCGGTGGCAATTCCATGTATTCTATTTGAAATCGGGACACGAACTCCCTCAGCATTTCATTATCCCTTTGTTTTACTTTGAAAAGGTTTGATTTTCTCGTTACAACCTTTACGGCATCGGCGTGTGCCTTTACAAATGAATCCTCTAACATGGAAAATGAATCGATGGAATTTGGTGGCAGGTTATGATACCAAATCATTGCCCCTTTCGAGAGGGTCTCTCCGAATTTTTTCAACAACACGGATTAGATTTCATCGTCTTCCAAATCGTTACCCTTGATGGCACACATGTAAGAGGTGACATGTTCGTTGGGATCGGTCGTACCGTTATATTTAGGTATTTCAGGCATACGGAATATTTTGGGGATTGGTTTTGGGGCCGCACTCGAGGGAAACGGCTTTTGTACGAATTTCTTGGAATCCAACCCTTTTATCATGGGCGGAGCCCCTGGGATTTGATCAACCCTGGAATTATATGTTTCTACTTTCTTATCGTTGGCGTCGATTCACTTTGTGAGTTCCTCAAGTATTTTAGCAATTTCGGGAGTAGTCCCCGATTCTTGGTCGTTCGACCTTACTACGGCTGGCTCCGGTCGTGTCACGCCCCAAAATTGAGGAGCGCGACCGGCGCTCAACCGAGTGAACCCGACCGAGCAAGCCTGTTAAATTCCTTCTACCCAAACCCATTCATTAATAAAGAGAATATATTTTTTCCTTAATTAAACAATAAACTGCTCATGTCTGCAATTACCAATTTCTTACCATAAGTTTTACCATTTTTAAAGTCTCAAATGGACAGGTAATTCAACCACAACATAGCATAGTTTTTCTTTCCCAGTACCAATACACAATCCACACTATGTCTACGGAGCCTCTATAGATAAAGAAAAGTACAATAATAATGCCGGCAACAAGGCCCCGGCTACACCTCAAACAGAATACACAAAGTACAAAAGCTTCATGACCCCGGAATGAAGTGGGGCTTACCAAGTCAGCTGGGAAGAAGGTGCACTGCTATCACTGACCAATATCTCCTGCTGTGGAACCACCTGCATCCATTGAAAGATTCAGCGCCCCCGGCAAAAGAGACGTTAGTACTGTCGAATAGCACTAGTATGTATAACTAAACACCCTCTCAATAGAATGAAAAATAATACAATAAAGATTATCATAATATCAATGAAAGCCTTAATTAACATCAAACCTCAATTTAGGATCAAGACAGTGTTCAAATTAATTTTCATATCTCACATTGGGAGATTTTTTAGTATCGATATACCATTGTCCACAATACTAGTACCACCGTATTCTCAGTACGGAGTCCGATCACGACCCGATCGGCTAGGCTATCTCTTTAGAGACATCAACCACAATTACTCTCAATATTAATACCACTGTCTTTAACACGTATTCCGATCACGACCCGATCGGCTAGGCTATCCATTAGGGACATCAACCATAATCACAATTTCAATTATGATTTCCAGTACAATCACCACCATGTGTGCGGCATGGTGTCTAATCACGACCCGATCGGCTAGGCTGTCTTATTTGAGACATCAACCTTTTTATATCAATCATCATATTTCATAATACTTTCACATCTTTTCATTTCATTGGCACTAGTGGCCATAATTATAAGATCATTCTTGTCACATTGGCCATATTCATTATTTCATGCTCACCTTATCAATTTCAAATATCATCCTCATCATCAACAACAAACACAATTCAAATCAAAGTGTGTAGTACATATGTGAGCAATTTAGAGTCTAATGCACATAGAGATATTTCACAAAATTTGGCATAATAGCCTTCATTTGAACTTGACTTAAAGTCGAAACATTATTAATGCACAACCCATATTTTAACACACTCTTAATTGGTAACATAACATGAATAGAGCATTTGGGATGCTTGTTGAATATATATCTTTCAACCCAATCTTACTCGGAATAGCCAATTTCATAATGAATCACTCAGAACTTACATAATTTACATGAATATCGTGGGATTCAATTCTAAGAGAAGAGTTTAGCCAACATACCTCAATTGAACTTGCTTAAACTCTAAAACGTTCCGGAATTCTTAGCAACTTCAATCTACTTTAGAAATATAACAAATGGAATCAAAATTAGGAAGATGATCATGGTTCTAGCTCATTTGATTATTTTATCAAACACTAGGCGTGCACAAGGTTTCAAGGTCCTTTTATGGAGGATTCCATCATCCCACAACCCAATCTTTACCATGCTTAGTTCAACAATCTTCCAACACCTCTTGATATCACATGCGTGTAAAATAATCAACTCTCATGCCAAAAAATTATCTTGCTAATTATCTAGTTTCAGATGATTTCGAAATTAGGGTTTAGGGTGTAGAATCTTACCTCTAGGATGAAGACCTAGTGAGCTTGCCTTCTTAATCTTCCAAAACATGAGCAAGAATTGAAGAACAATTATTGAAGAACACCTTCTCACTCTAGGGCACTCTCTCTCACTCTAAAATGTCAGATTATATCTAAAAAATAGCCCAAAACGTGTATTAACGAAGTAGGGTCGGGTTTTAAAAACCCAAAAATGAAGCTTCGGAACAGGTTTTGCGGTCGTATATCGCATATGCGGCCGCATAATGGTTATGCGGCGGCATAATGGTTATGCGGCCGCATAATGGTTATGCGGACCGCATATCGGTCGCATAATTGGTGTCCAAAATGACCAAAAATCTGCTTGAGTTTGCGGTCACTATGCGGTCAGCATAAATGTTATGCGATCGCATAGTGCACCGCATAACAGTTATGCAGTCGTATAGTCAACCGCATAATTACTTCCAACTGACCCAATTAACTGTCTCACTCTGCGGCCATTATGCGGTCCGCAGAGTGATTCTGCGGTCGTATAATGGACCGCAGAAATGTACTTTTCTGCCAAAATTTTCCTTTACTTTCCGGTGCATTGTTCAACCCAAAAACCAATTCGGCACCACGAAACATTATTTTTGTTTGCAAAAGTTTACGGGGACTTACAGTTCCATGAGAAATTTCTCGAGGTGAACTGGGTTCCGGTCTGCTTGATAGCTGGGTTTGGATCTGCAACTGAGCTATCGCTAATTGCTGGGCTCGTAACATTTCAAATATCATATGTAAGCTGACTCCATTCTCCTCCACGTTATGGGAGTCTCGAGCTGCAAATCGAGTACCGCCATGAATGCTATTTTCAGGCTCGGAACGTTGGTTTGCCTCAAAGTCCATATGCGAGTTGACATCTAGCGGTACTTCGGCTCGAGCTTCAGGTACTTCGACTCGAGCTTCAATGACATCGATAAGCGGCCTTCCAGCCTTAGGCATCAAGTTATTGGTTTTGTCTTGAAGGTCGGCTTCGTTGTCAGTAGGTAAAGCCATTAATAGAGGGTTTGCCATTGCTAGTTCGAAGTTAGAGACACCCTCAAAAGACGAGCGTAAACTGGTGTGTGTTGCAGATTTGTATCAAACAAACACTATTATCCTTAGCCCCACGGTAGGTGCCAAACTGTTTACCCGAAAAACGGATAGAGTTAAATTTGTATGTAGTTCTAAAAATATGTGGTATAGCTTAATATAAACCGTAGGGATAAATAGAAATATCAAATATAGATTGCAAAGAGTATAAAGTAAACACGATTGTAAAGAAGATAATTTTTAGGACTGAACAAGTTGAACCAATTTATGAAGCTTAGAAGAACAACTCTTCTGTATAGGAGAATATGGTGCTTGAATTACAATGTAAATAAAAACTTGCCCTTTATAGAAATAATAACCATTCCCTTTATAGTATAGGGATCTTACTTTAGATATAATTAAAAATACATAGTGGGATACCCATGATAAATCAGCTTTTCTATAATTCCTGCCAAGATTCTCTCCTCTAGTGGGATTGCAACGGCTCTTTTCTGTGAGATCGATATTGACTCGAGTTTTCGGTCTCGACTCGAGCTCTCGATCTTGACTTGAGCTTGATTTTGACTCAGATCCTTGCATTGATTCGGGGTCAGTGTTAGTCAGTCTCTGAATCATAAGCTCGATAACTTTACTTGCATCATAGTTTGATTTGGATTCGAGCTTGATAATGATATCGAGCTCGACATCGATTGGTCCCTCGGGCTCGAAGGTTATTTGTACCATCTTCGGAATCTATTTCGAAGTCTTACTCCGACCTGTTACGTTTTGACCTTGATCGATCGTACGAAGGCCGAAATCTGTTTTGACCGTATACAGATAAGTGTGACCACGCCCTCCTTGAGCACTACCCACATTTTTATTTTCGTTCCAATACTTTGCTTCTTTTTCTCCTCTTTATACCACACAGCCTCATTGAACACTAGTCAACAAAATGAGCCACCTTGAATGATTTATTCACCATCCACGTATGCTACCCTTGCAAAGTATCAGTTCGCTTTCAAGGAGCTCAACATTCTGATATGTGCATGAGTTCATTGCAGTTTAAAATGAATTTGATGTTCAGATTTAAGCTATATTGGCTCCAAGATTCAACCACATTATTCAATACTATAGAAGACATCCTTGAAGGGTCTGCCATTATACAAAATACGAATCTTTATTATTTCCCACTTATAAGCAACACCCCCAGCTTAGGGTTTTTAGCCTCGTTCTTACATCATTATCACACCAGGAGGTAAAATTTTGTAATGTGTTAGCCGAAGAAAAGATCTAAAGCTCAAAAGAGAACTAGGGAATATATTTGCACAATGGGAGGCTAGTAAGGCTACATAGGGTTTACATATCACAAAAAAGCCTAAGTTCATTTACACAACCAAATATAATTCTAAGATTCGCATTGAAGAACCATCGGGGCAAGTCCTAGATGATACAAGTAAGAATATGAACTTCTTACAAACCCTCACCATACATGACACGTGAATTACTTGAAACTGCTTATTTACAACTCTCAGTTGAGTGCAAGAAAATATCTCATAAGATTCATACTCTAGCAATCACAAAGTCACAAAATCATCAATGATTTTACAAAAATGATTATTCATTCACACTACACTCTTTTGTTTTAATTTGAGGGGTATGATTGAATTCAAAAAGACAATCACATGCTCGAATCTAACACACTAGTACCAAACAAATGCTCTATTACTAGGGGCTGGGTTCTCAAAATATACCCTTGGAAAAGAACTAGGCAAAGAAAAAACAAGGAATTTTATTTTCTGCGTTAACAGCATTAGCACATAAAAAAAAGTTTAATATAATTGCAACTTCTACAAGCATCAAATTTTTACGTACCCTTCCCCCAACTTAAAAGCATGCATTATCCACAATGCTTATAATTGAAAGATAGAGGTAATGGATTCCCCGTAATGTATCAATGTTTTTGAAGGTGCGAAAAGATGAGTCACCTCTTATGTTGCCACGTAGAACATATGAATTTGCTCCCCAACTTTACTTTTGCAACTATGCTCTTTGGGTGGTGGTGCCAATTTGAAGTGGCCAACCATAATTCGCCATATTTTGCATTTCTTGAGGAATGTGATTTTCTCGCTTTTGCACCAAAACTCTTGAACGTAAGCACCTTGTGCCTCTACCCTCAACTCTCTTTTTGGCATGGATAGCTCTACTTCCGAGTCACTGCCCAAACACAACATGGAGAAGTGATGGAAAGAGGTCCAACTCGCTTAATTCCAATTTTTCTTGATTTGTCACATTCTCTTTGAAGCACGAGCTAAAGTCAAACTCCAAAGTATCCTTAATATTTTTCACTGACTCTAGCGTCAAGTCTCCAGCTTCAGTATTATAATGATACAACCGATTATTTTGATTTCTAGCATCCCGTGCTGTGATTTGAAACCTTGACTAGGTTCATATTTTGTTTCATAACTTGTATGTATGGTTGGTTTGAGTTCCTAGAGGTTCGTGGGTGATTTGGAATACTTGATTGACAAGTAGACGCTTTAAGTTAAGAAGAATTGAACAAAGTCAATATTATCGGTAAACAAACCCGATTTCATGATTTGAATGTTCCAATAAGTTAGTATGATGATTTTGGACTTGTATGAGTGTTCGGTCTAAGTTTTGGGGGTCCCGTGGTTGATTTAACACTTCTAGTCGATAGTTGAAATTGATGAACTTAAGAGAGTCTCATAACTCCGATTGATCTTTGAGTCATTTGATGTTACTATTTATGTTTTGAGATCTTGGATAAGTTCGCGCAGGGCATACATGTATGCCCCGACCTCGGGGAGCGCGCCCAGCGCTCAACCGAGATACCACGGTTAAGTAAGCCTGCTAGATGCCTTCTACCTAACCTTGCCCATTAACAATATAAAAATCAGTACAAGTGATAGACATGAGAAGAGTCAAGTGTTCCACATTCTTTTTCCATTACTAAAGGATATCCACTTATGATTTTCAAAATATTACAAGTTTATAGATATGATAAAAAACATGTTTGCCCAAATACCAACACTTACTAGTTTAATTCACAACATCAAACACTACCCACAACCTGTCTACGGAGCCTCTAAGTACAATAGAAGAGTAGTATGGTAGTGTCGGCGACAAGGCCCCGGCTATACCTCAAAACATAGAGTACAATATCATATGACATGAAGCCCGAAATAGAGTAGGGCTCACCAAAATTTACTGAATAGAGAGTAACTGCTAACGAGGATCAAAACCGCCCGCTGACGAATCACCTGCATCCGTTGAAGATGAAGCACCCCCGGCAAAAGGGACGTTAGTACATATGGAATAGTACTAGTATGTAAAGCTAAATGTCCTCTTTCAAAATAGAACACCAATATAAGAAAGGAAAAATCATAGAAACAGCAAGTCACAATCAAGAATATCCAAATTCCCAGTTAAAACATAATAATTTTTAAAATATGAAAATAATATATATTTTTGATTGGGAGATCATTAGCACCGATATACCACTGTATTTTTAGCACGGAGTCCGATCACACCCGATCGTCTAAGTCATCTCCCCGCGAACAATGTGATTTGACATGTGATGCGAGAAAAAGGTGTTACCAAGAGTAGTACTACCATGTGCACAACATGGCGTCTCATCTCCGCCCGATCGGCTAGGTGCCTTTTCACATATGTCGTGTGAGTTGACTTTTCAATTCACAACTAATATCAATCTCATCCCAATTAAGGAAAATAATCACAATTACATCAATATTGTAATCTCATCCCAAATAAAGGGAATAATCACAATCCACCCCTACACCGACACATGTAGTTTCGGGTGTGGGCCTTATGACCCACCCTTCCTCGGTTTGCTAATGATACTCCCAAAAAGCTTTTTATCTTTGCACACAAGGAACAAATAAAAGTAAAAATATATTTTATATTCACCTTTTAACCTTTAACAATATATATATATATATATATATATATATATATATATATATATATATATATATATATATATATAGCTTCGTTAGTACTTTCAACCATTCACAATATCATTATTTCCTTGGCTCTATTGGCCATATGTACGATTTTTCATTCATGGCACGGTAGTCGTATCTCATATTCCACACTTTTATTTATTTACTTTCATGGATCATCATCATAAATATCAACAAATAGAATATTCCGGAAATCACAACGTTAGATTTATTAGTAATGAAGACTTTAAACACAATGAATTTCTTTCCAAGAAATGGAGTAATATGATTGGCAATCGAAGCACAAGTTAAAATCATAAACGTATAACATATCATTTGTTCTTCAAATACTTTTTCCCAAAAAGGGCAATACACAATTTCAACTCATGAAGATATAAGAGCTCAAAACACATTGGAAATACTTACAAAGCATAGTATTAGTTAAAACAGTCACATTTGGGCATGACTCAGGTACATAAGCTTTTAGGCAATTGTTACATCCCATGTTTTCGTACATGAAAGTACGCCATAAGTAAATTGATGCAAGCTCGGAAATGAGATGTTACATCCCGCATTTTCGTATGTTAAAGTTTCGTTATAAATCGACGTAAGTTCGGGAATAGGATTATTGTGATATTATAAGCATTATGCTATTTCAAATAAGTGATGAATAAATTCGTGAAGGTGAGAGGGAAGCGGATCGAATAAAATTAGTTTCGTCGAAGTTTGTCATTTTTAGATAAAATACGGTCCAAGCTATAATACCCGGTATTTATGGACCAGTGCGATACAAGGTACTACATGACCATAATAGTAAGGTGTACAAAGTGTATTAAAAGTGAGTAGTATTTTGAGTAATTTGATATAATTCTTAATTATGTGGGTAATTGATTAATTATTAGATTACTGGAAAATTACCAAGTTAATTAAGGGATTGGTAACTAATTAAAATATTTTGGATAAGACTAATGGAGATTAACGTGGCATCCAAATACCTTACACAAACAGGACTCTTGAATTCAAATAAAAGGTGGCAAAACTTGGAGATGTCTTTAGCCAACTAAGCCACAATTGGGGCCCACACCCACTAATACAAAAATATTCTCTAAAATCACCAAATAAAGAAGGGTCACACTTACAATGATCATATTTTTCAATAGTAATGTGAATTACTACATCAAGTTCATAATACTCTACAAAAAGTAACGGATGTATGCTCAACAAATTCGTATGAAAATATAGCAACGAGATTTTGCAATTCTAAGGGAGTACAGTGCAATCCTTCTCAAGAATATCGTACGGATTTTTTCCTACTTCGATCTGCCGTTACGTGTTATCGCAATTGACGTGTGTTAGAGGTATTGTCAAGAGAATCGGCTCAGGTATGTTAAGGCTAAGCCCTTACTTCAGTTTGGAATGATCTCGTAATTACATGTGTTTGATAACGAGGCATAAAAAGAAGTTCATACTCCCAATTTTATATAAACTATCCTTGTCTCATAAGTTACAGTATTCTCCAGTATCGGGACTTTATATTCAATTGAGTATTGTCTTCTTCCGATCAAGAGAGCAGAGGTCTATGTATATATAGTATTACAATATTTTTACCACCATCGAGCTATAATCGGTGGGCAGGCCCCTATTGGGAAACCTCTGATCAGATGGTAAGCTATATACCGAGCCTAGTATGGTTGTTCACCTATGAGCGAGCCCAATTGGCCGAGATACAGAGCCTAGTATGGCCGAGCGCCTATGAGCGAGCCTACTACAGCAGAGCATTTATATATATACTGAGCCTTATAATACCGGACAACTATTTTACTTACTATATTGAGAAAGTTGAGTCAGTATTAACTGGTAAGCATATCTTCAGATTATCTTTAACTCCCAGTTACTTTCAGTTATTATATTATCGGTTCAGTTTCAACTTTCAGTATATTGCCTTACATACTCGGTACATTATTTCGTACTGGCATCCCTTTTCTGGGGGCGCTGTATTTCATGCGTGCAGGTTTAGATAGACATGCGGGTAGACCTTCTCATTAGGTGTTGCCCGAGTGCAGCTTGATCGGTAAGCTCCATGCCCTTCAAAGTTGCCGGGTCTAGAGATTTATGTACATCTTGTGTATATATGTATATATGTTATGAGTAGGTCGGGGCCCTGTTCCGATCACTGTATATCTATCAGTAGAGTCTTGTAGACATATCCTATTAGTTAGTGCAGTATGTTGGGTTTGTAGGCTTTTAATGTATATTTTCATGGTTTGCTAGCCGTAGTAGTTATGACGGCCTTGTCGGCCCAGCTTTATATTGATGTTTAGTCAGCATTCGCAATTGTCTTGCAATGTGGCCCATGGCCAAAGTATGACATTATATGTTCAGAGTCCCTTAGTCACAAGTTGGTACGCAAGGATAGGTGAGGCACCGGGTGCCGATCTCTCCCCCCAGGTTCGGGGCGTGACATTAGGTGTGCCTTTAGGCACGACATTTGTCAGCATTGTAATCTTTAAGGCGACGTTGCCTTAGTTGTACATTTGGAGAAATAGAAATGAACTTCGTGCATTTAGGACTATCACTTTTTCTTCTTGCTCTAGATCGTGTGGTAGAGCTCACTTATAAGAATTCACATTCCTAAATTCTATTTTATTTGTAATACAACGATACCTACATCCAGAAGGGCAGTTGGTAAGGGATTGAATGCGGCTGTAGAAGAGTTGAGTTGGAGGAACTCGAATTTGCATCATGCTTATGATGAGTAAATGTAGGGTCTCCAGCAGATCATGTGTGTACTAAGACGTGTGAGCTTCTGGAAAAGGAGTCCTAAGGCATGAATATCTATCCACCCATATGGTAAAAGGCAACGAGAGATTCAGAAGGTAGATACAAGATTCAACAAGTAAAAGGAGCAAGATGAGAAGGGTACGAGGTACCCAGTTAATGAAGATTATCGGTATTTACAACTCAGGCAGAAAAATATAAGCACTGTGAGTTACCTTCAACAATAATAGAGGTATGTACAAATTGGCCATATCCATCTCAGTTATGCCCTATAGGGGCTAACAGGTGTAGTTTAAGAAAAGGACGGGATATCAGGATCCGGCTGGGGTTAGAGTAACCCAAAATGGTGGATGGATTGTTTGTGTTAGTTGACATTTCCGAAAAATATTACAAAGATAGGCACTGGAAGCCTGGAAGGGATAAATATTATCTTAGTATGGCTCCCGTCCCTAGTAAAGAAAGAATGTTAGGCAACCCGAAGAGCCAGTAGATGGAGCAAGGATAGCTAAAAGCAAAAGAATGTCCTGTTGAAGTTTTCAAAATAAAGTGATTGACAGAAATGTTAGCAGGAAATGAGAAGAGAGTTACTGAAGCATTATGAGTAAGATCTAATGCATGGATGACAACGGTAGAAACAAAAATGATAGTATTACAGAATATATAGTCAAGTGAAGGAAAAGACGAGAGGTGCCAGGCCTTGAGACAACAAAAGAGTATAGGCCATAAAGTTATATCCTCATTTTGAGAAATAAGTTTGTGACTCTAACGTGATTACCAGGAGGAAAAGTTAGACCCCAGAGTAATAGAAATCAGTATGGACTGGTGAACAAGATAAACTAAGCATGAATTAGGGAATGAGTGATTTGAAAATAGCCGGCATCGTGAAAATTTCAGAGATTGCTTTCCGGCGATAATAGAATGGACGATAGAAGAATAACCTTTAAAGGTCATTGAGGAAGATGCTTCCCTAAAGCAAGCAATGCGAGCAAAGTTAAGCTTAAGGGACTGTGTGCCAGTTACACTAAGTGTCACCCTCGTGGATAAAGATTTTGTTATCCTTAGTATAGAAGGATTACCGCAAGGCAGGAAAAGGTCATCGATGATGTGAAAAGATGCCAAAGAGGAAGAGGTAAAATATCTATAGGTAGATCATTGTGACTCTAAATCTTAGTACTCCCCTAAAAGGGGGAATATGGAGTGATATGGCATTAAGTCATAATTAAGTGATTCTAGTGACTATGGAATGGTAAAGGAAGAATGCGATAAAAATGAGAAAGGAATGATATTGCACTTATTTAAATCCAACGGATATGCTACGACTCCAGAACATTATGCAAACATGATGTCAAGAATAGGAAGTAAGGGTTCCTGCCCGATATGTTATTAATAGATAAGGAGTCATTACGGGACATAAGTTAAGACAAAGGAAATGACCCAAGAAGGATTACGCGGAATATTGATATGAGAATGGGCCCAACGAGTAGTTAGTAGTTGATCCAGGAAGAGCCTAGTTATGGCTAGATAAGAGGATAAAGACAAATCAACATATCGTGCAAAATAAACATAGTGAACCCCAACATGGGGAATTCAGTCTCGCAGATATGACATCGTGATCCTTGAGAAATATTCGGATAGGAGTTGGGGTAGTTAAAGATAATATATGTGTGTTATGGGAATAAAAGAGAGTCCCAATGGGAAGACAGTCAAAACTCCAGTTTAGAAGCAACCATACGAGCACATGAATGTGGAGGTAAGTAACTAAGGATGATTATAGGTGAGTACGAACATCAAAAACATTCTGTCGGGTAAACGATATAAAAAGCTTGTAACTTTACAAGAGCCAGAAGGTCTCCCTAAGTACTACAACGACAGACTAGCTGAGGAAATAAGGAAGAAGGCTTCAACCTAAGCACAGTAACATAAAGAGGAAATGGTCTTATAACGACAATCTCACAATAACATTGTATGCACTCCATAAGAAAATGGTACCTACCGTGGCTAATGAACGAGAAGTAAAATCAGAAGTGATATTCAAGATCATATGAGTTGTATGGAATTCCAATGTGTGTGGGCACTAAGGTAAGCTAAGTATGCACACAACAAGAGGCAGAAAGACCAGAAAAGGTAATTGCTTACATTTTGAAAAAAAATCAAGAAGGAACAAAAAGAATTATTTGATTAATGACCCAGAGTACATTATGAACGCACTTAAGAGTTCGGAATTTTATACATGCAGCATATATGTTGACAATTATACATACATAGAAGACTCCAGTATAAGTTAAAACAAAGAATTGAGCCCAGAGAATAGATAAAGGATTGAGTTGTTAGAAGATTATATCATGAATGTTCCATAACACCCATGAAAGGCTAAAGTAATAACTAATACCAGGAGCCGCAGATCGGAAGAAGCTTAACCCTACATAAAGGCTGATCAGAAGGAAGAGGAAACTAAAGAATTACAACAACCAAGTAAATCGAGAGTCGGATTATTGGACCCAAAAAATTATGAAAATCGTGATTGAAAACATTGCAGGATCACTCTTAATACCAGAGGTACAAGAAACAAAGTACAACAACCATATTCCATAACGGCCCTACGATGAAGCCAGTTAGAAAAGTACCAGGCTCATAAGAAGTCAGTACGAAGCTTCCACCGGATTATGTATGCACCAGAGGTGCAAATATTATAATAGAGCTTCAAGTTATGGACGTGAATTATACTCATGTGGAAGGGAGGTCATGAAAGAAATATAAGATACGATGCAAGATTTTAAGGTAGTAAGGTAATGGTGAACAGCGTACAAAATACTCAGATATAGAAGGTTGTGAATAGTCCATACTTTGGATAAAAGGCTAGAAGCGTGGGGATTCAGTATCCAGGAATAATAGCGGAATCGTCAGTAGCATATCTTCTAGCCTATGGTTTCTAGGTACCGAGAGATATAGCCAAGAAAGTAAAGAAGAATTAGGGAAGATGTAATGTCTCGCTTGATGTTCCAGAATAACATAAGAAAATCTATGGTGCAAGCAAGTTGAAGGAAGGTTGTGAATAGTATAAATAGATACGTATAGGTCACAAGCTAAAGTATAGTAAAGTGACAAGATTTTATGACAGGAGTAAGGATGAGAAAGGGTGAGTGAGAAGGGGACGATAATGGATAAGTCCTCAGGATTAAGCCCATGAAAATAAGATAGCTAATGGTTTCTATAAGTTATAGAAAGTCCAGTATAGCCTGAATGAGCTCAAAAAGAATCTAAGACTAATAGCATCTAGAAGAAATGGAATGTTGCCCTGGTAGTAAAGTGAGGGTATAATTGTGATAGATAAAGGATAACGTTGGGCCTTCGATTGAGTAATGACTTGAAGAGGATTTCATGAATTGTACGTCATTAAAATACCCCTGTAAGGTGAGTCATATTGGGATGCTATAAAATACGGTTATGAAAGTATAGTATCGCCCCTAGGTGGATCAATCACGTGAGCCCTAGAGGCAGTGTTACATAAGAGATCAAGTTAGCAATGGTAGATGATAGATCAACATTAAGGTGAATCAACAATGGATGGACAAAAATCACAAAGTATGAGGTGAGATTAGGCCGTCATTCTTAAGATGAACAGTCATGAGGAAGTATTAAAGGACATAGATTTATACATATGGGACGAACAACGAACGTAAGCTGGAGTTTGGTAGTAGACCTCATTAACGATAAATCGAGGTAAGAGTTATGGTATATTATGACCTACTTAGATGCAGTAAAGTCATACGGATAGATAATCGGGCCTATGAAATAAGATATAGGAATATTCGTAAGTTCAAGAAAGTACCGAGCGAAGAACTTCAATATACCTATAGATGCCCAGAGGGACATCTTGTCAAGCTCTGTAAATGTTTACAAAGTGAGGACTAGAGATTGGCTAAAAGTTGGAGAGGAGAGTCACATAGGCGCACATATAAGGAAAAATTCATACAGGCTGCATGACCAAAGTAGCAAGAGTTACGAAATTGGAAGAATTCTGACCACAGGTCGTGGTATGAGAGAGAGGCCTATAGGTGGGAATACCCTAGACTTTGGATTTATTCACAGAACAATTGCCTAGATGGCAAGGAGAGTATTAAAATATTCGTAAGAGCTATAAGTTATGATAATGATAAGTGCATTGGTCAACATTCGAGGATGAATGTTCCAAAAGGGGGAATGATGTTACACCTCATGTTTTCATACGTGAAAGTACGCCATAAGTAAATTGATGAAAGTTTGGAAATAAGATGTTACATCCCGCATTTTTGTATGTTAAAGTTTTGTCGTAAATCGACGTAAGTTCGGGAATGAGATTATTTTGAGATTATAAGCATTATGCTATTTCAAACAAGTGATGAGTAAATTCGTGAAGGTGAGAGGGTAAGCGGATTGAAGAAAATGAGTTTCGTCGAAGTTTGTCATTTTGAGATAAAATACGGTCCAAGCTATAATACCCAGTATTTATGGACCAGTGCGATACAAAGTACTACATGACCATAATAGTAAGGTGTACAAAGTGTATTAAAAGTGAGTAGTATTTTAAGTAATTTGAGATAATTGTTAATTATGTGGGTAATTGATTAATTATTGGATTAGTGGAGAATTACCAAGTGAATTAAGGGATTGATAATTAATTAAAATATTTTGGATAAACCTAATAGAGATTAACGTGGCAGCCAAATACCTTACATAAACATGACTCTTGAATTCAAATAAAAGGTGGCAAAACTTGGAGATGTCTTTAGCTAACTAAGCCATAATTGGGGGCCACGCCCACTAATACAAAAATCTTCTCTAAAATCACCAAATAAAGAAGGGTCACACTTACAATGATCATATTTTTCAATAGTAATGTGAATTACTTCACCAAGTTCATACTACACTACAAAAAGTAACAGATGAATGCTCAACAAATTCATATGAAAATATAGCAACGGGAGTTTATAATTCGAAGGGAGTACGGTGTAATCCTTCTCAAAAATATCGTACAGATTTTTTTCTACTCCGATCCACCGTTACGTGTTGTCGCAATTGACGTGTGTTAGAGGGATTGTCAAGAGAATCGGCTCAGGTATATTAAGGCTAAGCCCTTCCTTGATTTTGGCATGATCTCGTAATTATATGTGTTTGATAACGAGGCATAAAGAGAAGTTCATGCTCCCGAATTTATATACATTATTCTAGTCTCATAAGTTACAGTATTCTCCCGTATCGGGACTTTATATTCAATTTAGTATTGTCTTATTCCAGTCAAGAGAGCAGAGGGTCTATTATATATAGTATTACACTATTTTCACCACCATCGATCTATAATCAGTAGGCAGGCCCCTATTGGGCTACATTTGATCAGATGGTAAGTTATATACCGAGCCTACTGTGGCCGAGTGCCTATGAGCGAGCCCAGTTGGCCGAGATACAGAGCCTAGTATAGCCGAGCGCCTATGAGCGAGCCTACAACGATAGATAAGTTATATATATATCGAGCCTTATAAGGCCGGACAACTATTTTACTTACTTTATTGAGAAAGTTGAGTCAGTATCACTAGGTGAGCATATCTTCAGATTATCTTTGACTCCCAGTTACTTTCAATTATTATATTATTAGTTCAGTTTCAGCTTTCAGTATATTGCCTTACATACTCGGTACATTATTTCGTACTGACGTCCCTTTTTTGGGGGCACTGCATTTCATGCGTATAGGTTCAGACAGACAAACGGGTAGACCTCCTCATTAGGTGTTGCCCGAGTGCAGCTTGATCGGTAAGCTTTATGCCCTTCGGAGTTGCCGGGTCTAGAGCTTTATGTGCATCTTGTGTATATATGTTATGAGTAGGTCGAGGCCCTGTTCCGAGCACAATATATCCATCAGTAGAGGCTTGTAGACATATCCTGTCAGTTGGTGTAGTATGTTGGGTTTGTAGGCTTTTAATGTATATTTTCATGGTTTGCCAGCCGTAGTAGTTATGACGGCCTTGTCGGCCCAGCTTTATATTAATGTTTAGTCAGCATTCGCAATTGTCTTGCAATATGGCCCATGGCCAAAGTATGACATTATATGTTCAGAGTCCCTTAGTCGCAAGTTGGTACGCAAAGATAGATGAGGCACCGGGTGCCGGTCTCGCCCCCCAGGTTCATGGCGTGACAGCAATTCTACTTTCTAAGTCAATTTGAAATAGTTGAATCAAGGCTCATTTCATAACCTTTCTCATATCATTTCATTTCCATGGCACTATTGGCCACAAGTATAACTTTCATTCTTGGCACACTTGCCACACTTTATATCTCCAACCCATTTCTTTCACTTTCAAGCGTCCTTATAGATTATCAACAACAAGGCATTTCAAATCAAGAATTTAGGTACACATATAAACAATTGGAGTTTTAGACACATGGAGTATTCTTTCCAAGTTAAGCATAATGGACTTTCATTTGAAACACGACCCAAGCCATAACATTTTAATACATATATCATTATTGAACACATTCCCGAAGGATAACATAATGTGATAGGAATATTCAAAACGCATTTTGAATAGATAATTCTCAACACTAGCTTACTCAAGACAATCAAATTTATTGGGAACAACTCGGAACATGGGAATAAGGAACGTGAGCCAACCATACTTGAAACTTACGTGAACATCATGAAATTCAATTCTAAGAGAGTAGTTTAGCCAATATACCTTGTTTGAGCTTTCCTTAAGTTACTAAAATGTCCCAACACTTCTAGCAATAACAATCTATAGGAAGATAGTGAAAATCGGATAATAATTAGAAGGATTCTCATGGTGTAACTCTCTTAGGAATTTTGTCAAACACCTAGTATACAAAATAGACTATAAAGCTCTACAATGGTTCCCCCAACCGCTTTCAACAAGAAACTACCCAAACTAGTTCATTAACCCAACATACTACAAGCTACTGACACACGCATGGCCTAATTCCAATCCCATAATATACTTAGAGCCTAAATAACTTGTATGGGTGGTATAGGACAGGAACTTACCCGGATAGATGGTGGTCTAATGAGTGACTTTCTTGATTCTTGAAGAATGGTGCAGGAATGGTTGAATAGAATGCTAGGTTTCCTCCTTCTCTCTGTAAAATACTCTTACCTCTCTCTAAAATCATTAGACATTTACTTCAAAATGAGCCCCTAAGGCTATTTATCAAAATAGTGTCGGGTTATAAAAATAGGAAAATAAACCCTCCGAATTCAAGTCTGCGGTCGCAGAATGGACTGCATAACAGATATGCGGCCCGCAAAATGGGCCACAAAAATGATGCCAAGAATTGGGTTGGTCTTGAATGGTCTGCGACCGGTATGCGGTCCGCAAACCACTTATGCTGCCACAGAATGGACCGCATAATCATCCAACAAAATTATTCAAGCCAAATATACGATGGAAAATGCGAACCGCGAAATGGATATGCGATCGTAGAATGGACCGCAAAACGGCCTTCAAAGTTCAACCATTTTCTACTCAATTCTGCGATGGATATGCGGCCTGCAGAGTAGTTCTGCAGTTGCAAAACTGACCGTAGAATCACCTTCTTCTGCCAAACATTTCCATCAACCCCTCGGTGCATTCTTCAACCCTACCTCGGCACCACAAAACTTGAATCCCTTGGCAAAACTTTACGGGGCCTTACAATACAGACTTGCTGGGATGGTTTGGCGAGGATCTGGGGGATCAGATGAGTTTCGGGGTGGGTTTGGCTAATTTTAAACAAAGTTTGAACTACTAGTTTTCTGGTGCACATATGTTCATCATGATTTCTTGTACGAGTACCGCAATCGCAAATAGAAACTGGGTGGAGTGAGGTAAAGTGAATTATGATCTCGTCGCAACGGTCCTTGATCACGTAAGAGATCCTGGTTAAACATTATCGTCGCACGAGGAGCAGACGTGATCACTTAGAAGGAAAGCTGGCCTTAATAATTTGATTAATCGCGATCGCGTGAGTGGCAATCATGATAGTGAAGAAGTATTTGGCTTCCGGGGTATTTAATGTCCATATTTTGGGATTGAGCTTATTTTCACCATTTTAGGACCTAAACATCAGGAATAGGCAATATTTGAGGGGATTTTAACCCCAACTTCAAAGGATAGTGATTCTAACTTGGTTTTGATTATATATCATGATTATCTATGGAATATTACACCTAAATCAAGGATTTAAAGAGTAGAAAATGAGTTTTTGGCTTGATGTTTATGGGAGTGAATTTTTGAGGATTTGGACCTTGATTGGAAGTTGGATTTTGAAATAAATAATATATTTGAACTCTTGGGTTATGACTCTTGTTGTATTCTTGGAATTTCTTCAAATATCGAAGCTTTATTAATTGGAATTGCTTTCTTTAGTATTTCTTGACTCCTTGAATGATGTTTGGCTGGGTTTTGGGAAATTAGAGGTCAAGGACAAAGAAAAAGGTATGATTTGGAGTTGAAAGCTAGCCTGAAGAAGGTTAATATCTTACTTAACCTTTACTTGAGGGATTATTTTCTAAAATAGGCTTACGAGCTACATGCTATGTTTTTGGGTGCCAAAGTATATGTTAGGTGATGAGCGTATATGCTGGCACCAAGGATATCATTCTCATGGTAAATATTTTGCTTCGTTATGCCTGGTTTTGGTACATGCCCTACCCGTGATATGCTTTAATGGTTTGTATGACTACTTAAGCATACTAATTCATGTCGGATATCATGTCTATGCTTTATTTGTACAAGAAGGCTATTTGTATGATGGATAACATATTGGAGTCGTAGTCTCTAATGATCTGACCAGTCATTTTGAGCATTTGTATTCCATTTGGTGGTTTGAGGGCTTGAGTAGCCTCCGATGATGTATTATGACTTGTGTGTATGGATAATTTTTGTTTTTGAGTGGTTCAAAATTAATTTGGAAGAATGATTCACAGTTTGGAAGCTTTTAAGTTGGAAGAGTTGACCAAGTATGACTTTTAATTATTTAACCTCGGATCAGAGTTTTGATAATTCCAATTGGTTTGTATGGTAATTTTGGACTTAGGCGTATTCCCGAATTTGTATTTGGATGTTTCTAAAAGTTTTTCACTTTTTTATTAGAAAAAGTTGACAATCTGAAGGTTTGGAAAGTTCATAGGTTTGACCGGGAGTTGACTTCGATATTATCGGGTTCCGATTGTGGTTCTGAGAGTTGGAATATGTTCTTTGTCATTTGAAACTTGTGTGGAAAATTTGATGTGATTCATGATTTTGATGTTATTTTGTAGTATTTGAGGCCTCGAGTAGGTCCATGTTATGTTTTGGGACTTGTTGGTATGTTCGGACGGGGTTGCGAGGGGCTCGGGTGAGTTTCGCGGTAGTTTCAGACTATTTTCTCTTATTTTTGAACTATTGGCTTCTTTGATTTTCTAGTGCTGATAGTGTTCTTCGCGATCGCGTGAAGAGGGTTTGTGATCGCAGTGTGTTGTGGGAGCTGGCTGGATGTTCTTCTTCACGTTTGCGATACTAGATTTTTGTTCGCGGTGTTTGAGTCTTAAAGCGTTCGCGTATGAGACCATGCATTCACATAGTGTTTAGTTAGGTTGGGCAGGCCATGTGGGTTGACCTTCGCGTTCGCATGAGGACTCTGCGTTCGCGTAGGTCCGTGCAGTCGTGTATCCCGATTGCGAGTCTGGGGCCACGTTCGTGTAGGGTTCTTGGTGGCAGGCAAAGTTCTGTGTTTCACAATCGAGTAACTGGTCCCGCGATCGTGAAGGGTACACCTGAAGCAGTAGTACAAGAATCTATTTTCGGACATTGAGCTCATTTTCATAATATTTTGAAATTGGGAGCTCGGATTGGGGAGACGTTTGAGTCGATATCCACCCAATTTGATTGGGTAAGTGTTCTACGCTCGATTTTGATAATTATTCATGATTCTATCTTCGATTTTGGCATTTGATTGGTGAATCTAAAAGAGAAATTTGAGGGGGTTTTGGCAAAACTTTAGAAAAGAGAATAATTGGGGTTTGAATATTGATTCAGAGTCGGATTTGGATGAAACCCGTATGGTTGGGCTCGTATTCAAATGTGTTGTTATAATTTGTTAGTTTTGTTAGTTCCGAAGTGTGGGCTGGGGTTGACGTTTTTGGTGACTTTCAATATTTGATTAAAGATTTGACCTTAATCGTTTGGATTTGATTCCTATGGTATTATTTAACATTTTGAGTTGCTTTTGGCTAGATTTGAGCCGTTCAAAGGTCGATTCACGCGGGATGGCATTTCTAGAGTATCAATTTGGCTTGTTTGAGGTAAGTATCTTACCTAAACTTGGTTGATGCACTAGTTGCCTAAGTTATTTGTGATGGCTACATGTTATGGATAGTGCACATGTGAGTGGTTGAGCCCATGTGCGTATATCGGGGTATTATTGATGCTCAGAGTAGTGGTTAGGCTATGAAATGCCTTGAATTAATTGATAAGAACCATGTTGTTATGTTTCTTATGTTTGTACCCCTTTATGAGCTTTTTGAACCATGTTTGAGGCTACATACAGGTTAATCTCCTGGTTGAGTCTGATAATTGCTACTTTTGTGATATAATTTACTGATCTGAGCTATAGTTGCGCACTTTGCATATGCATATACTTTAGCATGTCACTTATACTATTCCAAGATTATGAAATTTGATATTCATTGTTCATGTACATGTGATCTTGTATATCTGCCTTCTATGTCATATGGATTGGACCGGTAGCATGTGCGTTATCCGTGCAGTTATTATTATTGGCACATGAGTTGTCTGTGCGATTGCTATTATTGGAACGTGAGTTATCCGTATGATTATGATTATTGGCACGTGATTTGTCCATGCGGTTAAGATATGATAGCACGCGAGTTGTCCTTGCGGATTCGAGATATTGTTATTATTGGCATGTGAATTGTTCGGGTAATTGATATTATTGGAATATGAGTTGTCCGTGCAGCGTGTGGATAAGGATCCATCCACCTAGAGATACCCTCTCATGTTTCACTTTTAATGGTGTACACGCGGTATGATGAAAACTTGCTAGTGTGTGTTTTGGTTATTGCATTTCTTCTCTACTTGCAAATTCTTTGGATTTATACATGATTTTGTTGTATCTCTTCTCTATTTGTTACCTCCGGGGTGTATACATACCTTTATACATATCTTCTCTATATGCTACCTTACTTGATAAGATGAGATACGGTACAAATCTTCTCTATATGTGAATCCATGTGACTTGACTTGCTTAATGATGTATATCTTCTCTATATACAATTGTTGAAGGAATACTTGAGGTTCTGTGCATATCTTCTCAGTATGGAACTGATGAAGGGTTATTTGGTATTTCAAGAATTATTTCTCTATACGTTGGATTGTTAATTAAATAAGAGCATGTTACGTTATCTTTGTACACTGAGGTGGCTTTATCCATGATTTATGACTTGATAATATTATTGTTGTGTACTTGTGATATTTAAGAAATGAACATTCTATTAGTGAGTATCTTTGATAATTCTTGCCTCTATTACCTCGCCGAGGTTATTTATGATAATTGTTGAGTACATGGGGTTGGTTGTACTCATACTACACTTCTTGTTGAGTACATGGGGTTGGTTGTACTCATGCTACACTTCTGCACCTTGCGTGCAGATATTGGAGATGAGATGTTGTGAATGACGGGAGCTTGCATTGAAGATGTACCTGCTTTCCAGATATAACTACCACTTTTCCTTGGTAGTTTTAAATTCTTACTTTGTTTAAGTATATTCTAAAAAGATGTTATATTCTAAAAAGATGTTGTATTTATTTTTGTATCGGGTTTATAAATCTAAATTTTAGTGGGTCATGACTTGTGCTACCTATCCTTGGATTATTTATGGAACCTCAGCTATTTTAGTTATTGATTATTTGTGATCTTCATTATAGTCGTGTTGATTGATGTTTGGCTTACCTAGAGGGTTGGGTTAGGTGCCATCACGAATAAGTGGATTTTGGATCGTGACAAGTTGGTACCAGAGCCCTAGGTTCGTAGGTTCTATGAGTCATGAGCAAGTATCTAGCAAAGTCTTGTTCATCGGTATGATGACGTCCATACCTATCTTTGAGAGGCTACATGGCATCTAGGAAACTTCCCATATTTCTTTCTTTATCATGCATCATTTATTCAGCTTGAAGCGTATATATTTTATTTCCTTCCATCCACTCGTGTGCTATTTTGGGCACTCTGTATCAGTTGTGCATCGACACCTTGTGACATCATGGATGTGGTGCAAGATGTGTTCTCTATGTTGAGGAGATATGCCAGTCGACAAGACTTGAGGCCAGGTTCAGACTGCAACTTGGGCTCGATAGTTTTAGTCGCGTGAGTATGTGCTTTCAGACTCATATGTCTGGTAGCGTCCCCAGGAGTTGGATTGATGGCTCAGTGAGTGGTTGGATATCTATATGATGAGTATTATGTGACTGCGAGATGTGCGTAGATTGTTGGATATGATGAGAAGAATTTTTTTTGGGATGCGAAAGGACTATGGATGATTAATTTCTGTCTTAATGTCCTGTGATTTCTGTCTTAATGTCTTGTTTAGTCTTGAGTTATGAGTGTGTTGGGGATATTTCAGTTGCTCATTTGTGGAGAAGAATATTCTTATGACTCGAGATGATTTAGCAATTTGCATAGTGGTTTTGACCATTATAGGGCAATAGAGATATACCAGCTTGAGGCTAAGCAGGTGGGTTATCTCCTAAGGGATGTTCTAAGGTTATGTGATCCTTATGATGCCTCAGTGAAGAGCTTTATTTCTACCCAGTGGGCTGTATGTGCTGTAATGTGAGTTCGAATCGTTTGAGGAAATTCGCACGACTGTCACGAGGATGAATATGTGCTTACCAGATTATTTGAGGTGTTTTGTCACTAGTTATGAAGAATTCAGCTGAATAACAATGTTAGATCGTGAAAGTTGTAAAGGAAGAGTGACGTGGTTATTTGATGATGTGTACTATGTCTTCGAGCTAAGTGGGGGAGTCTGCTATCGACGATCAGATTGCGTGGTAATATGTTATACTATTTTTGGTCTAAGGCATACTTATTGATCAATTATGACTTGAAGAGGTTGATTTAGAGGATGACTCGATTAAGAAAATTACTTGATGCATGATGTACTATACTTTATGAGCATATGGAAATCATAAAATGATTTCGGTTTGTTATTCATGGTGGATGTAGTGTAAAAAAAGAGGGATTCACTCGGTTACTTAAATGCGAGGTTACTTCTTTAGGTGTATGTGTGATAATGCAGCATAAGTCGTTCGACTAATATTGGCGGTGCATTAGAGATTAGAGAAAAGTGGATGACTATCGAGAAAGTTCTAATGAGTTCAAGATTCTTATGTGGTATTTGAGGGTTCCTATGATTTGTATGTTGCTAAGATTCTATATTTGCATTGGACGATGTCGAGACTTGCAGTATTTCTTTATCATTATTGATTCTACAATTCAGTGTCAGAGAGGTTAGAGAAACAACATCAAATTCACAGAAGGTCTCTTCAGATTGGGTATCTCGATTACAGTACTATTGGGTGCTTAGGAGGGAATAAGGTGGCTTATGAGCCTTAAGACGACCTGGTTTCATGCTAGGATCTCTTGGGGTGAGCTTTAAGTAAGGATCATAGTGTATTGATAAGGGGAAGTGTTAACTTAAAGGCAAGTCAGGAGGAACTCAGAGAAATAGGTCATCTTGGTAGTAGTTTGGATCTGCATAGTAATACAAGTGATCGGTTCCTTGGTGTGACTCTACAGGTGTTTTGTGGAAATACTCATAGGTTGGGCAATCTGCGTGACTTGGCTGAGTTAGAAGGATTCAGCTCTGATGGCTTGGTTTTCTGCAAATGGGTTTCAAAGAGTTCTCGATGGTGTCAACCACGGCTTGGGACATATATTTTCTATAGGCATGGGGAGTTTGTTGTGTGTTGTGATTTTCTGCTGGATGGGGTCAAGTAGAAGGTTCATGTGTGATTGAGTGTCTATCCTACTAGCTTTTTAGAGTTGATAATGGGATTCTTGTGTTTTCATATGATGGCATGATAGAGGCAGTACGACGTGTGGGCTTGAGATATGCATGTACAAGGTTGTGGTTCAGTTCAAAGAGAAGGTCATGAGTTGTAGACAACAAAGACAGTTTGAAATGTATAGAAGAATACCGGCACTAGTTGGCAGCACCTGAGAAGGGTACGCATTTCAGAAGGTGCATTATGTTTTGACTTGCGGATGCTTGACTGGTATTATGGGATTCGTCAGATTGTTGACTGTTGATGTTCAAATTTTGCAACGTGGAACGTAAGATACATGAAAAGTGTCTCGTGTGAAATGATTGTGTATGGGGGATATGCCAGTCATTTGAGCGGTGGAGTTGGGATCAGATATGGAGATTCTTTTATTCTTAGCATTTGGAGACTAGGAGTTCTCAGAGGCGGACTATTCCTTGGTTATGGACTATGAAGATGGACCCGGAGTTAGGCAGCTGATGGTATGTGTTATGGATAGGTTATTGCGGACTATTGGAAGATTATTTATCTATTTTGGGATGATCAAAATTGATTTAGGGTCGAATTGGTAGGCTTAATAAGAATGTATATTCTACATCGGATTGGTTGTGTTTACTCATCACAACTATTTTTTGGGTGTATCATCGACTAGAGTTGATTTTATTCATATCTTGATATGTTCCACGTGTTACTCTCTTATGCTACGATGGGCTGTGAGACTGTTGACTATTTACACACTTGATGCAATTTTATTTGGGCCTTGTGGCAAAACTTGAGCTAGATGGCTCTTGGGGTGTTGAATGGTGGATTGCGCTTTGGATATGGTTTTTCATGTCTGTGGCATATTATGCTACCAATTTCTCCATGGTTATGGTCATACACTTCGCGTGCTTGCTGTTGATATATGCATGTTTGGGGCGTATGAGAATTTGGGGCAATGGGTAATCCATGTGGACCGGTATGGTTGGATCGGGTTACGCGTCGCAGTGGCGTTATGTTGGGATATAATCCTTTGTGCTTATTTCGTGTGTTTTGATTCTCCTCTATGAGATAGGTCCGTATCATTAGGCTTTATGGCTATATCTACTAAACTGTTGGTATGGGTCTCTTATTTGGTTCTCCTTTCATCATTGGTCGCATTCGAGTTGTTATTTATTTGGTGCACGGATTGCATCATTTGGTGCTCTAGGTGTCATTGGTTTGGCATGTTAGTCGAGTAGCTTGTACTAGGTGAAATGAGATTTTTGGACCTGGAATTTGAGACATTTGATTTGGTTAACGTAATTTTGGAAGAGTAATGTCACTAGTCAGCTTAGAATTTTGCCATGGTTCTTGGAGGGTGAGAGAGATCCATGACTTGTTGATATGATAAGTGGTTATGAGGTTCTACATGTTTCTTTCAACCTTGGTAGTGGATAAAGTTTCAGAACAAGGTTTTATTTGAGATGAGGTATGTCGCTGGTACTAGGTTTGTTTGAGCAGCTATTATGGTTGAAAGTTATTGCTATGAGTATATGAGTTATGTGGTATATCATGTGGTTATATTTTGGAATATTATTATGACATGATACAACTTGTTCAGACTTATACATTGCATAGATGCGAGAATCAGGTCTTATAATGAGTTTCGGATGTTTGAAATTAGGTTCTAAGGTTTATAAGCTAAGGTTGAAGAAAGGATCTTCAATTAGATTGTGTTGTGGGGCTTATATGGATTGTGGTGATATGGGATCGCCCATGGATATGTGTACTGTGAGTTTATACAGTGATTTGATGGCTTTGGAACAACTCTTGGCACGTTCAAGGATGAATGTATGTTTAAGTGGGGGAGAATGTAACGACCCGACCGGTCGTTTTGAACATTTGCATTTTGTTCGGTGGTTGGAGGCCTTAAGTAGCTTCCCAAGATTTATTATGACTATCCTGTGTGGCCAATTTTGGTTTTCAAGTTGTTCGTGATTAATTTGGAAGAATGATTATCAATTTGAAAACTTTAAGTTGGAAGAGTTCACCAAGTTTGACTTTTGTGTATTTGACCTCGGATCAGAGTTTTAATGGTTCCAATAGGTTAGTATGGTGATTTTGGACTTAGGCATATGCCTGGATTGTATTTGGAAAGTTCATAGGTTTGACCAGGAGTTGACTTCGATGTTATCGGGTTAGAAATGTGGTTACGACATTTGGAATAGTTTTTTTCTGTCATTTGTAACTTTTGTGCATAATTTGAGGTGATTTTGAGTTATATAGATGTGTTCGGCATAAGTTTGGAATTTGGAAATTTGAAATAGTTCATTAAGATTGGATTAAGGAGCAATTCATGGCTTTGATATTATTTTGTCGATTTGAGGCCTCGAGTTAGGTCTGTGTTATCTTTTAGGACTTGTTGGTATGTTCAAACTGGGTTTCGAGGGTCTCGGGTGAGTTTGGGGGTGGTTTCAGACCATTTTCTCTCATGTTTAGACTGCTGGATTCTCTAATTTTCTGGTCTTGAGAGTGTGCTACGCGATCGCATGAAGAGGGTCGCGATATCAGAGTGTTCTTGGTGTTGGCTTGATGTTCTTCTTTAGGTTCGCGATACTAGATTCGCGTTAGGAGTGGTTGAGGATTAAAGCCTTCTAGTTTGCGCATGAGACCACATGTTCGCGTAGGTTTGAGGTAGGCTGGGCATGTCATGTTGGTTGATCTTAGCATTTGCATAAGGACGCCGCATTCGCGTAGGTCTATGTAGTCTTGTATAGAGATCCGGTTCCTGGGGCCGCATTCACATAGGGTTCTTGGTGGCAGGCGATGTTCTATGCTTCACGATCACGTAGGTGGTCCTGCGATCACAAAGGGTACACCTGAAGCAGTAATTTAAGACTCTATTTTCGAACATTGAGCTCATTTTTATCATATATTGAGATTAGGAACTCAGATTGGGGTGATTTTTACCGACTTTGATCGGGTAAGTGTTCTTCATTCGGTTTTGATTATTATTCATGATTCTATCTTCAATTTTGGCATTTGATTGTTGAATCTAAAAGAGAAATTTGAGGGGGTTTTGGCTAATGATTAGAAAAGTGAATAATTAGGTTTTGAACATCGATTCAGATTCTGATTTAGATGAAACTAGTATGGCTGGGCTCGTATTGTAATGGCTTTTTGGAATTTGTGATTTTTGTGAGTTCCGAAGTGCGGGCACGTGTTGACTTTTTGGTGATTAATTATTTGACCTTTATCATTTGGGTTTGATGCCTATGGCATTATTTGATGTTTTTTAGTTGCTTTTGGCTAGATTCGAGCCAGTCGAAGGTCGATTCATGCGGGTTGGCATTTCTAGAGTATCGATTTGTCTTGTTTGAGGTAAGTATCTTACCTAAACTTGGTTGATGCACTAGTTGCATGGGTTATTTGTGATGTTCATGTGCTATGAGTGGCACACATGTCAGGGGTTGAGCCCATGTGCATACACCAGGTATTATTCAGCTCGGGGTAGCGCTTAGGCTATCAAATGCCTTGAATCTATTGCTAAGCTTCATGTTGGTATGATTCTTATGTTTGTACCCCTTTAAGAGCTATTTGAACCATGTTTGAGGTTACATAGAGGTTAATCTCTTGATTGAACCTGATAATTTCTACTTTTGTGATATAATTGCCTGATATGAGCTATGGTAGCATGTGAATTATTCGTGCGGTTGATATTATTGGCACGTGAGTAGTCCGTGCAGCACGTGAATTGTCCGTGCAGTGTGTGGATAAGGATCCATACCCCTATGGTCACGCTCTCATATTTCTCTCTTGATGGTGTACACGCAGTATGAGGAAAATTGGCTAGTGTGTGTTTTGGTTATTATATTTCTTCTCTAGGAATTTCCTTGGATATATATATGGTTTTGTTGCATCTCTTCCCTATTTGCAAGCTCTGGAGTGTATACATGACTTTACACATATCTTTTCTATATGTTACCTTACAGGATGAGATGAGGCACAGCATATGTAAGGCCCCGTAAAATTTCGCATAAGGAAAATAATGTTTCGTGGTGCCGAATTGGGCTTACGTGTTTGAGGATTGTATAAATTCTTCGCGGCGAGCTTGCTCACCATGGCTCGAACGTTTTGGGTTGAACAATGCACTGGAAAGTAAAGAAAAAAAATTTGGCAGAAAAAAATATTTCTGCAGACCGCATAATGGTCACAGAGTGAAGCAGGGGCGGGGCAGTTTGGGCCAGAGTCTGCGGTGCATTATGCGACCGCAAAATAGGTCTGCGGCGCATAACTACCGCAGACCCAGGTAGGATACCCCCCAGTTTTGGGCACCAATTTTGCGGCCGATATGCAGACCGTATATCAATTCTGCGATCGCATATGCGACCGCAGATCCTGTTCCAGAGCTTAATTTTTGGGTTTTTATAACCCGACCCTACTTCGTTAAATACAAGCAAAGGACCACTTTTGAGCAAAATCTGAGGTTTTATAGAGAAGGGAGAGTGTTTTAGAGAGAGAGAGAGAGAGAGAGAGAGAGAGAGAGAGAGAGAGAGAGAGAGAGAGAACCCTAGGCTAAATTTTTATCAATCTTTGCTCAAATCTTGGAAGATTAACAAGGAACATCCACAAGGTCTTCATCCTAGAGGTAAGATTCTACACCCTAACCCTCAAATTCGAAAGTTAACTAGAAATGGGTAATTAGCAAGACAATTCTTGCGTATGGGAGTTGTTTATTTTGCTTGCATGTGTTATCAAAGGGTGTAGGAAGACTGTAAGCTAAAAATGGTAAAGAATGGGTTGTGGGCTGATGGAATCCACCATAAAAGGATCTTGAAACCTTAATGCACACTTAGTGTTTGATAAAATGCTCAAATGAGCTAGAACCATGATCATCCTCCTAATTTTAGCTCAATTTGTTATATTTCTAAAACACATTGAAGTTACTAAGAATTCCAAAACATTTTAGAGTTAAAGAAGCTCCATTGAGGTATGTTGGCTAAACTCTTCTCTTAGAATTGAATCTCACGATATTCATGTAATTTATGTAAGTCCCGAGTGGTTCATTATAATATTGGCTATTCCGAGTAAGATTGTGTTAAAAGATATATATTCAATAAGTATCCCAAATGCTTTATTTATGTTATGTTATCATTGAGGATGCGTTCAAAATATGGTTTGTGCGTTAAAAATGTTCGACTTCAAGTCAAATCCAAATGCAGGCTATTATGCCAAATTTTATGAAGAATCTCTATGTGCTTTAGACTCTTGTGTACTACATACCTTGATTTGAATTGTTGTTGATGTTGTTGATGATGAAGATGTTAGAAAGTGAAAAGGTGAGCATGAAATACTAAATACGACCAATGTGCCAAGAATCTATATATTAATATAAAGGAGGGACTAGAAGAGGTGAGGTGTCATATCTCTTTGACTAGAATCATCATTTATCTATTTTCTCATTTTTAGGCCTTTCAGAAAATTAAATTTATTTATTACTTAAAAAAAAAGTCTCTTGAAAAGTCGCTTCCCCTAGCTGAAAAGTCACTCTCTACTACCTTGTCCGATAATTATATGTTCCACTGTATCTCTCCCTCTCATACCGGGCAATGTGATTCGTAAGTAGTGTGATAAAGAAAAAGAAAAGGATGCAAAGCGGAGGAGATGAAGTTACCATTAAAGAATTGGTTTCAAATCTCTACTTACAGAAAATAACTTATGGTAAAACCCTAATTTATTTTCTCTGTGCTTTCTGAATTGTACATGGTACTTTTCTGAAGGATTTTCGTCATCAAGTTCATTTTAAATTTTCTCTCTTTTGTTCTTATTTTCGACTGAGGGGTCTCTTTTTCCTTCTTTGTATTTTCCTTCATTTTTTCTAGTTACTTTTCACTTTGTCTTATTTAACAAAAAAAAAACTAAAACTGTTTAGTAACATTACTCAAATAAAGTCGAAAGACATTTAAGAAAATGAAAGATGAAAAGACATCAATTTTCATGATATTTCGTTTTCCCAGAACTATTCATTTTCTTGAACTATACCTTTTTATAACCAACCATATGCCATAGTATATCTACTGGTTGAAGGCTTGTATTTGATTCATTAGATGTAAGGAAACTAAAGGCAAAAGTGAAGTTTCTATTATGCACTCTTCCTGAAATTCCGAGAACTACTGCTCACTGAATTAAAGTTGCACATCTGATCAAATGGCATGAGGTATGTATTGAACTTCACACCCCTTGGTTGTCAAGCTATCTAAACCAATTGCTATGTTGTTCACTCCAAAAGTTTTATGCAGGCTCGTAGTGAAAGAATTTGACTTGGTACTTTTCGTAGCGTCTATTCTTAAGAAGATATCAGTCTTTTCTGTTATTTAATGACTGCCCCATAATTACTTTTCTTCTGCTTTGTACTTCCTAAAGTAGCAAAGTACTACATTCTTTTGCTTTTTCACTACTTTAAGTAGGATTTAATTGCTGCATTGTAATTACTCTTTCGGTATTATTGATGGAATGAGATATTCTATATGCCTATCCTATTTATACTCCATCAAGCATCAGTTATCAATATAAGTTGAACTCTTATTCTAAGGGCAGCATGTTTATTGAAATAGAAAAAGAAGGAAAAACGAAGAGGAAAGAGATAGAGAATCAGAGAAAAAAAGTTGTACCAGGAAAGGTAAAATTAACACTTTTTTCACCTGCGGGAACTAATACGTGAACATCAGGTTAAATATTGCAACATATTTACCCTGTTGCTAAGAAATGGATGTATGGGCAGTCACACATTTGGAGAAAATTATTGTGGACTAAGCATTACTGTGAAGTGTGAACCATTGATTCTGTGGAAACTAGAACAAGGTAATCTTGAATAATCTTTCCTTTTGTGGGACAAATGGTCTGGCCTTGGACCTATATCAAAGCTGGTTACCCAGGTCAACACTTCTAGAAGAAACACACATAAATAATCATAACGAATAATATAAGGGATGTTCAACTGTCATAATATGGATAAGTGCAAAAATATATCTGAAAATCAACATCAAAGTGCGAAAATACTACATCAACCCCAAGAACCGGTAGTGTAAGTCTTGAGCTACAAAATGGTATACATTTAACAGATAAAACAATTTGGAACATATAAAAAATATAACCCTATTTGAATTGCTCGCCAAAACTGGTTATTTTTACATTTAAAACAACTTGGAACATTCTCATGCAAACTCGTAATTCTACTTCTTGTGTTCACTAGACACACTTAGACAATAGTATGAGTGTTTGATAGGTCACAATAGTTTTTAGGTTTTGGACAGAGGACGATAGTTGCACCAAAGCGACGACGGGACTGAGACAAAGTTACGGATGCGGGATAAAGACTTAGACGAGAAATATGAGAGGATAATGACTTATTTAATGATTGCAGTGATGTTTCCCAATTTGGACTGCTCACTGAACTGCTTTTTAACATGTAAATCAGCTTGGAATATTCTCATGCAAACTTAGAATTCTGCACTCACTTGTGTTAAAATATGGCACAATAAAATTTCCTTTAAAGCATCTTTTTTCATGTACAGGGTTACTTGAGCACAAGCTTTCCATCGAATATATTCACAGAAAAATTGATGTGCATGGTCAATCTAGATGCTTCTGTTGTAATGAATACTCTGAAGAGACTTTCAATCGTTTATTTTGCATTGGTGAACTTGCAACTAAAGTCTACTTATTTTTGCAAAAGTGCAGGTTTCACTTTTAATGCCTCATACTACTAGAAACATGTTCATGCATTTGTGGCAGTAACACAAAAATTAAGCTGCAATCTTTCATTTTTCAATGCTTGCCTTCTGTCGTATGTTGGGAATTGGGAGATGCAATCATACAAATGCACCTAGAGATTTGATGCCACCAGAACATCTTTTTGAAGAGTCACTGAACAGTGCAATTATCTTATGAAGCTCATGATCAATGCTCAGTTTCCTACATTCTCTTCCTCTGCCACATGATTGGAGCTTTGTGATTTTGCTGACAGAGAGAAGCACCAGCTGAATTCCACTATTAAATACGAAAATAGTATTGGGTCATCTTCCAATTCTACCTTTAACTCATATAAGATGTCTGCTTTCGGCTTTATTTTTAGTAAAAGTGCTGGTAAGCTCATGTCGCTCTTGCTCTGCTATGGATCCTCCGGATGCCAATCATTAAATTACTTCATTAAAAGAAAATCTTAGATAGATGTTGGTTAACTGGATTAAATGATCTTTACTCTACTTTGGTATGTGACTCCTTTTTTACTGTGATTCCAACCTGAACCCCCACCATTACTTGGTAGTTTATAAAAAAAAAATGCAACACTTTATGTTGCAGTTATAATAATCAACATCCATGTATTGGTTCATGTAACTTTATGACCGCCTAAAAAAGGGATGATTGGATTGGGGAAGAGTAGAGTTTGTAGGATGTGTAACTCTATAAATAGGAAAGGAAAAAATAGTTGATTAGTTTAGGCATGTTATGTTGGATTAGAACTCTATCATTTAAAATCTACTAAATATGTGATGTCTTACATTATATATTTATTTTTATATTATAATTTTTTTTATTTCTTATCTATATCAATTAAATTTAAAAAAAGATCATGTTTGACCGCGCGAAGCGGGAACAAATTAACTAGTGATTTTATAATTGTGGCCACTAGTGCCAATGAAATGAAAAGATGTGAGAGAACTATGAAATGAGATGACTGATATAAAAAGTTTGATGCCTCGAATGAGACGACCTAGCCGATCGGGTCGTGATCGGACTCCGTGCTATATTCACGGCGGTATATTTGCACAGAGATTGTGATTGAGATTGTGATTATGGTAGATGTCTTCAATTAAGATGGTCTAGCTGATCGAGTCGTGATCAGACACCGTGCTAAAAGTAAGGTGGTACTGGTATTGATAGTGATTGTGGATGATGTCTCTAACGAGATAGCCTAGCCGATCGGGTCGTGATTGAACTCCGTGCTAAAGGTACGGTGGTATTGCTATTGTGAATATTGGTGTTGTGAACGGTGGTATTGATATTGTGAATATTCGAATCGTGAATGGTGGCATATTGGTACTAAAGACATCCCAACTTAAAATATGGAAATTTATTTGAACATTGTCTTGATCCTAATTTGAGGTTTGATGTTGTTTGAGGCTTTAGTGATATTATGATTGCACTTGCTCGTATTATTTATCATTCTATTGAGAGGATGTTTTGTCATTCATACTAGTACTATTCTATATGTACTAACGTTCCTTTTGTCGGGGACGCTGCATCTTCAATGGATGTAGGTGGTTCCACAGCAGGAGACACTGATCAGTGATAGCGGTACACTCTCTTTCCAACAGACTTGGTGAACCCCACTTTATTTCGGGGTCATGTATCTTTTGTTCCTTGTGTATTTTGTTTGAGGTATAGCCGGGGCCTTGTTGCCGACATTATCATAATACTCTTCTGTATCTATTATAGGCTCCGTAGACATTGTGTGGGCTGTATATTGGTGCTGGGAAAGTCAAACTAGTTATGTTGTGTTTGAATTACTATTTCCATTTCAGACTATGAAAATGTGTGTGAAATTTGAGACTTTAAAATGAAGTAACTAATGGTAAGAAATTGGTATTGCAGACATGATCACTTTATTGTTTGATTAACGAAAATATGTATTCTCTTTATTCTTGAATGAGTTTGGGCAGAAGGATAGCTATTCGACTTGCTCGGCCGTGTTCACTCGGTTGAGCGCCGGTCGCGCTAACCGAGTTCGGGGCGTGACAAACTTGGTATCAGAGCCTAAGATTTTAAAGTGTCCTAGGATGTCTTGGTGCCATATCTAGTATAGTCCTTCTTATCGGTTTGTTGTCGACCACATCTATAATTAGGATGCTACTTGAGAATTTAGGAATAATACCTTTCTTTCATGTTCTCGATCGTGCGATAAAGGTGATTGTAAGATTGTTCCTCCTTTAACTCGTGCGTTGCTCTAAGTTTCAGTACATGGCACTTAAGAAAAAGGCATGAACTGGCCAAAGAGCCATTGTCACCCCAGGAGTGGCAGTTGATTCTATATTTAATTATGCGGGTGAGCACACAAGGAGTGAGAATATTCCTCCAGTTACTACACTCCCCGATTCTGTTACAACTGATCAGACCGCACCTGTCCTTACACCTACAGAAGGTGCAATGGTCCCTCCAACTGATATTCTAGTTTCACCTCCAGTTCCAGCTTTCGATTCTGGTGTTTCTGATGTTAATCTTAGGGATCCATACAGATGTTGGCTCAGATAGTGGCTTCCCAGGACCAGAGATCAAATGTTGCACCCACTTCTTCCAGTCAGCCAGGGGATTCTACTACTTCCAAGGTGAACAGGTTTCTCCAGTTGGATCCTCTAGTATCGTGGGCACTAACCCAGAGGAGGACCCCCATGCATTCATTGATGATATGCACAAGACTCTCTGAGTTATGCGAGCTACTAAGATGAAGGTAGTGAAATTAGCCTCCTACCGCCTTAAAGAGGTGGCATATTCTTGGTTTGAACTATGGGAGGAGTCCCGTGAAGAAGGGATCCCCCGGCAAGGTGGGGAGAGTTTGCTGATTCCTTCATTGATCATTTATTGCCTGCCGAGACTAAGGCAGCCCGTTCTGCTAAGTTTGAGAACCTCAGACAAGGAAGCCTGAGTGTGTGGGATTACCATATGAGATTCGCGTACCTGTCTAAGTATGCTATTTATGCACCGCCATCGGGGCCCAGCCATCAACAGTAATGGAGCTATTTCAGGCCCAATCAGGGCAATAGGGGATCCTACCAGCAGGGTCGTCATGGTGGTAGATTCCAGCAGCAGAGGAGGCCCCCATGCTCTAGGTGTGGAAAGATGAACCTAGGAATATGCTACATTGACTTACCCATATGCTACAGATGTGGATTGAGGGGTCACATTCAGAGGGATTACCGTTCGTCCAGCCAGGGTGCGGGTAGGGGCATGGCATATCCAGCCAGTTCTGCAGTTACTACATCCGGAGCACCTCCTCCAGCTCGAGGCACTCCAACACCCACAAGGCGTGGTGCAGCTAGTGGTGGAGCACAGAGTTCAGGAGGATCCGGCCGTTTCTATGCTATCAGGGGTCGCCAGAATTCAGAGGCTTCTCCAGATGTTGTCACATATATATTGACTGTCCAATCTCATGATATGTATGCTCATATTGATACAGGTTCCACTTTGTCATATGTCTCTCCTTATGTTGCTATGGGATTTGGGATAGAACCGGAACAGCTTCATGAGTCGTTCTCTGTATCTACTTCGGTTGGTGAGTCTATTTTGGCTGCACGAGTTTATAGGGATTCTGTTGTCACGTTGCGTGGTTGGGACACCATGGTCAATCTCATTGAATTGGGAATGGTCGATTTTTATATAATAATAGGGATATACTGGCTTTATTCTTATTTTGCCAAGCTTGATTGCTGAACCAGGATGTTAAGTTCGAATTTCCAAATGAGCCAGTTATTGAGTGGAAGAATGATGATGTAGTGCCGAAGGGTAGGTTTATTTCTTACCTCAAGGCCACGAAAATGATTAACAAGGGATGTATTTACCATTTGGTCGGGGTTACGGACACCGATGCTGAGGCACCTACACTTGAGTCCGTGCCTGTTGTGAATGAATTTTTGGGAGTCTTTCCTGATGAACTCCCTGGGATCCCACCAGACAGGGAGATTGATTTTGGGATTGATGTGATGCCAGACACGTATCCTATATCTATTCCACCCTATAGAATGGCACCGAAAGAATTGAAGGAACTAAAGGAACAGCAGAAGGACTTGTTAGAGAAGTGTTTAGTTCGGCCGAGTGTGTCGCCTTGGGGCGCACCGGTCCTTTCTTGTAAGGAAGAAATATGGGTCACTGAGAATGTGTATTGACTATCGGCAGCTCAATAAGGTCACGGTCAAGAATAAGTATCCACTTCCAAGGTTAGATGATTTGTTTGACCAATTTCAAGGTGCTAAGTACTTTTTCAAAATTGATTTACGATCCGGGTATCACCAATTGAAGATCAGGGAGCAGGATGTTCCGAAAATAGCTTTTAGAACCCGATATGGGCACTTCAAATTTTTGGTGATGTCTTTTGGGCTAACAAATGCCCCAGCAACTTTCATGGATCTTATAAATGGAGTCTTCACGCCTTTTCTTGACTCATTTGTAATAGTGTTCATTGACGATATTCTTGTACATTCATGAAGTCGGGAGGACCATGCTGATCATCTCAGGGTAGTTCTACAAACCCTATATCAACACGAATTATATGCAAAGTTTTTAAAGTGTGAATTTTGGCTTGAATCTGTCACATTCTTGGGTCATGTCGTCTCTAGTGAAGGAATTAAGGTTGATCCTCAAAAAATTGCAGCTGTGAAGAATTGGACGAGGCCTACAACTCCAATAGAGATTCGTTGTTTCTTAGGCTTAGCTGGGTATTACAGAATGTTTGTGGAGGGGTTCTCTACTCTTGCCTTTCCGTTGACTAAATTAACGCAGAAGGCAATTAAGTTCCAATGGTCAGATACTTGTGAAATGAGCTTGCAGGAGTTGAAATCGAGATTGACTACGGCACCAGTGTTGACTCTACCAGACGGTACGGATGGGTTTGTAGTATATTGTGATGCTTCGAGAATTGGACTTGGGTGAGTGTTAATGCAACATGGCAAGGTGATAGCCTATGCTTCTAGGTAACTCAAGAATCATGAAAAGAACTATCCAACACATGACTTAGAACTTGTGGCGGTGGTATTTGCATTGAAAATTTGGCGTCATTATTTATATGGGGTCCATGTGGATATATTCACGGACCATAAGAGCCTTCAATATATATTCAAGCAGAAGGAATTGAATTTGAGGCAGAGAAGATGGTTTGAATTACTCAAGGACTACGACATTGATATTCTATATCATCCGGGGAAGGGTAATGTTGTGGCAGATGCTCTTAGCCGGAAATCTATAGGTAGTTTAGCACACTTGGAGGCATATCAAAGCCTATTGGCCTAGGAAGTTCACCGATTGGCTAGTTTGGGAGTTCGTCTTGCGGACTCTAGTGAAGGAGGGGTGATTGTGCGAAATAGGGTTGAATCATCACTTGTTGTGGAAGTCAAGGAGAAGTAATACAACGATCCATTGTTGGCACAATTGAAAGAGGGGATTCATAAACATAAGACCGTGGCCTTTTACCTTGGCATGGGTGATGGTACACTAAGGTACCAAGGGCGTCTATGTGTTCCAAATGTAGATGGTTTCACGATTGTACTCCGTGAAACCATCGGGTCGTGATTGTGGTTGATGTCTTCAAATAAGATGGCCTAGCCGATCAGGTCATGGTCGGACTCCGTGCTAAAAGTACGGTGGTATTAGTATTGATAGTGATTGTGGTTGATATCTCTAATGAGATACCCTAGCCGACCGGGTCGTGATCGGACATTGTGCTAAAGGTACGGTGTTATTGCTATTATGAATATTGGTACTGTGAATGGTGGTATTGGTATTGTGAATATTGGAATCGTGAATGGTGGAATATTAGTACTAAAGACCTCCCAACTTAAAATATGGAAATTTATTTGAACATTGTCTTGATTCTAATTTGAGGTTTGATGTTGTTTGAGGCTTCACTGATATTATGATTGTACTTGCTCGAATTATTTATCATTTTATTGAGAGGGTGTTTTGTCATTCATACTAGTACTATTTCATATGTACTAAAGTCACTTTTGATGGGGGTACTGCATCTTCAATGGATGCAGGTGGTTCCACAGCACGAGACAATGATCAGTGATAGCTGTACATTTTCTTCCCAGTAGAATTGGTGAGCCCCACTTCATTTTGGGGTCATGTATCTTTTGTTCTTTGTGTATTGTGTTGGAGGTATAGCCGGGGCCTTGTTCCCGACATTATCATAATACTCTTATGTATCTATTAGAGGCTCCATAGACATGGTGTGGGTAGTATATTAGTGTTGGGGAAGTCAAACTAGTTATGTTGTGTTTGAATTACTCTTTCCACTTCGGACTATGAAAATGTGTGTAAAATTTGAGACTTTAAAATAAAGTAACTAATGGTAAGAAATTGGTATTGCATACATAATCACTTTATTGTTTCATTAACGAAAATATGTATCCTATTTATTCATAAATGAGTTTGGGTAGAAGGATATCTATTAGGCTTGCTCGGCCGGGTTCACTAGGTTGTGCACCGGTCGCGCTTCCCGAGTTCGAGGCGTGACAGTACATATCTTCTCTATATGTGAATCTGTGTGATTTGACTTATTTAATCATCTATATCTTCTCTATACGTAATTGTTAAAGGAATAATTGAGGTTTCATGCATATATTCTCTATATGCAACTGATGAAGGGTTATCTGGTAATTCATGCATATCTTTTCTATACGCTAGATTGTTAATTGAAATAGAGCATGTTACATTACGCCGAGGTGGCGTTATCCATGATTTATGGCTTGATCATATTATTGTTGTGTACTTTTGAGATTTATAAAGTGAACAGGTTTTTAGCAAGTATCTTTGATAATTCTTGCCTCTATTACCTCGTCGAGGTTATTTATGATACTTGCTGAGTACATGGGATCGGTCGTACTTATACTATACTTTTGCACATTACTTGCAAATATTGGAGCTGAGATGCTGTGGAGGATGAGAGCTGGCATTGAAGATGTACCTAGTTTCCGGATATAGCTACCACTTGTCCTTGGTACTTTTAGATTCTTGCTCTGTGTATGTAAATTCCAAACAGATGTTGTATTTATTTTCGTACCGGCTTTATAAATCTAAATCTTGGTGGTTCATGACTTGTACTACCAATCCTTGGGTTATTATATGGAAACTCAACTATTTTATGTATTGATTATTTGTGATCTTCATTATAGTAGTGTTGACTATTGTTTGGCTTACCTAGTGGCTTGGCTTAGGTGCCATCATGACTGAGTGAATTTTGGGTTGATATATAGTCATACACTACACATATGCGTGTATCATAATAGTAATCTCTTGTTCACTTGGATGCATCCCTACATGGTTATTTTTCTATCCATGTTCATCATACATTCTTATCTTTTATTCATATGAATACTTCCTACATATGGTTCTCTTTTATGGACTGAGATTATGGCAAGTGAGTTGTTGTAATAACCCGACATGTTGTTTTGAGTATTAGAGCCTCGCTCCTATTTAATTCTTTTCGTTGTTTCTTTTGATGTTTTTTGACTTGAGAGAATGGTTAGTTTGGTTTAGGAAAGGTTTGAGAGTGAATTAGAAGACTTAGTTCCATTTTTTGCAGCTTACGTTACAACAGTTGATCAATATTTGACTTTTAAGTAAAGGATCTCGGATTGGTGATTTGATGATTCCAATAGTTTCATATATTGATTTTTGACTTGAGCATATTCCTATTTGAATTTGGAGGTTCACAGAAATTTTTGACTCAATTTGTTGGAAGTTGGCAATTTGATGAATTGGAGAGTTCATTAGTTTGTCCGGTAGCTGTTTTTGAGGTTATTAGACTCTGATTGTTATTTCGGGACATTGAACAGGTTCATGTTGTTGTATAGAACTAGTATGAAAAGTTTGTTTGAGATCCGAGTGAAGTTCTTGAACTCAAGAGAGTTCAACGTGTGGTTTGAACTTCGCTTCTTGGATGTGATATTTTTGTGTTTGTTAGGAGGCCTTAGATTGGTCCGTATAATGTTTTTGGAATTGTTGGTATAAGACGGGGTTTCAGGTGTTTGGGTGAGTTTAGATCAACCCGAAGCATGTTTTGATATTGCTGATTTTCTGGTGTTTGGTGTTCATTATGTTCGCGAGGGGTGTTCTGCAATCATGATGAAGAAAATGGGGTTGGGGGCTGTTGTGATTCGCGTTGGCAGAAAGGGAACCGCGTTCGCGAAGAAGGGGGTGAGGTCGGGGGAGTTGGCCTTCGCGTTCGCGAGTGGGTGGCCACGTTCCTGGGGATGGTTAGATTGGATGGCATTCGTGTTTGCGTGGGTTGTATCGCGTTTGTGTAGGTTTAACAGGTGGAGCTTCTTAATCACAAGGGTGCTTCCACAATCACGAAGGAGGAATCTGGTCAGCGACAAATTTGTGCTTTGTTAACGCGAGGCTTGTGCTGCATTCGCAAAGCAGGGCAGTGTATTTAAGTTGTAATTTTTTGAATTTTTGCCCATTCTCTAACATTTTAAACCCTACACTTGGAGCGAGCAATTTGTTACTGGGATTTTCATATAAAGCATGAGGGCAAGTGATTTCTACTTTATATTTCAAGAATATACATAAATATTTAACCCCTAAATCAAGGATTTAAGGTGTAGAAATTGAGATTTTTGGCATGAACTTAAGAGAGTGAATTTGGGGGTTTAAAACATGAAATTAAAACCCAATTTGGAATTTACTTATATATTTGGGCTCGTGGAATTATGGGTAGTTGGGATCTACCCCTACACTCAAGTTTTTACCATGTGGGTCCGGGTTAACATTTGTTGACTCTTTGGAAAATGATTAGAGATTGAAGCTTTATTGTTTGAAATTAGTTCCTATAATAGTATTTGACATTATTAATTATTATATGGCAAGATTCAAGCCGTTTGGAGGTGATTTCTAAATCAAAGGCGATTTTGGATGGTTGATTTTACTTTCATGCATTATTAATTATTAATTGGCTAGATTTAAGCGCTTATGCCATATCATGCATACCACATGCTTTCTATTTTAAACTCTAACATGTTACTTGGTGCCTCGGTTATATGTTTTAGATTAGTTAGATGAGATAGAAAAATCCATATTGGGCTGATATTTCTTGATACAATCTTTGGTAACATTGTACCCCCTTTTGATGGCCTTGGTGTAGATAATTATGAATTGTACAGTTTTATTTGATTAGTAGGTATCACATGACTTGAGTCTCGTCACTGTTTCTTTGAGTTTAGTCTTGATACTCACTGAGTATGCATTGTCCTATATTCATACTACACTTCTTCATATTTTTGTGCAGATTCAGGCGTTGGCAATAGTGGACATCAGGAGGGTGCCTAGTAGCTGACACTGGAGACTTGAGGACGTTGCATATACTTCAGACAATATCTGTATTATTTAGAGCTCATGTCTCTATACTACCAGGTTTGGGGAAATTTGTTGTCACAGTATTTCTGTATTGACGGTTGTTGGAAAACTTATTTCACTTGTTTATTTTATCTCATCTACATTCTATCTTGTTGAGTTTAGTTTGATCTATGTTTGAATGTTGTCTTAACTAGCATCCGGAAGAGGGGTTAGGTGCCATCACGATCATATGTGGGATTTTGGGTCGTGAAACATTGGCAGCAGAGCTCTAAGTTCATGAACATAACTAGTAGATTCTTCTGGATAAGTACGAAAACGTCTGTACTTATCTTGGAGAGGCTATGGTACAAATAGGAAGCTTCACTTTCTTCCTTTCTCAGTCATTCAACATTATTACATCCTAAAGTTTTATTCTTTACTCTTCTATTCTCTCACAGATGGTGAGAATGCAATCTTCTGTAGCAGCTGAGTAAGTACCCCAGGCCAGAGTCTGGAGAGGCAGGGGTTGGGGTAGGCTAGAGTTCATGCTAGGGTAGGTACAACCGTATCTGTGAGAGTTGGAGAACCTGCACTTCCTCGTCCTCGTACTAGAACAGTTTTCGAGAAGCCAGCTGTAGCTCAAGTAGTGGAGCATGCTCTAGCCCATGTTGCTTCACCCGGTCCAGCTCAGGTACCCTGGGGTTTTATTGCTACCTCAGTGATTTAGGACACCATGGTCCGAATCTTGAATTATTTTAATGTCTTGGCATAGGCTGATATGATTCCTATGATTTCATCTACTTCTTAGACTGGAGGGGGGCACATACCCTTGCTATTCACATTCTGGAGCAGGCCACTGCTATGTTTCAATCCCCCAAAGTTTCGCCTATTAAACAAGTTGGGGCGGTTCAACTGATTTCTACAATCAGACTTGAGAGATTAAACCTACTATTACTATTAAGAATAAGATAAGGATGGATCGGTTCCAGAACAAGTACAGAACAATAATACAATCGAGTCATAAATCTTAGAAAGAACCGCCTTAATACACGCAATTTCTTAACATGCTCTACTTAGTCAACAATCCATCATATAAAGGAGATATAAAATAAATCAGGTAATCAACCAAGGAAATTACAAGTAAAGATGAAATGCAATAACAATATCAAACATTTGACGGCCTTTTATCAGAAACTCAATAAACGAACCAAACCACTAATCAACTTTCCTCAAACTACGTGTACACCATCAAGAAGGCACATGAGAGGGTGACCTAGGGGGATTGATCCATATCAACACGCTGCATGACATAGCCACGTACAATCTACCCAGCATGGTCAAAGGCTCAATATAACAATCCGCCCGCTGTGGTCACATGCTCACTATCACAATCCACCCAGCGTGGTCACATGCTCAATATCATAATCTGCACAATGTGGTCATGTGCTACCAGTCCAATCCATTTCACACAGAAAGAAAATATACAAGAAGACATGTTTATGGTAAATAAATATCAAATTCTATAATCTTGGACTGGTATAAGTGATATGTTAATATGTATGCATGTGCAACGTGTGCTATCATAGCTCAAATCAGGAAATTTCATAACGAAATAGCAATTATCAGGTTCAATCATGAGATTAACCTCTATGTAACCTCAAACAAAGCTCGAATAGTTCATAACAAGGATACAAATATAAGAAACCACCACAGCATGAAGCTTAGCAATTAATCCAAGGCATATCATATCCTAAACACTACCTCGAGCATGTGAATAATATCTCTGTACACGCATATGGGCTCAACCCCACACATTTGCGCCACTCATAGCACGTAGCTATCAAGAATAACTCAGGCTACTACTGCCTCAACAAATTTTAGATAAGATACTTACTTCAAGCAAGCAAAATGTCACGACCCAAACTGCAGGGCCGCGACGGGCACCCGGTGTCTTACACAACCGAGTACCAACGTAACATATCTTTCTTATCATACCGTCATGGGTAAGTATGGCAGAAGGGCCGTCATGAGATAATCGAAATAAAACATAAGGGAATATTAGACATAGGATGACCCAACATGATATAGAAACTTATACATGTGACATACGGGCCTATAAGGCCGACATGATTATTTGTACACTCAAAACATAGGCCGACAAGGCCATACAAGTATCCATATACATGACATCTGTCTACAAGCCTCTAAGAGTACATAAACGTCATAAAGGTCGGGACAGGGCCCCTCCATACCAATCAATACATCTCCAAATTATATTGACTAAATAGGCAACTTCGGAGCAAGTGGAGTGCCCCAACAGCTTTCACTGACCTGATAGCCTACTAGGAGGAATCTCAATCTGTCTATCAGGACCTTCGGGCATGAAACACAGCATCCCCAGGCAAAAAGGACGTCAGTACAAATAAAGTACTGGGTATGTAAGGCATGAAAGCAGTATATAAAGATACAAAAGAAACATGGAGTAAAGAACCCATCCTGTAAGTCTGAATAGCTTTGTGAATCATGAAACATTTATATTGTTATGAATATGCATATAAATGTCATATCATGCATAGGTATAAGTGTACGTAACATCATCAAGCCTTTGAGGGCATCCCATCATATCATCTCGGCCTCTGTGGGTGAAATCATCAACGTATACCATATGATCAGGTGGTGGTGCGTATATAATGCCATAAACTTTCCCCATACCCCATATACATATAATATACACGTATGTAATGCCATCTGGTCATGGGTCAATATACATGTATAAATGAATGCAATTTAAAATAAAGTAAGTTAATAAGATCTCTCGGAATGTCATGAGATCAATATGCCGTCGGTAAATATCCTGAAATAAACTTTATCAACCTATGTATTTTCTGAGACATATGAACAGATGATATAATAACAGGACACATGGGGAATCAAGAACATAGACAACCCTAGTACTTCTAAGAATAGAGTCATTTGTGAAAGTTGCGTGTTTGCTCATTTCGTTATATCATATGGATCATGCCAAAAGAAAAGATGGGATATCCTTAACATACCTCAAGTCGTCAATGCAACTAAACAACAAGCTTGCGACAACTAGCGCGCCAACCCTATAACAAAGAAATACATGTATAACTTAGATGACGCTAGTATATCACGTATCTCAAATGATAACTCGATTCTAAAATAAAACGGGCAGCATTTCCCCAAATTTTACTGCTCCCTCAAGCCTATTATAGGTGAGATACAAACACAATACAATCAGCAACTCAAAAACAATCCAACTACAATTCGGGACCTTCAATACAATAAAAACCCCAAATATACCATAACACACCCAATCAACAAGTTATCAATTAGCTTGAAATTTCAATGACGAGCGACCAACCTACTACCCTACCACATGTGGAGTTTCTCCACGCCCTTCATCCTTCCAAACTCCATAAATCAGCAGCACAATAGGCCAACATGAATGGACTACAAAACAATCCACTAAAAGTGAAATAAATCGAACTCACGGCTTCCGATCACCGTCCCGTGAGTTCTAACTATTAGGAAATGAATTTATCAAATTTCCTTGATATTTAAAATATTAAATACAGAAATTAGACATTTACTTAACTATGAAGTACCTTCCAAAACTCAAACTATAAAGAAAAGGAGAGGTGATATAGCGATACTTACATCGTAGGGATCGTTCTAATGTTATCGCTTGTTGATTTCATACTCGGGATGTTAATCTTCTTTGAAACCCTAGAAGAGAGCTTAAAGGGTAAGTTTATGGGGGTTCTATGGTCGTTTTCTATGAAAAATGAAGAGAAAGACGATTTAAAACCTATATATATCAACAACTTTTGAAAAGTCAAAGAGGTGCTAGCTTGGCACCCTATCATTGGCCCATCTTCCGCCGCTTATATTGTTTTATCTATATGTCGTATGAATAAACGGTTAAGAGCATTGGAAACTACATTCCAAGACCTTCAATTTGGTATATAAAATGTCCCAAAATATAACACACGAAATGTATTGCTGAAAAAGCTTCAGGGACATAACTATGCAGTCTGCGCAGTCTCGCAAAACTGTAAATATCTCTCTATTCCGATGTCGTATCGACAAACGGTTTAATGCGTTAGAACATAGAATTGTACACATTCAACATGGTATATGGATCATCCTATAATTCCAAGTATATTAGGAGAACATCTCTGCTACAATTAACCTAATATTAAGCACATTATGAATGTAACTTGTGATGACATTTTTCAACTTTTGTTTCACATCTCGCTTGACTTCAAAATGTAACACGTGACTATAATATGAATAAAATAACCTACTTATAATGTTAAGAACCCTAGTCTCACCCCCAAAGTACATGTTATAACATTTCAAACTTGTCTACTTTCGACGAAACTTATTTTCTTCAATTCGTTTAGCATCAAAGCTTTCCAACCCTCTTGGTATTTGTTATCCACGATCTTAAATATTTGTAACCTCCAAGGGAATATGATTAACTTACTTTATGTACTTTCAAAGACGATCTCATTTCTGAGCTTACATCAATTGACTTACGACGTACTCTCACGTACAAAAACATAGGGTGTAACATCATTCCCCCCTTTGGAACATTCGTCCTCGAATGTTGACTGATGCGCTTATAAGTCTCATAACTCATAGCTCTTACAAATACTTTAATATTGTCATTGCTATGTAGGCAACTATTTTGTGAATAAATCCAAAGGCCAGGGCATTCCCCCCTTCAGGCCTCTTTCTCACAGCACGACTTGCTGTCGGAATTCTTTCAATCTCGTAACTGTTGCTACCTCCTGTCATCCAGCTTGTAAGACTTTGTCCTTGTATGTGCGCCTATGCGACCCTTCTCTCCTTTTTCCTCAATCATTTAGCTAATCTCTATGCCTCACTTTGGGAACATATACAGAACTTGACAAGTTGTCCCTCTGGGCATCTATTGGTGTACTGAAATTCTTCGCTCGGTACTTTGTCGAACTTATTACTATTGATATATCTTGTTTTATAGCCTCGGATATCTATGCTTATAGCATTAATACAACTAGGTAGGTCATACTATACCATAGCACTTACTTCGATTTATTATTACTAAGTTCTGCTACCCAACTCCAGGTTACTCTCTCGCTGCTTATCCTATATGTATAAATCTAAGTCCTTTAATGCCTCCTCATTACTGTTCATTCTAATAATGACAGCCTAATCTCATTTCATACTTTGTATCTTTTATCCATCCATTGTTGATTCACCTTAAAGTTGATCCATAATCTACCTCTGATAACTTGAAACCTCTTACGTAATACATTATCAGTAGGGCTCACGTTGCATCGGGGAACATTTGAAGTGATTTGCCTGATCCACCTAAGGACAATACTATACTTCAATAACTGCATTGCATAGCATCCTAATGCAATTCATCTTATAGGGGTATTCTAATCCCGTGCAATTCATGAAAACCCTTTTCTTTAAAACATTACTCGATCAAAGGCCTAAGTGTCATCCTCTTATCTATCATAATTACACCCTTATTCTACTACCAGGGAAGCATTCCATCTCTTCTAAATGCACTTAGTCTTATACTCCTCCGAGTTCATTCAGGCTATACTGAGCTTTCTATAACTTACGAAAACTATCAAATATCTTGTTGAGCTTAATCTCGAGGCCTTCCCTATTCTCTGCACTCCTATCTACCTACAACCTTGTCACTCTACCATAATTTAGCTTGCGACCTACACATATCTATTTATACTACTAGAAACCTTCATTTAACTTGCTAGCACCACAGATTTCCTTTCGCGCCTTCTCTGTTGTCTTTAAAAGTAAGCAATTAATTTTACTTGTAGTTCTTCCACTTGCTGCATGAATGCTTGGCTTATCTTAGTTCCCTCAAATTCTGGAATTTCCTGTAACTCATATGATCTCAAATATCACCTTTGAAAAAAAAAATCTCATTCTTTAGCCACAATAGGTGCCACTTTCTTATGGAGTGTATACAATATTGTAGTGAGATTGTTGTTACAAGATCATTTCCTCTTTAGGTCACTATGCTTAGGTTGAAACCTTATTCCTTATTTCCTCAACTAGTCTTTCTTTGTAGTACTTAAGGGATGCGCTATGACTCCTGTAAAGCTACAAGTTTATTACATCGTATACCCGAAAGAATTTTTGATGTTATTACTCGCCTATAAGTATCCTTAGTTACTTAGCTCCACACCCTTGTGCTCGTAGGGTTGCTTCTGAATTGAAATTTTGGCTATCTCCCCAGTGGCACTTTCTTTTATTTTCGTAACATTTGTACGGTACCTTTAACTACCCCAACTCCTATCTGAATATTTCTCAATTATCATGATGTCATCACTTCTGCGACACTGAATTCCCTATGTTGGGTTTCACTATATTTATCTTGCATGATTTGTTAATTTATCTATGACCTCTTGTCTAGCCATAAATAGGCTCTTCCTGAATCAACTACAGACTACTCATAGGTCCATTGTCATATCTATATTCTGCGTAATCTCTCCTGGGTTATATCCTTTGTCTTAACTTACCCCTCGTACTAGCTCCTTATGTATCAAGTGTCCATTCGCACTTATTTATTAATAACATCCTGGCCGGGAACTCTTATTGCCTCTCCCCGACATCGTGCTTGCATAATGTTCTGGAGTCGTATCATATCTATAGGATCTGAATAAATGCAATCTCATTCCTTTCACCTTTCTACCACATTCTTTCTTTACTATTCCATAGTTACCTCTTCATCCTTGGCGTCTTTTCACATCTTCACGGACTCTTACTCGCCTTGCGGTAACCCTTCTGTACCAGGGATAACTGAATTTCTTACGCACGAAGGTGACACCTAGTGAAACTGGAACACTTAGTCCCTTAAGCTTAACTCTGCTCACAGTGCTTGATTTAGGGAAGCGTCTTCCTGAATGACCTTTAAAGGTTATTCTTTTGTTGTCCATTCTATTATTGTCGGAATGCGATCTCTTAAATTCTCACAATGCTGACTATTATCAAATCCTTCATTCGCAAATTCATGTTTAGTTTATCTTGTTCACTAGCACATACTGATTTCTATTACTCCGGGGGTCTAACTTTTCCTTCTGGTAATCACGTTGGAGTCACTAACATATTTCTCAAAATGAGGACATGACCTTTGGCCTATACTCTTTTATTGTCTCAAGGCCTGTCACCTCTTGTCTTTTCCTTCGCTTGACAATACACTCTGTAATCCTGTCATATTTTGATTTACCATTATCATCCATTTATCACATCTTACTCATAATGCTTCATTTACTTTATTCTTATTCTCCTACTAATATTTTTGTCTATCACCTTATTATAAAAACTTCAACAAAATATTCTTTTGCTTTTAGCTCCCCTTGTACCATCTCAGTGGCTATCCGGGTCGCCTAACATTCTCTCTTTACTAGGGACATAAGCCATACTAAGGTAAATATTTATCCCTTCTAGGATTCTAGTGCCAATCTCCTAAAATATTTTTTTGGACATTCTAGTATTTCATAGCTAAATGTACTATTCTAGAGGGATATTTAAAAGCTTAAATACAGAAAGTATATATTTTCTTAACTATGAAGTACCTTCCAAAACTCAAACTACAAAGAAAAGGAGAGGCGATATAGCGATACTTATGTCGTAGGGATCGTTCTAATGTTATCGCTTCTTGATTTCATACCCGGGATGTTAATCTTATTTTAAACCCTAGAAGAGAGCTTAAAGGGTAAGTTTATGGAGGTTCTCTGGTCGTTTTCTATGAAAAATAAAGAGAAAGATGATTTCAAACCTATATATATCAACTTTTGATATTGTATGAATGAACGGTTAAGAGAGTTGGAAACTACATTCCAACACCTTCAATTTGGAATATAATATGTCCCCAAAAGACCTCATATAACACACGAAATGTATTGCTCAAAAAGCTTCAGGGACACACCTATGCAGTCTGCGCAGTCTCGCAAAACTGCAAATATCTCTCTATTCTGATGTCGTATCGAAAAACGGTTTAATGTGTTAGAACCTAGATTGGTAGATCTTCAATTTGGTATGTGGATCATTCTGTATTTCCAAGTATATTAGGATACAATCTCTGCTACAATTGAGCTAATATTCAGCACATTATGAATGCAACTTGTGATGACATTTTCCAACTTTTGTTTCACAACTCGCTTGACTTCAAAACATAACACGCGACTATCATACGACTAAAATAACCTCATTATCATGTTAAGCACCCTAGTCTCACCCCAAAAGTACATGTTATAATATTCGAAAATTGTCGACTTTCGACGAAACTTATTTTCTTCAATTCGTTTAGCATCTAAGCTTTCCAACCCTCTTGGTACTTGTTATCCATGATCTTAAATATGTGTAACCTCCAAGGTAACATGATTAACTTACTTTATGTGGTTTTAAATATGATCTCATTTCTGAGCTTATATCAATTGACTTACGACGTACTCTCACGTACGAAAACATGGGGTGTAACACCAAATCACTTCTCTAATAAGACCTTCCCACGTGAATCAGCCTTCGGACGGCTCGAATCTACCCAAAATAACATAATATCATCAATGAATGCCATAGGAAACACATCCAAAAAAAAGCTAAGGTCTTTCTCGAAAAACAAAAAGTCAACCCCTGGCCCGCACAGCAAAACCCGACAAAACTCATAAATTTCAAACATCCAATCTACTATGAGTCCAAATATATGTGTTTCATCCAAATCCGACCTAAAATCGACCCTTAAATCATCAATTTATACTTTAGAAATGTTTTTACTAAAATTCCCAATTTTTCACTTAGATTCACCAATTAAATGCTAAAATCAAGGTTGGATTCACGAATAATGAACAAATCCGATTCAAAAACACTTGCCCAAACTCGAATCGTGAAAATCCCTTCCAAAATCGCCCAAATCCGAGCTCTATATCTCAAAATATGTTAATATGACTAAAACCCTCGAAAAATAGAGTACTTATAGTCTTCTCAGGCATACATTTTGCAAACACAAAGCAAAACAACACTGCCCCAAGCCCTACGCGAATACGAGATCCTGGCCGCCAATGCGACGCACAAAACCCCTGAGCCTACAGGAACGCGGTCCTCCTCTCACAATCGCGAAGGCTAAAATCCTGACGTCCTCAGCCGGCCTCCCCTTCTACGCAAACGCGTCTCCCATCTCACGATCGTGAAGACCACTGCATCCCAAAACTCTGCAAATGCGATCTCCCCTCTACGAACGCGATGAAAAAACACTCCTGACATCAAATTGCCCTCCGTGATGGCAACTTCCCTATCGCAAAGAAGGACACCAAATAAAAGAAATCAGAATTCCCAAAACATGGAGAAAGGGTCTGAAACCCATCCGAAACACACCCAAGGACCCAGGGATCCCGTCCAATCCCACCAACCAATCCCAAAACATAACACGGACCTACTCGAGTCCTCAGATCACATATACCAACATCAAAACCACAAATCTCGCCTCAATTCAAGCCTAAGAAACTAATCCAAATTTCAAAATTCAAAACTTATGCTGAGCATGCATAACCAACTCGGAATCACCTCGAACTTTCATGCAAGTCCCAAATGACACAACGGACTTATTACAACTTTTGCAACCCAAATCTAAACATGATATCAATAAAGTAAACTCTCACTCAAACGTATCAACCTTTCAAACCTTCAACTTTCCTTTTTTCGCATATTCAAGCCAAAACGGCCTAGGAACCTCCAAATCCGGACTTATGCCTAAGTTCAAAATCACCCTACGAAGCTATTAGAACTGCCAAAACATCATTATGAGGTCGTGTATATAAAATTCAAATTTCGGTCAACTCATACAACTTTAGCATCCTACCTTGGGACTAAGTGTCCCAATTCACTACAAAACATCCCCAAAATAAAAGGCAACACCGCGGCAAGTCACGAAACCAAAACATACTCATATGTAAAGCATCAAATAGGGGAAACAGGGCTAAAACACTTAAAATGGCAGGACATGTCATTACAATCTCCCCCCGACCTTAAACAAGCATTCGTCCTTGAACGAGTTTAGAATCATAAATTGGAGTCTCAAAAAGGCAAGGATAGTTTCTCCACATATCCTGCTTGATCTCCCAAGTAGCCTCCTCGACTAACTGACCTCTCTAATGAACCTTCACTAATGCTATATTCTTCGACCTCAACTTTCGAACATGCCGGTCCAAAATGGCCCTCTCCAATGAACCTTCATATATTGGAGTCTCAAAAAGGCGAGGATATTTTCTTCGCATATCCTGCTCGATCTCCCAAGTAGCCTCCTCGACCGACTGACCTCTCCAATGAACCTTCACTAATGCTATATTCTTCGACCTCAACTTTCGAATATGCCGTTCTAAAATGGCCTCCAGCTCCACATCATAAGTCAAAATCCAAACCCAACTGCACCATGTTGAATACCAAAACATATGACGAATCCACATAATACTTACGGAGCATGTAAACATGAATGTTAACTTTCACAGTCGCGGTCCTCCTCCGCGTTCATGAAGGATAATTCACTCGGCATAATTCTTGTCTTCATTTTAGATCTTTTTTTGTCTTGTTTTCACTTGGTTTCTTTCCTGATAACTTCTAAAATACATAGACCTTTAAGATGGGAGTAAAACACATTAAATACACTATTTTATCAATTAAACATAGTAAAATTTAAAATTAAAGAAGAGATAAGTGGGTAAAATACCAACTGGTCAGAGAGCATAGTGTTTCAATTAAAAAATGTGAATTTTACTCATAAGCATTTGACAAATCAATAATACTTGAAATATTTCCCAATGGAAAACATAATAATTGCAAATGAAACGTGACTTGAGTGTGTGAGTATTTGAATAAATCAATCATTAGAAGCAATTCGAACAATAGAAATAGAACTTGAACATGCCACCCTTGGGGTTTATAAGGAATTCATGGAAATCAGATTTTATGGAAGGAGTTTAGCCAAACATACCTTACTCAAGCTTTCCTTAAGATCCCTACTACGCTTCACTACTCGAAATACTTCAATCTACATCAACATAATTAAATTGGATCATTATTAGTACGAGCCTCCATATTTTAGTCTATTTAGGTAATCTATCAACATTTATAGCATAGCCATCCATGGGTATTAAGTGACCCCCAACAACTCATGCAAGGTCATCCAACTATCCCCAACCAATACTTTCATCACACAACTTCATTTTTCCCATTCTTCACAAAACCCCAAATCAAGACTGAGGGCTTGTGGCTTCCAATCACCATCTCATAAGCCCCAATACTAAAATATCACCTATAATTTAATTATTGAACATTTCATATGAGATAAGGATGAAGTGTTACCTTGTTAGTTGAAGGCCTTGTGAGATCTTCCCTTTAATCTTCAAGAAATGGGCAAGAATTATAGTGTATGAGTGTTAGAGCTCTCCCCCTTCTCTCTAGAGTTGTTCTCCCTCTCAAAATAGGAAAAATTATCTTCTATGTCCGATCTTTAATCCCCTTATTAAAAATATAGTCGGGTAAAAGTTTTTTAAAAAATACCCCTCTGAGGAAAGTCTGCAATCACAGAATGGACCACAGAATGCTTCTGTTGTCCGCGAAATGGTCCTCCAAGTTTGAGTTGGAACTGGAGAAGTGTGCGACGGATGTGCGGTTCGCATAATAATTATATGGTCCGCACATTGTATCGCAGAATATCTTTCAAAAAATCCCCAGGTGGCTTGACCAATTCCATGATGGATCTGCAGTCCGCGAAATGGCTATGCGGTTCACATAACCCACCTTGAAAAGACCCTCAAATTCTGGTTTGCTTTTGCCATAATTCGTGGTGATTCTGCGGTTAGTAAAATTGATTCGCGATCCGCATAACTTGCCGTAGAATCTCTCTCTCATGCAAAGCAATGAAGTAAAGAGATGGATTTCAAAAAGATACTCATTATGGCTCTAAATCATTACTTCCAAGGTGATGAGTGGTGATATCTTAGCTTCTGAAGATTTTTTTTCCACTCCTAAGCTCTCAATTTATCGTAGAGAATAAGTTTTTCCCACAAAATCTCTAAAAGTTCCATTCATATAGTCCAAGAAATGTGTGCCAAAACCTAACAAAAATGTTGTTCTAGATCTATGTCCAATCAAAAAATGAACTGCAGAACTAATCTGTGATTTGCAAAGTTGTCCTAGGGTTCGTAGAATTTCTTTTGAGATCTAGTTGGAACTTTGGTCTTGTCTGGGGCTTGCACAATTTACCGCAAATTGGGTTTGCAGTATGCAAAAGTATTCAGATCATCACATACTGGATCATGGGTATTCAAGGCAAATAATGAGATCCAAGTGAAAATCACTCACCCACAAAGTACTAGCCAAAATTTCTTCCAAAAATGCCTCTTTCTGTGTCCCAAAACTCAATAATGTAAAATTAGCAAACCCTCGATATATATCGTATTGTCAGACAAATTTGCATCTGCGACTAAAAACTCTGCATATATGCTCGCATTTGCAGACAAAACCTCGCTTCTGCGAGATGCCTCCCCTCAGTATTCCATCACACACGCGTCTCACTTGTCGCATCTGCGGAATCGCATGTGTGATCACTCTCTCGCAGATGGGAATACCACTGAGCAGATCCACCATCGCAGGTGTGATCATGTCTGCGCTTCTGCGACATTGCATATGTAGAGTAACCTCGTAGATGCGGCTACTCACAGGTCCATGCCCAACCGTAGGTGGGCACAAATCAATGCCAGTGCAATTGCACACTTGTACACCAAAATTCCGCAAGTGCGATGCATCAGTACCAACAATGCCCACGCACTCCAAAATGATTTTTAACCACTCTGAATCACACCGGAGCAAATCAGGTGCTCGTCCAATCCTACCAACAAGTCCTAATAACCCATCCAAACTTATCAAAATGCTCAGAACACAACAACTAACCTCAAAACCAATAATTGAAGGTCAAATTCCATCTCTTAACTTCCATACGTTCTATCTTCACAAACACATACAAATCATACTAAAACATTCTGGATTCCATCTAAATTTTGCTCATACATCCCAATCAACCAAATGAACCTCTCCAAGGTCTCAAAACCACAATAAGAGTATGGTAATACCAAAGTCAACTTTCGGTCAAACCTATAAACTTGCCAAACCTTCAAATTGCCAACTTTTGACAAATAGAGCTAAAACACTGCAAGAACATCCAACTCCAAATCTAAACATATGCCCAAGTCCAAAATCACCGTACTTACCTATTGGGACCATCCAATCACCAATGCTAGGCTACCTACTCAAAAGTAAAACCATAGTGAACTCTTACAACTTAATCTTCCAAAATAGACTAAGTGTCTCAAATCACTCTCATACCTTCCCGAAGCCCAACCAATCATCCCCCAAGTCATAAAACAACAAACAGACATATGCACGCATCAAATGGGAGAATGGGTCTCAAATACACAAAATGACCGGTCGGGTCATTACACTCTCCCCCACTTAAATAAATATTCATCCTCGAACAGGTTTTGAATCATACGTGGAGTGCCAAGAGATGAAGATATCTGCTCCGCATATGATACATGGTCTCCCAAGTAACTTTCTCGACCAGTACACCTCTTCACTGAACCTTCACTCAGGCAATATCTTTTGACCTCATCTTCTGAACCTGCCTATCCAAAATGGCCACCGGCTATTTTTCATAAGCCAAATTCTCATCCAATTGCATCGAGCTGAAATTCAACAACTATGATTAATCTTCATGATACTTCCAATGCATGTAAACATAAAACACTGGATGAACTCCTGACAAGCTGGGTGGCAAAGCAAGCTTGTAAGCCCACTCACCAACTCTCTCTAAAACCATAAATGGACCAATATACCAGGGGCTCAACCTGCCCTTCTTCCCAAATCTCATCACGCCATTCATAGGAGAAACTCTAAAAAAAACCTTCTAACCCTCCATAAAATCCATATCACGAACTTTCCTATCAGTATAACTCTTTTGCCTTTACTGCGTTGTACGAAGCCGCTCATGAATCAACTTCACATTCTCCGAAGCATCACGAACCAAATCTATGCCCAATAACCTAGCCTCACTAGGATCAAACTAACCAACCGGAGAACGACATCGCCTTCCATATACTGCTTCATATGGAGCCATCTAGATGTTCGACTGATAGCTCTTGTTGTATGCAAACTCTACTAATTAAAGAAACTGATCCCACTAATCAGGCTTCTTATGCTCATAATTGACCTCCTAACAATTCAAACACCGCTAAACATGCCCAACAAAATCCTTCTTCATCCTTCGCCACCAATAATGCTCCTTCAAGTCATGATACGACTTCATAGCAACTGGATGAACAGAATATCACGAACTGTGAGCCACCTCAAGAATAAACTCTCTCAAACTATCCACATTAGGAACACAAATCCAACCCTGAAGTCATAATACACCATCATCACCAGTAGCCACATCATTAGCACCACCTCACAACACCATGTCCTTAAGGACAAGTCACAATGATCATCATACCGGTGAGCCTTAATGCGCTTAAACAAGGATTATTAACAACACAAGCAAGAACTCTGCTAGGCTCGAAAATATTCAATCTCACAAATCTATTAGCCAAAGCCTGAACATCCATAGCGAAAGGCCTCTTCACAACTAGAATAAATGCCTAGATCCCCATACTCTCTGCCTTCTTACTCAAGGCATCTGCTACCAAATTCACATTCCCAAGATAATACAAGATAGTAATATCATAATTCTTCAACCAATTCAACTACATCCGCAGCCTCAAATTTAAATCCTTTTTCTTGAACAAATGCCGAAGACTTTGATGATCAGTGTAAACCTCACAAGACATGACATATAAGTAGTACCTCCAAATCTTGAGTGTGTGCATAATAGCTGCCAACTCCAAATCATGTACACGATAATTCTTCTCATAGGGCTTCAACTGGCGTGACGTATAGACAATCACCATACTGTCCTGCATCAACACACAACCAAGGCCAACATGCAAACCATTAGAATAAATAGTATACGACCTCGATCCTAATGACAATACCAAAACTCGAGTCGTAGTTAAAGCAGTCTTGAGCTTCTGAAAGCTCTCCTCACACTCGCTAGACCATCTTATCACGGCTCCCTTCTGAAATTTTCAGCGCATCACAGATCAAACACTTGCTAGGCACTCCCTTGTTCCTCCCTTTTACTGGTAAGCCTCGTCTCATGCCCGGGGCAGTTTTCAATTTTGTTTGAATAATTACATCTTTTAGGTTTTTATCAGGCTCTTATCACCCGTATTATTTTTATCTGTAATGTCATAGAGGATCCACAGACCCAATAAGTTACGTTATGCTTATGTCATTCTGGTTGAGGTCTCATATGGAATGTATGAACAACTATTGTTCTGTTAATGGAAAAGGGCCAAAAAATACCCCTGAACTATCGGAGTTGATACAATAATACCCTCTGTACACCTATTTTGCAAAATGTACCCTCACCAATTCCTTTTCTGCTCAAGACTACCCTTATGACTAACAACCATGTTTGGTTAAAAAAACTTTAATTAATTTTCATGTGTCACCGTCCCCTTGGCCTAACTTAAAATCCACCCAAATTAAAATAAACCCACCCGCATCCAAAACCCATATCCGAAAAACTAACTTTTCTCTGCTCTTCTCCTTCTCCAAGCGCCATCTTCTTCTCAAAAAAGTGCATCACCTTATCAATCTCTCTCCCCTAGCGTCTATAAATTCATATTCTTTTTCTTCTCATTCCTTTTTTTTTTTGTGATATTGCGCTTCATTTGAATAATCACCACAATAACCATTAAAGTTTTATTTTAAGACAATCAAATTTTTTAGTCACTAATACTTTACGTCATACAACTTTAACCCGAACATATGAACACTAATGGAGAGTCAATGGTGATGGTCATTGAGCATTTGCAATGTTTTTCAGTATATATTTCATGGATATCCGGTCATGTCCATAAATTATGCTGTAGTACGAGGATGATCATCAGGTTATATCAACACCGCCAATTTGAAGAAAGAGACTGGCAAAATCAAGAGGAATATTTGAGAGCCTATGTCTAAGAATATGAGAGAATACGACTTATTGGAGAAGGTGACTTTAATAAACACTTAGCTGAGTTTACTGTAAGAAATAGTGAAGTGTAGTAAGACAAAATTGATAATTGATGGTATTTATATGATGGAAGAAAATAGGAGTGTCAATGTATATAGTTAATGGAAGAAGAAATAGGAAGAAGAAGGTGATGAATTGTAAGAGAAAGTTTTGTTTGCTTAAACAAAATGAGTATATGAGAGTTCTGGATGTTGGAGTATTTTTGAAAAGAAAAAGAAGAAATAAATGGAATATGGAGAGGAAGAAGTATAAAGATGGGGAGGAAGAAGGATAGACTAAGGAAAAAAATAAGCGTAGTGTTGAGCCAAAAAAAATGGTGAGGCTAAATTTTATAAAATCGGATGGCGGAGGGTGTTATTGTACTAACTCCAATAGTCTAGGGACAGTTTTAGCCCTTTCCCATTTTGTTAATAATAGTTTTTCAAGTTATTGAATGTTTCGAGAAATGATTTAACTTTCCAATAATCATGCATTATAATTCTCCTTCTATCATGGAAAGATTGTTCACCCAGATACAGAAGAGGTACACAAGGTACCTAACACTGCATGTGTCCAAACTAGGGGTCGATGTCATCCACCAACTATGGCACCTCCCATTTCAGTTACTCCAAAAGAGGTAGCACCCGAAGAGGTATGCGTGCCATGAGAATAAAGGTTGTTTAGCTAGTCTCTTACCTGCTGAAAGATTTGGCCTCCTCGTTCTATGAGATATGAAAGAGTTCATAAAGGAAGACGACCTTCCAGCAGTTGGGAGAATTTCACTAAGGCTTTCGATGACATATTCTTTCCCATTAAGATGAGGGGAAAACAGGCTACGAAGTTCGAAACTTAAAGAAAGGACTATGAATGTTTGGGACTATTAATTGAGATTCGTCCAGCTTTCGCGGTATGCCCTCTATATGTTGCCCAAAATGGGAGCAAGATTTTGTTTGTTCGTGGAAGGTCTCGACGGATATGTTATCAATGAAGCTTCTACTGCCGCCCTAATTTTGGACATGACTTATAGAAAGATGGTGGCTTTTTCCCAAAAGATTATCTCCCGCAAGCAAATGAACGGGCACGGGCTAGAGAGGATAACAATAAGAAATCTCATTTCAAGGGAAATTTTTGTGTTTTATATGGTGGTTCTGGTGGTAGAGGGTCGTATGGAAAGGTGTTTCATAGACATAACGATCGGCTTTTCAGTCTTCTTGTAACGACCAGACCGGTCATTTTGAGTTTTAGCATATATGTTCGGTTGTTTGAGACTTTGTGTAATTTTGTATTATATACTACGTCTTGCTTGTCTTGTTGGTTTAGATTTCCGAGAAGGTTGGGGTTGATTTGAAAGAGTAATTTTTAATTTGGAAGCTTTAAGTTAGAAGAGTTGACCAAGGTTTGACGTTTGGATATCCGACCTTGGAATCAGATTTGAATGGTTTCATTACATTTGTATGGTGATTTTGGACTTGGGTGTATGTTTGGATTTACATTTGGAAGTTCCTAGAAGGTTTTGATACTATTGGGCGAAGGTTGGCAATTTAAAGAATTGGAGAGTTTATATGGTTGACCAAGAGTTCACTTTGATGTTATCGGGTTCCGGTTGGTGTTAATGAACTTTTGATAGGCTCATTTGGTTTATTGGAACATATGTGAAAAGTTTATTGTGATCCGGAATGTCGAAGTGTGACTCGGACGTGTTCGGTGATGTTTGAATGTTTTAAATAGAAGAGAAGGATTTTTATCTTTGATTACTGATTTTGACATTATTTATGGTGTTTTGAGCATTTGGGTAAATTTGAATTAGATGTTAGTACTTGTTGATATGATTGGATGGGGGCTCGCATGTTCGGGGATGGTCTGGAAACATCCTTGGATGAATTGGGGTAGCTGATACTGGTTGTGGAGGATGGTGTGTAGGTACAAACTCGCACATGTGATGGATTTGATTGCACTTGCAAAAAGCAAGCCTAGGCTTAGGGGACCGTAGATGTGGAAGGTTTGTTGTAGAAGCGCTTTCGTGCCTACGAGAGGTGTTGCCCAACTGTGGCTCCGCAAATGCGGAGATTTTACCGCAGATTCGATGGTCGGCCAGGGAGGAGAGGCTCGTTGATGCGAGCATGTGGTAGCAGAAACAATGTCACAAAAGCAACATTATTGGCCACAAATGCAAAAGGCCTGACAACATTGTTATATTTCGAGTGTTAGCTCATATTTTATTATTTTTAGTTTTGGAGCACAGAAAGAGGAGATTTAGGAAGAGATTATCACTACTACTTTGAGGGTATGTAATTTTTACTTGGATTTAAATATATATCTTGTTTTCCATGGATTTATACACTTTAATCATAAAATTTTGAAGGGAAATTGAGATTTATGTCTACAACTTAAGAGAGTGTATTTTGGGGATTTGAGGGCCGATTTGGAATCGATTTTGGAATCTAATCATATATTTAGACTTGTGGGGTTATATCACAACCCAGTATCCCACTTGAGCCATGATGGTACCTAACACCGCTTGCTCTGAAAGCGAACAATAAATATCTAGAATTAAACTTCAACAACAATAAGAAATATCCTTATCAACGGAATAACATAAATAACTGAAGTCAGAATGATAATACAACGGAAACTACTCCGAGTGCATGAGTTCTACAGAGTACTAAATACAAAATTTGAACAAAATCCAATACTATTTGAAATTCTAAATAGTAGCAACATAAAATAAAGGAGGAGACTTCAAGACCTGCGCACGGAACTGCAGCCCAACCTCGAAATGACCATGCAAATTGGGATAAACAGCTCACTAGCCGCCACTGTTATCAGCAGCACCTAGATTTGCACATGGAGTTCAGAGTATAGTATGAGTACAACCGATCCCATTGTCAGGACCAGCGCTTAACCGAGGCAACCTGTCAAGCAAGCCTACTTGGTGTCTACTATCTAACCTTGCCCAAGAATGATTTAGTAGAAATGACATGAAACAATACACCGAGAATATGGGAATGTACAACATTGATTTCCATTAATTAAGGATTTTCATAGATAATTGACAAAATAATACAAGTCGATAATTTGTAAGTGAATGCAAATGGCAAAAAAACAATTATAGTTCCCCCATACATACATGACCAACAATGTGCCTACAGAGCCTCTAAACTGACATGAGATAAATTATGAAAGAGCCGGTGACAAGGCCCTAGCTATACCTAAATAATAATTTACAAATATCAATACAACATAAGGGCCCTGATGTAGAGTAGTTCTCACGAAAATCAGCTTAAAGGAGGGTGCGCTCCTATCAAGAATAGGTGTCGCTAGCTGAGGTACTCCCTGCATCCATTAGGGATGAAGCGCCTTGGGCAAAAGGGACGTTAGTACATATAGAGTAGTACTAGTATGTAAAGCTATGTACCCTCAATAGAATGGAATGTCAAAATAAGGAGAGAAACCATAGAAGTAGGGAGAAAATCAATAGTATTAACAATGCCAAGTTAAAACATAAGAAGAAAATGTAACATAAGTAAAATCTTCAAATAAACATTAATATTTTTAGTTGGGAGATCATTATTCCCAGACATAGGAACATATAATCACCATGTGCGCGGCATGGCATTTGATCTCGGCCCGATTGGCTAAGCCATCTCACCATAACACTGTGTGGTTAGACGTATCTGTGCTAGCAATACAATACATTCATCCCAATAAAGAGGCATAATATCATCATGGTGATAAAGGGGACTTGTCTCCAGTCGACTCCTATACCAGCATGTGTAGTTTCGGATACATGACTTTACAACCTACACCTTCTTTGTTACATAATAATACTCCCAAAATCATTTCATAAAGCCTTTCCTTTTCATTGTCCTTTGGGACGTACATCATCTTTCACATTCTGGAAACATGGCCACATTTCATCTTATGTTTTCACTTCATTCACTTGCCATGGGTTATCTTAAGACATCAAAGGTATTTAAACATTGGAAAATCATAGGTCCAAATACATGTGTACGTAAGAGCTTGAAACACTTGAAATATTCCCTAAAGGAGAACAAAGTGATTTCAATTGTAATATGAATTGAATTCATAAGCATTTGATAAGTCAATCATACTTGAAATATTTTCCAAATGAGAACATAATTATGGAATTTGAGACATGACGTGAGTACATAAGCATTTGATAAATCATTCGTTTGAGGCAATTCAAAGCAAAAAAGAAGGAACTAGAACAAACCATATTTGGAATGTATGAGGAGTTCATGGAATCAAATTCCATGGAAGGAGATTTGCCAAACATATCTTTATCGAGCTTTCCTTAGGATCCTTATGATGTTCCACTACTCTTAGCCACTTCAATCTACATCAACATAGTTCAATTAGACCATTATTAATAAGAATGCTAATATTTTAGGTCTTTTAGGCATTTTTTCAAACACCTATTATGCATACTTGTCTACAACCTCCTATAATGGAATTTTTTCATCATACAACCAACTTCCATACCAACGATTCACGTACAATCATCTTTATGCACCCATCACCCTCCGTTAGTACATGCATGCCCAACAATTTACTCCTAACCCATAAATCTCATTTTCCTACTCTTCATATACATCGAATTTAAAGATTAATAGATTATGGCTTCAAATCACCATCCCAAAAGCTCCAACACTAAATTTCTACCAATAATCTCATTATTAAACATTTAATGAGAGCTTGGGGATGAAATCTTTCCTTGTTAGTTAGAAGACATTGTGAGTTCTTCCTTGAATCTCCAAGAAATGGGAAAGGAATTTGAGTATGGGAATGTTAGAGCTCTTCCATCTATCTCTAGAGTGTTTCTCTTTCTCAAAATAGGAAAACCTCTTTTCTAAGACTGATCCTTAAGCCCCTTATTTAAAATAGAGTCTGGTGAAATTTTTCAAAAAACATACCCCTCCAAAATAGATCTTTGATCGCGGAATGGACCGTGGAATGCTTCTGGGATCCGTGAAATGGTCCTTCAAGTTTTGAAATGATTCTATGGTCTGCACATTGGACAGCGAAATCTCCTTCAAAATTTTCCCAGGTGGCCTGACCAGCTTTGTGATGGATCTGCGGCCCGAAAAACAGTTATGTGGTCTGTATAAGCCACCCGCAAAATGATCCTCAAAATTTAGTTTCCTTCTGACATAATCTGCGATCTGCATAGTTGACTGCAGAATCATCCGCCAAAGCCTATTCTTCTGCTCACTTCACAATGCATTGTCCAGTCCACAAGTACCGCACAATTGTCCTTGGCACTATAAAACCATGGAACACTGGTAAACTTTTACGGGGCCTTACACCCATGTACTCAATTTGTAGCAAGCCTAACCTCGGTGAAAGCAGTGACGTGGTTGGAAAAGTCCAATTCTCACTTTTAACCGCCAACAACAACAATAATAGAACAATAATGGCATATAGAGAAAGCAACATAAATAATAATAAACTCAACTCTAACACTAAAAAAGGAGAGATGTGCATGTTTTTCAAGAATATTAGTCATGGCATCAACATTTCCACAAAAATCACTTAAATAGAATTTTATCAAGGTAAACTATGATTTCAAGCTCTATACATCCAGTAGAGACATCAATTACCAATTAGCATGACAAAAATACAACTATATGCTTGTATGTCAAATATACATGCCAAATCAATAATTTCATAGTTAAATATTCAAATATACATATTCTCAGCACATTCATAGTGCCTAGCACACGTACCCCTCAATCATACTCTTAGCAATCTCACGGTGCCTAGCATAATACCCCTGAATCATCACACATACACACATACGCTCAGCACTGTAGGGGTGCCTGGCATAAGCCCCTCACTAAGCACATCTTGTGTGCCTGCACTCACAGGGTTATTACCTGACTCCGGAGGGGCGGATCATAGCCCAAGTGTTGATCATATCAAAAGTCAACGATCAATATCACTCAGCCCAATATGGGGCCTTGATGCAAGCATCACATCACAATCAGTATCAACACGACTCTATGGACCAAGATCAATCGTCAATCCGCTCCATATTGCTCTATGGCCCAGAATCAATCATCAATCTCCTCAAATCTCAATATGCCAAAAACTCACCATACTATAATAACAATACTGAACGAAACATACCAACGTGCCATAGGTCAGCTCAAACCCTTGTACAAAAACAAGAAAACTAGCAAAACACGAGATAACATATAAAAATTTCATAGAGGTAGAGATATAACACGCAAAAATAATATCATGACTGAAACATATGATTACTGCTAAGGCAAATAGCTCAACATAGCAAATATAGCCCAATCATGTCTCAACAAATATGCAAATAGCCTAGACATTATTTCTAGCATTGATAATAACTCGCATAGTCATACAAGTGGAGAAAACGGGATATTATAGAGGCATGATAGCAAAACAAGACATATAATAGCCTAAGGTCTACCTGGATCATGAATAACCATGGTGTGTGCATATACGCTCATCACCTCGTATACCTAACATGTACCAAGTATCATACCTAAGGAGGAAATACCCTCAATCCATGTCTAGACAAGATACCTACCTTATCTGAGATAGTCTTCTACCTCGAATTGCGTCAAAACCTCGCTCTAGCCCTCCGATCATGCAAATCCAAGCCAAACACAATCCAAGGAAGTCAACAATGTTATAGGAAGCGATCCCAGTCCATAATGCTTTGATTTTTGAAGAATTTTTTAAAAGTCAACAAAAGTCAATCCGGGCCCGCATGCCCGAAATCGAAAACCAATACAAAAATTTGATCACCCATAAAATGCCGAGTCTAAATATATGATTAGTTTCTAAGATCGAGTCCAAATAGGTACTCAAATCTTCAAAATACATTCTCTTAAGTGTAGATAAAAGCCCCAAATTTCCTTCCAAACTTCCAAGTTCTAGGTGTAGAAATCCATGGGTAATCAATGTATAGAACCAAATCCAAGTGAAAATCAGTTACCTCCAAGGCAATAGTGAAATTGCTCTTAATAATCTCCTCTTTTCGAAGTCTAGGGCTCAAAATATGAAACAACGGGTAAAATCCTAAAAATGGAAACTTATATACTTTACCCAGCAGTACTCATTGCAATCGCGGTAGAACCATCGCGATTCATAAATCAATCACTGCTCGTGGCCCCTTCTGCGCGAATGCGATCTATGCCATGTGAACACGAAGGCCAACCTGCTACACCACTATGCGAACGGGAGAGACATACAGCGAACGTGAACATCTGATGCCCGACCTCCTCCAACACTTCGCAAACATGAAGTAACATACTTGAACGCGATGAACATCTCCCACAACACTCCGCAAATGCGATCCCCTTTCCGTGAACATGATGCATAAATTCCAAACTTCCAAAATACACTACGTGATCATGAAGCTCCTTCCACAATCGCGAAGATCATCAGGTACACTAGAAAATCAACAAATGCAAACTCATCCGAAATGATCCACGACTAACCCAAAACTCACTCGAGCCCCTCGGAGCCCCGTATAATAATACCAACAAGTCAAAATACATGGTCCAAACTAATCCAAAGGCTCAAAACACTACAAATGACATCAAAACCAAGAATCAAAAACAAAAATCCTTCTCTTAACTTTCAAACCTTAAAATTTCGTTGAACACATCAGAATCACACTTAGATATCCCGGATAACCACCAAACTTTGAACTCAAGTTCCAATCAACTAAATGAACCCAACCAAGGTCTTAAATCCACAATAGGAGTCCGATAATACCGGACTCAACTTCCAGTGCAAACCTATAAACTATTCAATTCTTTAAATTGCCAATATTCGATAAATAGGGCAAAAACCTTCTCGAAACATCCAAATTCAATTCCGAACATACACCCAAGTCCAAAATAACCATAAGAACCTTTGAAACCTTCAAATCACGATTTTGGTGTCGTTTACTCAAAAGCTAAACCTTGGCCAACTCATCCAACTTAAACTTTTAAATTGAGAATTACCCTTCCAAATAAATCTCGAACCTTTCAAACATCGAAACCAACCTTACACACAAGTTATAATGCATCATATAAAGCTACTAAAAGTATCAAACCGCCAAACAAAATGTCAAAGCTCAAAATGATCGGTCATGTCATTACATTCTCCTCTAATTAAAAATACTTTGTCCATGAACGTGCCAAGAGTCATTCCAAAGTTGCCAATATTACTGTGTAACACATCATACACAAGATGTACCCCATTGTTCATATGCCCGTGGCAATATATTTCGACCATAGTAGCTGCTCAATAACAATCCTGATATGGGTAACATACTTCATCACAAATAAAATATTGTTCTAAACCTTGGAAATGCCGCAATGAAGAAACAAATGGGTAGAAACTCATATCACCCATCAACACCACAAGTCATGGTATTCTCTCGCTCGACTAGAACCATTGTCAAATTCTGAGCTGACTAATGACATTCCACTTCCAACATACCTTTATAAAAATCCAATTGCACTAATCCTAGGTCCAATAACCTTATTTCACCCAGTACTAGCTGCTCAAATTGAAAGGCCATATCAAACATAATCAAGAACCTCATAGGACGTGATTTGTGCGCCAAACAAGCAACCGCTCGAATATAATCAACAAAGGAAAGAGAATGATAAGGGAACTACCCAAAACGTTTAACAGATACAACAATAAGAGCATAATGTAATAAATCCATCCCATAAGGGAGAAACAAGACACACAAAACGAGCACAAGGAATTGTATCCCACATAATCTCGTTGCAGCATGCAACCCGATCCACAGATAATACTGTTGCAGCGTGCAACCCAATCCACATGGGAATAACAATTGAGACATAATGCTCGTACTCACTAAACACATGTGTAACAATAGCAAACACATAAAGTGCATAAACATAACAATGGGGATACATATAGCATAATGCGCTACATAAAAAGCAAAGCATGACTAAGGTGCAATAAGAAAATTAACATCTTGAGAGTCATGTCGCTCATATATTTCCACAAGGCCTAAACAGACACGTGTGTGAATAATTCGGTAACCTTACAACCCATCATGTAATAGCAGTGTAACACATGAAATAGATCAGGGCATGAATAACATCCATTATGCCCGATGACATATCCATAGACAAATGATGCGCTGAATAAACAAATCCAATCCAGTGTGAAATACAGATTCTCCTTACACCTACCAGTGGGCTTCCAAACTGATTCGGATCATTCCAAAATATGCTAATAGCCTTCCAAAAATCTACAGTGACCATATCCATGACACATACAATCAATTGTCAAATCCTGAACATACTTCCAAAGTCCGCAAATATAGGGATAGTTCTCCTCTTAGAGATAAGATCTCCAAACCGGGAGAGTACCAAAATCCCCATAACTGATTTCTAACTCTTTCACTTAAATGACTATCACGTCATCCATAACTGAACATCAATGGCTACCCACCATGAGGTTTATGAAGTACTGGTCAATCATCCACAATTAATACACAATGCATCTTTCAAAAAATGCACCCTTCTATGCGATACAAAATTGTGCTAGCATTCTATTAATCAACCAAACAATCAACCAAAAAAGTCAACCCAGGCCCATACCTTAGAACATGACAAACTCACTAATTGTGAACAACCATTCGAATACGAGTCAAACCATACCAATTTATTCTAATTCCGACTCCGAATCGGAGTTCAAATCCTCAAATTACATTAAGAAACATTTTTACAAAAATCCCCAATTACTTCACTTAGATTCATCAGTTAATTGCTAAAAACAAGGATGAAATCATGGATACTGAACAAATCCGAGTAAAAAACACTTATCCCAATCCAAATCATGAAAATCCCCTCCATGATCGTCCAAATTCGAGCTCTATTACTCAAAATACGATAAAATAATAAAAACCTGCGAAATTGAGTACTTAAATATTCTGCCCAAGCATATCCAATGCGATCGCGGAACCCTCCTCGCGATCTCGAAGAACAAAATTCCAGCTCCACCAAAAGACCTATGCAAACGCAGCCCCACGCTCGCGATCACGAATTACTAGCTTACACGAATGCGGACCTCCCATCGCAATCACGAAGGCTAAAACCTAGTGTGCCCCTGCCAACCTTCCCTTCTATGTGAATGTGAAGGAATTAGCTCCTCAAACTCCACGATTGCAACCCATCTATCACGAACGCGAAGAGAAAAGCTCCCTTGCCCCCACAATACATTCCACGATCGCGATGAACACGAGAAGACTTCTACTGCATAACAAGGAAAAATGGTCCAAAACCACACCAAAACATACATGAGGCCCTCGGGACCCCATCCAATCATGCCAACAAATCTTTAAACATAACACGGACCTGCTCTAGGCCTCAAATCATATAAAACAACATCAAAACCATGAATCGCACCTCAATTCAAGCCTAAGGAACTGATGAACTTTAAACTTCCAAAACACATGCCGAACCATATCAAATAAAATCGGAATGACAGCTAATTTTGCATGCAAGACCCAAATGACACAACAAACCTATTCAAACTCCCGTACCTGATATCAACAAAGTCAACTCCCGGTCAAACCTATCAAACTTCAAAACCATCAATTTTCCAACTTTCGCCAATTCAAATGAATATGACCTAGGAACCTCCAAATCAATATCCGGACATATACCTAAGTCCAAAATCATCATACAAATCTATTTGAATCATCAAATTGCCATTCTGGGGTCCTCTACACAAAAATTAAACTCCAGTCAATTCTTACAACTTAAGCTTCCAACCTTGGTACTAAGTGTCCCAATTCACTCCAAAACCTCCGCGAAACCAAACCAATCACCCCAGCAAGTCAAGTAACCATAAATACACATATGTAAAGCATAAAATATGGTAAACGAGGCTAAAATACTCAAAACGACCAGCAGGGTCGTTACATTCTCCCTCTCTTAAACAAACGTTCATCATCAAACGAGTCTAGAATCATACCTGGACTTTCAAAAAGGTGAGGATATGATGAAATTCATCACAAGTAAGTTTAAAATATTGGAAAACATTATATCAATCCAAACTCGGGTCTTGAGTAAGGAAGGAAAGATGAAATCCTTGTGCTCATGTTCTTCCAACTCCTCGTTAGCTTCCTTATGTCTAAAGTATGTCCAAAGTCTAGAAAATAACATTTTTCCGTGTATTTATACCAAGTAGGGTCGGGCCTAGACAAAATCCCCCTTTTCTAGCTGAAATAGGAAAACTTGCAAACTTATTGCTTTTCATGTGTCGCACTATGCATAGCAGGGTGCGTAGCATTAGTGCTTTTTCTTGTCAGACCACAGAAACCCAGCCTCTACACTTTGTCAATTCCTGACATAAAATTACACTACTGCCTTGCCCAGTTTGTCGCACTAGTGCATTTCTTCAGTTGTTGTTTCTTCCTTGATTTTTGACGTCCATAAATGATCCTCAACCCCCCGAACATGATCCCGGCTTAATACTTTGGGCTTCTACTCAGACTTCAAAGCTACAAATAGCTCAAATTAGTTCCACAATGTCCACATAACTCTGAATCACTCCTACAAGGCATATAACACACATTAAGTACAAAAACACTAGCAAATTAAAGCTCAACACAAGTAAAGTGCAGTGAATTAGAGTACAATAAGTGACTAAAATAGGGGATTATAGCCTACCATCAACACCCCACACTTAAACCATTGCTCGTCCTCGAGCAATCAAACTACACTTTATATAAACACGACCTTTTTAAACAACTCTCATAAATCATCATACCAAGAATAATTAAAACAGATTAAGCACAATACCGTAACATCCTTGCGTCAAGATTTGATTCAAACGCACCACGCATTTTTTTATAACCCGCTCACTTACTCTAACCTAGAAGTCAATGACATTACCTTTCCTTCATGAATCAAGTGCCCTCACACAACAATAGAGAGTAGTTCGACATATAATAAAATTTAAGAACAATGAAGAACTCAATATAGAAAGAATTCACTCACTCTCAGAAGTAACATTCATATGCCACAAAAGACGTAACATAGGATTGCCCGTAGTGTACTACTCTACTAATTGAGCTCATTCAGTCAAGGATCAAGTAGGACTTTCATTGGTTGTAATATATGCTGCGGGACGGGTAGGATACATTTAGATATAAATGTGACTACACCTCCCTAAGCACTTTAATACATACATTTCATTGTTCAAAACCCTACACTTATGTCAAACCAAAACTCAACCTTCATATCAATATACATTAACTCCCTAATTCTTTAAGCACAATTACATCACGTTACCACTATCAAAGAGTACTTTTCACAATCATACACTTATTTTTTCTTCTTTTGTTTTTCAATTCAAGTGGCTCTTACTTCTTCAAAATAATGCACCTTTCTCTCCTTATTTCATTAGTTCCACTCAAAAGTCAAACTAACCAACCCACACTTCAACTTTTACAAAGTTCATAACAAATTCGAGTGCTCATAAGAGGTAAAAGGTTCAAATAGATGGTCAATTCAAATAAATGGGTAAGGCTTGTAATGTGGTTGCCAAGGAAACAGGATTACAGGCTCAAAGGGGTTAACTAAGATATATAGCAATTAGGTTGGTAAAAGCATATAACTGGCTCAACAAAGAAATGTCGATATCACTTTCAAGACTGAATAAAACTACTATTTTGCTTTGTAAACACACAGGGCAAGTTCTAGACATCAAATGCAATGCACAGAATAACACAAAACCTCACACACACATGGCACATAAATAACTCAAGATTATATTATCAAGACATTTTAGTCAAAGCAATTAAGCAAAGTTAAGATCATACAATTTAAGGTACTTATACAAGAGTCAAAAACTGAGCCTAAGCATCACAACTAAAGCACTCACTTTTCTCAAGGCATAATAGAGTTAAGAGATATAGCTTTCCATTCAAATCATAGCACAAGATTTCCTACTATTCTACAAAACAAAAACTAACTACACCTAGTACAAATAAAACCCTTGAAAAAGAACCGCGGCCTAAAGAAAAACGAAGGTGGAATGAATACACTACCTAACAAATGAAACTCTTTTTGTCTTTTTCCATCGACTTTAATCCCTCAAGAGAACCTGTCGAATGATATCCATTGTCGGGAAAACCAAAAAAATTTCAAATTTTTATGTTTTTTGTAAAAAACTATTCTATCTCTAACTACTACAACTAACAAAAAGAAAACTAATATATATATATATATATATATATATATATATATATATATATATATATATATATATATATATATACATAAAAATATCCCCCACCCCACACTCTAATTTGTGGCATGTCCCCATGATATGCAATTGAAAAGCATAAGGTAAAGAAAACTTTTCTGAATATCTAGTTGGGGTCTAAGTCGAAGTTGGGCTCCATTCCTTGTCTTCGGGCTAATGCGCACATCCATGCCGACAGCTTCTTCTCAACATTTTGGGGTACACTCCACACTTATCTTTCTCACTCAGTGCAGCCTTCTCTTTTGAGCCCTTTACTTTCCACTCAACACTAGCAGCTGACTTTTCTTTTTGCACCACCTTTTCTACATCCATCTTGAAAGTCACATTCTCCTCACCCACTCTAAGCATGAGTTTTCTCTCATGTATATCCAATATCGCTCTACCCGTAGCTACGAATAGTCTTCCTAGGATGAGGGGGACCTCTTTGTTCTCCTTCATATTCACCACTATAAAGTCTACAGGATATACAATCTTATCCACCTGAACTAACTCATCTTCCACTATACCCTCGGGTATCACAGTCGTTTGGTCTGCCAGCTGCAAGGATATTGGTGCAGATCTTATCTCTCCGATTATTTTCTCTTGTTTCCTGTAAATAGATAGAGGCATTAAATTAATTAAGGCAGCAGAATCACATAAAGACTTATCAAACTCAATAGAGCCTAAAGAGCAAGGTATAGTAAAACTCCCTAGATCTCCACACTTTTGTGGGAGTTTGTTTTGTAATATCGCGTTGCAATGCTCTATGAGCTTGACCAATGATGCCTCCTCGATTTTCCTTTTCTTTGTAAGTATCTCCTTCAAGAATTTGGCATAAGCAGGTATTTGTGAGAGCACTTCTGTGAATGATAAGTTCACATGAACCTATTTCAGCACATACAAAAATTTCTCAAACTGCTGGTCCAACTTTTCTCTACATAGCTTTTAAGGGAAAGGTAAAGCAGGCATATATTTTCTCTCCTCGTGTTCCTCCCTTTTTGCTTTTTCTTCCTTCTTCTTCTTAGTTTTCATCGGGCCTTTCTTCCTTTTATCAACATCATTCTTCAGTTGCTCCCCACTTTCTTTTTCAAGTATCACCTCTTTTTGGATCGGGGTGGGATCTTTCAACACTTGCCCACATCTCAGAGTTACAACATTCACTATTTCTTTGGGATTCTTTTTAGTGTCAGCAGGGAGAGTGCCTAGAACCCTCTCAGATAATATTGTTGTAATTTGTCCCACTTGTCTCTCCAGGTTTTTCAAACCAGTGCTCAATTCTTTGATAGTTGTTCCATGAGTGTCCAACCTCTCATTTGTCTTGATAATGAAGCCTTCATTAGATCCTCTAGATCATGTTGAATAGGCTGTTGAGGCTGAAATTGCTGCCTCTGCAGATTTTGGTATGCTGGAGCTCCTTGTCCTTACAGTCTAGAGTTATTTTGCTGCCAAGCATTCACAGTACCTCCAAGTGAACTCCGTGAAAACCCAAGGTGCCTCTGACCCATTGCATTGAAATTGTAATATCCCACAACATTTACTTCCTCAGTTGAGGCTTGACACTCATGAGTAGGGTATTCTATACCACATTTATCACAAGCTACGTGCGGCTCACTTTGTATCGAGGCTAAGGTTAGCTTCCTTATCTCTTTGTCCACAACATCAAGATGTACCTACACATATGTGTTAGCATCAACCTCGTGAACACCAGTTTATCTTCTTATTTCCGCACTCTCAAAGGGCCATTGATTTGCATCATTAGATAACTTATCTAAAATTGTAACTATCTCCTATGGAGTCTTCTTCATCAGCGGGCCTCCAACTGCATTGCTCAATGTTCTGCATGAGGTCGGTGTCAATCCATCCAAAAAGTCCTGGAGTTGCATCCAGAGTTCAATTCCGCTATGTTGACAGTTTCGAACAATCTCCTTAAACCTCTCACACGCTTCAAAAATAGTTTCATTCTCTTTCTGGCAGAAGTTATGGATTTCTCTTCTAAACTTGCCCGTCTTAGCTGAGGAGAAATATTTATCAAGGCATTTTCTTGTCATCTCCTCCCATGTTCTAATCGAACCAGTGGGCAAGCTTCGAAGCCACTGCTTTGCATCATCTTTAAGAGAAAAGGGGAATGCCCTTAAATACATTGCATCTTTTGACACACCATTGTATTGGAAGGTGTTCATAATCTCCTCGAAGTTCATTAGATGTGTGTTTGGATCTTCGTTTGGCTTCCCTCTGAAGATACAACAATTCTGAAGGGTTTGAAGCAATCCTTGCTTTAAATCAAAATTGTTTGCTGCAATTGGAGGTGGTATCACACTTGATAATCCCTAATTATAGACCAGTCTAGCATAATCGCCAAGTGGTCGCGCATGCAAAGAGCTATATTTTCGAACTAGAATGCACCCAAGCGTTGAGTTTGAGCAATTCTACGATCTGTCTCTTCTTCGTAGATAATTTGTGCATCATTAAGAACTACTTCTTTGGCATCCCGTGCAGCATGTTCTCGTCGTTGTGCTGCTTCTCTCGCACCCAAATCTACATTATCCTCAACGATTCCAGCCATATCGTTGGCTGAGAAATGCCCAACCTTTTCAAACGTCTCGGTGAGATTTCTTCCCTTCTTAAGATGTCGCAATTGTTTTTAAATATCTGGCTCGTATGGTAGCACTTCCTTCTCAGAAGCTCGAATCATGCACTAATCTAACCTGTAACATGCGCACAGTCCAAGGTCACCAAACGTAAAAAGGAAAAAATAAAATAAAATAAAAATTCCTGAATTAGCACTACAAACTATATCATACACTATTGATTTCCAATCCCGGCAACAGTGCCAAAATTTGACGAGCTCAAAACACACACTTGAATTATGCTTGCTAGTCAAAGATCTAGCTTTATATCCACAGTGATTGGAGTTAAACAGTATTTTAGTAGTTTCTAGCTTGACTGCTATCCAGGAGAATCAACAATCGAGATTTCTATGATTTCTAACCAAAATTAACTAAGAATCTAAAGCTATTGACTAATGACAATTGAAACAAGGAATAAGCAAGGAAGGTTATCAATGGGAGAAGATAGGGTTTTTATAGGATATGTGCAAGATAATTATTTGGGGTCTAACTCTGGATAATTCACTTCTAATATTCAAGTGAGTCTCTCGAATTCACTCAATTATTAGTTCAAACATTTAGCAACAACTCCTCTCTCGATTAAGTCTTAGCCTCACAAAATGAACCAATTTAAGCAAGTGAAGATATGCAAGAATGCGTAATGGATTGGTCTTTATGAAAACCTCTTTCGATTCTTCTCCTAATTAGGTTTAATGAATGATTCAACCAGCCTCTTTCGATTCTTATAAGAATCTATGAACTTAACCAATAATATAATGCAAAGATATCACAAGTTATGCCTCTCTCGATTACATGAACTAGTGAATATAGATGCAACAATTAAATCATCCAAATATACTTCAATACATAAAACTAGAGTTATAATCCACCAACAATCATCAATACACCAAATTTATCAAACCCTAAAGAGAACTACTCCATAGATATAGAGCAATTCATGACAAATAAGTTTAAAATATAGGAAAACATAAATTCAATCCAAACTCGGGTCTTGAATGATGAAGGAATGATGAAATCCTTGTGCTCGTGTTATTCCAACTCCTCCTTAGCTTCCTTATGTCTAAACTATGTCCAAAGTCCAAAAAATAATATTTTTTCATGTATTTATACCAAGTAGGGTCTAGCCTAGATGAAATACCCTTTTCCTAGCCGAAATAGGAAAACTTGCAAACTTATTTCTTTTCATGCGTCGCACTGTGCATAGCATCAGTGCTTTTCCTTGTCAGACCACAGAAACCCAGCATCTGAACATTGTCAATTCATGACACAAAATTACACTGCTATGTCGCCCAGTGCATTTCTTCAGCTGTTGCTTCTTCCTTGATTTTTGACGTCCAGAGGTGATCCTCGACCCCCGAACACGATCTCAGCTTAATCCTTTGGGCTTCCACTAAGACTTCAAAGCTCCAAATAGCTCGAATTACTTCCACAACATCTAGATAACTTGGAATAACTCCTGCAAGGCATACAACACACAATAAGTACAAAATACTTGCAATTAAAGCTCAACACAAGTAAAGTGCAGTGAATTAGCATGCAATAAGCGACTAAAATACATGATTATAGCCTACCATCAAACCATAAGCAATAAATCTACCCTTATATATCAGCACACATCCAACGCCAATCCGTGAAGCATCACAATAGACTATATAAGAACTCGATCCTGAAGGTAAAACCGGAATTAGAGCTATAGTCAAGGTTGTATTGAGCTTCTAAAAGCTCTCCTCACACTCATCAGACCAACTGAATGGGGCACCCTTCTAGGTCAATCTAGTCAATGGGACTACTATCGATGATAACCTCTCCACAAAAAGGATCCAGCCAACCAAAGGAAACTCCGGATCTTAGTAATAGTAGAAGGTCTGGTCCAACTCTAAACTGCCTCTATCTTCTTCTAATCGACTTTAATCCCCTCATTGGACACCACATGGTCCAAGAATTACATTGAGTCTAACCAAAACTCACACTTGGAGAATTTAGCATATAGCTTCTTCTGCCTCAAAGTTTGGAGCATGATCCTTATGTGTTGCTCATGATCCTTTCGGTTGCGAGAATACACCAATATATCATCAGTGAAACCTATGACGAAGGAATCAAGATAGGGTTGAAATACACTATTCATCAAGTGCATAAAAGTTATTAGGGCATTGGTCAGTCCAAAGGACATCACCAGAAACTCATAGTGACCACAGCTGGTCCTAAATGTCATCTCCAAAATATCTGAAGCCTGGATCTTTAATATGCTGTAGTGGGTACTTGTTCTTGATAGTAACCTTTTTCAGCTGCTTATTGTCAATGAACATCCTCATAGAACCATCTTTATTCTACACAAATAGTACTGGTGCACCCTAAGCAGACATATTAGGCATGATGAAACCCTTATCAACCAACTCCTATAACTATCCCTTCAACTCTATTGTTTCCATGCGATATGGTGGAATAGAGATGGGTTGAGTGCCCGACACCAAATCAATACCAAAATCAATATCCCTTAAAGTGGCATGCCCAGCAGGTTTGCAGGAAACACATCTGGGAACTCAATCACTACAATAACAGACTCAACGGTAGTAGTATCACTAACATCTCCCACGAAGGCCAAATATGTCAAACACCCCTTCTCAACCATCTATTGAGCCATTAGAAAAGACACCACTATACTAGGAACATGATCCATGGAACCTTTCCGCTCCAACCTCCGCAACCCTAGCATAGCCAACGCCACGGTCTTAGCGTGACAATCAATAATAGCGTGATATGGTGACAACCAATCTATGCCAAAAATCACATCAAAATCCACCATGCTGAGCAGTAAGAGATCAACTCTAGTCTCATAACCCCCAATGGTAACCACACACAACCAATATACTCGGTGTACCATAACAGAATCACCCACCGGTGTAGATATATGAACATGGATATCTAACGAATCATGTGGTGTATCCAAATAATGAGCAAAGTATAATGACACATATGAATAAGTGGAACCAGGGCCAATAACGCTGAAGCGTCTATGTGACACACAGAAACAATACCTGTGATGACAGCATCAGAAGCAACTACCTCTGGCCTGGCGGGAAATGCATAGCAACAGGCTTGACCACCGCCTGCCTGACCTCTCTTTCTAGGACGACCTCAACCCGTATGAGCTCCACCCCATGCTGGCTGAGCGGGTGGTGTAGCAACTAGTTCGGTAGTAGTAGTCTGGACACCTTACTTCACTAGACCTTTGTAATACCGGGGTTAGTACTTACTCGCATTCCCCAACTCCCCACACTCACAGCAACCTCAACGCAAAAATGACTGTGGGGCCTGAATCGGACCCCGTAAATTGGAATAACCACTAGAATCCAGTACTTACGAAACCTGAATTAATGGGGTATGGTACCAGCTCTAAGCCGGGATTGCACTAGATGATGACTGAACTCAACGAGCACTATATGAACTGTGGTTAACTAAAGAACCACGAGGAATCTGACGAGCTGCCTGAGCGGGCCTAAAATGACGACCTCTATTGTAATGTGACTGGCCTCCAGATGAGGCACTGCTAAAACCACCTAAACCACAGGGCCTCTTGTCCCTCCACTCCTCTCGCTCAAGTTTATGAACCTATTCCAACCGCTTAGAAATCTTAACTACCTGGTCAAACCTAGCATCTGTTTCGACCTCTTGAGGCAAACTGTAACGTAGACCATATTTCAGTCCATCAATGAACCAACTGATCCTCTCTCTCACATTAGGAACCATCCATACCGCATGACGTGCCAGATCCGCGAATCTCATATCGTATTAGATCGTAGTCGTATCCCCTAGTGTAGCTACTCAAACTCCCTACGCAGCTCCTCCATGCGAGTCTCTAGAACAAACTTCTCTAAGAAAAGAACTGAGAACTGATGACATGCAAGTGGTGTTGCACTAGCTTGTCTCATAGGTATGCCACCATCTATAGGCAGCCCATGTTAGTTGAAAAGTAGTAAAGGCAACTCCACTAGTGTCCACAATACCCGTTGTGTGAAGAATCCAATGATACTGATCCCGAAAACCTTGAGCATCCTCTAAATTTCCTCTACTGAATTTGGGATTGTGAAGCCTATTAAACGGCTCCAATCTCTTGTGCTCCTCATCGGACATAGGTGGACCATCCTGGCCCAAAAAACAACAACTGGCTGAATTGGTAACACCCCTGGTGTCTGATAATCCTGAGCTAGTTGATCCGGTGTATAGGGGGCGGGATTCTGGGCTCCTCCTATCCCGCGAAGGAGAGGAACCTAAAATGTAAGGAACTTAGGTCAAAACTATGCTATTTCAGTCGGTTTAGTATCCTAGCCTTTGAGGTAGAAAGTGCAACTGGTATCATACTCGCCAGAGCCAAGCTCGTGTAAAAATTCAAGATCTGAGCCAAAGTCTCCTGAAGACTAGGTATAGCAATAGGCATCACCGGTGTCTAAGCTAGTCCCACCAGCTCAACAATATTCAGAACCTACTCCTCCACTAGAGCAATTAGTCGCTCCACAAGTGCTACTCTAGCTGTAGTGCGAGCTCCACCTCGGCCCCTGCCTCTTGCGAGCCTGACTAGTGGCACTAGTACTTGATCACCGTAACATGTCCTCACCATCTGTGAGAGAATAGAAGAGCAAAGTTTCAAACTTCAAAATTAACAAATCCATATCGATCAACAAGACTCTACTAAACTTGCTCGTAACTCGTGAGACCTAGGAAACCTAGTGCTCTGATACAAACTTGTCATGACTCAATGTCCCACCGGAGGCATGATGGTGCCTAACACTACTTGCTAGGAAAGCTAACAGTTTCATGATAACAACAAACTCAATAAGCAAAAATTTATAAACCTCAAAAATGGATATGTCATGAACAATAGATATGACGACTACTAAATTTCAAATTACAAGGCCAAATCCTCAATACAATCGTCTGAACGATAGAACAGTAATAAAAAAATAAATGAAAGAGAACTCCAAGGTCTACGAACGGTATAGCAACTACCTCGTAGTCTCTTCAAGTTGGTACCGGTGCGAACTCTAGCAAACACAATGCCCGGAAGTACCTGGATCTGCACATGAATTTCAAAGTGTAGTATGAGTACAACTGACCCCTTGTACTCAATAAGTAACAAACTTAACCTTAGGCTGAAAGAAATGATGAGCTCGGAAAAAAAGTCAGTATCCAACATCAATAATAAATAATTACTCAGAATATAATGAAGATAGTATAAGTAAATAACGCAAAGATATCATGTTCAGCTCGTTCACAATTATGGGAAATTTAAACATGCTTTCCAAATATAACAGTCAAAGCCTAACACAGATAAGACATTTTATTTACTAGCTATCATGAGGAAAAATATATTTTTATGCCTACATGTCAAATAAACATGTCAAGTCGATATCACCATAGTGACAACATCAAGTATAACCACACTCAGCATGCTCATAGTGCCTAGAACAATGCCACTGGCCATCGCACACAACCATACTCAGCATTGTACGGATGACTGGCATAAATGCCTCTCACCAAAGTACATTTATCTTTGTGTCTGTGCTCACTATAATATCAGACTTAAGAGGGGCGGTTCCTGGCCCAAGCGCAAATCAATATCACATAGCCCAATCATGAGGCATGGTGCACGCGTCGCCCCTAAATAGTACTATATAGCCCAATATGGCCTGGCATACGCGTCAGCTCAAAGCCAATACCAAATCGATTCTATGGCCCAAGCTCAGTCATCAACCGCTCAAGTCTCAGTGAACCGCATCTCAGAGTACTCGGTTCAATAATGTTACACATATGAGACATCAACAATATGTTAGAAGTCAAAATAAATACACTAAGACAAAGATATCGTACATGGATATAGCATCATGACAGAGAGTATGTTTATAATTAAGGCAAATAGCTCAAAATAGCAAGAATGGCCCTATCATGTCTCAAACAAATAACCACATATCCTAGACATTATTTCTAACATGAATCATAGCTCAAACAATAATTCTGGTAGAGAAAACACAGGTATAGCAAGGCATGATAGCAAACAAATCTCGTAGTAGTCTAAAACTCCACCCGGATCACGAATTCTCCGGTGCACGCACAAACGCCTGTCACCTAGCACTTGCGTCAGCCCTAACACATCTCAAATATCATAGTTCTCAGGGATATTTACCCTCAAATCCAAGTTTAGATATGTTACTTACCTCAAAATGCGTGAATAAATACTCCAAAAATCCCTTCCCTTACGAATCGATCTCTGAACGACTCGATCAAGTCACAAATAACTTAATATTATCTGATAATGCCATACGAAACAACCCCACAAAATAAAACTTCGATCATTATCAAAATCAAAAACTCAACCCAAAATATCAACCTAGGCCTGCACCTCGGAACCCTTAAAAAAATCACAAATTCCAAACACTCATTCAAATACGAGTCCAACCATACCAATTTCATCCAATTCCGACTCCGAATCAGAGTTCAAATTCTCAAATTACATTAAGAAATGTTTTTACTAAAATCCCCAATTACTTCACTTAGATTAATCTATTCATTGGTAAAAACAAGGATGGAATTATGGATAATGAACAAATCCGAGTCAAAAATACTTACCCTAATCCAAATCATGAAAATCCCCATCAAGATCGCCAAAATCTAAGCTCTATAACTCAAAAGGTGATAAAATTACCAAAACCCTCAAAATGGAGTATTTAAATATTCTGCCCATGAATATGCAACGCAATCATGGGACCCTTCTCGTGATCATGAAGAGAAATATCCCAGGCTCGCGATCCCGACTCACTAGCCTACGGGAATGCGTACCTACCGTCTCGAATCTCAATGCGAGCGCAATACCTTGTACGCAAACGCGAAGGCCTTAGCTTCACAAGCTCTGCCATTGTGACCCATGTATTGCGAAAGGGAAGAGCAAAACTCACATGCCCCCAAAATACACTCCGCGATCGCGACACTCCTTCCGCTATAGCGATGAACACTAGAACACCAGATGACATGTGATGCATAACAAAGAAAAAAGGTCTGAAACCACCCCGAAACACACTCGAGGCTTTTAGGACCTCGTCTAATTACTCCAACCAATTCTAAAACATAACACGGACCTTCTTGAGGCCTCAAATCATATATAACAACATCAAAACAATGAATCGCACCTCGATTTAAGCCTAAGGAACTAATTAACTTTCAACTTCTAAAACTCATGTCGAACCATGTCACATAAACTCGGAATGACCTCAAATTTTGTGTGCAAGTCCCAAATGACACAACAGACCTATTCCAACTCCCGAAATAAAAATGCGAATCCGATATCAACAAAGTCAACTCCCCCCAATTCAAGCCAAAATGACCTATGAACCTCCAAATCAAAATATGGACATACACCTAAGTCCAAATTCACCATATGATGCTATTGGAGCCATCAAAATACTATTCCGGACTCATCTACACAAAATTCAAACTCCAATCAATACTTACAACTTAATCTTCCAACCATGGGACTACTTGTCCCAATTCACTCCAAATCCTCCCCGAAACCAAACCAACTACCCCGCAAGTCATGTTTCCATAAATACACATATATAAAGTATCAAATATCGAAAACGGGACTAAAATACTCAAATTGACTGGCCGAGTTGTTACAATGGCATAAAGGGAAAAGTAGCTCAAATAATAACATGCTCAACTCTAGTAAAATAAGATGAGAGATAGACATGCTTTTCAGGAATATCAGTCAAGGCATTATGTTTTCTACAGAAATCGCATAGACTAAAATTTATCAAGGTAAATAGAGAATTCAAGCTCTAAACATCAAGTAGAAACATCAATTGTAAATTAGCATGTGAAAAATACAACTTTATGCCTGCATGTCAAATATACAAGCCAAATCAATAATTTTTTAGTTAAATTATCAAATATACATATTCTTGGAACATTCATAGTGTCTAGTACAAGTACCCGTAAATTATACTCTTAGAACTCTCACGGTGCCTGACACAATGCCCTTGAATCATATTCTCAGCTCTCTCATAGTGTTTGGCACAATGCTCCTGAATCATAACACACAAGCACACACTAAACATTGTATGAGTGCTTGGCATATGCCCCTCACTAACCAAATCCCATGTGCATGCACTCACAGGTTTAGTACCGGACCCCGGAGGGGCGAATCCTAGCCCAAGCGCTAATAGGATCAAAAGTCAATGATCAATATCACTCAGCCCAATATGGGGCCTTGATGCAAGCATCACCTCATTAGTCATCAATCCACTCAATAAAGGTGTATGGACCAAAATCAATCTACAATCTCCTCAAATCTCGATATGCCAACATCTCATAGTACCATTATCAAAATACCGCACAAAATATACCAAAGTGCCACAACTCAGTTCAAACCCTTGTCACACAAACAAATACACTAGTAACATCTGAGATGACATTTAAAAAGGGCACATAGCCAGGGAAATAACACACAAACATAATATCATGAATGAAAAATATGTCTACGGCTAAGGAAATAGCTTAACATAGAAGAAATAGCCTAGACATGATTTCTAGCATGAATAATACCTCACTTAGTCATACAAGTGGAGAAAATATAATGTCAAAGAGACATGATAGTAAAACAAAGCATAAATACCCTAAGCTCCACCCGGATCATGAGTAACCGCAGTGCACGCATATACGTTTGTCACATCATATATACATCATCCCTAATATACAGCAAGTATCATAGCCAATGGGGAATTATCCTCAATCCAAGCCTAGGCAAGATAATTACCTCAATCGAGATAGTCTTCAACCTCGGATCACGTCAAAACCTCGCTGCAGCCCTCCAATTGTGCAAATCCAAGTAAAATATCATCCAAGGGAATTTAAAAAAATGCTAAGGGAAGCGATCCTAATCCGTAAATATTTGATCTTTGAAGAAATTCCCCAAAGTCAACTCGGGTTTGCGTGCTAGAAATCCGAAACCAATACCAAAATCAGATGACTCATAACCTGCAGAGTCCAAATGTATAATTAGTTTCCAAAACCGAGTCCAAATTGGTACTCAAATCCCCAAAAAAGACTCCTTTAAAGTGTAGACAAAAACAATATATTTTCTTTCTAAAATTCAAGTTTAGGTATAAACATCCATGGGTAATCAATATATAAAATAAAATAGAAATGAAAATCACTTACCTCCATGGTAGTTGTTAAATAGCTCTATAAAATATCTTCTTTTCAAAGTCCTGGGCACCAAATTTGAAATAAAGGGTAAAATACCAAAAAGGGCAACTTATATACTTTTCCCCGCAGTACTCATCACGATCACGGCATAAGCATCGCGATCGCGATTCACAAATCAATAATTGCATGTGGCCCCTTCTACGCGAACATGGTCCATGCCATGCCAACACGAAGGGAAAGTGGCCCCACCACTCCGTGAACACGAAAAACACACCGTGAACACGAACATCTGCAGCCCAACCTCCTCAAACAGTTCGCGACACATGAAGCAACATGTACAAAAGCGATGACCATCTCCCATAACACTCCGCAAATGCAAGCCCCTTCCCACGAAGGCGATGCAGAAATACCAAGTGGAAAAAATACTCTATATGATCGCGAAGCTTCTTCCATGATCGCGAAGCTTATTAGATACACTAGCACATCAGCTATGCAAAACTCAGCCGAAATGGTCTGAAACTACCACAAAACACGCCCGAGCCCCATGGGACCCCGTCCAGTCATACCAAAAAGTCCAAATACATTATTTAAACTTATCCAAAAGGTTAAAATATTAAAAATAATATCAAAACCAAGAATCGAATATCAAAATCATTCTCTTAACTTTAAAACTTTTAAAATTCACCGAACGCATCCGGATCACACTTAGATTCCGAGGTTGTTTACTCAAAAGTCAAACCTTGGTCAACTCTTCAAACTTAATCTTCCAAATTAAGAACTACCCTTCCAAATCAATCTCGAACCTCTCGAACATCAAAACCGACCATACACGCAAGTCATAATACATCATATGAAACTAATCAAAGCCACAAGTCACCGAACAAAATATTAAAGCTCAAAACGAATGCTCAGGTCGTTACAGGTAATGGGTAGTCGGGATCTACCCCATGACTTAAGTTTTGACCATGTAGGCCCAAGTTGACTTTTGTTTACTTTTTGGGATTTGAATATAGATTGGATATTTATTGTTTTAATTTATTCCTTTAGTATTTTTGACATCATTAAATTATTTGACTAGATTCGAGTCATTTGGTGTTCGATTTTGAAAGGAAAGACGGTTGTTGTTGATTAAGGCTTGTCCGGTGGAGGTAAGTCTCTTGTCTGTCCTTGTAAGCGGGAGTTCTCCCCATATGTGATCTATTTGATACCGGCTACTTAACTTATTAGGAGTCACGTATATGCGAAATGACAAGTGTATATGATCTAGGTTATGACCATATCTAGTAGAGTTTGGCTTATGATTATGCCTTATTTGGACTATGTGAATTAGTTTTTATAAGCTTGCTTAAGGTTATGACTTTTTGAAATTGGGCATAAAGGATTATTTTTCCATGTTGAGATTTTCTTATTGAACTCATTATTTGGTGGTTAAGTGGCTTAAGTCATTTGTGTTAAATATTATGATTAGAATCATAAATGTTGAAATTGTTCATTGAATTGTTATGATACATTGAATTAAATGATTATCCATTGCCATCTTTTAGCCATTTTGAGCTTTTATCCGCATCTTTATTTTTATGTCTAGTGCTTCTTTATTATATTATTTAATACACATATGCATGAATGGGGAGTTGGTTATTATGAAAATTTGAGGATGTTGGCACTAAGGATACTATAAGTGGAAATGATCAGTTCTTGGATATAGTTTCGTTCCTCCGGCGTTAGGTTATTATCCATGGTACTTTGGGCCAAGTGAGCGTAGGCACCCGGATTGGCACTGGGTTTGGACATGTGGCCTATGACAAGCACATGGTTTTGTGCTGTGAAGTATTAAAAAGGGATCATGAGCATGCATATTTATGTAATTTTGACTTATGCCATGGCTTTATATAAATATTGTTTAATACTTCTAATGCTTTTATGCGAGGATTGAGGTATTTGATAAATGATTTGATCTCTTTGTTATCTGAAAAGCATCCCTAAATTCCAAATGTATTGTGTCCATATTTTTTATATCTATTCAATAATAGCGTGCTACATCATATCTTATTCATGTTTTACCTTATTATTGGATTGTTTTAGGTGTCGATGTCGACCCCTCGCCACTACTTCTTCGAAGTGAGACTTGATACTTACTGAGTACTATGATTTTGTGCTCATACTACACTTCTGCATATTTTTGTCGAGGTTCCAAAACTTGTGTTATGTGGGCAGACTACTATTATCACTTTATGGAGGGGTTTTCATTTATTGCAGCCCAAGTTTTGGTGTTTCCTATAGGTTCAAGGCTATCCACAGTGTATTGTGATGCTTCATATGTTGGACTTGGCGTGATGATGATGCATGATAGTAGGGTGATTTCTTGTGTGTTATAGCGGTTAAAGTCCTTTGAAAGGATTACCCGATTTGTGATTTCGATTTAGAAGCTATTGTGCACGTACGAAAGATTTAAAGGCATTATTCTTATGATGTATCATGTGAGGTTTATACTGATTATTGAAGTATTCAGCACTTGTTCAAGCAAGAGGATTTTAATTTGAGGTAGCGGAGAGTACGAGTAGCTTGGCATTTATTATGATGATCCTCATTTGCTTGCCCTTAAGGACATAATATTGCAAGGTGGTGCTTAGGAGGTGTTCATTGGAGATTAGGGTGTACTACAACTTCAGGGTCAAATGTGTATTCCTAGTATTGATGGTTTGAGGGAGTTGATCCCTGATCAGGCTCATAGTTTACGGTATTCCATTCATCCAGTTGATACGAATATGTATTCTGATTTGAAGTAGCATTATTGGTAGAGGAGGATAAAGAAGGATACTATTGGACATGTCTAGCGGTGTTTGAATTGTCAGCGGGTAGGTGGAAGCATCAAAGGCCGGGTGATTTTCTTCGGAATACGGTTATATCGGAGTGGAAGTGGGAGTGTATCATGATGGATTTTGTGGTAGGGTTGCCACGGACATTGAGCAAGTTTGATGATATTTGGGTTATTATGGACAATTGTCCAAGTCAGTGCATTTTATTCTGGTGATGACTTCTTATATTTCAAGAGTTGGAATGTGACAAGAGGAGTTTTCTTGAGATAAAAGAGGAACATAGATGTTGGATTATCTGGTGCGCAATACAGTCTTGAGTTTTGGATGTGTCCATGGACCTTTTGGTCTTTCATTAGTGGAATGAAGTAGATTCTTATAGCCTATGAATGATTGTAGACTCGAGAGGGTAATTCATTACACAGTGGTTATACTCATGGCTAGGTCATAGAAAAATGTTAGATGAGGCTAAACATGTGTGCTATGAAGTATGTTTCCTTCTATCCACTCGGATGTATGTACTACAATGTGACTTTGGATAGCTTGAGAAAGATGGCATGACTCTCACAAGGTTTAGTGCGCATTTGGGATGATAGTTTGGGATGTGTTATGGTTAATGCAATCGAAACTTATGAAAAATTCAGTTGAGTAACAGTGCAAGATAATGGTAACTAAGGAAGTGAAGTCAATATAGGTTCTTGGATGATGTGAATATGGCTTAAGGATTTGACGGGGAGTCTACCAACAATGATTGAATTACATGGTCATGTGTTGTTGTGGAGGGTGTCGAATGACTCAAGTTTAATATTACTTGTGGATATAGAGTGCAATGGGAAAGGATTCACTCTGTACTTTCTTTTGGGAGTGTTCATTTTGCATGCCTGTCAAGGTATTCTGGACTAGGACAGAGTGGGTGCTATCGAGAATGATCCTAGTGGGTTTAAAATCCAAGATGTGGTACTTAAGAATTTGCTGGATTCGTTGTATGGATAAGGATTTTAGATTTGTGTTGGATTGTGAAAGAGACTTGGAGTATTTCATTATCATTATCGATTCTACGATGTAGTGTTTGAGAGATAAAATAAACAACTTCAGATTCAAAGAATATCTCTTCAAAGCAAGCATTTCGATTGGAGGCACTCCTGGGTGCATGAGAGGGAATAAAATGGCTTATAAGTGTTCGGATGACGTCGTTTCATGATGGTATCACTTGAGATGAGTTTTAGTTGAAGTCCATAGTGTATTAGGGAAGAGAAACGTTGCAGGTCACGAGTAATCTGAAGGAGTGAGGATCAGTATAGTAGCGGCTTTGATCAGCATGTTAAAGAAAATTATCAATTTTGTTGGTATGATAGGTCATTGCAGGTGCTTTTGTGGCAAGACTTTTGGGTTGGGCAGTCTGCATGACTTGGTTGATATAGAGGGATTCGGTTCTGATGACATGGTTATGTGCACATGAATTTTGAACAGTTTACGATGGTTTTGGACCACAATTTGAGGTTTATGTCTTCTACGGGTATAGAAAGTTTGTTGTATGTTGCATTCTTCTCTTGAATTGAGTTAAGTGGAATGTCTTTAGTTGGTGGAGTGTTTATGAGGAGGACCATCCTACTTGTGATTCATAATTGATGACATGATTCTCGTATATTCATATCATAGCATAATAGATATAGTGAGCAGTGTTGAATTGGGATTGAATGGACAAGTTTGTAGTTCAAATTCAAAAGGAAGGTCATGAGTTCCAAGCAGCATGAGAGATTTCATTTTTTTAAGAGAATTTTAGCATTATCCTGTATCGCCTGAGAAGGGTGTGTTTTGTCAAAGATGCATTGTATATTGATTTATATGTGCTTGATTAGTACTACAGAAATCGCGTGGTCGGTAACTGTGATGTTCAGGTTTTGCTGCTCGGTGATGCCGATTTATGGAAGTATTTCTTATGATGTGATTGTGTATGCGTTGCGTGGCATTTATCTAAGTGGGGGAGTTAGCAATCAGGTATGGAGATTTTGTATTCCTAAGGTTTAGAGATTTGATTTTTGTAGAGGTAGAATATCCTAGAGGTTACGGACTGTGAAAGTGTGTTAAGAGTTGGACATGTGATTGTACATGTGATGGATATGGTCATCGTGGACTTTTAAAAGGCTATCTACTTATTTCAGAATGGTTGGAATCGGCTTGGGAGCATATTGGTAGGCATAATGTAAATATGTATTATACACTATATTGGATTTTCTTACTCAGCACAGCAATTACTATGGATGAGTCTTTGGGTAGGATTGATCTTATTCATTCCCTGATCTATTTCATGCATTACTCTCTTATGCTATGATGGGTTATGAGACTACTTTATTATTCAAACGTATGTTATGGTTTAGTTTAGGCCTTGTGGCAATATGTGAGTGAGATGGCTCCTGGAATGTTGATTTGTGTATTGCACATTAGTCGTGCACACCGTTTATTTAGTGTGTTATGGTATCCATCTCTATATGATTATATTGATGCACTTTACGTGCTTATTGTTGATACATATGTGTTTTATGAGCATGATAATTATGGCCCAATGGGTATTTTCCATGTGGATTGATATGTTTGGATACAGTTGAGCGTCGCAACAGAGTTATATTTGAATGGGATTCCTTATGCTTATTCCATGTGTTTTGTTTCTCTCTTGGGGAATGGGTTCATAGAGTTATTATATTGTTGTATATATGGTAAACTTATTCAATGGTTCTTTTATTTATGTCTCTTTCAATTATTGGTCCTATTTGAGTTGTTGCTTGTTTGATACACGAATTATATCGTATTAGGTTCTGAGTGGCATATGAATGTGACCTGTCAGTCGAGCAGCTTGTACTAGGTGAGACGAGGTTATTGGACCTGGAATTAGTGCAATCAATTTGGATAAGGTATGTTTGGAAGAAGAATGTCATTAGTCAGCTTAGAATTTTGCAATGATTCTTGTCGGGCGAGAGTACTCCACGACTTATTGATTTGATTAGTGGTTATGAGTTTCTACACGTTCTTTCAGCATTAGCAATGTTGAGAAGGTTTGGAATAAGATTTTATTTGATATGAGGTATGTTGCACCCTATTTTGCACATGTCAAAATAAAATACAACTAGTGATTCTTCTAAAGTGGATAAAAAGAGTCGCCACCTAATATTTAAGGTATACTAGAGTACCTATAAGTCTATAAAAAATCATTGTCCTTATGGTCTTCTAACCAGTGAGATTTGGGTAAGGTTTGTAGTTATTCCAAAGAAAAAGTATTAGGCATTCCTTAAAATCTACTTGAGGTAGCTCCTTAAACTTAGGCTAGGTTCAGGGAAAGAGATATATATATATATATTCTAGTTGATTAATTGTTCTAAATTACTAGATGGGGGTTTATAAAAGTGATAGAAATGCTTAAAGCTTGTTTAAAATTCGTCTTTGTTTTTAGAAATGATGGTATAGTTACTTTTGAAATAACAACATTTCTTTAAAATCTTCCTACTTATATTTTGTAAAGTGAGAAGACTATACCTTGTCTGTTTATTGAAATTTGTTTTTTGCAAAAAGACTCTGTATATTTCAAAGGGGTATTTACTTTCTAAAACAACATGGTTTGCTTCATTTGTTTTTAAAAACATCATGGTTGGCGCATGTCATTTTGAATCTGCTCAATTCATTTTTAAAGACCTTTTTGAGGAGTTTTCCATTTTTGGCTTGTTTTCGAACTTGAATTCCCTTTTTGAATTTATTCGGGTCTTGTTACTTCCTAAAACAAAAATAAAATCATTTAAAGATAAAAGAAAGATTAATTATCAAAAATAGTTAACTCCGAAAGCATTCAAATCTTAGAAGTGTTAAGGTTGTTTAAAAGAAAACGATCAGTTTTTGTAGTCACGAATGTTTGTATGTATTAGATTCTGATTTACCGAAAGGTCTATCTAAACAATTAAAATATTCACTAACATTCAGCAATCAAAATAGTCACAAAGATCCAATAATAGTGTTAGTTATCCAAAGACATATATGGAAAACATAATGATAACAACAACGCATATTTAGGTGAAGTAAGGAAAGTTGGACTCTTCTATGTTGGTTGGTAAGGCAGCCAGGCCCAGATTGACTCTAAGCAGCAGCAGATGACTAGGAGAGCAACCCAATTCTCTGAGCTTGGTCCTGAGTTCCTAATGAACTCAGCAAGCCAGAAAATAATACATAAAAGGAACGAAAAAATAATTAGAATATATCAACATAAGATAAAGTAAGATAAATTATAACAAGTAAATAAAAAAATCAAAAGAATACAATGAAGTTAATTTTTTATTTGTGCTAACCCTATGAAGATTAGTTTAGATCAACAATTAAGTGCTTAGGGTAAACCATGTTTATTTATGAAGACCCCTTATGGATCCCTAACACTTCAGAGTTCACGTGGGTCTCATGGACCCCGAGCAGTGATTGTGCAAGGAAGGGTTGTCTCCACCACAAAACCAACCTCATAGCCAAATACCCTTAAACATTGACTTTTACTCTTCCCCAAATGTTTGAACACAAACAAATGTTCACCCAACAGTCTTAATTAGTTAGCACGAAAGAGATAAGTACAGAAGATTCATCATGAAACTTTTAAAGGGTTCAGCCACACAGAGATACCAATTTGGGAACAAACACCCATATTAAGCATCAAAGCCATTCATTAGAATACTAAGTGTAATGATAAATCACTGCAGGTAGACTTTTAGAGTTCTAATAATATCAAAGACCTTGAGGTTGATCATAACATATACATAACACTTAAGAGGATCACTACTAGGACATAGTCAAGCAGAAGTTACAACATCCAAATGGCTGATTACATATGGCCAATAAATATGTCCCATTTACAATTTTAATGATGGATGTCATGTTAAGTAATCTAAGGTATTAGTGGTTGACAAATATAAACATGTATACTTATTTTGTCATCCTCCCTAAAAGGTCCAATGCTTCAGAACCTTTCCTAAAGAGGTTTAGATCACTATAACAGGTTATAAAATACTGTAGCAACTTTTAGAGAAATTTTAGCAAGTATGTACCTAACTGGGACTTCATTTCATTGAACACTTATGATAATAACCTTACTCATAGTTCCCAAAGAGCATACTAATCAATTAGGTCAACAGAGACATCAACATCAGCCTTACTTATTGGCATTGTATCTAATCGTCATAATGTAAATCTATCATGTTTTCAAATTATCAGAACCTGTCACGACCCAAAATCCCAACCTGTCATGATGGCGCCCATCTCGATACTAGGCAAGCCGATAATATCAATAAACCACAAATTCTTTTAAGTTTGAAAATATAATATTTAAATACAATAAAATATACCACAAATACTGATACGAACACTCCCCAAAACCTGGTGTCACTGAGTACATGAGTATCTAATATAAATACAAGTCTGGAATAAATACGATCGATAATAGTCTAAGACCAAAATACGGTAAACAAGGAGATAGGGAAGGAGAGATAAGGTCTGCAAAACACGGTAGCTACCTCTGAATCTTCGGAAGATCAACTGTACGAGAGAATAAACACCCGCTATGCCCAGAAGCACCTGGATCTGCACACGAAGTGCAAGGTGTAGTATGAGTACAACCAACTCAGCAACTAACATTAATAACTAAGGAACTGAAGATAGTAACGAGCTACACAGTTATAGTTCATTTTCAGTAATTTTAGCAAAGAATAGACATGCTTTCAAATCCAGCAGTTTAAGTCAAATAAATTTTATATAGTTCATGTTCATGAAATCCGGATATAGAATCTTTCAGTGAATTTCACAACAATGACAGATAGCAACTAAATGCAATAATAAATGAAAAAGCAAGTATAGCCTCTCAGGGCAACAGTCACTCAACTCATCACAACAGCACAACCACTCGGCTCTCAGCCCTCAGTACTCACACACAATGGGTACCCGAGCTTACTGGGGGTGTACAGACTCCGGAGGGGCTCCTACATCCCAAGCTCCATAATCCGCAGAGACAACTCACGTGCTGCATGGATAACTTACGTGCTATAATATCTTGCACGGACAACTCACGTGCCATAATATCCTTACCTCACCGATAGGCCCTCGGCCTTACTCAGTCCTCAACCTCTCTAGTCTCTCGGGCTCTCGGAAATCACAAAGATCATCCCCAACAAAAATAACATAGTGAATCAACAAATATCAAGAAAGACTGAGATATGATGCACAAGTAAAATCATGACTGAGTACAAGATAGCAATTAGCAAATAATTCAACAAGTATGAGACCTCTGTGGGTCCCAACAGAACAATCACATAGCCTAAGCATGATTTATAACATGATTTATAGTCGAATTTCTTCAACACAAAGAGAGCATATAGCTAACATCAAGTTATTCAACTTTACAGTTTCACGGGACGGACCAAGTCACAATCCCTTCTGTGCTTGCCCACACGTCCGTCACCTAGTATGTGCGTCACCTCCAAAATAATAACATTGACACAAAAATCTGGGGTTTCATACCCTCAGGACCAGATTTATAATTGTTACTTACCTCAAAACGTGAAATTCTTTACTCTTCTATGCCTTTGCCTCACAAATCGGCCTCCGAATGCCTCGAATCTAGTCATAAATAATTCGTTTCAGTCAATAAAATTTATTAGAATTAATTCCATATGAAAATATAATTTTTCCATAAAACTCCAAAATTTAGCTCAAAAATCGTTCGTGGGGCCCACGTCTCGGAACCCGACAAAAGTTACAAAATCCGAAAGCCCATTCAACCATGAGTCTAACCATACTAATTTTACCAAAATACGACCTCAACTCGACCACCAAATCTTCAAATCTTATTTTCAAATCCCTACGTTCAAACCCCCGATTCGCACCTCAAAAACATGTAATCTAGTCAGATTATTCGATGATAATTCAATATTATGGAGTAGAAATGATTACAAGGGACTTACCTCAAGTTTTCCGGTGAAAACCATGCTCAACAATTGCCCAACCCGAGCTTGAAATGCCCAAAAATTGCAAAAGCTCGGAACCCCTCTGTTTTTGTACTGCCCAGGTGTTTTCGATCCCGTGATGATTTCTTCGCACCTGTGGTTTTCGCACCCACGACAAAACTCTCATGCCTGAGATGTTCGCGCCTGCTGTGATTTCTTCGCGCCTGCGGTCTTCACACCCGCGAAAAGTGTTTTCGCACCCACGGTGTCTGGCCAGCCCATGCATTTTTGCTTTTGCGACTCAAGCCTCGCTTCCGCGAGCTCGCACCTGCGACCCTTTTTCGCACAAGTGCAATCACACCAGATGCCCAGCTGCTTCAGCTCCTCCTCCAAATCCAAATTCGATCCGTTAAGCATCCGAACTCACCCGATGCCCCCCGGGACCCCAACCAAATACACCAACAAGTCCTAAAACATCATGAGAACTTAGTTGAGCCTTCAAATCACATCTAACAATGCTAAAACCACGAATCATGCCCCAATTTAAGCTTAATGAACTTCATCTTGTGCCGAAATACATCAAATCAATCCGGAATGACTTCAAATTTTGTACACAAGTCAGAAATGACATAACGAAGCTATTCCAATTTCCAGAATCGTATTCTGACCTCGATATCAAAAAGTCAACCCCCCGGTCAAACTTTCCAAAATTCAACTTTCGACATTTCAAGCCAAATTTCACTACGGACCTCCAAATAATTTTTCGGACATGCTCCTAAGTCTAATATCATCATACGGAGCTATTGTAATAATCAAAATTCAAATCTAAGGTCATTTACACATAAATTCACATCCGGTCAACTTTTCTAACTTAAAATTTTAAATTATGAGATTAAGTGTCTCATTTCACTCTGAATTCCTTTCGGACCCGAACCAACTAACCCAATGAGTCATAAATTAATTATACGGCATAAATTGAGCAGTAAATAGGGGAACATGGTTATAATACTCAAAATGACCGGCCGGGTCGTTACATTCTCCCCCTCTTAAACAAACGTTCGTCCTCGAACGGGTTTAGAATAATACCTGGAGTCTCAAATAGGTGTGGATATTTGTTCCGCATCTCCTGCTCAATCTCCCAAGTAGCTTCTCCGACTGGCTGGCCTATCCATTGTACCTTCACTGATGCTATGTTCTTTGACCTCAGCTTTCGAACCTGCCGGTCTAAAATAGCCACCGGCTCCACATCATAAATCAAATTACCGTCCAATTGTATTGTACTGAAATCCAGAATATTAGACGGATCCCTGACATACTTTTGGAGCATGGATACATGGAACACTGGATGAACACCTGATATACTAGGTGGCAAGGCAAGTTCATAAGTCACCTCTCCAATTTTCTTAAGTATCTCAAAAGGCCCAATATACCGAGGGCTCAACTTGCCCTTCTTCCTGAACCTTAACACACCCTTCATGGGTGAAATCTTGAGCAGAACCTTATCCCCAACCATGTAAGTAACATCACGGACCTTCCTGTCGGCATAACTCTTTTGTCTAGACTGCGTTGTGCGAAGCCGTTCCTGAATCACTTTGACCTTCTCGAAAGTATTCTAAACCAAGTCAGTACCCAATATCTAACCTCACTCGGCTCAAACCAACCTACCGGAGACCAACACCGTCTCCCATATAAAGCTTTATACAGAGCCATCTGAATGCTTGACTAGTAGCTATTATTGTAAGCAAACTCCACGAGTGGCAGAAATTGATCCCAAGAACCCCCAAAATCAATGACACAAGCACGTAGCATATTCTCCAATATCAGAATAGTGCGTTCGGACTGTCCGTCCATCTGAGGGTGAAATGATGTACTCAACTGAACCTGTGTGCCCAATTCTCGCTGCACTGCTCTTCAAAACTATGAGGTAAACTACGTACCCCGATTTCAAATGATGGACACCGGCACACCGTGTAGGCAAACAATCTCGCGAATATAAATCCCAGCCAACCACTCCGAAGAATAATTAGTACCAACTAGAATAAAATGTGCAGATTTATTCAATCGATCTACTAACACCCAAACAACATCAAACTTTCTCAAAGTCTGTGGGAGCCCAACTACGAAGTCCATGGTAATACGCTCCCACTTCCACTTTGGAATTTCAAGTCTCTGTAGTAATTCGCCCGGTCTCTAATGCTCGTACTTTACTTGTTGATAATTTAAACACCGAGCTACAAATCCAACTATATCTTTCTTCATTCCCCTCCACCAATAGTGCCACCTAAAATCCTGATACATCTTCGTGGCGCCTGGATGAATAGAGTACCGCGAATAGTGAGCTTCCTAGAGAATCAGCTCATGCAAACCATCTATATTAGGCACATATAGCCTAACCTGCATCCATAATACATCGTCATCTCCAATAGTGACTTCCTTGGCATTACCGTGCTGAACTGTGTCCTTAAGGACAAGCATATATGGGTCATCATACTAATGCGATCATATAAAGAAGACAGAGAAACCACACAAGCCAAAATTCTATTCGGCTCGGAAACATCCGATCTAACAAACTGGTTGGCCAAGGCCTGAACATCCAAGGCTAAAAACCTCTCTACTACCGGTAAGAATGCTAAGTTGCCCAAACTCTCCGCCTTACGACTCAAGGAATCGGCCACCACATTGGCCTTTCCGGGATGATAGAGAATGGTAATGTCATAATCCTTAAGCAACTCTAACCGCCTCCCCTGCCGCAAATTAAGATCATCTTTCTATTTGAACAGATGTTGTAGACTCCGATGATCGGTATATACCTCACGCTGGACACCGTACAAGTAATGCCGCCAAATTTTCAAGGCATGCACAATAGTTGCTAACTCAAGATCGTGGACTGGATAATTCTTCTCATGTACCTTTAAATGCCTGGACACAAAGGCAATAACCCTACCGTCTTGCATCGGCACTATGCCTAGACCAATACGCAACGCATCATAATACACAATATAAGACTCTGGACCTGTAGGCAGCACCAATACTGGAGCTGTAGTCAAAGTTGTTTTAAGCTTCTGAAAGCTCTCTTCACACTCATCCGACCACCTGAACGGAGCACCTTTCTCGGTCAATTTAGTCATAGGCGATGCAATAGACGAGAAACCCTCCACGAAGTGACGATAATAACCGGCCAAGCTGAGAAAACTATAAATTTCAGTAACTGAAGATGGCCTGGGCCAATTCTGAACTGCCTTTATTTTCTTCGGATCCACTTTAATTCCTTCACTGGACACTATATGTCCCAAAAATGCCACCGAACTAAGCCATAACTCACACTTTGAGAATTTGGCATAAAGTCTCTCCTCTCTCAGCCTCTGTATACAATATCCAAGTGTTGTGTATGCTCCTCCTGGCTATGTGAGTACACCCGAATATCATAAATAAATACTACAACAAATAAATCAAGATATGGCTGGAATAAACTATTCATCAAATACATAAATGTTGATGGGGCATTGGTTAGCCCAAAAGACATCACAAGAAATTTGCAGTGGCCATAACGAGTTCTAAATGTCGTCTTTAGAATATCAGAATCCCGAATTTTCAACTGGTGATACCCTAATCTCAAATGAATTTTGGAGAACAACCTCGCTCCCTGAAGCTGGTCAAATAAGTCATCAATACGTGGCAAAGGATATTTATTCTTGATTGTAACTTTGTTCAACTGCCTTTAATCAATGCACATCTACATAGTACCATCTTTCTTCTTCATAAACAGAACCGGTGCAACCCAAGGTGACACACGAGGCCTAATAAACCCCTTATCAAGGAGTTCCTAAAGTTGCTCTTTCAATTCTTTTAACTCAGCTAGTGTCATACGATACAAAGGAATAGAAATGGGCTGAGTGCCCTGCACCAAGTCAATACCGAAATTAATATCCCTGTCGGGTGACATACCCAGCAGGTCTGCAGGAAATACATCGGGGAAGTCTCACACGACCGGTACTGAATCAATAATAGGAGTATTTGCATCAATATCTCTCACAAATTCCAAATATGAAAAACATCCCTTTTCAACCATACATTGGGCTTTCAAATAAGAAATTACCCTATTAGGAACAAAATCTAGAGAACCTCTCCATTGAACCCTTGGCAAGCCCGGCATCGTCAATGACACGATGTTTGCCTGACAGTCCAGAATAACATGACATGGAGAAAACCAATCCATACCAGGATTACATCAAAATCAACCATACCGAGTAATAAGAGATCAACTCTGGTCTCCAGTTTCCCAATAGTTACCACACACGACCGATACACATGGTCCACAGTAATAATATCGCCCACCGGTGTAGATACACAAACAGGTGAAACTAAGGACTCACAGGTCATATCCAGATAATGAGCAAAATACGATGATACATATCAATAAGTGGAACCAGGGTCAAATAATATAGAAGCCTCCTTGTCGCACACTGAAACAATATCTGTGATCACTGCATCTGAGGCAACAACATCTGGCCTGGCAGGAAAGGCATAGAATCAGGCCTGACCGCCACTTGACAGGCTTTCCCCTCTTGGGCGACCCCTAGTTTCCTGACCCCCACCCCGAGCTGGCTGGGCGGGTGGTGTAACTGACGGTGCTAGTGCCGTCGATCGAGAACTCTGCTGTAGAGCCCCACTCAACAGCCTAGGACAATCTCTCTTGAAATTACCCAATTCTCCACACTCGAAACAATCCCTCCTCTGATGGAACTACTGCTCCTGATAACCCAAATAATTACCTGTAGAAGCCTGAGTGGACGAGGCATGATGAGAATTCTACGCTAGTAGTGCACTGAATTAAGATTGGCCTGAGTGAGCACTGTAATAATCGTGGCTAGCTGATGCACCACGATGATCTGGACGTCCCGTCTGAGCGTGTCTGCAAGAACAACCCCTACAGCGGTAAAACTGACCCCCCTGAATGAACACCGCTAAAATCACCCAAACCACGAGGCCTCTTAGCCTCCATCTCAACTCGCTCCTGGCTACGAACCATCTCAATCTGACGAGCAATGTCGATAACCTCATAGAAAGTAGTACCAGACGCCCTCTCTCTAGTCTTGAGTAATCGTAGCTGAAAAGTGAGGCCATCTTTGAACCTCTTGATCCTTTCTTTGTCTGTGGGAATCAACCAGATAGCATGATGGGCCAATTATGAAAATCGCATCTCATACTATGTCACGGACATATCATCCTGACGAAGCTGCTCGAACTGCCTGCGCAGCTCCTCTCTGCGGGACTGAGGCATGAACTTCTCCAGGAATAGACCGGAGAACTGCTGCTAGGTAAGGGGTGCTGCACCGACCAGCCTACACCTCTTGTAAGCCTCCCACCATCTGTAGGCAGCCCCAGAAAACTGAAAAGTAGTGAACAAGACCCCACTGGTCTCTAGAATACCCGTTGTCCGAAGCATCTGTTGACACTTATCCAGAAAACCTTGAGTATCCTCTGAATCAGCACCGCTAAATGGTGGATGTCGAAGCCTCTCAAATATCTCAAGTCTCCTCTGTTCATCAACTGCCATAACAGGAACTACCAGGGCCTGAGCAGCTGCAACCGGCTGGGCTGGTGGTACCCCCCGGTATATAAAGTACATGTACTACCTAGTCTGGAGTACGGGAAATAGGGGTATGAGTACCTCCCCGGCCGGAGAAGTGGCAGGTGCGGCCTGAGCCGAAACCACCTGAGCAAGACTAGTGCAAACTGTCAATATTTGGGCTAAAGTATCCTGAAGGCCTGGAATCTCAATGGGCACAGCTGGTGCCTGAGCTGGTCCTGTCAGCTCAGCTATATCTAGAATCAGCTCCTGAGCTGGAACAACTGGTGGTACTACAGGTGCTGGTCAAAATGTGGTACGAGCTACACCTCGACCTCTCCCTCGGCTTGGGCGTCTACCACGGCCCCGGCCTCTCGCAGCCCTAACTGGTGGCACTGGTGGCTGACAGTCCGATCCGGTAGTGTGTGTTCTCACCCTCTGTGAGAGAATAGAATAACATAAATTTAGTTTTTCGGAATCAACAAATTCGCATGACAGAATACAAGAAAGTGAAATTTTCCTAAAGGTTCTGCAGCCTCTCGAAGATAAGTGCAGACGTCTCTGTACCGATCCGCAAGACTCTACTAAACTTGCTCATTACTCGTGAGACCTATCTAACCTAGGGCTCTGATACCAACTTGTCACGACCCAAAATTCCAATTTGTCGTGATGGTGCCAATCACTATACTAGGCAAGCCGATAATATCAATAAACCATAATTTCTTTTAAGTTTGAAAATATAATATTTAAATACAATACAAAATCCCACAAATACTGATATGAACACTCCCCAAAATCCGGTGTCACTAAGTATATGAGCATCTAATATGAATACAAGTCTGGAAAAAATATGGTCTATAATAGTCTAAGACCAAAATACGGTAAACAAGGAGATAGGGAAGGAGAGACAAGGTCTGCAAAACATGACAACTACCTCTGAATCTCTGGAAGATCAACTGTATGAGAGAATCAACACCCGCTATGTCCAGAAGCACCTGGATCTGCACACGAAGTGGAGGGTGTAGTATGAGTACAACCAACTCAGCAAGTAACAATAATAACTAAGGAACTGAAGATAGTGACGAGCTACACCGTTATAGTTCATTTTCAGTAATTCCAGCAAAGAATAGACATGCTTTCAAATCAAGCAGTTTAAGTCAAATCAATTTTATATAGTTTATGTTCATGTAATCCGGATACAGAATCTTTCATCGAATTTCACAACAATGACAGATAGCAACTAAATGCAACAACAAATGAAAAGCAAGTACAGCCTCTCAGGGCAACAGTCACTCAACTCGTCACAATAGCTCAACCACTCAGCTCTCAGCCCTCAACACTCACACTCAATGGGTACCCGCGCTCACTGGGGTGTACAGACTCCGGAGGAGCTCCTACAGCCCAAGCGCCATAGTCCGCACGGACAACTCACGTGCTGCACGGACAACTCACGTGTTGCACGGATAACTCATGTGCTATAATATCCTGCACGGACAACTCACGTGCCATAATATCCTTACCTCACTGACAGGCCCTCGGCCTTGCTCAGTCCTCAACCTCTCTAGTCTCTCGGGCGCTCGAAAATCACAGAGATCAGCCCAAACTAAAATAACATAGTGAATCAACAAATATCAAAAAAGACTGAGATATGATGCACAAGTAAAATCCTGACAGAGTACAAGACAGCAATTAGCAAATAATTCAACAAGTATGCGACCTCTGTGGGTCCCAACAGTCGTATCACATAGCCTAAGCATGATTTTTAACATGATTTACAGTCAAATTTCTTCAACACAGAGAGAGCATATAGCTAACATCAAGTTATTCAACTTTACAATTTCACGGGACGGACCAAGTAACAATCCCTTCGGTGCTTGCCCACACACCCGTCACCTAGCATGTGCGTCACCTCCAAAATAATAACATGACACAAAAATCTGGGGTTTCATACCCTCAAGACCAGATTTATAACTGTTACTTACCTCAAAACGTGGAATTCTTTACTCTTCTATGCCTTTGCCTCACAAATCGGCCTCCGAATGCCTCGAATCTAGTCATAAATAATTCATTTCATTCAATAAAATTTATTGGAATTAATTCCACATGAAAATATAATTTTTCCATAAAACTCCAAAATTTAGCTCAAAAATCATCCGTCGGGCCCACATCTCGGAAACCGACAAAAGTTACAAAATCTGAAATTTCATTCAACCACGAGTCTAACCATACTAATTTTACCAAAATACGACCTCAACTCGACCTCCAAATCTTCAAATCTTACTTTCGAATCCCTAAGTTCAAACTCCCGATTTACACCTCAAAAATATGTTAACTAGTCTGATTATTCAATGATAATTCAATATTATGGAGTAGAAATGATTACAAGGGACTTACCTCAAGTTTTCCCGTGAAAACCTTGCTCAACAATCGCCCAACCCAAGCTTGAAATGCCCAAAAATGGCAAAAGCTCGGAACCCCTCTGTTTTTGTATTGATTAGGGGTTTTCGCGCTCGCGATGATTTCTTCGCACCTGCAGTATTCGCACCCCGTGGAAAAACTCTTGCGCCGACGGTGATTTCTTTGCGCCTGCGACCTTCGCACCCATGGAAAAACTTTCGTGCCTGCGGTGTCTGCGCATGCGGTCTTCGCACCCGCGGAAAATTTTTTTGCATCGTGGTGCCTGGCCAGCCCATGCATTTTCGATTTTGTGACTCAAGCCTTGCTTCCACGAGCTCGTACCTGCGGCCCTTTTTCGCGCAGGTGAGATCGTACCAGATGCCCAGTTGCTTTAGCTCCTCCTCCAAATCCAAATTCGATCCGTTAAGCATCCGATCCGATCTCACCCGAGGCCCCCCGGGACCCCAACCAAATACACCATCAAGTCCTAAAATATCATACGAACTTAGTCGAGCTTTCAAATCGCATCAAACAATACTAAAACCACGAATCATGCCCCAATTCAAGCTTGATGAACTTTGAACTTTCAAATTCTGCATCTTGTGCCGAAATACATCAAATCAATCCGGAATGACTTCAAATTTTACACACAAGTCATAAATGACATAACGAAGCTATTCCAATTTCCAGAATCAGATTCTGACCTCGATATCAAAAAGTCAACCCCCTGGTCAAACTTCCCATCAGCATTTCAAGCCTAATTCCACTATAGACCTCCAAATAATTTTTTGGACACGCTCCTAAGTCTAAAATCACCATACGGAGCTATTGGAATAATCAAGTTTCAAATCCGAGGTCATTTACACATCAATCCACATCCGGTCAACTTTTTTCTTACTTAAAATTTTAAATTATGAGACTAAGTATCTCATTTCACTCCGAATTCCTTTCGGACCCAAACCAACTAACCTGATAAGTCATAAATCAATTATAAGGCATAAATTGAGTAGTAAATGGTAGAACGGGATTATAATACTAAAAACGATCTGCCGGGTCATTATAGAACCAAAAAACACTAAGATTTATAAGTGAGGATTATCCAAACGACGATGTCAGATAGTCATAAGATAGCAAGTAAAGAAACTCATTTTATGGTTGGTCTAGGAAAGACAAGCAGATCACAACAATTTATCATCTAGGACATTTGAGCTGGTTTACTAGAAAGTTATGCCAACATAGTTCACCATATGATATGTTTTATGCAAGTTGTCCTTATAGGCATATATGAACAATTCTATCATAACAACATAGTATCACGATCAAGACTGCCAACTAGAGTCATTTAGGCAAACATTCCAACATGAGAAATATGAACAAAACACTTAATGTGAATCATTCGTTGAGTTAGACCAATGAAACATAATATCATATGCAAAAAGGTGAAGATCGCATATTGATGCAGATATGAAATCTTAACAGGACATCAGGAGAAGTTCAAGAACATGATTTAGTCGACTTAGTTAACATGATAGTATACATATGGCTATTATTCAATTAAAGATGTGGATATTTCTATCTAAGCGCAATACATATGATGTAGATACTCAAATTGTTTTACTCGATGTAGGAATGAAAGTAAGAAAAGAGAAATTAGAGAAGAGCTTCAGAGTACTTAAAAGAACAGAAAATTCATAGGTTTTAGTGTGTGTCTGTGTGCTCTTTCAATTCTTCTTTATATGTTTCTTAGTGTGTTTGGTGAGAGCATTCAAAGCTTTTATTTATAGTAGCATTTAAGCCTTAGGGTTCCATTTGAGTTCAAAGAGATAGTGGGGGATGGCGAGTAACCGATGATGATATCAAAGGGAGGGGGAACAAAAGGAGAACAGAGGGGAAATTAGGGTGGAGCTTTTACCTTGGACAAAATCGGTCATTGGATATTGAAGGACTGTTGGTCAAAGCCTTATAGATAGATGTCACTGCGTTGACTTCTGAAAAAAATAAGTGAAGATTTAGTCAAGATTCATGGCCTACATCTTTGTTTTAAACGAACAAGGGAAGAAATGATGAGAGTCTCGTTTGCATATTTAGGTCTAGGATTTCAGGGATTTTCGATTCAAATCAGGGTGATGAAAAAGGAAAGAAATCAGCGGGATTTGCGGTTGGGTTAGACAATAGGGATGTTTTTGTTCTAATTTGAGTGACCTTGCACGAAATTATGCAAGGTTAAGGATTGATGGAGGCCTGTAAGTTGAGATAAAACGGAGAGGAAAGGGAAGAGAGACGGCCAAGTGTAAAGGAAATGATTAGGGCTAGGGGTTGTTTTCCTGTCACGCCCCAAACTCGAGGTGCGCAACCGGCGCTCAACCGAGTGAGCCCTGCCGAGCAAGCCTATTAGATTTTCTTCTACCCAAACTCATCCATGAATAAAGAGGAGATGTACTCCATTAATCAAACACTAAAAAGATTTTATTAACAACATCCTTTTCATTTCCATTAGCAGCTTCATTCATAATTTCCAAAATATTACTAGTTTATAGAATTAATGAAAAACATGATTTCCAAATAGCAACATTTTTAGTTCAATTCCCAACATCAACCACAACCCACAACACGTCTACGGAGCCTCTAAGTACAATAGAAGAGTAATATAGAAATGCCAGCAACAAGACCCCAACTATACCTCAAAACATAGTACATGAGAAACAAAAGATACATGACCCCGAAATGAAGTGGGGCTCACCAAATCAGCTGAAAAGAGTGTACTACTATCACTGATCAATGCCGCCTACTGTAGAACCACCTGCATCCATTAAAGATGCAGCGCCCCTGGCAAAAGGGACGTTAGTACTGTCGAATAACACTAGTATGTATAGCTAAAATTCCTCTTTCAAAATAGAATGCCCATATAAGAAAAGGCAACACATAGAAACAGTAAGTCACAATCAACAATATCCAAATGTCTAGTTAAAACATATAATTTTTAAAATATGAACTTCATATACAATTTTGGTTGGGAGATCATTAGCACCGATATACCACCGTCTTTGTTAGCATGGAGTCCGATCATGCCTGATCGGCAAGGCCATTTCGCCACGAACAATGTGGTTTGACATGTGATGCAAAAGACAGTTGTTACCAAGAGTAGTACCACCATGTGCGCAACATGGCGTCTGATCTTCATCCGATCAGCTAGCTGCCTTCCCACATATTCCGTGTGAGTTGACTTTTCTAATCCACAATTGTTACTAGTTTCATCTCAATTAAGGGGAATAATATCATAATTTCTTCAATATTTCAATTTCATCCAAAATAAGGGGAATAATCACAATCCACCCCTACACCGGCACGTGTAATTTCAGGTGTGGGCCTTATGACCCACCCTTCCTCGGTTTTGCTAATGATTCTCCCAAAAACATTTTTGATTTGATTTGCACACAGAGGTAACATAAATACAATTGTACTCACCTTAACATCTTTCACATTGTATAAATTATGATTAGTATTTCCGGTCATTCACAACGACAATATTTCCTTTGCTCATTTGGCCATTCACAAGATTCTTTATTCCTGGCACGATGGCCATATTTCATATTCTATACTTTCACCTCTTTCAATTTAAAAGATCACCATCAAATATCAACATATAGAATATTCCAAAAATCACAACTTTAAGTTCATTAGAAATGAACAATTTAAGCACAATAGATTTCTTTCCCAGAAATGGAGTAAAATAATTGGCAATTGATGCGCAAGTTAAAATCATCAACAAGTAACACACCATTTATTCTTGAAATACTTTTCCCCAAACAGGGCAATACACAATTTCCACTCACGAATATGTAAGAATGCAAAATATATTGAAAATACTCACAAAACATAGTATTTGTTAAAACAACCACATATGGCATGACTTGAGTACAAAAGCTTTTTGACAATTCTATTTTTGAAGTCATTTTAAAACGGTTGAGTCGAGACTCATTTCATAATCTTTATCACATATTCTCATTTCATTGGCACCACTAGCCACAACTATAACTTAAATTCTTGGCACGTTAACCACACTCTGTATCCCCAATTCACTTATTTAACTTCACACCATCTTAATATATTATCAACAATAAGACATTGCCAATCAAGACTTTAGATACACATATGAGCAATTAAGAGTCTTAAGAATATTGAGATTTTCTCACACAATTTAGCATCATAACTTTCACTTGGAACACGACTCAATGACATAGCATTTTAACACACATATCATTCTTAAACACATTCCCAAAGGATAACATAATGTGATAGGAACATTCGCAACAAGTTTTGATTACACAATTCTCAACACTTTGCTTATTCGGGATAATCGAATTTATTATAAACAACTCGGAACATAGAATAAGAAACTTGAGACAACCATACTTGGAACTTACGGGAACATCATGGAATTCAATTCTTAGAGAGAAAGTTTAGCCAACATACCTCGTTTTGAACTTTTCTTAAATTACTACAACGTTTCGGAAATTCTAGCAATCCCAATCTATTTTGAGACATAACAAAATTGAACCATAATTAGGAAGATATTCATGGTCTCAGCTCATTTGAGCATTATATCAAACACTAGGTGTGCAAATTTAACTACAAGGTTCTTCTACAATATTTCCTTCACTCCACAACCCAATCTTTACTTATTTGAGCTCAACAATATTTCCACAAACCTTATTAGTACAAGCATGTTTAAATAATACTCTTACACCCAAGAATCATACTACCAATCACCCATCGTTTACCCAAACTCGAAATTGAAAACTAGGGGTTTGAATCTTACCTCTTAGATGAAGTTCTTGTGATTTGCTTCCTTAATTCTTGAAGATTGGTGCAAGATTGGATGATTAGAATGTTAGGTTTCCTCCTTCTCTCTCTAAAATTCTCTTACCTCTCTCTAAAATCCTTAGAAAAACAAACCCAAAATAAGCCCCAAAGGCTATTTATCAAAATTGGGTCGGGTTATGAAAATAGAAAAATTAACCCTCTGAAATTAGATCTGCTGTCACATAATGGACCGCAGAATTGATGCCCAGAACCGGGCTGCGCTGGCCAGGTCTGCGACCAGTTTTGCGGTCGTAGAGCCACTTTTGCGATCGCATAATTGGCCGCAAAATCACCTTCTGCCAGCCTTTGTTAATTTCATCATAACTTCTTGTAGGAGTGTTCAAATGATGAACGGTTTGATGAATTAGAAATTAGACATATAGACCTTTTTTGTGATAGGTAATAAAATATATAACTCTTCATATCATGAGAGTTATGCTTGTTTGAAGTTAGGTCTTGTGCGAACTCACTTGAAACTTTATCCGATCATAAACTTTTCAACTTGACTTATCCTTGGGGCTTTTCTTAGATAATAAACCATTCTTAATGTACCTCATATATATATTATCATGATTAACTGATATAATTCATATAATAGTCCTTGTCTACACATAAAATAATATAATTAGCGCATATTAACTTTCTTAATAGCGCTTAAGTACTTTAAAATTTCCCGGGGTGTTACAAATCCACTTCTTAGGGAATGGCACTAAATTCAGCAGGGATCAAGTCTGGGGTCCTCACCCCGGATGAAGTGTCCCTGCCAACCCCGGTCCTGTTCCTCATCGATGATTGAAAATGGGGCTTTGCTACCTGTCATACAAGCTTTATTAGTCCCCTCGGAAGATTTCGGAACTGTACAGGTGGAGTAGATGATCGATGGTGAACTGACATGTGTTGATTTTATTCATGACATATCGAAGGAGGATTACAATCCTCCACAGTGACGGGTGGATCTGACCAAGGCATACTTCATACCTCTGACATAAGTCCAGAATGACCGGATCCACCAGGCCCAGTGTTAAGGGATAAGTGTAAACATTCAGATAACCTTCCACATGGGTAGTAATGGCTTCCTCAGGTCTGGGGACTACTATGTCCTTATCCGCCTAGCCGCAGTCTTTTCGAATCATATGAAAGGCTTCTTCGGTGATGGAGCAAATATACCTAGATACCGCCTCACATCAGCATTGCACCGACGAGGGCTTTTAGACCTTAAAGTCATCCGCAACCGAACATCCCTCGAGGACGAACATTTTTCAAGGGAGCCTAGGAAGTCAGTTCATTGGTAGCCATGCTCGGATCGGATCTCTCGTCGATGACCACATCGGGAGTGATCTCCTCGACGTCAATGATCGGTTGCGAAGAAGAAAATGCAACTTTTTGGGGAATAGTTTTTGAAGTTTTCGCCATTGTTATCTGGAAAACGTCTGAAAAATATGAAGAGAGGTTGGGAGATGAGAGGTAAAAGCTTTGCTAAGAAAATCATGTGCGCTGGTTTGAATAGAAAATAAGTAAAAGCTTGCAATTTACTGAGAAATCTTGAAGAACGGTGGTATAAAAAGTTTGAGTATGAAGAAGGGAAGTGATATCCTGAAGATTCAAAGGTAGAAGTTTGGTCAAAAGTTAAAAAATGAACAAAGAATGGGAGTATTTATAGAGGCGTCATGCCATTTCGCGTCCAGGGAAGGCCTGCCGATGGCTGACACGCATTTGAAGTCATTATGACACGACTGACAGGATATTTCAGATTCTTTGTCATTTATGACACGGCGTATTGAAGAAGGGATCAAAATTAACATGTCGTTTCTCATCATCTCCATAAACTTACTCTCTGAGAAACAAGGGGACTATCTGTATACGGGCAAAACCGAGACCATGGGACGGCTTGATTTCCGATGAAGTAAACGGAGTGAGAGACGTGACGGTAAGGAACCAGAATCAAGGCAAAGAGCCGCTCGAGCTGGACCCCCAAGCTCGGTTCGAATCTCAAAGGCCTCGGATAGCATAAGCAGATAATCGAGCACGACCAACAAAAGGCTGTGATATCTGTGACCAACCGGATGTCACGGCATGAATCTCGGCACGTATCGACAGAGACCCGGTGATTAGTTAAACAGAAGGTTTTTAATTTTTATGGAATTGTACTTAGGGTAAAACTCCCTTACTATATAAATGGGGGTCTGATTATTCATTAATAATATTGTAAAACGCACATCAAGGAAATATTATCTTATTTTTTCTTTTATTCAAAGTTCTCACTTTTGTTCATCAAATCATCAGTAACGTGAGCTCGGAATCGAAGGCAAGCATTTCATCAAGTTGTTACTAAGTCCGGTATCATTCCTCTTGATTTGGTTTGACAATTTATTACGCCCCTTATCTGTTTAATCTAACGAAGTTTGTCGTTTGTAATGAATTAACCCACATATCCTTAAAACTACTTACAAATTTAATTGTTATTCATTTTTTAATGTAAACAATAAGATGAAATAACAGAAATTATAACAAGTAAATAAAACAAATCTAAAGAATGTAGTGAAGTTAAGTTTTTATTGGTGCTAACCTTATGAAGATTAGTTAAGATCAACTACTAAGGGCTTAGGCTAAATCATGTTTATTTATGGAGTCTTCCTATGGACCCACCCTGACATTTCAGATTTCATGAGGGTCTCATGGACCCCGAGCAGTGCTTTTGCCAGGGAGGGGTTTCTCAACCACAAAACTAGGCTCACACCCAAATACACTTGAACATTGACTCTTATTCTTCCCTAATGGTTTGAACACAAACAAATGTTCACCCAGCAGTCTCACTTAGTTAGCATAAAAGAGATAAGTACAGAAGATTCATCATAAAACCTTTAGAGCGTTCAGCCACACAGAGATACCAATATGGGAACAAACACCTATATTAAGCAGTACATCCATTCATTGGAGTACAAAAGCATAAGCAGGTAAGAACCAACACAACATTGACATTAAGACCTCTTATCAGAACACTGAGTGTATAGATAATCAGTGCAGGAAGACTTTTAAAGTTCTAATAATATCAAAGGCCCTGAGGTTGATCATAATATGTACAGAACACTTATGAGGTTCACTACTAGGACAAAGTCAAACAGAAGTCACAAAGTGCAAATGTCTGATTAGATGCTTCTAGTAAATATGCCCCATTTACAATTTTAATGTCAGGGATGTCATGTTAAGTAGTCTAAGGTATCTGTGGTTAACAATGATAAACATGTATACTTATTTAGATATCATGCCCACAGGGTTTAAATGAAACTAAGGCTAGTCTTCATATACATGTTGATGTGTTTGTTGACCTAATTGATTAGTATGCTTTTTGGGAACTCTGAGTAAGGTTGTTAGCATAAGTCTTAAATGAAATAAAGTCCCAGTTATATGCATACTTGCTAAACATGCTCTGAAAGTTTCTACAGTGTTTTATAACCTGTTCTAGTGATTTGAACCTCCTTAGGAAAGGTTCTGAAGTGTTGGACCTTTAGGGAGGATGACAATCATGATATTGTGTAGTCTATCAGGTTTTCAAATTATCATAACCAAATAACACTCAAATTTATAAGTGAAGATTATCCAAACAATCTTGTTAGATAGTCGTGAGAAACAAGTAAAGACACTCATTTTATGGCTGGTCTAGGTAATACAAGCATATCACAACAAGTTATCATTTTGGACATGTGAGCAGGTTTACTAGCAATTTATGCCACATGAATCATTCTAGCAGATCAACATATGATTTCTTTTATACAGGTTGTCATGATATGCACACATGAATAATTCTATCAGAGCAACGTAGTATTATGAACAAGACTGTCAACTATAGTCATTTAGGCAAACAGACCAAAATGAGAGATATGAACAGAACCCTTAATGAGAATCATTCATTGAGCTAAACCAATGTAGCATAATATCATAAGCAGGAATGTCAAGATGGCATATTTTTGCATATATGAAGTATTAATAGGGCATCAGGAGAAGTTCAAGAACATGATTCAATCGACTTAGTTAACATGATAGTACACATATGGCTATTATTCAATTAAATGAGATGAACCGCACACATAATTTAGTCCAACTAATCATGAAGGCTCAATAGGACTGCCTATGAGGATAACAATAGTGTAGGATCATTTCAACTAACTAAGTCATGAAAAACAGAGTTCAATAACAACTTAGAGACAACATAACCATTAGCAAAATGCCATTAACTCAAAACACAAGAATAACATGAAAGGCAAAACATAGCAAGAAGAGTTACATATTACTGAGGTATATCAAGAACATCAGGTGATTAACAGGGAAGACATCAACCAAAGAGCCACACAATTAGTTGAAGGATAAGAGAAGGAAATCGGTGTTCACTCACGTTTTCCGAAGCAACAAACCACGTAAGGAAGGTTAGTAGTTGTCTAAGAACTGACCCACAACAACAAATTTATAGTGGTTGAACTCGATATATGAATGAAAAGAAGAAAAAGAGAAATTAGAGAAGAGATTGAGAGTACTTAAACTAACAAAAAATTCATAGGTTTTACTGGGTGCCTATATGCCCTTTCAATGCTTCTTTCTATGTTTTTCAGTGTATTTTGTGAGAGCATTCATAGGTCTTGTTTATAGTATCATTTAAGCCTTAGGATTCCGTATGGGTTCAAAGTGATAGTGGGGGATGATAAGTGATCGATGATGATAGTAAAGGGGGAAAACATAAAGAGAATAGAGGGGAAATCAAGGTGGAGCTTTTACCTTGGAGAAAATCGACCGTTGGATATTGAAGGGCTGTTGGTCAAAGCCTCATATCCAGAGGTAATTGCGTTTGACCTCTGGACCAATAATAGTGATGATTTAGTCAAGATTCGTGGTCTACATGCTTTGATTCAAATGATCATGTGATGAAATGATGAGATTCTCGTTTGCATCTTTATGTCTAGGGTTTTGGGGGTCTGAGTTTCAAATTAGGGTGATAAAAAGGGAAAGAACTCAGAGGGATTCGCGGTTGGATGAGACAATAAAGATGTTTTTTGTCTGATTTGTGTGACCTTGCATGAATTTATGCAACAATTAGGATTGATAGAGGCTGCAAGTTGAGAGAAAAAAGAGAGAAAAGGGAAAGAGAGGCAGTCGGGTGTGGGGAAAATAATTAGGTTTAGGGTTTGTTTCCTAGTTAAAGTGAGAGATGAAATGTGAGCCGTTGGATAATTTTGATCAACGTCTCTAGAATTTTGAAGCTTTAAAATAGATACGGGGTTTAATATGGAAACAATGATGGTCGTTGGATCCTTTGGTCCAATGGTTGAGATAAAGCACTGAGGGATCTAAAACTACCAAAAGAAATGTGATTAATTATGAACCGTTGATGTCTTTAATCAACGGTCCAGAACACTTGTGTTAGTTATGAGTGTTTAGAAAGGGGTGGCGTGGTGTGCAACGATTGGTTTAAAAGAAATGGTATTGATTGCCAACATGGGCGGAGATGGGGGTTGTCGGACCGGGTCATGATGCATTGGGCCTGTGTTTTGGGCCAAATAAAGCTGGGTAAGGATCTGAATAATAGCCATATTTAATTAAAATTGAACAATTGGAATTGTAGCCTATTTATGTTTTTGACCCATCTATAATTAAATTAATTATACATAATTAATTCCAATGAAATGTAATTAAATATAATTATAAAATATATTATTAATTAATTACTGTAATTAATTGGTTGTCAAAATAATTTTAATACTTTGTCTATAATAAAGGTAATATAATTATAAATTTAAAGACTAAATTATTAAATTAAAGGTATTACTTGTTTATAAAATATAAAAGCTGGTTTAATTAATTAAAGCAACTGAAGCAGTATAATTGATAGATATTTAAGGCTCAATTACCATTAATTATAGAATTGATATTGCTAACGATTATTATACATATTATAACATTTATATTTTGAGAAAATAGGTATTATTAATTTAAAAATACTCCAGTACATTTATTGCCGATCAATAAGTGTACAAAATTTAATTTTAAAAGAGAGTGTCAAAATTGATCGTCAACAAGGTATATTACCAGTGCCGAGTTTCGTAATGAGCAATTATTGGGGGCAGAAGATATGGCTATGGGCATATGAGTTATGTGGTAAATCTTGGGAGTACATTTATGAATTGATACAACTTTTGGGGATTGGTATGGTGTATATATACAAGAATTAGATCTTAGAGGGAGTTCCGAATGTTGGAATTTTGTTGTAACGCTTATAGGCTAAGGTTGAAGGGAGAATCTTCATTCAAGATTGTATTAATGGATTTATATGGTTTGAGGTGGCATGGGATCAATTGTGGGCATATGTATGATGAGCTTATACAGTTATTTGACGACTTTGGAATGACTATTCCCACGTTCGAGGACGAATGTATGTTAAAGTGGGGAGAATATAATGACCCAACCAGTCATTTGTTGAGTTTTAGCCTTTTCGCTCGATGGTTTGCAACCGTGTGTAACTTCATATAATTTATTATGACTTTTGTATATGGTTGGTATTGACATTCGAGCGGTTCAAGGTTGATTTGGAAGAGTAATTTTCAATTTGGAAGCTTTAAGTTGGAAGAATTTATCAAGGTTTGACTTTTGGGTAAACAACCTCATAATCGAAATATAATGGTTTCAATAGATTCGTATGACATGGGCTTATGTTGGGATTTGAATTTGGAGGTTCATAGAAGGTTTTGGGGCTATTTGGAGAAGGTTGAAATTGAAGAATTAGAGAGTTCTTAAGTATGACCGAGAGTTGACTGTGATGTTATTGGGTTTTGATTGGTGTATCAGGACTTCGAATAGGTTCATTTAGTTGATTGGAACTTGTGTGTAAAGTTTTGTTATGACCCAAAATGTCTATGTGTGATTCAGACACGTTAGGCGAAGTTAGAATGTTTGAAAGCTAAGAGAAATATTTTGAACTTCGATTCATGGTTTTGATGTTATTTATGGTATTTTTAGAAATTGGATAAGTTTTTATTAGGTGTAAGGACTTGTTGGTATGATTTGACGGGGGCTCGGGTGTGTTTCATGATGGTCTTAGACCTTGTGGGATGAACTAGGTTTGTTGGTACTGGTGCATCTCTAACAACCTGACCGATTGTTTTGAGCATTTGCACTCAGTTCGGTGGTTTGAGGTCATGAATAACTCCATATAGTGTATTATGACTTGTGTGTATGGTCGGTTTTGATTTTTGAGTAGTTCGGTATTGACTTGGAAGAATGATTCTGAATTTAGAAGCTTTATGTGAGAAGGGTTGGCCAAGTTTGACTTTTGTGTATTTGACTTGGGATCGGAGTTTATATGTTTCCGTTAGGTCAGGATAGTGATATTTGACTTGGGTGTATGCCCGAATTTGTATTTGGATGTTTCTAAAAGGTTTTGGCTCTAATTGGCGAAGGTTAGCTACCTCCAACTCCCGGATCATGAAGTGGGTCCCACAATCGCGAAGGCTACACCTAAAGCAGAGATATAAAAGATCTTTTTCGGACTTTGAGTTCATTTTCCAAAATATGAGATTTGTTGCTCGGTTTTGGGCTATTTAGGAGGGGGGGGGTTCAGTACTTGGATTGGGGTAAGTATTTTTTACTCGGATTTGTTTATATTTCATGATTCCAACCTTGAATTTGGCGATTGATTGATGAATTGAATTGAAGAAATTGGGGATTTTAGTAAACTTTTCTAAAACATAAATTTATAATTTGAGGGTCGATTTGAAGTCTGATTTGGATAAAACACATATATTTGGACTCGTATTGTAATGGGTTTTTGGAATTTGTGAGTTTTGTCGGGTTCCGGGGTGCGGGCTCAGGGTTGACTTTTTTATTTATGATAGAGATCGATACTTTATTATTCAGAATCATTTCCTATGGCTTCTATTTATGATATTAAGTTATTTTGGAAAGATTCGAGCCGTCCGGAGGCTTTTTTTGTGCGGGAAGGGCTTCTTAGAGTATTTATTTGGATTATTTGAGATAAGTATCTTGCCTAACTTTTAGGGGGGGGGGAATTGCTCCTTAGGATATGGTCTAATTGCATTATTTGAATTATGCGGAACGACATGTTTATGAGGTGACGAGTGTGTACACGGGCGTATGTGTGGTAAATGACCGGATTAGACCTTAGGTTATTAATATGCCTTGAATTGGAATTTGTTTTTGCTTGAAGCATTTTTATTATTGTTCATTCCCCTTACCCTTATATTATTGTTATGATTCTTATACACATTGTTGTTGAGCCATGGGCTATATCTTGTTGTGACATTTGTATTGTTGTTATAGTGTTGTTGACGCATATGTGCACGTGTGGTGCGGCTGATTGTTGTGTTGTGATGAGATGGGCATGAGGCAGCATAAGGGTGGTGTGTATATTGATGCACATGCTGTAAGGCCCCGTAAAATTTTACTTAAAACCCAGGATTTGGTGGATTATAACTCGCCGCGGTTCATTTTGCGGTCGTAGAACTAATCTGCGGCCGCATAATCATTTCTTGGGCCTCATAACCCATCGCAGACCTAGCACAAAAATTTTTGGATGGAAGTTCTGCGGCGCATTATGCGACCGTAAAATAGGTCTGTAGACCGCAGAATAGGTTTGCGGACTGCAGAACGGTCACAGAGTGAGGCAGAAGTCCCCAGTTTTGGAGGGCCATTATGCGGTCCTTTTTTGCGGACCGCAGAAGCGTTATACGGTTGCATATGCGACCACTGATCTTCATCGGGGCTTTATTTTTTTTTAATTTTTGAACCCAAACCCATTCTTATAAAATAGTCTTAGGGATCATTTTAGATCTTTCAAACTTATATTTTAGAGAGAGGAAGGTAGTCTAGAGTGAGAGAGGGAATTTCTAAGTCACTTGTTAATCAATCTTTGCTCAAGCGTTGAAGAATTCTGTAAGGTCTTCAACCAAAAGGTAAGGTTCTAGCCCTAGCCTTCAATTTCGAGATTTGCTGAAAATAGGTAATAAGCCAAGCAATTCTTGGGTGTGGGAGTTGTTCATTATGCATGCATGTACTATCTAGGGTTGTGGAGAGATTGTTGAGCTCAATTGGGTTGATTTTGGGTAGTGAAATAGAGGAATCCACCATAGGAGGACCTTGTGATCTTAACGGCCACCTAGTGTTTGATAAAATGCTCAAATGAGCTAGAATCATGAACTCCTTCCTAATTCATGTTCAATGTTGTTGTGTATCTAGATAGATCAAAGTTGCTAGGATTATGGAATTGTATAGTGAATTAAGGAAAGCTCAACGTGAGGTATGTTGGTTAAACTCCTCTTTTAGAATTGAACCCCACAATGGCCTTGTAAGTCTAGTGTTGCTCATTATAAATTGATTATTCAAAATAAGCATTGTGTCAAAATAAATATGCGTTCAATATGTATTCCAAAGATTCTTGTTATGTTGAGTTACTGTTTGAGAATGAGGTTTAAGTATGGACCATGCGTTATTATGTTATGATTTAAAAATGTGATTATAATGAAAGCTATCATGTCAAATTGTATAAGAACTCCCATGTGCCTAAGACCCTAAATTGCTCAAATATGTGTTTAAAGTCTTAATTTGAAAGGCCTTGTTGTTGATAATCCATGATGGTATTTGAAAGTGAAAGAAGAGAACATGAAATATGATGTGAGGCCAACGTGCCATGAATGATTTTGCGTCATGGCCATTGGTGCCAATGAAATGAATGATATGCAAAAGATTACAAAATAAGTGGTAAATCCTTTTAATAGTAAATGCTTTGGGAGTATCGATTAGCAAACGAGGAAGGGTAGGTTGAAATAACCTAACCTCGAAACTACACATGCCGATGTAGGAGTGATTGTGGGGTAAATCCCCGTGTTAGTGTGATGAGATTGTTTCACCTTATATGGGATGAGATTGATGTGTTGAGCTGTTTCCCCTTATATGGGATGAGATTATTGCTAGCGAGATGTGATGTGATGTCGACCCACATGGCATTGTGGTGAGACGGCTTAGCCGATCGGGCTGAGATCGAACGTCATGCCAAAACATGTGGCGTATCGGTGCTAAAGATCTCCCAACTTAAAAAAGATTAGAACTTACTTCAAATTTGCCTTTCCCTAACTTGACACCTTGTTACTATTTGTTTGCCTTTCCCTAACTTGACACCTTGTTACTATTTGATTCTCTTATTGATTTCATCTTTCCTTCTCCGTTTGCTGTTACTCATTCTATTGAGAGGGTGTTTAGTTTTAATTACTAATACTATTCCATATGTACTAACGTCCCTTTTTGCCGGGGGCGCTGCTTCTTTAATGGATGCAAGTGGTTCTATAGCAGGTGGTATTGATCAGTGATAGAAGCACTCCCTCTCCTCAACTGACTTGGTGAGCCCCACTTCATTTCGGGGTCCTGTATCTCTTATCCTTTGTACATAGTGTTTGAGGTATAGCCAGTGCCTTGTTGCCGGCACTGTCGTACAGGGGCGGACCTACAGTAATATGTATGGGTTCCCGGAAACCCGTAGCTTTTGTCCAGACCCTGTATTTATATTAAGAAATCTATTGAATATATAACAATAATTAGATAGGAACCCAGTTGCAAGATGCATTTCGCTCCAGTGGTAAATCCTGGAACCCAAATGTGGCCCGCTTCCGATGCTTGATGATGCAAGTTTGAGTCCCCATAAGTTCTTTTTATTTTATCCTTTGGTTTTTGAGCAGTACATCCATGAAACAGTAAGGGTAACATCAAATATTACTCCCTCACTGTCAAGTTAGTACAACTTCTACTTTAGTCTATTTTTTAAATAATAATAATATATGACTAAAATGAACCTAAAAAGAAACAAACCAAATCAAAAAGTCCCCAAAAGTTACTTTGTCCCAAATACCCATATCTATTTTTTAAATAATAATAATATATGACTAAAGTGAACCTAAAAAGAAACAAAACAAATCAAAAAGTCCCCAAAAGTTACTTTGTTCCAAATACCCAAATCAAACATTGAAAAAAAGGAGTTAGGGTTTCAAATATCCGTTGTAGCTGCTGGTTCTTGTTCTTTCTTCTAATCTTCTTCAATTTTAGACTTCTGTTTTGTTGCCTATCAAAGACAAGCCAGTGATCCATTTCTGTTGTAGGTCCTCTCCCTCCTTCATCTTTTTTTTTAATAATTATTTTTCTCTTATATTATATTATATGAAATAATATCTCTTAACTTTTTACTGTAGGTTCGACCCTCAATTTTACTCTGTGATTCTATGAAAACCAATACACAATTTGATCTCTATTTCCAAATAATATTGACAATATATATGTTTTCTCGGTGGCAGGGAGTCACCATGGAAGATGTTTGTATCCAGATTCCTCAACTCAAAGTAAAAGTAGGAAAAAAACTCTCTAGTAGCTTGTTCTATTTACATATACTACACGGTACGTGTTTGGTGTTATAGTTTTTTCTGTTGAAACCAAGTGCAAACTGTAATATTTAATTTGTATCTTATGATTTGTAGGGCATTTTAGTGAGAGTCGATATGATCAAGAGATTTTTCAAGCCGCAAACCTCTTCAGGTTCTACTTCTAGTTCTACTTCGCTAAGCTCTACTTCATGTCCAATGTTATTTTTTAAATATACGCTGAATATTGATACTCATTCCTTAATTCCGTTATTATAATATATTGACTTAAAATTGCGGTAGGAACCCATACACTTTAATTCCTAGATCCGCCTCTGTTGTCGTAGCACTCATTTGTTTCTGTTAGAGGTTCCATAGACATAGTGTGGGTTGTATCTTATTTTGGTAAGGTTAAACTAAATTTGTTGTAATTGTATCATCTGTCCCACTTTAACTACAAATGTATAGTGTACTATTTGGGGACTTGTTAATAACGTAACTAATGGAAATGGACTAGTGTTATTCACGTGACCTCTTAATGTATAATTAATGATATAAATATATCTTCTCTTTATTCAAGGGCGAGTTGGGTATAAGGTATTGTACATGCTTGCTTGGCCGGGGTATCTCGGTTGAGAGCCGGTCGCGCTCCCCATGGTCGCGGCGTGACACATGCGGTGAGATAAGGGGGATTATGCGCGTGGTGCAAGTAAGGGGAAATACTTCATTGTGTTGCACACTCGGCGAGATAAGGGGTCTTATCTGCATGGTGCAAGTAAGGAGAGGTGCTTCATTGTGATGCACACATTGCGAGATAAGGGGGCTTATGTGCATGAAGCTATATTAGGAAATTGTTTTAATAATGTGAAGCTCACACAGCGTCATAAGGAGAGTGACCCTTGTTTTTATTCTTGTGTTGGAATGAATTTATTACTTCTTGTGTGTTTCATGCATTCTACATGATTTGTTGCATTGGTTCTGTAAGGCCCCGTGAAATTTTGACTAAAAGCCGGGGTTTCGTGATGCCGTGGTAGGCGTAGAGGATAATAATAGTAGTCAAGCTCACCGCGGTTCAGACCTTTTGGATTGAACAGTGCGCTGGGGAGTTGAAGGAAAATATTTTGCAGAAATTGGCATTTCTGCGGCCCATTATGCGGCCGCATAATCACTCTGCGAGCCGCAGAATGGCCGTAGAGTGAAGAAGCTATTTGGGCCATCTTGATGTCAATTTCGCGGCCATTATTCGACCGCATAACTATTTCGCGAGCCGCACATTTTTCGCACAATCAGCATTAGGATTTTTGAGGAGGGAGGTTCTGCGGCGCATTATGCGACCGCAGAACAGGTCTATAGGGCACATAACCACTGTAGACCCAAGCAGATTTTTCCAGTTTTTGGTACCAAATTGTGCGGCCGATATGCGGACCGCATATCCATTATGCGGTCGCATATGCGACCGCATACCCTATTCCGGAGCTTCATTTTTGGATTTTTATAACCCGACCCTACTTTGTTAAATAGACGATTTGTACCATTTTTTACCTAAAATCTGAGATTTTTAGAGTGAGAGAGTGATGTTCAACCTATTATCCATCAATTCTTGCTCGATCATTGAGTATTAACAAAGGAAATCTTCATCCTAAAGGTAAAAATCTATGTCCTAGCTCTTAATTTCGAAAATCTACAAAAAACAGGGGATAATTAGGAAGACAATTCTTGGGTGTGGAAGTTGTTATCTTGCATGTAAGTGTTATCAAATGACGTAGGAAGGTTGTGGGTTACAAATGGTAGAGAATGGGTTGGGGGATGATAGAATATTTCCTAAAAAGGGCCTTAAAAACATTAATGCACACCTAGCATTTGATAATGTGCTCAAATGAGCTAGAATCATGTCCATCTTCCTAATTTTGGTCCAAATTGTTATATTTCTAAAATAGATCGAAGCGCTAAGAATTCCAGAATGTTTTAAAGTTTAAAGAAAGCTCAATTGAGGTATGTTGGCTAAACCCCCTTCTTCTTACAATCGAATCCCATAGTGTTCATATAATTGGTGTAAGTCCCAAATTGATCATTATAGAATTGGCTATTCCTAATTTGGTTGTGTTGAAGGATGTATGTTCAATATTTATTCTAAATGATTCATCATGTCATCTTGCCATTTGAGGATGTGTTCAGAATTTGGAACATGTGTTAGAAATGTTAAGACTTCAAGTCTAGATCGAAATAAAGGCTATTATGCCAAATTGTATGAAAAGCCTCTATGTACCTAAGATTCCCAAATTACTCATATGTGAATTTAATGCCTTGAATAGGAAGCCTTATTGTTATTGATAATGATAATGATGTTTGAATGTGGAAAGGGGAAACCAAAATTATGAAATACGGGCAAGTATCAAGAATGACTTTATAATTATGGCCACTAGTGCCAATGAATTGAAAGGATGTGAAAAAAGTATGATGTGAGATGATTGATTGAAAAGGTAATGTCTCGGGTGAGACAGCCTAGCCGATCAAGACATAATCGGACTCCATGCCGCAAACATGGTGGTGACTGTGCTGGAAATTATGATGAAATTGTGGTTATGGTTGATGTCTCAAATGAGACAACCTACCTGATCGGGTCGTGATCGGACTCCGTGTAAGTATACGGTGGTATTGTGAAATTATGGTATATCGGCACTAAATATTCCCCAACCAAATAACATGGAAATTGACTTGAAAACTTATGTGATCTTTAACTTGATGTTTTAGTATTAATTGAAGCTCTTATTGAATTCTTGATTGCCCCCTCCCCTTGTATTATTATTTATTCTACTGAGATGGTGTTTAGTTTTACATACTAGTACTATTCGACGGTACTAACGTCCCTTTTGTCGGGGGCGCTGCATCTTTAAATGGATGCAGATGGTTCCATAGAAGGCAGTGTTGATCAATGATAGTAGTACATCCTCTTCCCATCATACTTGGTGAGCCCCACTTCATCCCGTGGTCATGTATTATATCTTTTGTCCCTATTATTATCATGTTTTGAGGTATAGCCGGGGCCTTGTTTCCGGCACTATCATAACACTTATTTGTAGCTTTTAGAGGCTCCGTAGACTAAATTGACTCAGAAAGCAATTAAGTTCCAATGGTTCGATTCTTGTGAAAGGAGCTTCCAGGAGTTGAAATCAAGATTGACTACGGCGCCGGTGTTGACCCTGTCAGAAGGTACAGATGGGTTTGTGGTATATTGCCATGCTTCAAGGATCGGTCTTGGGTGTGTATAAATGCAACATGGCATGGATATAACTTATGATTCTAGGCAACTCAAGAATCATGAAAAGAACTACCCAACACATGGCTTAAAACTTGCGGCGGTGGTTTTTGCATAAAATATTTGGCGTCATTATTGATATGGGGTCCATGTGGATGTATTCACGGATCACAAGAGTCTTCAATATATTTTCAAATAGAAGGATCTGAATCTGAGGCAGAGAAGATGGCTTGAGTTACTCAAGGATTATGACATCGATATTCTATATCACCCGGGGAAAGCCAATGTGGTGGCGGATGCTCTTAGCCGAAAATCTATGGGTAGTTTAGCTCACTTGGAGGCATGTCAGAGGCTGTTGGCCAGGGAGGTTCACCAGTTAGCTAGTTTGGGAGTTCGTCTTGCGGACTCTTGTAAAGGAGGTGTAATTGTGCAAAATAGGACTGAATCATTGCTTGCTGTGGAGATCAAAGAGAAGCAATACGGCAATCCATTGTTGGTACAATTGAAGAAGGGGATTCACAAACATAAAACTATGACTTTTACTCTTGGCACGGATGATGGTACACTAAGGTACCAAGGGCGGCTATGTGTTCTAAATGTAGATGGTCTTCGGGAAAGAATCATGACAAAGGCTCACACTTCTAGGTATTCCGTGCACCCAGATTCTACAAATATGTATCATGATCTCAAGGATGTCTATTGGTGGAATGACATGAAAAGGAATGTGGCGGACTTTGTGGCAAGGTGTCCGAATTGTCAGCAAATAAAGGCCGAGCACCAACGGCCTGGTGGGTTGGGACAGAACATAGAAATTCCAATGTAGAAGTGGAAAATGATTAATATGGATTTTGTGGTATGATTACCATGCACTCCACGCAAGTTTGACTCAATTTTGATGATTGTGGATCGACTCACGAAATCAGCACACTTCTGGCTAGTTAAATCTACCGACACAGCGGAACAGTATGCTCAGTTGTATATCAAGGAAATAGTCAGGTTGTATGGCACTCCAGTTTCTATCATTTCCGATTGAGTGGCTCAGCTCACGGAAAGGTTTAGGAAGAAATTTCAGCAAGGTTTAGGTACTCAGGTGAATCTTAGTACAACCTTCCATCCACAAACTAACGGGCAGGCAGAGCGGACTATTCAGACACTCGAGGATATGTTGCGTGCCTATGTTCTTGACTTCAAGGGTAGCTGGGATGATCATTTGCCACTCATAGAATTTGCTTAAACAACAGCTTCCATGCTAGTATTCAGATGGCACCATTTGAGGCGTTATATGGTAGGAGATGTAGATCTCTCATTGGGTGGCTCGATATTAGGGAAGCTGAGCTGATAGGACCAGACCTCATGCATCAGTCTATGGAAAAGTTTAAAATCATTAAGGAGCGGTTGAAAATTGCTCAGAGTCGTCAAAATTCCTATTTGGTTGTTCATCGCAAAGACTTAGAGTTCAAAGAAGATAATTCTTGAAGGTTTCCCCCATGAAGGGTATAATGCGGTTTGGAAAGAAAGGGAAATTGAGTACGAGGTATGTCGGGCCGTACAAAATCATTCAAAGGACTGGTCAGGTGGCATACAAGCTTGAGCTACCACCCGAGATATCATTAGTGCACCCGGTATTCCATGTGTATATGTTGAAGAAGGTAGTTGGAGATCCGTCAGCTATTATGCCGGTTGAGACCATTGAGGCTAATGAAGAACTGTCATATGAAAAAATTCTAGTTGCCATTATTGATCGGCAAGTCCGAAAGTTGAGAAATAAAGAAATTGCATCCGTGAAAGTACTATAGCGAAACCAATAGGTTGAATAGGCTACTTTGGAAGCCGAGGATGAAATGAAGAAAAAGTATCCTTATTTGTTTGAATAGCCATGTATTTATAAAGTTATGTTCTATGAAAACTCTAAGGGTTACCTCCTACGAATTATGTATCTTTTGTACAGTTGATGTTAAGGGTGCTCTGTTTCTGGTAATATATTGTTCAAGGGGCTCTCTGACAGGTGGATAGGGCTAGTTACAGGGAAAACTCTGGTGAAAGTTTTGGAAATTTAGGAAGTTAGTCAAATTTGGGGCTGCTGTTGTGTGGTATAAAAACAGAGTTGCATTAAATGCTAATAGTGAACCTTGACCCTCATTCGAGGACGAATGATCTTAAGTGGGGGAAAATGTAAGGCCCCGTTAAAGGTTTCCTAAAAATCCGGGTTCCGTGATGCCGGGGTAGGCGTAGAGGTTAATAATAGTAGTCAAGCTCGCCGCGGTTCGGACTTTTTGGATTGAACAGTGCTCTGGGGAGTTGAAGGAAAATATTTTGCAGAAATAGGCATTTATGCAGCCCATTATGCGACCGCATAATCACTCTGTGGGCCGCAGAATGGCTGCAGAGTGAACAAGCTACTTGGGCCATCTTGATGCCAATTTTGTGGCCATTATGCGACCGCATAACCATTTTGCGGGCCACACTTTTGTCGCACAATCAGGCTTCGAATTTTTGTTGAGGGAGATTCTACGGCACATTATGCGACCGCAGAACAGGTCTGCGGGCCGCATAACCAATGCAGACCCAGGCAGATATTTCCAGTTTTTTTCACCAAATTGTGCGGCCGATATGCGGACCGCATATCCATTCTGTGGTCGCATATGCGACTACATACCCTATTCCGGAGCTTCATTTTTGAGTTTTTATAACCCAACCCTACTTCGTTAAATAGATGATTTGTACCATTTTTGAGCTAAAATCTAACATTTTTTGAGCGAGAGAGTGCCCTAGAGTGAGAGAGTGATTTTCAGCCTATTATCCATCAATTTTTGCTCAAGCATTGAGGATTAACAAAGAAAGTCTTCATCCTAAAGGTAAGAATCTATGTCCTAGGTCTCAATTTCGAAAATATACAAAAAAGAATAGGATAATTAGAAAGATAATTCTTGGGTGTGGGAGTTGTTATCTTGCATGCATATGTTACCAAATGATGTAGGAAGGTTGTTTATTAAAAATGGCAGAGAATGGGTTGAGGGATGATACAATCTTTCCTAAAAGGGCCTTAAAAACATTAATGCACACCTAGTGTTTGATAATGTGCTCAAATAAGCTAGAATTATTAACATTTTCCTAATTTTGGTCCAACTTGTTATATTTCTAAAATAGATTAAACTGCTAAGAATTCCGAAACGTTTTAAAGTTTAAAGGAAGCTCAATTGAGGTATGTTGGCTAAACCCCCCTTCTTCTTAGAATCGAATCCCACGGTGTTCATGTAATTGGTGTAAGTCTCAAATTGATCATTATAGAATTGGCTTTCCCTATTGTGTTTGTGTTGAAGGATGTATGTTCAATATTTATTCTAAATGCTTCATCATGTCATCTTGTCATTTGAGGATGTGTTCAAAATGTGGAACATGTGTTAGAAATGTTAAGACTTCAAGACTAGATCGAAATAAAGATTGTTATGCCAAATTGTATGAAAAGCCTCTATATACCTAAGATTTCCAAATTGCTCATATGTGAATTTAATGTCTTAAATGGGAAGCGTTATTGTTGTTGATAATGAGAATGATGTTTGAATGTGGAAAGGGAAAGCTGGAATTATGAAATACGGCCAAGTGTAAAAAATGACTTTATAATTTTGGCCACTAGTGCCAATGAATTGAAATAATGTGAAAGAAATATGATGTGAGATGATTGATTGAAAAGGTAATGTCTCGGGTGAGACGACCTAGCCGATCGGGCTGTGATCGGACGCCATGCCGCACACATGGTGGTGATTGTGCTAGAAATTATGATAAAATTGTGGTTATGGTTAATGTCTCAAATGAGACAATTTAGCCGATCGGGTCGTGATCGGACTCCGTGTAAGAATACGGTGGTATTGTGAAATTATGGTATATCGGCACTAAATATCCCCCAACCAAATAGCGTGGAAATCGACTTGAAAACTTATGTGATCTTTAACTTGATGTTTTAGTATTAATTGAAGCTCTTATTGAATTCTTGATTGCCCCCCCCCCCCCCCCCCGTATTATTATTTATTCTATTGAGATGGTGTTTAGTTTTACATACTATTACTATTCGACGGTACTAACGTCCCTTTTGCCGGGGGCGCTGCATCTTTAAATGGATGCAGATGGTTCCATAGAAGGCAGTGTTGATCAATGATAGTAGTACATCCTCTTCCCATCATACTTGGTGAGCCCCACTTCTTCCCGCAGTCATGTATTATATCTTTTGTCCCTATTATTATCATATTTTGAGGTATAGCCGAGGCCTTATTTCCGGCACTATCATAACACTCATTTGTATCTTTTAGAGGCTCCGTAGACTAAATTGACTCAGAAAGCAATTAAGTTCCAATGGTTCGATTTTTGTGAAAGGAGCTTTCAGGAGTTGAAATCAAGATTGACTACGGCGCTGGTGTTGACCCTGCTAGAGGGTACAAATGGGTTTGTGGTATATTGCGATGCTTTAAGGATCGGGCTTGGGTATGTATAAATGCAACATGGCAAGGATATAACTTATGATTCTATGCAACTCAAGAATCATGAAAAGAACTACCCAACACATGACTTAAAACTTGCGGCGGTGGTTTTTGCATAAAATATTTGGCGTCATTATTTGTATGGGGTCCATGTGGATGTATTCACGGATCACAAGAGTCTTCAATATATTTTCAAATAGAAGGATCTGAATCTGAGGCAGAGAAGATGGCTTGAGTTACTCAAGGATTATGACATCGATATTCTATATCACCCGGGGAAAGCCAATGTGGTGGCGGATGCTCTTAGCCGAAAATCTATGGGTAGTTTGGCTCACTTGGAGGCATGTCAGAGGCCGTTGGATAGGGAGGTTCACTAGTTAGCTAGTTTGGGAGTTCGTCTTGCGGACTCTAGTAAAGGAGTTGTAATTGTGCAAAATAGGTTTGAATCATTGCTTGTTGTGGAGATCAAAGAGAAGCAATACGGCGATCCATTGTTGGTACAATTGAATAAGGGGATTCACAAACATAAAACTATGACTTTTACTCTTGGCACGGATGATGGTACACTAAGGTACCAAGGGCAGCTATGCATTCTAAATGTAGATGGTCTTCGGGAAAGAATCATGACCGAGGCTCACACTTCTAGGTATTTCATGCAGCCAGGTTCTACAAAGATGTATCATGATCTCAAGGAAGTCTATTGGTGGAATGACATGAAAAGGAATGTGTCGGACTTTGTGGCAAGGTGTCCGAATTGTCAGCAAATAAAGGCCGAGCACCAACGGCCTTGTGGGTTGGCGCAGAACATAGAAATTCCAATGTGGAAGTGGAAAATGATTAATATGGATTTTGTGGTAGGATTACCATGCACTCCACGCAAGTTTGACTCAATTTTGATGATTGTGGATCGACTCACGAAATCAGCACACTTCTTGCTAGTTAAATCTACCGACACAGCAGAACATTATGCTCAGTTGTATATCAAGGAAATAGTTAGGTTGTATGGCACTCCAGTTTCTATCATTTCCGATTGAGTGGCTCAGTTCACGGAAAGGTTTTGGAAGAAATTTCAGCAAAGTTTAGGCTCTCAGGTGAATCTTAGTACAGCCTTCCATCCACAAACTAACGGGCAGGCAGAGCGAACTATTCAGACACTCGAGGATATGTTGCGTGCTTGTGTTCTTGACTTCAAGGGTAGCTGGGATGATCATTTGCCACTCATAGAATTTGCTTACAACAACAGCTTCCATGCTAGTATTCAGATGGCACCATTTGAGGCGTTATATGGTAGGAGATGTAGATCTCTCATTGGGTGGTTTGATATTGGGGAAGCTGAGCTGATAGGACCAGACCTCGTGCACCAGTCTATGGAAAAGTTCAAAATCATTAAGGAGCGGTTGAAAACTACTCAGAGTCGTCAAAATTCCTATTCAGATGTTCGTCGCAAAGACTTAGAGTTCAAAGAAGATGATTGGGTATTCTTGAAGGTTTCCCCCATGAAGGGTATAATGCGGTTTGGAAGGAAAGGAAAATTGAGTCCGAGGTATGTCGGGCCGTAAAATATCATTCAAAGGATTGGTCAGGTGGCATACAAGCTTGAGCAACCACCCGAGATGTTATTAGTGCACCCGGTATTCCATATGTATATGTTGAAGAAGGTAGTTGGAGATCCGTCAGCTATTATGCCGGTTGAGACCATTGAGGTTAATGAAGAACTGTCATATGAAGAAATTCTAGTTGCCATTATTGATCGGCAAGTCCGAAAGTTGAGAAATAAAGAAATTGCATCCGTAAAAGTACTATAGCAAAACCAATAGGTTGAATAGGCTACTTTGGAAGCCGAGGATGAAATGAAGAAAAAGTATCCTTATTTGTTTGAATAGCCATGTATTTATAAAGTTATGTTCTATGAAAACTCTAAGGGTTACCTCCTACGAATTATGTATCTTTTGTACAGTTGATGTTAAGGGTGCTCTGTTTCTGGTAATATATTGTTCAAGGGGCTCTCTGACAGGTGGATAGGGCTAGTTACAGGGAAAACTCTGGCGAAATTTTTGGAAATTTAGGAAGTTAGTCAAATTTGGGGCTGCTGTTGTGTGGTATAAAAATGGAGTTGCATAAAATGCTAATAGTGAACCTTGACCCTCATTCGAGGACGAATGATCTTAAGTGGGGGAGGATGTAAGGCCCCGTTAAAGGTTTCCTAAAAACCCGGGTTCCGTGATGCCGGGGTAGGCGTAGAGGTTAATAATAGTAGTCAAGCTCGCCGCGGTTCGGACTTTTTGTATTCATGATCTCCCTATTGTCTAATTAATGAATATATGTCACCTCTTTTTCCATGAGTGAGTTTGGGGTAGAAAGTGTCTAGCAGGCTTGCTCGGCCGGGTTCACTCGGTTGAGCGCCGGTCGCGCTCCCCGAGTTTGGGGCGTGAATGGTTCCTTTGTGCTAATCTGTGTCTCTATTATTACTTGATGACTTGGTTGCCAAGATGCTTTGACCTACGTGGAATTGTTATCTCATATTCTATTGAGTTGTTGGTAACATATTGGACTAAAGTAAATAGAAAATTGTTAGCATTCTTTACCTTATTTGAATTCTTGATAAAAATCTCTTGAACATGTTATTGGTTGATGGTAGGCTATAATCTTGTATTTTAGTCACTTATTGCACTCTAATTCACTGCACTTTATTCTTGTTTGAGCCTTAATTGGTAGTGTTTTGCACTTATTATGTGTTTTATACCTTGTATGAGTGAGTCCGAGCTATGTAGCTGTTATGGAACGAATTCAAGCTATTTGGAGCTTTGAAGTCTGAGTAAAACCCTAAGGGATTAAGCCGGGATCGTGTTCGGGGGTCGAGGACCAAGTTTGGACGTCAAAATGCAAGCACAATCCGTACTTTGAGAATTTCCTACTACCGCGGTGCGTGAGGCGGTGCGTTGGGAACCGTGGCTATAAAAAACTTGCTACCTGATAGATTTTAAGCTCTCTGGATTTCACCACTAATTCCCCGCATGGTGCGTCGCCCCATGCGGTGCGCGGCTGTGCAATGTTTACATAGTGAAAATCCTATTTCGGCTAGGAGAAGGTGGTTTTGTCTAGGCCCGACCCTACTTGGTATAAATAAATGGAAAACATTATTCTCTGGACTTTTGACATACTTTGGACTGAAGGAAGCTAAGGAGGAGTTGGAGGACCAAAAGCACAAGGATTTCATCATTCCTTCCTCACTCAAGACCCGAGTTTGGATTGAATTTATGTTTTCCTATACTTTAATTATATTTGTGATGAATTTCTCTATATCTATGGAGTAGTTCTCTTTAGGGTTTGATGGATTTGGTGTATTGATGATTGTTTGTGGATTGTAACTCTATATTTATGTATTGAAGCGTTTTTGGATGGTTTAATCGTTGCATATATATTCACTTGTTCATGTAATCGAGGGAGGCATAACTTGTGATATCTTTACATTATATTGTTGTTTGAGTTCATTAATTCTTCTTAGTAATCAAAAGAGGCTAGTTGAATAATTGATTAAACCTAGTTAGGAGGATAATCGAGAGAGGTTCTCCTAAAGACCAATCCACTACGCATCCTTGCATATCTTCACGTGCTTAAATTGGTTCATTTCGCAAGGTTGAGACTTAATCGAGAGATGATTTTTTGCTGAGCATGTGAACTAATAATTGAGTGAATTCGAGAGACTCACTTGAACCTTAGAAGTGAATTATCTAGAGTTAGATCCCGAATAATTATCTTGTACCTATCCTATCAAAACCCTATCTTCTCTCATTGATAATCTTCTTTGCTTATTTGTTGTTTCGGTTGTCATTAGTCAATAGCTTTAGATTCTTAGTAAATTTTAGTTATTAATCATATAAATCTCAATTGTTGATTCTCCTAGATAGAAACTAAGTTAGAAACTACGAGAATACTATTTAAATCATTTCCGTGTGGATACAATATTATAGTATACTATATTTGATTAGCGAGCATAATCTAAGTGTGTGTTTTGAGCTCGTCAAATTTTGGCATCGTTGCCAGGGATTGGCAATCAATAGTGTTTGAAATAGTTTGTAGTGCTAATTCAGGAATTTTTCTTTTTATTTTATTTTATTTTTCTCTTTTTATGTTTGGTGTTCATTGACTGTGCGCAGGTTACAGGTTTAGATTGGTGCATGACTCGAGCTTCTGCGAAAGAAGTGCTACCATACGAGCCATAGATAGAAAAACTACTGCGACAACTGAGGAAGGAAAGATATCTCACTGAGACATCAAAAAAGGTTAGGCAATCCTCAACCAAAGAAACTATGGCTGGAAACGGTGATGATAATGTAGATTTGGCTGCGAGGGAGGCAGCATAACAACCAGAAAAAGTTGCACAGGATGCTGAGGAAGCATCTATTAGAGATGCACGGATTATCTATGAAGAAGAGAAGGGTCGGAGAATTGTACAGAATCAACCCTTGGCTACAGACCAGTTCGAAAATATAGCTCCCATGCCTGGGAGACCACTGGGTGACTATGCTAGACGGGTCTACAATCTAGGCTTATCAAGTGTTAGACCACCTTCAATTGCAGCTAACAATTTTAAGTTGAAGTAAGGGTTGCTTCAAACCCTTCAGAATTGCTGTGTATTCAGAGGGAAGATGAACGAAGATCCAAATACACATCTGATGGACTTCGAGGCATTAGCTAAAACGGGCAAGTTTAGAAGAGAAATCCATAACTTATGACAGAAAGAGACTGAAACTGTTTTTGAAGCATGGGAGAGGTTTAAGGAGATAGTTAGAAAGTGTCAACATAGTGGAATTGAACTTTGGATGCAACACCAGGACTTTTGGGATGGATTGACACCATCCTCGCGTAGAACATTGAGTAATGCAGCTGGAGGCCCTTTGATGAAGAAGATTCCAGAGGATATAGTTACAATTCTGGATGAGTCATCTGAAGATGCAAATCAGTGGACCTCTGAGAGTGCTGAAAGAAAAAGATCAACTGATGTTCACCAAGTAGATGCTAATACATCTGTGCAGGTACATCTTGATGCTATGGCTAAGGAAATACGAAAGCGGACCTTAGCCTCGATACAAAATGAGCGTCACACAGTTTGTGATATATGTGGAAGAGGACAACCTACTCATGAGTATCAAGCTTCAACTGAGGAAGTGAATGTTGTGGGAAACTACAATTTTAATGCAATGGGTCAGAGGCTCCCCGATTTTTCATGGAGCTCACCTGGAGGTACTGCGAATGCTTGGCAACAAAATAACTCTAGACCTTCGGGACAAGGAGCTCCAGCATTCCAAAATCAGCAGAGGCAGCAATATCAGCCTCAACAGCCCATTCGGCTTGGTCTGGAGTATCTAATCAAGGCCTTCATTATAAAGACTGATGAGAGGTTGGACGCCCATGGAGCAGCTATCAAAGAACTGGCACTGGGTTTTGAAACCTGGAGAGACAGGTTGGGCAACTTGCAACAATATTATCTGAGAGGATTCCAGGAGCTCTCCCTGCTGATACTGAGAGAAATCCCAATGAAATAGTGAATGATGTAACCTTGAGAAGTGGGCAAGTATTGAATGATCTTACCCCGATCCAAAATAATGTGAAACTAGAAAAAGAAAGTGAGGAGCAGCTGAAGAATGATGTTGATAAAAAGAACAAGGGTCAGATAAAAGTTGAGAATAAGAAGAAGGGAGAAACTTCAAGAAGGGAGGAACATGATGAGAGCAAGCTTATGCCTGCGCTACCTTTTCCCCAAAAGCTATATAGAGAAAAGCTGGACAAGCAGTTTGGGAGATTTCGTGATGTGCTGAAACAGGGTCATGTAAACATACCATTCACATAATTGCTCTTACAAATGCCTGCTTATGCCAAATTCTTGAAGGAGATCCTTACAAAGAAGAGGAAGATAGAAGAGACCTCAGTAGTCAAGCTCACTGAGCATTGCAGTGTGATATTTCAAAACAATCTCCCATAAAAGTGTGGAGATCCAGGGAGTTTTACTATACCTTGCCTTGTAGGAACTATTCATTATGATAAATCATTATGTGATTCTGGTGCCTCAATTAATTTAATGCCTCTATCTATTTACAGGATACTGGAGAAGGAGATTGGAGAGATAAGGTCTGCACCAATATCGTTGCAGCTGGCAGACCAAACGACTTTAATACCCGAGGGGATAGTGGAAGATGTGTTAGTTCGGGTGGATAAGTTCGTATTTTTTGTGGATTTTATAGGAGGTCCCCCTCATCCTAGGAAGACCATTCATAGTAACGGGTAGATCTATATTAGATATACACTAGAAAAAACTCATGCTTAGAGTGGGTGAGGAGACTGTGACTTTTGAGATGAATGTATCAAAGGGGGCACAAAAGCGAAAACCAACTGCGAGTGTTGAGTGGAATATGAAGGGCTCGAAAGAGAAGGCTGCAGTGAGCGAGAAAGATTAGTGTGGGGTGTACCCAAACAAGGTCGAGAAGAAGTTGTCTGCATGGATGTGTGCATTAGTTCGGGCCCGAGGAAGGGAGCCCGAATTTGACTCAGACCACGACTAGATATTCAGGGAAGTTTCCTTTACTTTATGCTTTTTAATTGTGTGTCATAGGGACATGCCACAACTTAAAGTGTGGGGTGCAGATATTTGTATGTATGTGTGTGTATTATTTTTCTGTTTGTTAGTTATAGTAGTTAGAGATAGAAAAAAATAACATAAAAGTTTTAAATTTTTCAATTTTTCCCGACAATGGATATCATCGACAGGTTTCTTGAGGGATTAAAGTCGAATGGAAAAAGACAAAAAGATTTTCATTTGTAGGTAGTGTAGTAATTTCCCCTTGATTTTTCTTTGTGTCGCGGTTCTTTTCCAAGGGTTTTGTTTTGAACCGGGAATAGTTAGTTTTTTTTTTGTCAAGAGTAGAAAACCTTGTGCTGTGATTTGAATTGAAAAAAATATATCTTGACTTTATTATACCTTGAGAATAGTAAGTGCTTTAGTTTTGATGCTTAGGCTCAGTTTTTTACTCTTGTATAAGTACCTTGAATTGTATGATCTTAACTTTGCTTAACTACTTTGACTAGAGTGTTGTGATACTCCAATTCAGAGTGAGTTATGTGACATGCATGTATGAGGTCTTGTGTTATTCTATGCATTACATTTGATGTCTAGAACTTGCCCCGTGTGTTTGCAAAGCGAAAATAGTAGTTTTATTCAGTATTGAAAGTGATATATGCATTTCTTTGTTGAGCCAAATATATGCTTTTACCCACCTAATTGTTATGTTTCTTAGTTAACCCCTTTGATCCTGCAATCCTATTTCTTTGGCAACCATATTACAAGCCCTACCCAATTTTTTGAATTGGCAATCTATTCGAACCTTATGCCTCTCGTGAGCACTTGAATTTGTTATGACCTTTGTAAAAGTTGAAGTGTGGGTGGCTGGTTTGGCTTTTGAGTGGAACTATTGAAATAAAGAGAAATGTGCATTTTTTTGAAAAGGTAAGATCCACTTGAATTGAAAAAAAAAAAGAAAAAAAATAAGTGTATGATTGTGAAAATATATTCCTTGATAGTGGTAACTTGATGTATTTGTGCATAAAGAAGTAGGGAGTTAATGTATATTGAAGTGAAGGTGGAGTTACGGTTTGACATAAGTGTGGGATTTTGAATGGTTAATTGTATATATTAAAGTGCTTAGGGAGGTGTAGTCACTCTTATATCTAAATGTGTCTTACACATCCTACAGCCTACATTACAACCAACTAATGTCCTACTTGAAACTTGACTGAATGAACTCAATTACTAGAGTGGTACACTACGGGCAAGCCTATGGTACGTCTTTTGTGGCATATGAATGTTGCTTCTGAGAGTGAGTGAATTCTTTCTATCTTGAGTTCCTAATTATTCTTAAATTTCATTTCATATGGAACTACTCTCTATTGTTGTGTGAGGGAACTTGATTCATAAAGGAAAGGTAATGTTGTTGACCTCTATGTTAGAGTAAGTGAGCAGGTTGTGATAATTCCATGGCACGTTTGAGTCAAATCTTGAGGCAAGGATGTTATGGTATTGTACTTAATCTGTTTTAAATATTCTTGGTGTGATGGGTTATTAGAATCGTTGAAAAAAGATCGTGTCTATATGAAGTATAGTTTTATTGTTCGAGGACGAGCAATTGTTTAAGTATGGGGTGTTGATGGTAGGCTATAATCTTGTGTTTTAGTCACTTATTGCACTCTAATTCACTACACTTTATTCGTGTTTGAGCCTTAATTGGTAGTGTTTTGCACTTATTGTGTGTTTATACCTTGTAGGAGTGATTTCGAGCCCTGTAGATGTTGTGGAACTAATTCGAGCTATTTGGAGCTTTGATGTTTGAGTAAAAAACCAAGGGATTAAGCCGGGATCGTGTTCAAGGTTCGAGAACCAAGTCTGGATGTCAAAACGCAAGCAAAATCCGTACTTTGAGAAATTCTCACTATCGTGGCACGTGGGGCACCATGGCTGTACAAAACTTGCTTCCTGACAGATGTTGAGCTCTCTGGATTTCCCCACTAATTCCCCGCATGGCACGTCCCTCCATGCGGTGCGCCTGTGCAATTTTTACAGAGTGAAAATCCTATTTCGGCTAGGAGAAGGTGGTTTCATTTGGGGCCAACCCTACTTGGTATAAATACATGGAAAACGTTATTTTCTTGACTTTTGACATACTTTGGACCTAAGGAAGCTAAGGAAGAGTTGGAGGAGCAAAAGCACAATGATTTCATCATTCCTTCCTCACTCAAGACCCGAGTTTGGATTGAATTTATGTTTTCCTATACTTTAATTATATTTGTGATAAATTACTCCATATCTATGGAGTACTTCTCTTTAGGGTTTGATGGATTTGGTGTATTGATGATTGTTTGTGGATTGTAAGTCTAGTTTTATGTATAGAAGCATTTTTGGATGATTTAATCGTTGCATCTATATTCACTTGTTCATGTAATCGAGAGAGGCATAACTTGTGATATCTTTGCATTATATTGTTGGTTGAGTTCATTAATTCTTCTTAGTAATTGAAAGAGGCTAGTTGAATCATTGATTAAACCTAGTTAGGAGGATAATCAAGAGAGGTTCTCCTAAAGACCAATCTACTACGCATTCTTGCATATCTTCACGTGCTTAAATTGGTTCATCTCGCGAGGTTGAGACTTAATCGAGAGAGGAGTTTTTACTGAGCGTGTGAACTAATAATTGAGTGAATTTGAGAGACTCACTTGAACCTTAAAAGTGAATTATCTATAGTTAGATCCCGAACAATTATCTTGCACCTATCCTATCAAAACCCTATCTTCTCCCATTGATAATCTTCTTTGCTTATTCCTTATTTTGGTTTTCATTAGTCAATAGCTTTTGATTATTAGTAAATTTTAGTTATTAATCATATAAATCTTAATTATTGATTCTCCTGGATAGCGACCAAGCTAGAAACTACAAGAATACTGTTTAAATCCAATCCCTTTGGATACGATATTATACTATGCTATATTTGATTAGCGAGCATAATTTAAGTGTGTGTTTCGAGCTTGTCATTGGTAACTTACGTAGGTATGATATACGTAGTAGTGTGAGGTCTTTGCCATACCAGTGTGACTTATATTGTTGCATGAGGTCTTTGGCATGCAAGTGTGACTTATGTTGTGGCACGAGGTATTTGTTGTGCGAGGGTGATTGATAGTGGGGGCACAAGGTGCCATATATGTGTGATTAAATGTGACGACTTATCGTCGAGACATGAACTTTATTTATTCTAAATTTCTATCACTTATTCCAATGAGATTCAATTATTTCCTTATGTTATTATTCATGTTGTCAGTCTTTAACATTTTGTACATGATATTTTTACTAGTGCGTGTTTTGAATTAAACCTTGTCACTACTCCACCGAGGTTAGTATTGATACTTACTGGGTACCGATCGTGGTGTGCTCATACTACACTTATGTATATTTTTGTGCTGATCCAGGTGTTGGAGGTAGCAGACCCAGGTTGCGAGAGCTTCCTTGATTGCAAGGATTCAAGGTAGAGATATTTTGTTTGTCGTAATACCTTGGAGTCCTTTCCTTACATTTATACTATCAATTCTCTATCCGAATAGTATTGTATTTTTGAGATATTTTTCATGTATTCAGTTAGGGTTCGTGACTCTGTACTACCAGTCTTGGGGGATTTGTTGTTATTTTTATTGTGTTGGCTTGTATCACCTTTATTTTCATATTTATATTAAACTCAGCTTCATAATTTCATGTCTTATTGGTTTAATTGTTGTAAATAATCGACTTACCTAATTTTAGAGAATAGGTGCCATCATTATTCTTAAGGTGGGATTTTGGATTGTGACAAGTTGGTATCAGAGTTCTAAGTGCATAGGTTCTACTTTTCATGAGCAAGTGTCTAAGTAGAGTCTTGCGTATCGGTATAATGATGTCCATACCTATCTCCAAGAGGCCACAAGATATGTAGGAAATGTCCCATCTTTCCTTCTTTATCGTGCGATATTGATTTAGCTTGAAGCGTGTCTCTTTGACCATCCACTCTTACATTCTGTTGAGAATTCGGTGTCGAATGTACATCGACGGATTGTGATGTTATGGATGGGGTGTAAGGTATGTCCTCCGTGTTATAGGGATAGGCCAGTCTAGAAGACTTGACGCCAGGTTTAGATCGCAGTTTGGACTAGGTCGTTTCAGTTGCGTGAGTATGTGCTTTCAGACTCATATGTCTGGTAGTGCCCATGAAAGTAGGACTGATGGCTCGGTGGGTGGTTAGATAGCTATATGATGAGTATATGTGACTGCAGAATGTGTTTAGATGGTTTGGATCTGCTGAGAAAAATTTTTGCTTGGGATATTAAAGGATTATGGATTATTGATTTTTGTCTTGATATGTTGTACAATCTCGAGTATAAGCATGTTGAATGATTTTATTATGTTGTTCATTCGAGGAATGAAATAGGTTCTTATGTCTTGTTGACGAGTTTAGATTCGGAAAGATTAATGGATTGCATTGTGGTTGTGACCATCATACTGTGAACAACTAATTTTTGACCACACCCGAATTTTATATTATTTTAGTGTAAATATTTCTTTAAGGTCTAATCTTAATATTTTAAACTTTTATCTTACTCTTAATAGGTTTTAGTTTTAAAAAAAAAATTAATTAAAAACAAATCTACAAAAATATTCACATGCTTGTAGTACAAATTTTATTTCCATTTGTAAAGAGAAAAAGAAAATTTACAAAAATAAATGGTTTCTTTTAATAAGAATTTGAATAAGCTGTGGTATTTGTTTTAGTGTAATTAAATTATATATATATATATATATATATATATATATATATATATATATATATATATAGTCAGACATAGTTAATTAATATTTTTGTATAAATATTTTAATTGAATTTTAGTTCTAAAAGAAAACAAAAAAAGAAAAAAAAAGAAAGAAGAAGAAGCAATTAAGTTCACGTAACTTTGCCAAAAGTTTAGTAAAAAATTTTAACTTAAAAGAGATTCCACTCACCCCATGACTCTCACATACACCTCCATATTCACCTAATTTGCTCTCACAAAGATAAAAATATAACTAACTCCCTAATTCCCTTCCCCTTCACGTCAATCTACTCCAGCCCACACCTCACGTCTCAATTCTTTCCTGAACCTCAATCCCACATCTTCACTTCAACTCCTTGGCACAAGACTGGATAACGACCATTGTTCTTCTTTATAAAAGGAAAAACTCAAAAAGAAAGAGAGGGGCAAGATTTTGAAAAGAAAAAAAAAACTTTGAACATAAGAAACAAAACGAGATTGATAGAAAAAGACAAGAGGAGGAGATCAGAAGTATTCCTGCAGTAAAAAAAAAGGTTTTATTTTGAAAGAGCTGTACTTTAGTTTTCTTTTTAGAATTCCTTTATCTTTCACAAGATCACTTCTCTCTATGAATCATTCGAACAAGTTGAAGAAGTTTTGACGTCGAGGTTTTCGTTCGAGGTTGCTGAAGAGTTAACATCTTTTAACTTTGGAAATCAGTAGATTGTATCTATTTATCTATTGTGAAATCTGCGCAAAAAGGTAATATTCAATCTCCTTGTTAGTTCAATAATAATGTCATGATTTAAATATGAACGTGTGTTAATCTCACTACTAGAAATTCGGTAAAAACCGACCAACGTTGGTCGGTAATGGCAAAAAACGACCAAAACGCGACCATTTACGTGTGGGCGGTATTTTTATGGTCGGAAAGGAATACCGACCAAAGTTGGTCGGAAATTACCGACCAAAGTTGGTCGGAAATTACCGACCAACTTTGGTCGGTCAATTAAATTTAAAAAAAAATATTGCAAAAAAAACCGACCAAAGTTGGTCGGTATTTTAATTATGTAATAAAAAGATTCACCATTTGGGAATTTTAATTATGTAAAAAAAAATTCACCATCTGGGAATCGAACTGGGGTTTGTACTGTGGCAGGATATTATTCTACCACTAGACCATTTGTATATTTTATTTTAAGACTGTCTTTTATTTGATTTATACTCTTTAATTGTATTTTCGCACGAAAATAACCGACCAAAGTTGGTCGGTTTTATTAAAAAATAAAATTACCGATCAAAGTTGGTCGGTTTTTTTAAATGACCCGCCGAATTAACCGACCAATTTTGGTCGGTTTTTTTAATATTAAATTTTATTTATATTAATTGAAAAACCGACCAAAGTTGGTCGGTTTCTTGAAACATAAATTTCGCGGGACTCAAAAATAGTTTCCCGCATTTTTACGCCAAAGAAAACCGACCAAAGTTGGTCGGTTTCGTAAAAAAAAAATATTTTTAAAAACCGACCAAAGTTGGTCGGTCGACTTTGGTCGGTTTTTGCCGAATTTCTAGTAGTGTCTTTATATTAATTTTCTTAAAAGTTTGCTGAATACAAATGTGAGTTTGTTCTTGTTTGATATCGGATTTACCGTCATCTATCTCTATAATTCAATGTATATAGTGTTATTAAAATATATCTCTAGTCTTGGTTGATTCAAATCATCTTCGAAGTTTAGTCCATAAATATGTCATGAATAGATCTACGCTTGAACACTTGGTTTAATTAATCCTTGAAGTCATATTTCTCTTAATTTGGGCAGTCATTCTTGTAAATAGGCCATAAATTATAATAAATGTTTTAAGATTATGATAGGTTTTTCTCTATTAAGTTTTTGTTGTTTTCTTGGAATATACGTTCACAAATGTTTAACTATTTGCCCATGAAAAGTAAAAGTTTTTCAAGTGTTGGTGTTAGTAGAAATACTTTAAAGAAAATCTCGTTAGTTGTATCAAATTTTTCAAGTTTTTTTACTTACTGTAAATTATTTTAATACAATGTTAGCTGGCGATAAACATGGACTTTATCACGGGTTTACCTCGTTCTAATCATAAGTTCGATTCCATATGGGTGATAGTCGATAGGCTCACGAAATCAGCTCACTTCCTACCGGTCAGATCTACATATACAGCAGAAGATTATGCAAAGTTATATATTAAGGAGATAGTGCGGCTACACGGAGTACCAATTTCTATTATATCTGACCGTGGGGCTCAGTTTACAGCACATTTTTGGAGGTCATTTCAGAGAGGTCTAGGGACTCAAGTGAATCTCAGCACAGCTTTTCATCTACAGACTGATGGACAAGCCGAGCGCACAATTCAGACGCTCGAGGATATGTTACGAGTATGTGTGTTGGATTTTAAAAGAAGTTGGGATGAACATCTACCTCTTGTCGAGTTTGCATATAATAACAGTTACCACTCCAGTATTCAGATGGCTCCGTATGAGGCTTTGTATGGGCGTAAGTGCAGATCTCCTATAGGGTGGTTTGATGTTGGGGAATCTGGGTTATATGGGCCAGACCTGGTTCAACAGGCCATAGAGAAAGTAAAGCTTATCCGGGAGCGACTGTTGACAGCTCAGAGTCGTCAGAAGTCATATTCTGACATGCGGCGACGAGACTTAGAGTTCAGGATTAATGACTGGGTATTCTTAAAGGTATCACCTATGAAGGGCGTGATAAGGTTTGGCAAGAAAGGCAAGCTTAGCCCACGGTATATTGGGCCTTATAGGATCATTCGGAGAGTGGGCCAAGTAGCTTATGAGTTAGAGTTGCCCTCAGAATTGGAGTCTGTCCATCCGATTTTTCACGTATCTATGCTACGGAAGTGTATTGGCGATCCTACCCGAGTGGTGCCCACGGATGATGTACAGATTACAGAGGACTTGTCATACGAGGAAATTCCAGTTGCCATCCTAGACCAACAAATCCGCAATCTATGAAATAAGGAGGTAGCTTCCGTAAAGGTTTTATGGAGGAGCAAGAATGTAGAAGAGATGACGTGGGAATCAGAGGAAGAAATGAAGTCTAAATACCCCCACATATTTCAAACTGAAGATATGGCTCGAGATGGGATGCTAAAACACAGCTCTATTCAGGCTAGCAGGTCAGCAGGTAAGCTTTTATTTTTCACTTTTAGTATTTATGATTTACGGTTGGTGAGGCAAAGTGTTGCTATTTATAAACATTGGCCATCTGTGGCATGCATAGTATGTTTTCTGGCTACGTACAGGTTGGTTTTAACCTAGTGTACGAAGGATACTCTGGCAAAAGTTTCCAAAGTCTCTAAGAGTAAACATTCGAGGACGAATGTTTCCAAGGGGGAATGATGTTACACCCTATATTTTCGTACATAAAAATGCATCGTAAGCAAACTAATGTAGGACCAAAAATGAGATAATATTTAAAAGTATATAAATTAATTTAATCATGTTACCTCTGAGGTTACAAATATTGAAGATCATGAACAACAAGTACAAAGAGGGTTGGACGGTTCAGAAGATAAAGCAATTGAAGAAAATAATGTTTCGTCGAAAGTCGACAAGTTGGGAATATTATAACATATACCTTTGGGGTGAGACTAGGGTGCTTAACATGATAAGGAGATTATGTTATGATTTATATTAGTCGTATGACATCCGTGTGTTATGTTTTGAAGTCAAGAGAGTTGTGGAACAAAAGTCGATGAAAGTCATCACAAGTTACATTCATAAGTTTTACTGAAACTTTGGGTCAAATGTAACTGCAATTTTCTCCCAATATACTTAGAGTTATGGGGTGTTCCACCCATCAAATTAAAGATCTATGAGTCTATTTTCCAACGCATTAAACTGTTTGTCAATACGACATTGGAGTAGAAAGATATGGGCATTTGTGCGATACTGCACAAGCTGCTAGGTGACAAGTAGGTGTGTCACCTACTTGCTTAAATGAGAGCCCAAAAAAATAGGCCATTTCGGGTCGTCCAAAGAGGCCTTTTAAGGGCCTATTTTCTTCATATATTAGACTTAAAATAGAGCATAATAACCAGACATAAGCTCTGCAAAGAATCCTCCCAAAAATTTCCCACAAACCCTAATTGATTTTCTCTCCCTTTCAAGTTCCAATTGGAGGTAAAACCTAGAGTTTGAAGAACCAAGATAAGAGCTGAGTTATCCAAAAAATAAGGTGATCTTACTTCTCTCTTTCATCCAATTTTTCTTCTGTAAATTCATGATAAGTCGTTCTATACTTGTAAGAACTCACGAGACGGTGATCGGAAGCCGTGAGTTCGAGTTATTCACTTGTAGCGGACTGTTTTGTGGACTGTTTTGTGTTGCTGTTGGGCTGCGTGTTTTACTACTATTTTGTGGAGTTTTTGAGGAGGAAGGGGGTTTATAAACACCATATAAATGTAGGTTGGTTGGCTGGTCATTCGTCATAACATTTTCGGGTCGTTTGACACTACTACAGTGGTCGTTTTGTGTACGAAGAGATTGGGGTGTGTTGGGCTGTTTTATAGTATTTGATGGTGTATATAGGGCTGGAAAATGATGTATATATGTTGTTATTGTTCTGTTCTTGTATTTTTGGTGTTATCTTGAATTTGGAGGAAGTAAGGATTATAGGGGAGATGCTGCCCGTTTTAATACAAAATAGGTTTGTCGTTCGTTGTGCGATAGTTGTACCTTTCGTAACTTAACGATAGTATTATTATCATTCTTGTAGATTAAGGTGCGAAGAGGTGAGTTCAACTTGGTGATTGGAAAGATTGTGATAAGGTATGTTAAGGCTAAGCCTTCCTTCATTTTGGCATGATCTCGCAGCTACATGTGTTAGTAATGAGACAAAAAGAGAAGTTCATATTCATGAATTTATTCACACTATTCTAGTCTCATAAGTTACAATATTATTCCTTATCGAGACTCTATATTAAATTTTAGTATTGTCTTCTTCCAGTCAAGAGAGCAGCAAGCCTATATATACAGTATTACAGTATTTTCATTACCATCGAGCTATAATCGATGGGCAAGCCCCTATTGGGCAACCTCTGATCAGATGGAAAGTTATATACCAAGCCTACTGTGGCCGAGCGCCTATGAGCGAGCCCAGCATGGTCGAGATACATAGCCTAGTATGGCCGAGCGCCTATGAGCGAGCCTACTATGGCAGAGCAGTTATATATACCGGGCCTTATAAGGCCGTGCAATTATATTACTTACTATATTGAAGGAGTTGAGTCAGTATCAGCAGGTAAGTATATCTCCAGATCATCTTTGACTCCCAGTTACTTCCAGTTATTATATTATCAGTTCAGTTTCGATTTTCAGTTATGTTATTGCCTTACATACTCGGTACATTATTTCGTACTGACGTCCCTTTTCCGGGGACGCTGCATTTCATGTATGCAGGTTCAGATAGATAGACGAGTAGATCTCCTCAGTAGGTGTTTCCCGAGTGCAGCCGGATCGGTAAGCTCCACGTCTTTCGGAGTTGCCAGGTCTAGAGTGTTGTGTACATCTTATGTATATCTGTATATATATTATGGGTAGGTCGGGGCCCTGTTCCGATCATAGTACATCTATCAGTAGAGGCTTGTAGACATATCCTGTTGGTTAGTGCAGTATGTTGGGTTTGTAGGCCTGGTATGTATAATTTGGTGGTTTGTCAGCTGTAGTAGCTATGACGGCCTTTTCAGCCTAGCTTTATATTGATGTTTAGTTAGCGCTAGTTTCCATTCAGTTTTACATTTTGCTTCGCAAATTGTCTTGCAAGGTGGCCCCATGGCGTACCAAATTGCGACTAAGGGGCTATAAACGCATAATGTCATACTTTGGCCATAGGGCCAGCTTGCAAGACAATTTGTGAAGCAAAATATAAAACTGAATGGATACTAGCGCTAACTAAACATCAATATAAAGCTAGGCTGAAAAGGCCGTCATAGCTACTACAGCTGACAAACCACCAAATTATACATACCAGGCCTACAAACCCAACATACTGCATTAACCAACAGGATATGTCTACAAGCCTCTACTGATATATGTACTATGATCGGAACAGGGCCCCGACCTACCCATAACATATATACAGATATACATAAGATGTACACAAAACTCTAGACCTGGCAACTCCGGAAGACGTGGAGCTTACCGATCAGGCTAAACTCGGGAAACACCTACTGAGGAGGTCTACCTGTCTGTCTGTCTGAACTTGCACGCATGAAATGCAGTGCCCCCAGAAAAGGGATGTACGAAATAATGTACCAAGTATGTAAGGCAATAAAATAACTGAAATCTAAAACTGAACTGATAATATGATAACTGAAATTAACTGGGAGTCAAAGATGATCTGGAGATATACTTACCTGCTGATAGTGACTAAACTCCTTCAATATAGTAAGTAAAATAAATGTCCGGCCCTATAAGGCTCGGTACGTGTAACTGCTCGGCCGTAGTAGGCTCGCTCATAGGCGCTCGGCCATACTGGGCTCTGTACCTCGGCCATCCTGGGCTCGCTCATAGGCGCTCGGCCACAGTAGGCTCGGTATATATAACTTACCATCTGATCAGAGGTTGCCCAATAGGGGCCTGCCCATCGATTATAGCTCGATGGTAATGAAAATACTATAATACTGTATATATAGGCTCTCTTCTCTCTTGACTGGAACAAGACAATACTCAATTGAAAATGAAGTCCCGATAAGGAAGAATACTGTAACTTATGAAACTAGGAAATGTACATAAATTCTGGAATATGAATTTCTCTTTATGCCTCGTTATCAAACTCATGTAGCTACGAGATCATGCCAAAATGAAGGAAGGGCTTAGCCTTAACATACCTTATCACAATCTTTCCAATCACCAAGTTGAACTCACCTCTTTGCACCTTAATCTACAAGAATGATAATAATACTATCGTTAAGTTACGAAAGGTACAACTATCGCACAACGAACGACAAACTTATTTTGTATTAAAACGGGCAGCATCTCCCCTATAATCCTTACTTCCTCCAAATTCAAGATAACACCAACAATACAAGAACAGAACAATAACAACATATATACACCATTTTTCAGCCCTATATACGCCATCAAATACTACAAAACAGCCCAACACACCCCAATCTCTTCATACACAAAACGACCACCGTAGTAGTGTCAAACGACCCGGAAATGTTATGACGAACGACCAGCCAACCACCCTAAATTTATATGGTGTTTCTACACCCCCTTCCTCCTCCAAAACTCCACAAAACAGTAGTAAAACACGCAGCCCAACAGCAACACAAAACAGTCCACAAAACAGTCCGCTACAAGTGAATAATTCGAACTCACGGCTTCCGATCACCGTCCCGTGAGTTCTTACAAGTATAGAATGACTTGCCATGAATTAATAGAAGAAAAAATGGATGAAAGAGAGCAGTAAACTCACCTTATTTGTTGGATAACTCAGCTCCTATATTGGTTCTTCAAACTTTAGGTTTTACCTCTAATTAGAACTTGAAAGGGAGAGAAAATCAATTAGGGTTTGTGGGAAATTTTTGGGAGGATTCTTTGCAGAGCTTATGTCTGGTTATTATGCTCTATTTTAAGTCTAATATATGAAGAAAATGGGCCTTTAAAAGGCCTCTTTGGACGACCCGAAATGGCCCATTTTTGGGCTTTCATTTAAGCAAGTAGGTGACACACCTACTTGTCACCTAGCAGCTTGCGCAATATCGCAAAAATGCCCATATCTCTCTACTCCGATGTCGTATTGACAAACGGTTTAATGCGTTGGAAAATAGACTCATAGATCTTTAATTTTATGGGTGGAACACCCCATAACTCTAAGTATATTGGGAGAAAATTGCAGTTACATTTGACCTAAAGTTTCAATAAAACTTATGAATGTAACTTGTGATGACTTTCATCGACTTCTGTTCCACAACTCGCTTGACTTCAAAACATAACACACGGATGTCATACGACTAATATAAATCATAACATAATCTCCTTATCATGTTAATCACCCTAATATCACCCCAAAGGTACATGTTATAACATTCCCAACTTGTCGACTTTCGACGAAACATTATTTTATTCAATTGCTTTAGCTTCTGAACTGTCCAACCCTCTTTGTACTTATTGTTCATGATCTTCAATATTTGTAACCTCAGAGGTAACATGATTAACTTACTTTATATACTTTTAAGTATTATCTCATTTTTGGTCCTACATTAGTTTGCTTACGACGCATTTTTACGTACGAAAATATAGGGTGTAACATCACTCCCCCTTGGGAACATTCGTCCTCGAATGTTTACTCTTAGAGACTCTGGAAAATTTTGCCAGAGTATCCTTCGTACACTAGGTTAAAACCAATCTGCACGCAGTCAGAAAACATAATATGCATGCCACACATGGCCAATCTTTATAAATAGCAGCAATTTGCCTCACTGACCGTAAATCATAAATATTGAAAGTGAAAAATAAAAGCTTACCTGATGACCTGCTAGCCTACATAGAGCTATGTTGTAGCGTCCCATCTCGAACCATATCTTCAGTTTGAAATAGGTGGGGGTATTTAGACTTCATTTCTCCCTCCGATTCCCACGTCATCTCTTCTACATTCTTGTTCCTCCATAAAACCTTCACGGAAGCTACCTCCTTATTTCGTAGCTTGTGGATTTGTCGGTCTAGGATGGCAACTGGAATTTCCTCGTATGACAAGTCCTCGGTAATCTGTACATCATCCGTGGGCACCACTCGGGTAGGATCGCCAATGCACTTCCGTATCATAGATACGTGAAAAACCGGATGGACAGACTCCAATTCTGAGGGCAACTCTAACTCATAAGCTACTTGGCCCACTCTCCGAATGATCCTATAAGGCCCAATATACCGTGGGCTAAGCTTGCCTTTTTTCCAAACCTCATCACGCCCTTCATAGGTGATACCTTTAAGAATACCCAGTCATTAATCCTGAACTCTAAGTCTCATCGCCGCACGTCAGAATATGACTTCTGATGACTCTGAGCTGTCAACAGTCGCTCTCGGATAAGCTTTACTTTCTCTATGGCCTGTTGAACCAGGTCTGGCCCATATAACCCAGATTCCCCAACATCAAACCACCCTATAGGAGATCTGCACTTACGCCCATACAAAGCCTCATACGGAGCCATCTGAATACTGGAGTGGTAACTGTTATTATATGCAAACTCGACAAGAGGTAGATGTTCATCCCAACTTCTTTTAAAATCCAACACACATACTCGTAACATATCCTCGAGCGTCTGAATTGTGCGCTCGGCTTGTCCATCAGTCTGTGGATGAAAAGCTGTGCTGAGATTCACCTGAGTCCCTAGACCTCTCTGAAATGACCTCCAAAAATGTGCTGTAAACTGAGCCCCACGGTCAGATATAATAGAAACTGGTACTCCGTGTAGCCGCACTATCTCCTTAATATATAACTTTGCATAATCTTCTGCTGTATATGTAGATCTGACCGGTAGGAAGTGAGCTGATTTCGTGAGCCTATCGACTATCACCCATATGGAATCGAACTTACGATTAGAATGAGGTAAACCCGTGATAAAGTCCATGTTTATCGCCTCCCATTTCCATGTCGGGATCTCTATAGTCTGCATTAGCCCTCCAGGCTTCTGGTGCTCTATCTTCATTTGCTGGCAACTAGTACATTGGGTGACAAACTCAGCAATGTTCTTCTTCATATCATTCCACCAGTACACATCCTTAATGTCATGATACATCTTCGTCGATCCAGGATGAATGGAATACCATGAATAATGTGCCTCTGACATAATCTTGGCTCGTAGCCCTGCTACATCTGGAACACACAAACGACCCATGTATCTGAGAACCCCCTCTCCCTTGAGCTTTAACAATGGCTTCTTATGCTGCGGAATTCGTTCTCTCAACTCGACCAACTCTGGGTCCTCGTACTGCCTTTCCTTGACTTTAGCTATGAGGGATGATTTTGCAGTGTTTTGGAGTACAACTCCACCATCCTCAGAATCTATTAACCGAACCCCCAACGAAGCCAATTGATGAATCTCTCTAGCTAATTGTCTTTTCTCGGGCTCTACATGTGCTAAGCTACCCATAGATCGGTGACTTAAGGCATCTGCTACAACATTAGCTTTCCCTGGATGGTAGAGAATGTTAACATCGTAATCTTTCAATAACTCAAGCCATCGCCTCTGTCGCAAATTCAACTCTTTCTGCTTGAAAATATATTGTAGGCTTTTATGATCAGTAAATACATCAACATGAACACCATATAAATAATGCCGCCATATCTTAAGTGCATGGACAACCGCAGCTAACTCGAGGTCGTGGGTCGGATAATTCCTCTCGTGCTTCCTCAACTGCCTTGAAGCATACGAATTACCTTCCCATGTTGCATCAGGACACATCCTAACCCGACACCTGATGCATCACAATACACGGCATAACCCTCTAGACCCTCTGGAAGTTTTAGAACTGGAGCTGAGGTCAACCTGTTCTTAAGCTCTTGGAAACTCCGCTCACAAGCCTCTGTCCATTGAAACTTAGTTTCTTTCTGTGTCAACTTCGTCAATGGTGCCGAAAGGGAAGAAAAACCCTCTACAAACCTCCGATAGTATCCTGCTAAGCCTAGAAAGCTACGAACCTCTGTCGGAGTGGTAGGTCTAGGCCAAGATTTCACAGCCTCAATCTTCTGAGTGTCCACCTTTATACCTTCATCTGATACAATATGCCCCAAGAATGCTACAGACTTCAACCAGAACTCACATTTAGAAAACTTAGCATACAACTTACGATCACGGAGGGTTTAGAGTACCGCTCGCAGGTGGTCCGCATGCTCATCCTCTGAACGGGAATAAACCAGAATATCATCAATAAATACTATCACGAACAGATCTAAAAATGGTCGGAATAGGCTATTCATCAAGTCCATAAATACAGCGGGTGCATTAGTCAACCCGAAGGACATGACAAGGAACTCGAAGTGGCCATATCGGGTCCTGAAGGCTGTCTTCGGAATATCTTTTTCCCGAACTCTGACTTGGTGGTACCCCGACCTCAAATCTATCTTTGAAAAGCATCTAGCCCCCTGCAACTGATCAAACAAGTCATCGATCCTTGGAAGTGGATACTTATTCTTAATAGTTACCTTGTTCAGCTGCCTATAATCGATACACATCCTCAGCGAGCCATCTTTCTTCCGCACAAATAGTACTGGTGCACCCCAAGGTGAGGTACTGGGCCTAATGTAACCTTTCTCCAACAAATCTTTTAATTGCTCCTTCAACTCCTTCAATTCGCCAGGTGCCATTCTATACGGAGGGACGGATATTGGTTGAGTTCCTGGAAGCAAATCGATGCTACAATCAATCTCTCGCTCTGGAGGAATAACTGGAAGCTCATCTGGAAACACATTTGCATACTCTTTGACTACGGGAATAGACTGAAGTGTAGGTATCTCAGCATCTGCATCTCTAACTCGCACAATATGATAAATGCACCCTTTTGCGATCATTTTCCTCGCCTTCAGATAGGAAATAAACCTACCTCTGGGTGTTGGTGTATTACCTACCCATTCAAGGACTGGCTCACCCGGAAAATGAAATCTGGCTGCCTTTGCTCGGCAATCAACTGTGGCATAGCAAGCTGCCAACCAGTCCATGCCCATGATAGCATCAAAATCCATCATCTCTAGCTCAACTAGGTCAGCTGAGGTCTGACGACTACAAATTGTCACCGTACAACCTCGGTAAACCCGTCTAGCAATAATCGATTCTCCAACCGGTGTAGATACCGCAAAAGGATCACTTAGTATTTCAGGCACTATACCAAACTTCCTCGCGACAAATGGGGTAATATACGATAAAGTAGATCCTGGGTCTATCAAAGCATAAGCATCGTGAGAGCAAATGGTTAATATACCTGTCACAACGTCTGGTGAAGACTCCTGGTCCTGTCGACCCGCTAAAGCATAGATACGGTTCTGATTACCACCTGAACTGGAACCTCTACCTCTGCCTCGACCTCTACCAGCCGAAGACTGAGACTCGCGCCCTGAAGGATGCACGGACATAGATGATCCTGTTGCTGAACTCGCTGGTTGTGCCATTCCCCCAGAATCTCTATTTGGGCAATCTCGCATCATATGCCCCGGACGCCCACATGTATAACAAGCATCAGAACCTGCTCGGCATTGGCCCAAGTGTCCTCTACCACAGATGTCACACCGTGGAGGAAATGACCATGTCTGCACAGAACCTCGCTGTCGCTGCAAACCCGATGCCCGTGAGCTCTCACCTGGTCCTGACTGAGTATAGCGGTCACACCTGTAACCCTGTAACTGAGGTGGCGGAGGCCTAGGTGGCCGTCCAAAGTACCGGGCCCTATAACTACCCTGAGATTGCTCCTGAGACCTGGGAAATCTCATCCTCTTACGTTGCCCTTGCTCACCCCTCTCTGTACCCTGCTGCCGACGCCTACCCCTTTCTATATTCTGGGCGAATGCCTGAATCCGGGAGATATCCATACTATCCTGCAATGCAGCGGTGGCACATGCCTCGGTTCACTCTGGGGCTAACCCTGCTATAAACCTGTGAATCCTGTCCCGCATAGTAGCAACTATGGATGGTGCATATCTGGCCAATGAGTCAAAATGGAGACTATACTCTCAAACACTCATATTACCCTGCTTAAGGGCTAGAAACTGATCGACTCGAGCCTGTCGTATCTCCCGTGGTAAGTACTGGTCAAGGAAGGCATCTGAAAAATTCTCCCAAATAGCTGGAGGTGCATCACGTCCCCTGGACCTCTCCCATCCCTCGTACCAAAGGATGGCTATATCTCGGAGTCAAAAAGATGCTAGCTCAACTGCCTCTTTCTCCGTGGCATGCATAACACGAAAGATCCTGTGAAGCTGATCTATGAAATCCTGTGGGTCCTCCCTCTGTCCCCGTGAACTCTGGGGGACTCAAAGCAATAAACTCTAGGACCCTTGAACTCCCAGACCCCTCAGAAGTTCCTGCACTAGCTGATGCCCTAGCCTGTTGCTGGGTAGCTACCAACTGTGTCAACAAATGCACCGCACTCCTCAAGTCCTAATCTGATGGAAGTGGAGGGGGAACTGGATGTGCGGTTTCCCTAGGAATCTCCGTAGTTGGTGGAGGAGCCGGTAATGGCTGAGTAGGGGTCTCACCTTGAGCCTCAGACTGGGCCCCATCTACTGGGGGTACCCTGCTGGTCCCCTCACCTACTACTGTATCTCTCCTCTGGCTAGCCGTAGTCTTCCTAGTCACCGTCATCTGTGCATGCAAACACCAACACATAAGTTTAATTCAAATTTCCTATAACTCAGTTCTATAGCACGATTTAGATTTCAAAGAAGGGTAACCAACCCCTAAATGCCCTGTAGTTCCCTGCTTATATAATGTGGTGCACAACACATCTATAAACAAGACCCTACTAGACACGGCTTGTAGACTCCCTAGGACAGAACTGCTCTGATACCAAGTTTGTCATGCCCCAAACCTAGGAGCGAGACAAGCGCCCGGTGCCTCACCTAACCTGGCGTACCAAATTGCGACTAAGGGGCTCTGAACACATAATGTCATACTTTGGCCATGGGGCCAGCTTGCAAGACAATTTGTGAAGCAAAATATAAAACTGAATGGATACTAGCGCTAACTAAACATCAATATAAAGCTAGGCTGAAAAGGCCGTCATAGCTACTACAGCTGACAAACCACCAAATTATACATACCAGGCCTACAAACCCAACATACTGCACTAACCAATAGGATATGTCTACAAGCCTCTACTGATAGATGTACTATGATCGGAACAGGGCCCCGACCTACCCATAACATATATACAGATATACATAAGATGTACAAGAAACTCTAGACCTGGCAACTCCGAAAGACGTGGAGCTTATCGATCAGGCTAAACTCGGGAAACACCTACTGAGGAGGTCTACCCGTCTGTCTGTCTGAACTTGCACGCATGAAATGCAGTGCCCCCAGAAAAGGGACGTCAGTACAAAATAATATACCGAGTATGTAAGCCAATAAAATAACTGAAATCTAAAACTGAACTTATAATATGATAACTGAAATTAACGGGGAGTCAAAGATGATCTGGAGATATACTTACCTGTTGATAGTGACTAAACTCCTTCAATATAGTAAGTAAAATAAATGTCCAGCCCTATAAGGCTCGGTACGTGTAACTGCTCGGCCGTAGTAGGCTCGCTCATAGGCGCTCGGCCATATTGGGCTCTGTACCTCGGCCATCCTGGGCTCGCTCATAGGCGCTCGGCCACAGTAGACTCGGTATATATAACTTACCATCTGATCAGAGGTTGCCCAATAGGGGCCTGCCCATCGATTATAGCTCGATGGTAATGAAAATACTATAATACTGTATATATAGGCTCTCTTCTCTCTTGACTGGAACAAGACAATACTCAATTGAAAATGAAGTCCCGATAAGGAAGAATACTGTAACTTATGAAACTAGGAAATGTACATAAATTCTGGAATATGAATTTCTCTTTATGCCTCGTTATCAAACTCGTATAATTACAAGATCATGCCAAAATGAAGGAAGGGCTTAGCCTTAACATACCTTATCACAATCTTTCCAATCACCAAGTTGAACTCACCTCTTTGCACCTTAATCTACAAGAATGATAAAAATACTATCGTTAAGTTATGAAAGGTACAACTATCGCACAATGAACGACAAACTTATTTTGTATTAAAACGGGCAGCATCTCCCCTATAATCCTTACTTCCTCCAAATTCAAGATAACACCAACAATACAAGAACAGAACAATAACAACATATATACACCATTTTTCAGCCCTATATACGCCATCAAATACTACAAAACAGCCCAACACACCCCAATCTCTTCATACTCAAAACGACCACCGTAGTAGTGTCAAACGACCCGGAAATGTTATGACGAACGACCAGCCAACTACCCTAAATTTATATGGTGTTTCTACATCCCCTTCCTCCTCCAAAACTCCCCAAAACAGTAGTAAAACACGCAGCCCAACAGCAACACAAAACAGTCCACAAAACAGTCCGCTACAAGTGAATAATTCGAACTCACGGCTTCCGATCACCGTCCCGTGAGTTCTTACAAGTATAGAATGACTTGCCATGAATTAATGGAAGAAAAAATGGATGAAAGAGAGCAGTAAACTCACCTTATTTGTTGGATAACTCAGCTCCTATATTGGTTCTTCAAACTTTAGGTTTTACCTCTAATTAGAACTTGAAAGGGAGAGAAAATCAATTAGGGTTTGTGGGAAATTTTTGGGAGGATTCTTTGCAGAGCTTATGTCTGGTTATTATGCTCTATTTTAAGTCTAATATATGAAGAAAATGGGCCTTTAAAAGGCCTCTTTGGACGACCCGAAATGGCCCATTTTTGGGCTTTCATTTAAGCAAGTAGGTGACACACCTACTTGTCACCTAGCAGCTTGCGCAATATCGCAAAAATGCCCATATCTCTCTACTCCGATGTCGTATTGACAAACGGTTTAATGAGTTGGAAAATAGACTCATAGATCTTTATTTTTATGGGTGGAACACCCCATAACCCTAAGTATATTGGGAGAAAATTGCAGTTACATTTGACCGAAAGTTTCAATAAAACTTATGAATGTAACTTGTGATGACTTTCATCGACTTTTGTTCCACAACTCGCTTGACTTTAAAACATAACACACGGATGTCATACGACTAATATAAATCTTAACATAATCTCCTTATCATGTTAATCACCCTAGTATCACCCTAAAGGTACATGTTATAACATTCCCAACTTGTCGACTTTCGACGAAACATTGTTTTATTCAATTGCTTTAGCTTCTGAACTGTCCAACCCTCTTTGTACTTGTTGTTCATGATCTTTAATATTTGTAACCTCAGAGGGAACATGATTAACTTACTTTATATACTTTTAAGTATTATCTCATTTTTGGTCCTACATTAGTTTGCTTACGACGCATTTTTACGTACGAAAATATAGGGTGTAACACGCTAGTTTCCATTCAGTTTTACATTTTGCTTCGCAAATTGTCTTGCAAGGTGGCCCCATGGCCAAAGTATGACATTATGTGTTCAGAGTCCCTTAGTCGTAATTTGGTACGCCAGGTTAGGTGAGGCACCGGGTGCTTGTCTCGCTCCTAGGTTCGGGGCGTGACATACAAATAGCCCCCAAACCAATTCCGATCATCCCCAAACATGTAAGCAACCTTCCAAAAGCCCATAGTAATTGATACATAACTCATAACATCAGCTATCCAATTCTTATCATATATTCAGAGTCCGCGATCAAGGAATAGTCTATCTACGTGAACACTCAGTCTCTAAACCTCAAGAATACCATAATCTCCATATCGATCCTAACTCCCCGACTTAAATAATTGATACATCACTCATACACATCCATCTTACAAAAAATACTCACATAGGTCTTTTGCGCCACATAGCAAAACCTAAACCACAACAGCCCAAAACCAAGCGATCACTGTAACACTAGTCAAGCATTTTTAAGTCAAAACACAATGCGCCTCCTAAATTGTACATTCTACTCTGGGGACATCTAATAGTGCTAGAATTCTCTTAAACACCTGAAATCGTCCATGCCTTCAAGAACTCATGACCTTCCCTTCGAAGCTAAACCACAATTGTTGCACCCTATTTTGCATGAGTCAAAACAAGATTCAACTAGTGGTTTCCCTGTTGATGATAAAAGAGAATCGCCATCTAATATTTAAAGGTATAGTAGGATACCTATTCAAATATTAAATTATTGACCTATTAGTCCGCTAATCAGTGAGATTTGGGTAAGGGTTCTTATTCTTCCAAGAAAAAGATGTTAGGCACCCCCTAGAATCTATCTAAGGTAGCTCCATAGGACTTAAACTAGGTTTAGGAAATTAAATGTCTATATTCTACTTAGTTAGTGCTTAAAAGTGTATAGTGTACCCTATGTCATGTTTAAAACCTATCATTTTGAAAGGAAGATAGTATATGCATTTTGAAGAGAGAGTATAGGTTTCACCTATAAAAGCCTTGAAAAGTGTTTATATTTATGTGATTGAAAGAACTTTTGAATGTAGTTTTTTAAAGTTTTATTTGTAAATTTTGCAAGTATGACTGAGTTTAAAATACTTTACTTTAAACAATAATATAACTATTTGTGTAACCTTAGTAAAATGGAGGCTATTAGAGAAATGAGTTTAGATATACCTTGAAGACTGATTTTCGAATCTTGTATCAAGTTAGAAGAAAGATTATTGAAGTGATCCTTGATTGCAATTGTGTCCGTTTTGTTTGTAGAAAACATGACATCAAAATCGTTTTCTAATTTTTGGCTTTTAAGAAAAAAAGTGCATGCTTCTCAAATCTGCCTTAATTTTCAAAGAGCTTCATGAAAACAGTTAGTATGAGTGAAAAGCGAAAAATGTATAGTAGAAGTAACTAAGCATGTTGAAGTTATTTAACTACTGAATAGATAATACCTCTTTTAATTTTACCTATTGTTTTTAGCTTGCCTAGGTTTCTAAAGAATCAAAGAATAATAAAGGAGAAGACATTCACTCAATATCGTGTGTGTTATATACACATAGAAATAACAACATATTTATGTAAAATCAATGAAGGAAAGGGAATTGGACTCATGGTTTGGGCCTGAATAATGTTAGGCCTAGCGGACACGAACAACGACAACAACTTCAATGATTTCAGACTCAAGGGTTGGAACATGGGCCCGAGTTCTTGAGAACTCAGCAGACTCAGTTCGGTTACATGTACAAAAAATAAAGGCAGACATTAGTGACAAGGACCAACATAACATTTAAATGCAGATAAGATCAATGTAAGGCCCAAATGAAACTATAACAAATGCTTGCGATCAAGAATGCAATAGAATTAATGTAATGTCGAAATAGAGTAAAGAAAATTATAGTGAAGCCTTTATTTCATTTAACACTTACCCTAAAGAGATTAATAAATGTCAATGATTAAGAGCTTAATGTAAAATTCTATTCATGGCCAAGACATCCTTTGGATCACTAGTACTTCAGAGTTCACAAGGGTCTCATGGACCCCGAGCAGTGCTTGTGTCAGGGAGGGTATCTCAACTACAAATTAAATCTTACTCCTAAATACCCCTAACCACTCACACTTACTCTTCCCTATAGGTTTAAATGCTAATGAGGCATACACTGTAATTTTCAAGGTTGAAGCATGCACACTTCTAATATAAACTATACTATTACGAGATTACAAATTTCATCACTGAGACTACAATCCAAACACCAGTATGTGGTGCCCTGTTAACACTTTAAACATGCTAAAAAACACTCAGAGAAACCAATTACATGTGCAAACAAAGGAATAGAACAACAACAGGTTATTTTAGAAGTCCAAACAATTAAGTCTTGTAACTTAAGGAGTAGAGAAGATACATGTACATTAGCCTTACTAATCCTACTAACAGATTTAGACTTACAGAAGTTCTTAGTTGCAGTCACAATACCTTAGCTTTTACAAACTTAGTAAAGGTCCACACATAGATTGAACCTTAATTTCTTACTAGGTATATGAATTAACAACTTCATTCAGAATCCCTGAAGAGTATTGACAAGGAGTATCTATGCGAGTAGATTGAGTTTAACTTAAGAAGGTGATCACTTTCTCCTTAAAGGGTCCCTAATCTCATGTTCAAACTAGGTTCATTAAGAGTTAAGGTTACACTTAAGGAAGGGCAAGTAAACATCAGAGGTTTTTCTTAAGTACACAAATGAGTCACAGTTAACTTATGCAAGCTTAGAAAGGTGCAGTTCCCCTTATGTAACCATACAACATAAGCCAAGCAAAAGACTATTTCAAAACATGAATAAGTGCAGAACGCTTAGAAGATATACAAACACACACATGAGACATACTTAAAGAGTGCAAGACTACAATATGGTAGAGTATCAAATATTATAGGATCAAACCAACAGGCTAATTACAGGAGTTCAGAATAATGGATTGTTTCATATTAAGTATGCACAGTTCTAGTAGTAGGATAGTGAGTCCACTTAAATAGGTTCAGTAGATCAGTCCAAACATAATGAAGTTCTAGTTTCAGATGTGTTAGCAGTATGGCATAACCAAGAGAGGTTGCACAGACATAACTGCTACCAAGCTCTTAAGGACAATCGAGGTCACTATCACGACCCCAAATCTCACATATCGTGATGGCGCCTATCACAGTACTAGGCAAGTCAACAATCACAAATAACTATGCATTTTAAATTGAAAACATAATGAAATAAGCTTAATAGTGAGAAATCTTACAAATAACCAATGAGAATAACTGCAAACAACCAAGCCAAAATCCCAAACTCCGCACCTGCAGACTCCTCATCGCATAAGCGCTTTCACTTCTGCGGAACCACACCCGTTTTTGCGAGCTTCCCCGCCTTCACTCTAATCCGCACCTACAACCACACATCTGCATATACGACCTCGCAACTGTGGAATATCACCTACACCTGCACAACCATTCCAAATCGTTCAGAACCGCATCTGCGACCCTTTGGCCGCTTCTGCGGGCAAATTCACGCAGGTGTGGTGACACCAGGTCTGATCACACCAGCAATAACACAAGTCCAAAATTCAATCTGTTTCCAATCCGAATCACACCCGAGGAAGCCAGGACCCCATCCAAACATACCAACCCATCCTAAAACATTATACGAACTTAGTTGAGGCCTCAAATCACATCGAATAACAACAAAAACACAAATCGCATCCCAATTCAAGCCTAATGAAACTAATGGATTTCCAACTTCTACAATCGATGCCGAAACCTATCAAACCAACTCTGATTGACCTCAAATTTTGCACACAAGTCATAAATGACACAACAGACCTATTCCAACTTCCGGAACTAAAATCTGAGCCTGGTAACAACAAGGTCAACTCTCGATCAATCTTTTCAACTCTCCAAACTTTAATTTTTTCAACTTTCGCCAATTCAAGCCAAAATCATCTACGGACCTCCAAATCAATATCCGGACACACTCCTAAGTCCAAAATCACCATACGAAACTATCGAAACCATCAAACTCCATTCCGTAGTCATTTACACATAAGTCAATATCCGGTAAGCTCTTTCAACTTAGGCTTCCAACCTTGGGATGAAGAGTTCCAATTTATTCCGAAACATCCCCGAAACTAAATCAACCACCCCGACAAGTCACATAACAACAAACGAACATAGAATAACCAATAAATGGGGGAATAGGGCTACAATACTCAAAAACAACTCGGCGGGTCATTCTCGAATGGGTCTAGAATCATACATGGAGTCTCAAATAGGTGTGGATATATGCTCCGCATCTCCCGCTCGTTCTCCCAAGTAGCCCCCTCGTCTGGCTGACCTCTCCACTATGATTTCACTAAACTATATTCTTTGACCTCAACTTTCAAACCTGCCGATCCAAAATGGCCACTGGCTCCACATCATAAGTCAAATCCCCACATAACTGAACTGTGATGAAGTCCAATACATATGAGGGATCACTGAAATACTTCCAGAGCATGGAAACATGAAACACTTAATGAACACTCAATAGACTAGGTGAAAATGTAAGCTTGTAGGCCACCTAACCAATCCTCTCAAGCACCTCAAAAGGGCCAATATAGCGAGAGCTCAACTTGCCCTTCTTCCCGAACCTCATAACCCCCTTCATGCGTGAAACTCTGAGCAATACCGTCTCTCTCACCATGTAAGCAACATCACAAACCTTCCAATTGGCGTAACACTTCTGTCTAGACTATGTCGTGCAAAGACGATCCTGAATCAAGTTAACCTTTTTCCAAAGCATCCTGAACCAAGTTAGTACCCAATAGCTAGACTCACCCATCTCAAACCAACCAACCAGAGATCGACACCGCCTCCCATACAAGGCCTCATACGGAGCCATCTGAATACACGATTGGTAGCTGTTATTATAGGCAAACTTTGTAATCGATAGAAACGGATCCCAAGAACCCCCAAAATCCATCACACAAGCACGTAACATATCCTCTAATATCTGAATGGTGCGCTCGGACTGTCCGTCCGTCTCAGGGTGGAATGCTGTACTCAATTCAGCCCGTATGCCTAACTCTTACTGCACTACTCTGTAAAACTATGATGGAACTACGTGCCCCAATCTGAAATAATGGACACCGACACACTGTGAAGGCGAACAATCTCACAGATATAGTTCTCAGCCAACCGCTCTGAAGAACTGGTTGTCCCAACTAGAATGAAATGCATGAACTTAGTCAACCGGTCCACAATCACCCAAATAACATCAAATTTCTTCAAAGTCCGTGGGAACCCAACTACGAAATCCATGGGTATACGGTCCCATTTACACTCAGGAATCTCAAGCATCTAAAGCAAACCACCCTACCTCTGATGCTCGTACTTCACCTGATTATAATTCAAGCACCGAGCTACAAACTCCACTATATCTTTCTTCATTCTCCTCCACCAATAGTGCTGCCTCAAGTCCTGATACATCTTTGCAGCACCCAGATGAATGGAATACCGTGAACTGTGGGCCTCCTCAAGAATCAACTCACATAATCAATTTACATTGGGCACACAAATCCGACCCTACATCCGCAACACCCCATCATCCCCAATAGAAACCTCCTTGGCATCACCGTGCTGAACCATGTCCTTAAGGACAAGCAAATGGGGTCGTTATACTGACGCTCTCTGATGTGATCATATAAAGAAGACCAATAAACCATGCAAGCTAGAACCCGATCAGGCTCCGAAACATCTAACTACACGAACTGATTGGTGAAGGCTTGAACATCTGATGCAAGCGGTATCTCACTAAAACACTCTCATAACTCATCATACCAAGAATATTTAATATAGACTAAGCAAAATAGTGTAACATCCTCACCTCAAGATTTGTCTCACAAGCACCACGCATTTTTCACAACCTGTACACTTACTCTAACATAAAGGTCAACGACATTACCTTTCCTTCATGAATCAAGTGCCCTCATACAACAAAAGAGAGTAGTTCTATACACATAAAATTCATGAACAATTAGGAACTCAATATAGAAAAAATTCACTCACTCTCAGAAACAACATTCATATGCCACAAAAGATGAACCATAGGCTTGCCCGTAGTGTACTACTCTACTAATCGAGCTCCTTCAGTCAAGGATCCATTAGGACTTTATTTGGTTGTAATATAGGCTGCGGGACGGGTAGGATATATTTAGATATACGAGTGTCTACACCTCCCTAAGCACTTTAATACACACACTTTAAAATTTAAAACCCCACACTTGTGTCAAACCATAACTCCACCTTCACATCAATGCATATTAACTCCATACTTCTTTAAGTACAATTACATCAAGAGTCACCACTATCAAGGAATATTTTTCACACAATACAAATTCTTTTTTTTCCAATTCAAGTGGCTCTTAATTTTTCAAAACAGTGCACCTTTCTCCTTATTTCATTAGTTCCACTCAAAAGCCAAACCAGCACCCCACACTTTAACTTTTACAAAGTTCATTACAATTTAGGTACTCGTGAGAGGTGAAAAGGTTCAAATAGATAGTTAATTCAAACAAATGAGTAAGGCTTGTAAATGAGTAAGGCTTGTAATGTGGTTGCCAAAGAAACATGATTACAAGCTCAAAGGAGTTAACCACGATACATAACAATTAGGTGGGTAAAAGCATATAACTGGCTCAACAAAGAAATGCCTATATCACTTTCAAGACTGAATAAAACTACTATTTCGCTTTGCAAACACACGGGGCAAGTTCTAGAGATCAAATGCAATGCACAGAATGACACACAAACCTCTCACACATATGGTACATAACTCACTTAGGATTGGACTCATCAAGACACTCTAGTCAATGCAGTTACGCAAAGTTAAGATCATACAATTTAAGTTTCTTATACAAGAGTCAAAAATTGAGCCTAAGCGTGACAACCAAAGTACTCACTATTCTCAAGGCATAACAAAGTCAGGAGATATTGCTTCAATTCAATCGACAGCACAATGACTCCTACTCCGTACAACTAACTATATTCGGTTCAAACAAAACTATTGGAACAGAACCGCGACACAAAGAAAACCAAGGGGGAATTATTACACTGCCTAACAAAAGAAAATCTTTTTGTCTTTTTTCTTTCAACTTAAATCCCTCAAGAAACCTGTCGAATGAGATCCATCATAGGGAGAGGTTTAATTTTTCTACTTTGTATGATGTTGTGTGATGAGTTTCTTTCTACCAATGGGTTATATATGTTGCGATTTGAGTTTGGATCGATGGTGAAAGTTGACCTGACTGTCACGAGGATGCATGTAGGCTTAGCAGGTGGTTTGAAGTATTTTATGGGTTGTGTTGCAGGATCTTGTGAAGGATATAGTTGAATCTCACTACGGGATTATGGCAGTAATAGAGTATGGGCATTGTGAGATATCAAATATTTTATTTTATCGCTTTGAGCCAAGTGGATGGGGTCACGCATTGTAGCTGGGTTATCTTGGGATATGATCCTTTGTGATAGATTCATGTGTCTTGGTTATACTATGTGTGATGGGTTTGTAGCATTGCGTTTGTAGTGGCAGTTGTTGACCTTGTGGGACCGTTCTCTCATTTAAGTCATTTTCCATGTTTGAGTACATTTGGATTGTTGCTTATTGGTGCATAGATTGCACGGTTATGACTTTAGTTTGTATTGGTGTGGCATGTCAATAGAACAGTTGTGTTTGATGAGATAAGGTCATTGGAGCTAGAATGGATACTATCGGATTTGATTACGGTATGTTTGGAAGAATAATATCAGAAGTCGGCTAAGAATTTGGCTATGGTTCTTGTCGAACAAGGGAGAGCTCCATGACTTGTTGAGTTGATGAGTGGTTATGAGTTTCTGCGTGTTGCATTCATCGTTGGTGGTGTGTGAAGGTTTGGACGAAGTTTTATTTGATATGAGGTTCATTACTGATACCGAATTTGTTTTTGAGAAGCTACTGTGATCGAAATTATTGCTACGAGTATACGAGTTATGTGGTATATCATGTGATTACATCTTGGGTTATGGTTGTTGCACCCTATTTTGCACTAGACTTATACAGTGTTTAGGTGCGAGATTCAGGTCTTTTAAGGAATTTTGAATGTTGGAAATTGGGTTCTAAGGCTTACAGACTAATGTTAAAGTAATTATCTTCAATTATGTTTTGTCGTCAGGCGTGCAAAGTTAGCAATTTAAAGGTTTGGAATGTTCACAAGTTTGACCGGGAATTGACCTTGATGATATCGGGTTCAGATTGTGGTTCCGGGAATATGAATAGATTCGTTATGTAATTTGGGACTTGTGTGCAATATTTGAGTTCATTCCGAGTTGATTTGATATGGTTCAACACTAGTTTTGGAAGTTGAAAGTTCAAAAGTTCATTAAGTTTGATTTGAGGTGCGATTCATGATTTCGATGTTGTTATGCATGATTTGAGGCCTCGAGTAAGTTCGTATTATGTCATGGTACTTGTTGGTATGTTCAGATGGGGTCCCAAGGGGCTCAGACGAGTTTCAGATAGGTTTGGGTTGTGTTGTGCTCGTTTTTTAATGTTTCGACGTCGTTCCTTCATGCATAAATGGTACCCCATTAAGAAATTGAGATCAAATTTCTGTTTTGATTGGAGCATTAGATCCGTATCATAATTACAGAGCCATAGCAAAAAGAATCATCAATTTTGGACATCGTATGAGGAATTTATGGACATTTTACTAAGAATTGGATTGTCTGATTTTTTTCAGATTAATTACGCAATTGCCACTGACTTCGTATTTAAAAATCTGCACTATTTCCAAATATTGAAACTAATATATCTCCTTTATTATAAGGTCAAATTGAGTGATTCAAAATCCTAACTTGACTGAATTTCACGAGGAATACATTGGAGGTATCAAAAATGAGTTTAGGGATTGTTTAGCACAAGAAACGAGACAGAACAGTTGGGCAAAAACATATAATATCGATGATTTGTTTATTTGGTCATATTTTGAGTTGGGGAGCTCAAATTTGGGTGAATTTTGAGGCGATTTTCACCACATGTATTGGGGTAAGTATTTTCTACTCGGTTTTGATTATATTTCATAAATCTATCTTCGTTTTTGGCATTTGGTTGATGATTTCAAAAGAGAAATTGGGGATTTTTGCCTAAAATTTCATAAAGTTAATTTTTGAGTTTTGAACATCGATTTGGAGTCGGATTTGAGTGAAACTAGTATGGTTGGACTCGTAATTGAATGAGTTATCAGATTTTGTGAGTTTTGTCGGTCCCGAGGACTTTTTGGTTGACTTTGGGCTTTTGATTAAAGATTCGACATTTATCAATTGGGTTTGTTTCCTTTGGCATTCTTTTATGCTCTTGAGTTTCTTTTGGCTAGTTTCGAGCCGTTCGAAGGTCGGTACGCGCGGGATGTCAGTTCTAGAGTATTGTTTGGCTTGCTCAGTATTGGATTTGGCTTATTCGAGGTAAGAAACTCTTCTAAACTTGGTTCTAAGGGTATGGACCCCTGAATATACGTGTTATGTATTTGGTATTGAGGTGACATGACAAGCTCGAAACACACACTTAAATATGCTCGCTAGTCAAATATAGTATAATATAATATCGTATCCACAGGGATTGGAGTTAAATAGTATTATCATAGTTTGTAGCCAGATTGCTATTCAAGATGATCAACAATTTAGATTTATGTGATTAATACTAAAATTAACTAAGAATCTAGAGCTAATTGACTAATGACAATCGAAGCAAGGACTAAGCAAAAGAGGTTATCAATGGGAGAAAATAGGGTTTTGATAGGATAGATGCAAGATAATTATCTGTGATTTAACTCTAGGTAATTCACTCCTAATGCTTAGTGAGTCTCTCGAATTCACTCAATTATCAGTTCAACTGTTCAGCAAAAACTCCTCTCTCGATTAAGTTTTAACCTCACAAGATGAACCAATTTAAGCACGTGAAAATATGCAAGAATGCACAGTGGATTGATCTTTAGGAGAACCTCTTTGGATTATCCTCCTTACTAGGTTTAATCAATGATTCAACTAGCCTCTTTCGATTACTTAGAAGAATCTATGAACTCAACCAACAATATAATGCAAGGATATCACAAGTTATGCCTCTCTCGATTACATGAACAAGTGAATATAGATGCAATAATTAAATCATCCAAAAACGCTTCAATACATAAAACTAGAGTTATGATCCACAAACAATCATCAATACACCAAATCCATTAAACCCTAAAGGGTAACTACTCCATAGATATGGAGGAATTCATCACAAATATGTTTAAAGTAAAGGAAAATATAAAACAATCCAAACTCGGTTCTTGAGTGAGGATTGAATGATGAACTCGTTGTGCTTTTTCTTCTCCCACTCCTCCTTAGCCTCCTTAGGATGAATATGTGTCAAAAGTCCCAAAAATAATAATTTTCCATGTATTTATACTAAGTAAGGTCGGGCCAAAACGAAATCACCGTTTCCTAGGTGAAATAGGACAATTACTATGTAAAATTTGCACGGCATTAGTAGGGAAATCGAGAGAGCTAGTTCTGACAAGCAGCAAGAATATTGTCCAAGCGCGGCACACCACGCATCGCGACTGTGGAAGTTTCTCTGAGTACGGAATTTTCCTTGCTTTTTGACGTCTAGACTTGGTCCTCGACCCCCGAACACGATCCCCTCTTGATCCTTTGGGCTTCTACTTAGACTTCAAAGCTCCAACTCACTCGAATTTATTCCATAATATCTACGTCACTCGGAATCACTCATACAAGGCATAAAACACACAATTAGTGCAAAACACTAGCGATTAAAGCTCAAACACAATAAAAGTGCAGTAAATTAGAGTGCAATAAGCGACTAAAACACGAGATTATAGCCTACCATCAACACCCCACACTTAAAAAACTGCTCATCCTCGAGCAATCAAACTACACTTCACATAGACACAACCGTTTTAAACAACTATCATAACTCATCATACCAAGAATATTTAAAATAGATTAAGAACTTTAACGTAACATCCTCGCCTCAAGATTTGACTCACAAGCACCGTGCATTATTTATAACCCGCTCACTTACTCTAACACAGAGGTCAATGACATTACCTTTCCTTCATGAATCAAGTGCCCTCACACCACAATATAGAGTAGCTCGACACACGATGAAATTTAAGAATAATTAGGAACTCAAGATAGAAAGAATTCACTCACTAATTGTCATTCATATGCCACAAAAGATTCATATGCCACAAAATATGCACTATCGGCTTGCCCGTAGTGTACTACTCTACTAATTGAGCTCATTCAGTCAAGGATCATATAGGACTTTCACTGGTTGTAATGTAGGCTGCGGGATGGGTAGCATATATTTAGATATAAGAGTGACTACACCTACCTAAGCACTTTAATACATACATTTCATTGTTCAATTACGTCAAACCATAACTCCACCTTCACATCAATATACATTAACTCCCTACTTCTTTAAGCACAATTACATCAAGAGTTACCACTATCAAGGAATATTTTTCACAATCATACAATTATATTTTTTTCCTTTCTTTTTCAATTCAAGTGGCTCTTACTTTTTTTTAAAACAGTGCACATTTCTCCTTATTTCATTAGTTCCACTTAAAAGCCAACCCAATCACACCACACTTCAACTTTTGCAAAGTTCATATAAAATTCAAGTGCTTACGAGAGGTACAAGGTTCAAATAGATGGCCAATTCAAACAAATGGTTAGGGCTTGTAATGTAGTTGCCAACGAAACAGGATTACAGGCTCAAAGGGATTAACTAAGATACATAACAATTAGGTGGGTAATAGCATATAACTGGCTCAACAAAGAAATTCCTATATCACTTCCAAGACTGAATAAAACTACTATTTCGCTTTGCAAACACACGGGGCAAGTTGTAGACATCAAATTCAATGCACAGATTACACAAAACCTCACACCCATATGGCACATAAATCACTTAGGATCGAACTCATCAAGACACTCTAGTCAAAGCGGTTAAGCAAAGTCAAAATCATACAATTTAATGTACTTATACAAGTGTCAAAATCTGAGCCTAAGCGTCACACTAAAGTACCCACTATTCTCAAGGCATAATAAAGTCAAGAGATATTTCTTTCCATTCAAATCATAGTACAATGTTTCCTACTCCTAAAACAAATTTACTACACCCGGTTCAAACAACACCGTTGGAAAAGAACCGCAGCACAAAAAATATCCAAGGGGGGATTATTACACTACCTAACAAAAGGAAGTCTTTTTGTCTTTTTTCTTTTGACTTTAATCCCTCAAGAAACTCATCGAATGATATCCATCGTCAGGAAAAATCGAATTGTTTTCAATTTTTATGGTTTTTTCAATTTTTTTAAATCACTAAAGCTAACAAAACTAACACATATACATACAACATATCCCCCACCCGATTTTTTAAGTTGTGGTATGTCCCCATGACACACAATTAAAAAGCATAAGGTAAAGGAAACTTCCCTGAATTTCTAGTCGGGGTCTGAGTCAAAGTCGGGATCCATTCCTCGCCTTCGAACTAATGTGCACATCCATGCCGACAGCTTCTTCTCAGCATTCTTGGGGTGCATCCCACACTTATCTTTTTCACTCGCCGTAACCTTCTATTTTGGGACCTTCACTTTCAACTCAACACTTGCAGCTGGCGTCTCCTTTTTCACCCCTGTTTCTACATTCATCTCGAAAGTTACAGTCTCCTCACCCACTATAATCATGAGCTTTCTCTCGTGTATATCTAATATTGCTCTACCTGCCGCTAAGAATGATCTTCCTAGGATTAGGGGGACCTCCTTGTTCTCCTCCATATTCACAACTATAAAGTCTACAGAAAATACAAACTTATCTACCCGAACTAAAACATCTTCCACTATCCCCTTGGGTATTAAAGTCGTTCGGTCTGCCAGGTGCAAAGATATTGGTACCAACCTTATCTTTCCAATCTCATTCTCTAGTTTCCTGTAAATAGATAAAGGCATTAAGTTAATTGAGGCACCATAATCACATAAAGATTTATCAAAATTAATAGAGCCTAAAGAGCAAGGTATAGTAAAACTCCTTGGATCTCCACACTTTTGTGGGAGTTTGTTTTGTAATATTGCACTGCAATGCTCTGTGAGCTTGACCACTGAGGTCTCTTCTATCTTCCTCTTCTTTGTCAGGATCTCCTTCAAGAATTTGGCATAAGCTGGCATTTGGGAGAGCACTTCTGTGAATGAAAAATTTATATTAACCTATTTCAGCATATCCAGAAATCTCTCAAATTGCTTGTCCAGCTTTTCTCTATATAGCTTTTGAGGAATAGTTAGAGCAGACATATGCTCACTCTCATTAGATTCATCCCTTCTCAATGTTTCCTCCTTTTTTTTGTCAGCTCCCTTCTTGCCTTTCTTCTTCTTATCAATATATTCCTTCAACTGCTCCTCATTTACCTTTTCATGTACCACCTCCCTTTGGATTGGAGTGGTATCTTTCAACACTTTCCCGCTTCTCAAGGTCATATCATTCACTGTTTCTTTGGGATTCTTTTTAGTGTCAGCGGGGAGAGTTCCTGGAATCCTCTAAGACAATAGAGTGGCTAGTTGCCCAACCTGTCTTTCCAAGTTTTGAAAACTAGTACCTAGTTATTTGATAACTTCTCCATGTTTCCGTATAATTGCGCTATGAGTTTCAAGCCTCTCATCAGTTTTCAGAATGAAGACCTTCATGAGATCTTCTATGCCAGACTGAATGGGCTGTTGAGGCTGAAATTGCTGCATCTGTTGATTCATAAAACCAGGAGCTCCTTGTCCCTGGGTCTGGAGTTATTCTGTTGCCATGAATTCGCAGTACCCCCCAGGTGAACTCCATGAAAAACCGGGGTGCCTCTGACCCATTGCATTAAAATTGTAGTCTCCCACAGCATTTACTTCCTCAATTGAGGCTTGACATTCATGAGTAGGATGTCCTCTTCCACATATATCACAAGCTGCATGAGGCTCACTCTGTATCGATGCTAAGGTCAACTTCTTTATCTATTTGACCATAGAATCAAGTTGTACCTGCACAGATGTATTAGCATCAACATGGTGAACACTAGTTGATCTTCTTCTTTCAGTAGGATGTCCTCTTCCACATATATCACAAGCTGTATGAGGCTCACTCTGTATCGATGCTAAGGTCAACTTCCTTATTTATTTGACCATAGCATCAAGTTGTACCTGCACAGATGTGTTAGCATCAACATGGTGAAAACTAGTTGATCTTCTTCTTTCAACACTAGTTAATCAGAGGGCCGCTGATTAGCATCTTCAGATAACTCGTCAAGAATTGTGACTATCTCCTCTGGAGTCTTCGTCATCAATGGACCTCCAGCTGCATTGCTCAATGTTCTACGTGAGGCTGGTGTCAATCCATCCCAAAAGTTCTGGAGTTGCATCCAGAGTTCAATTCCGCTACGTTTACAATTTCTAACTATTTTCTTAAACCTCTCCCATGCTTCAAACACTGTCTCAATAACTTTCTGGCAGGAGTTATGGATCTTTCTTCTAAACTTGTCCGTCTTAGTTGATGAGACATATTTATCAAGAAATTTTCTGGTCATCTCATCCCATGTTCGAATCGATCCATTAGATAAGCTTCGAAGCCATTGCTTTACATCATCTTTGAGTGTGAAGGGGAATTCCCTTAAGTAAACTGTATCTTGTGACACACCATTGTATTGAAAGGTGTTCATAATCTCCTCGAAGTCCAGTAGATGGTTGTTTGGATCTTCGTTCATGTTCCCTCTGAAGACACAACCGTTTTGAATGGTTTGAAGCAACCCTTGCTTTAACGCAAAATTATTAGCTGCAACTGGAGGTTGTCGAACACTGGATAAACCTTGATTGTAGACCGGTCTAGCATAATCGCCAAGTGGTCTCCTAGGCAAGGGTTGATGTTGATTATGTCTGAGAACCCTCTATTCAGCATAGATGTTCTGCGCATCTCTAATAGCTACTTCCTTAGCATCCCATATAGCTTGTTCTCTTCGTTGGGCTTCTTCTCTGGCAGCCAAATCCACATTATCATCATCGATTCCAGCCATATATTTGGTTGAGGATTGCCCAACCTTTTTTGAAGGTGAGATTTCTTTCCTTCTTTAGTTGTCACAGTTGTTTTTCAATCTTGGGTTCGTATGGTAGAACTTCCTTCGCAAAATTTCTAGTCATGCACCACTCTGAACCTGTAACCTACGCACAGTTAAAGAACACCAAACGTAAAAAGGGAAAAATAAAATAAAAATAAAATAGAAAAAATTCTTGAATTAGCACTACAAACTAATTCAAACACTAATAATTACCAATCCCTGGCAACGGCACCAAAATTTGACGACCTCGAAACACACACTTAAATATGCTCGCTAGTCGAATATAGTATAATATAATATCGTATCCACATGGATTGGAGTTAAACAATATTATTGTAGTTTATAGCTAGATTTCTATCCAAGATGATCAACAATTTAGATTTATGTGATTAATACTAAAATTAACTAAGAATCTAGAGCTAATTGACTAATGACAATCGAAGCAAGGAATAAGAAACAAAAGATATCAATGGGAGAAAATAGAGTTTTGATAGGATAAGTGCAAGATAATTGTCTAGGATTTAACTCTAGGTAATTCACTTCTAATGTTTAAGTGAGTCTCTCGAATTCACTCAATTATCAGTTCAACCGTTCAGCAAAAACTCCTCTCTCAATTAAGTTTTAACCTCACAAGATGAACTAATTTAAGCACGTGAAGATATGCAAGATTGCGTAGTGGATTGGTCTTTAGGAGAAACTCTTTGGATTATCCTCCTAACTAGGTTTAATCAATGATTCAACTAGCCTCTTTCGATTACTTAGAAGAATCTATGAACTCAACCAACAATATAATGCAAGGATATATAAGTTATGCCTCTCTAGATTGCATGAGCAAGTAAATATAGATGCAACAATTAAATAATCCAAAAACGCTTCAATACATAAAACTAGAGTTATAATCCACAAACAATCATCAATACACCAAATCCATCAAACCCTATAGGGGAAATACACCATAGATATAGAAAAATTCATCACAAATATGTTTAAAGTAAAGGAAAACATAAAACGATCCAAACTCGGGTCTTGAATGAAGATTGAATGATGAACTCGATGTGCTTTTGCTTCTCCCACTCCTCCTTAGCCTCCTTAGGATGAATATATGTCAAAATTCCTAAAAATAACGATTTTCACGTATTTAAACCAAGTAGGGTCGGGCCAAAATGAAATTACCTTAACCTACGCAAAATAGAACAATTACTCAGTAAAATTTGCATAGGCACACTACATGGGGCGATGCACCATGCAAGACATTAGTGGGGAAATCCAGATAGCTAGTTCTTACAGGCAGAAGGAATGTTTTACAAGCGCGGTGCGCCACGCACCGTGGCTGTGGAAGTTTCTCAAAGTACAGATTTTTCCTTGCTTTTTGACGTGTAGACTTGGTCCTCGACCCCCGAACACGATCCCGGCTTGATCCTTTGGGCTTCTACTCAGACTTCAAAGCTTCAAATCACTCGAATTCATTTAATAACATCTACATCACTCGGAATCACTCCTACAAGGCATAACACACACAATTAGTTTAAAACACTAGCGATTAAAGCTTAAACACAATAAAAGTGCAGTAAATTAGAGTGCAATAAGCAACTAAAACACGAGATTTTAGCCTACTATCATGATGCACATGCTAGGTGACGGGCGTGTGGACATGAACCATGTGAATTATGACTCGGTTGATTCTATGGTACTGTTTAGATACCTAATCTTGTTTCTATCATTGAAATTTCTACGTGCTAGAGTAATTGAGCTGCAATCCATGTTAGAAACCATGTTTAAGCTATATGCTTGTCCTGTTCGGACCCACAGAGGTCATTTCTACTGTTGAGTTATTTGATTAAATTACAATTATGTATCAAGTCACATTCGTTATTTGCATATCATATCTCGGTCTCTATTATCATTATTTTTACATCATCTATCTTTGTTTGGGCTGATTGGCATGGGTTTGTGAGCCCGAGAGACTGGAGCAATTGATGACTAAGTGAGGCCGAGGCTTGATTGTGAGTGATGATTCTAGGATCGAGGTGCACGCCACAACAGACTTTATTGATTCATGATGGGATCAAGCTACACATCATAATATGCCATGTTGGCTTATATTTGTCTGTCCCTCCGGAGTCTGATATATAAGAAGTGAGCGCATAGTGCGATTGCCGAGTGCAAGTGCCGAGTGATTAAGAGTGCTGAGTGATTGGGAGGTGCTGAGTGATTGAGAGAGTTGAGTGATTTAGAGGTGCTGAGGGATTGAGCGTGCTGAGTGAGGTTGAATGCTCCGAGAGCATGAGCACATGAGTTCATCACTGTGATGCATTACATTTTACATGCATACTTCGCATGTAGGCATAGAGATGCATTTCCTCATGCTATACGGTTTTGTGACATTCCTTATTTCACATGCACATTGACATGATGGCATAGAGATGTACTTTTCCTCATGATATATGAGAATAAAATATATTATCCTTTGTTAAAAGTTTTTGGAAAAAAACACAGTTTTCTGATTTACTCATATTTTGGTAATTTCGGTGAAAGATTTTGGTTTTACTGTTATACCTGAAAAACATGCCTATTTTCTGTAACTGTGAATGAGATAAGCATTATATCTTTGAGTTATTGCTTGTACTGCTTTTATCTTATTATTACGAGTTGTTCTTGGCTATTGGTGTTGAACTCTGACCGTTGTCCAAGTTCGTCACTACTTTCAACCTAAGGTTAGGTTTGTTACTTATTGAGTATATGGGGTCGGTAGTACTCATATTACACTTCTACACCTTGCGTGCATATTTTGGAGCTGATGTTGTTGATGATGTACATACATTCCGGTTATAGCTGCCTCTTGTTCTTGGTAACTTTAGATTTATAAATTTGTTTATGTACGTTTCGAACAGATGATATATTTATTTCATACCAGCTTTGTAAACTCTACGTCTTAGAAGCTCATGATTTGTACTACCAGTCCTTGGGGAATCGTATAAAATTTAGTTATTTCATTTTGGCTCTTATCATTATTGTTATATTATGATTTATTGTTAATTGGCTTACCTAGCGGGTTAGGTTAGGTGCCATCACGACTAGTTAAATTTTGGATCGTGACATGTATTCCTCAAAATCAGGGTTCGTTTTGCTCGAAAGCTTCATTACATGTCATAATCACAGAATGTGGGTTTTTATCGATTTGATTACTGAAAAGAAAATCTAAGTATAAATAAAACAGTATTTTGATTTGCAATGATTTTAAGAAAGAAATTCTTTTTATTTCATCAAAAGGGGAACGTCTAAGTATTCAAGGAGGAAATTGACAAAAAGTACATACACGGTTGAAGCCTTAATTGACAGTGCATTTTTTCAAAAGTATTTTACAATTCCACACTACCAAGACTCCCGACGAAATAGAGATGGACTAGCGGTCCAATTCTGCAAGGTCTCTCCTGGTTCAGCATCCCGAATGATTGGTGTCTTGATATCCGCTTTGTTGTGGCATTCCTCGATCATGGCTACAAAAAATCTTTCCATTCCATCTACCATGCTGTCCTCTAGTGCCGAGCTCTGACCTGGACCCGAAACATGCTATGGCACAAAAGCCTTCTTCCCAAAGCTACCAGTGTAAATCTTTCTAGTTGGAGGTTGATACCCTAAGCCAGCTGGACCCTTCAGTCCCCTTTGCTCAATCAGCTCTGTTATCCTGTCTGATTGGGCTCCTAGCCCGATCCCTGGTTGGTTCCCATACTTCATCATTTCTCTTATGGCCATCTTTGATCTATATGATGACCGCGTACCCAGATTCTGCTCTGTCTTCTCTATCTCCATGGTCTGCATGATCTTGATCGCGTGAAAGACGACCCTATCCAACCCTTCTATGAATGGGACTACGTGTTCTATATAAGCTGACCGACTCCATTCATCTTGAATTACAATCTCTTGGCAATCCCACTTGAACTTCATACATAGATGGAGGCTGGACGAAACTACCCTTGCCATATGTATCCAAGGTCTTCCCAGTAAAGGATATATAAAGATGAAATATCCATTATTTGAAACAGGATTGGGAACACAAATGATCCAATCTACAGATCTAAATAGATCTTTCCAATGACGTCTTTCTAAGACCCATAAAAAACTCTTACACTCACATGGATTTCTTTCACTTATCTCAAATGAATACCCAAATCCCTTAGAGTAGAGAGTGGGCAGATATTGACTCCGGATCCTTCGTCAACAAGTACTCGAGACACCACTTTATTCCCGTACTTGACTATGATATGAAGGGCTCTTTTATGATCCACACCTTCTACAGGAAGTACGTTTCTTCGAAAGGAGATAATATTTGTCTAGACCATATTTCCAATTGTTGCCGCCAATACCTTGCTGGTGGTGTTGCTCGGCATATCATATTTGTCACGACCATCTTTCCAATTGTTGCCGCCAATGCCTCACTGGTGGTGTTACTCGACACACTTACTCCATGAAATACCTTCATCAAAGCATCTTTAAGACTGTCGAAACTCATTAGTAGATCCATGATCGATATGTGTGTAGGAGTTTTCTTCAATTGTTCTTCCATATAATATTCCTTAGCTGGCATCTTCTTCCAGAACTTTGCCGCCTCGACATCCGTTATGTTTCTCCTTTGAATTAATTCTCTACTTAGATTTCCTCGATTTATCTCGTTCGGAGCTTAAAAAAAATTCTCACCTGGTCATTCCATGGGTAGCCATGGAATCTGTCATTTTCCCCTTTCCTTTCAGCTGGTATGTTCGTGGAACTGCCTTGTACTTCTGACTCTTTTCATTCCTGATGGCAGCGATGGACTTTTATTGGTACATCTAGACCATCACTGGTGGTTTCAACTGTACAGTAATCAATAGAGCTCTTCGGGGTGGAATTTTTGCGCCTTGGCATTCCCAATTATGACGATAGTCCTTTTCAGATCATAATCTTTATCCAAAACGATCATATTATCTCCTTAATTCCAATTGAATGGATCAATGGAGCTAATATGATCGCTCCTTGATCATAATCTTCACATTTGGCAGAGCTGGGGTACATTGAATGTCTCCACCTTTGATCAGTGACTCAATTTCATTCTTAAGCCTGAAGCAGTCCTCGGTATCATGCCCAAGTATACCTGAATGGTAGACATCCCATTTGGTTGCATCAAAGTATTTTGAAGGGTGATCAAAAATTCTCCTTTCCACTGGATATATCAAACCGGCTCTTCTCAGTCTTTCGAACAACTTGTCCAAGGGTTCAGCAATCACGGTGTAGTTTCTAGGATCTCTTTGGGTGTGGTTGGGGTGCATAGGCGGGTCGATTTTATTGGGTGGTGGTTTGAACTGGAGCATATGGTCGTGGTGGTTTTGGACTTATATGGGCGAGAGGTGGGTTGCATTGAGGTTGGGGATTATAGTATGGTTGTGTATTCTATATTGGAGCTCCGACGGGTTGGTGTGAAGGATAGGTGTTCATTGGTTAAGAATTATTTCTGTGAGGTGGGCTGGGCTGATAGTATGGAATGATTGCTGATACTTCTTCTTTCTTCTTTCCACTGCTTATCAAACCAGACTGAATTTCTTTGCTGGCAGCATGCAACACGGACATTGATTGTATCTTGCCGGACTTGATGCCTTCGTCCAAAAAGTCTCCCATCTTAACTAGTTCGGGGAACTTCTGCCCCCTCATGCCCATCATCTTTTCGAAGTAAATTCCCTCTTGGGCCCTAATGAAGTATTTGGTCAGCTCATTGTCATCTAGCGGGGGCTGGGTCCTGGCAGCCTCTGACCACCAATGGTAGGCTTACTGTTGAAATGACTCTAATGGCTTCTTCTGCAAATTCACCAGGGCAAACCTGTCTAGAGTAATGTTTAGTGTTAAACCGAAAATGGTTCATGAAATCCTCTCCCATATCTTGCTATTCTCTCCAATGTTTGGGGTCCTGGTGGGTGTACCAAGTGAGTGCCTCTCTTGTCAGGCTCCTGATAAATAACTTCATCCTCAATTTCTCGCTCCTTCCTACTCCAACCAGCTTGTCGTAGTAGGCCCTCAGATGTGCATGGGGATCGCTTGTCCCATCAAAGATGTTGCATTTCAGAGTCTTATACTATGCCACTACTGGAATGTCCACATCAGGGTGTATACACAAATCTTAATAATCTAGGATCTTGCTCCCTCGAGCAACTTGAAGATTCTTAATTTGTTTCCTCAAAGCTCGCAAATGTTTGGATACCAACTCTTCCTCTTTGTACTTTTCCCCTTCTCCATTTCAGCATATTGATCGACTTCATATAGCACTCCGGTCGTGACGGGCACTATGAAGGTGGGTTCTGAAGTGGCATATACGGGTGGAGCATACCGATCATGTGTAGCAGTGTATGCCGCATGTATGTGCCGCATGTATGTTCTGGGTTTGATTATTGGCAAAGGTGACATTGTCACGGGAGGGGTATGTACTAAGTTAGTAGTGACTGGTGGGTTTTGCGGTGTCTGGACATAGTTTGGTACATAAAGGGTATGTATAGGAGGATCTGGTGGGTTTGCGGGGGTTACCGATGGTACAACCTGGTTTGTGGGGTTTATGGTGACTGTGGTTGGGGTACTGTTTGCTTGTTGGGTGGTTGGAGGGAAGTGATCGGGGATTGAATCTAGTGAAGGAAAGCGGCGTGGTTGTGGAAGCATCATCACGGCCAGATGCGCCATTTCCTGAATATGTTGTACCCTCCTCTCTTAGTGGTTCCATCTCTTGCGCCATCCTAGCAACATGCTCGTCGTTTCGAGTATCATTCTTTTCTCCCGATTTCCCCGGATTATCGGCTATTACCAAAACGTGTCTGATCGGATCATCAGTCACAGATATCTTTCCTTTTGATCTCAGGTTGTATGGTGGTTCATTCAGTTTTTTGAGACAACACAAACCAACCTTTGTTTTGGGGGGAATGAATAATAAAGTAATGCAAAAAAAATAAAAGAAAAGAAGAGAAGAAGTTAGTTTCATGTTTTGCACAAATATGAACATAGAGAGTAGTTAGTTCACCTATTCAAATAAGCGCGTTTCCTAATATGCATGGGACCTCTCTTTGTCGGAGGTAGGCCTATATCGCAAATTTTTTACGAACAATCATATTTTGACACGTTTGATTTTTTCATTATTAATATTTGGATTATAACAGGCGGGAGCAATGATTATAACACTTGTTTTCAACATCCACACGATTACATGGGCTCACATACTTGCCCTTAGGGAAATAAAATGGCACGGGATAAAGGGTGCAGGATGGGAAAAGGGGAGAAATCAACCGACCACTAGTATCCATCCCTGAAATCATTCCCCATGTCCTCTTCCGGTTCTTCTTCTTCTTCGTTGTTATATTTGGGCTCTTCTTCAGGATCTTCTTCTAGTTCTAGTTCTGTTTTAGATTCGATTTATATATACTCGACCACTGATATTCGGCTTAAAGTATGTATATTTTTATGCATATTGCCTCAAATTTTACTCATGTCTCGTAGATTTTGGATGTGTAATATAATTATTTGTGATAATTTATGGTATTTCCATGTGTAGGAATCATCCAGAGATAATTTGGGATGAAGGTGCGCAAATTGAAGAAAAAATGGGAAGAAAAGGGAAAAATGCACAGTGTAGCGCCACAGGAAGCATGGGGCACTACCTGTGGCGCACAAAACAGAGCTCCCAAAAAGCCAGCGCCAGGGATAGCGCCCCACGCTACCCTGGGTGCTAGTGACATGAATTTATCCTAGTTTGCCCGGGACTCGATTATTTTGACCCCCAAGATGCCCCCAACTCATATAAAAGTAAACCTAAACCTATTTTTGTAAGGGGGACGCTACTTTGAGAGATGAACACATGTACGAAACGCTCAGGAGCACAAAATTCATCAATTCTTCTTCTAGTATTCATAGTTTTTATTTTTGAAAACATTTTTTTGATGATTGTTATGAATATGAGTAGATAAGAACCTTATTATTCCGGAGTCATGGGTGCTACATGAATGTTAACGTTTGAAGTTTAAATTGACAAGTTTGATTTTATCATATTGGGTTGTTTATTTACTTATGTTCTTAATTATTTTGTTGCGTAGCTAACAGTGAATTATTACCTACGAATCTAGAGTTGAACTCGAAAGTGGGAATTCTAGCTTGCATATAAAATTAAATAGAGCAAGTTTCTCAACCCGGGCACCAGGAAATGGATTCGCAATTAGGATAGATATATACCTAATTGTCTTGCTTGTTTGAAATACAGAAAGTGTAAATGCGTTCTTGTTAGCCTTAATTCAATAGATATATAGGCACTAAGTTAGCTTGAATAGGCAAGTAAGAACTCGACAGATTCTTACTAGTAACATCAACACTGTCAATCAATGAACCAGATAAATCAGTTACTCAGTTTAAGCCAAGAACGCAACAAGATTGTTAGCTAGCCTATGGCCCAGGAATATCCTCTCCTAATGAATTTACCCGAAATTGCCTATGTGTTTTAGTCGATCTCTAGTTTATTTAACTGCTTAATAGTTTCTTTGGTTGTTAAATAATTACCTACACATTTTGTGAAAAATCTCTTGAATAGATAAGTAGTTTGAGTTTGAATCAGTCAAAAGTTAGTCATAAGTCTCTGTGGGAATGATACTCTACTCACTACTTTATTACTTGATGACCACGCATACTTGCATGTGTGTTTGGTCGCAACAAGTTTTGGCGCCGTTGTCGGGGACTTAGAAATTAGCTAGTTGTCTGAGTTAAGCTTTTATTAGTTATTTATTCAAGCTTTAATTTTTAGTTTGCTTTATTTGTGTTAACGCAGGCTCTTCTCATAGATGCGGAAACAACCTCCTTCCTCTTGATCCTAAAATTGAACGAACACTTCAAAGGGTAAGGAGGGAAGTCAAAGCTAGAACAAGAATAGAAAGAGAGTTGGACATTGTAGTTCAAGCACAACCACTAAGGATGGCAGGTAATGAAGAGCGACCGGTGATAGAAGCCGCAAGGCCCAATCTTGCTAATATGATTCAGGCTATTGTGAAGCCTGATATCATAGGTCATTTTGAACTCAGATAGTACATGGTCCAACTGATTCATCCACATGGCAGTATGTGGGTCTATCTCATAAAGATTTGCATCAGCATATTCAGAACTTTTTGGAAATTACAAATACTTACAATTATCCGAACATTTCCAAGGACTACGTAAGGCTGCCATTGTTCCCCTTTTCACTGCTGGGGGAAGCCAAAGAATGGTTATAAAAGGAGCCCATGAACTAAATCCACACTTGGGATGATCTAGAAAGAAAATTCTTAATAAAGGTTTTTCCAACTAAGAAGACAATGTCGCTAAGGCGCCAGAATCTTGGGTTCCAATAACGGGATGGCGAGACTCTTCGTTAAGCTTGGGAAAGGTACAAGAAGCTACTCAGATACTGCCCATATCACTATTAGAATGATGAGGTGTTGGGTCTCACCTTCATTGATGGGGTGGACGAGACATCAAATATGAATCTTGACTCAGCTTGTGGGGGGTAGTTGCATGGCAAGGACGCATAGTGAAATCCAACACCTGCTAAATAATTTCACTGCTAATGATAATAATTGGCAAGGAGATGGGGAATCACGAAGAGAACTTAAATAGAAGGCAACCAGTGTGATTGAGCTTGATGATTTCTCAGCCATGAGAGCAGATATAGAAACATTAGTAAATCAGATGAATAGAATGAAAATGCACCAAATGCAACATGTGCAACAAATGTCTACTTGCTGCGAATTATGTGGTGACGGTCACACGAGTGACATATGTCCCACGAATCATGAATCTATCTATTATGTGGGGCAACATAGAAGAGGGTCCGATAAATCAACATGCACAATATGGGAAAACTTATAACCCAAATTGGAAGAATAATCCTAATTATCTTGGGGGGGGGGATCAGACGACTTAGAATCATTATAGGCCCCAAGGAAATTACAATCAACCTCAGAAGCCACCCTAACAAGTAGAGGAGAGTACGAATGATCTATTGAAGAAGTTATTGCTTGACAACCAACAACTGAGGACCGATTTCAGAAATCTTGAGAGAAAAATGGGGCAGTTAGCGTCAAATCAAAATACTTGGCCTGCAGGCGCTCTTCCCAGAGAAGAACCCTCAAGTTAATGCAGTCACACTCAGAAATAGGAGGGAATTAGAAGAAGCGCCAAAGAAAAGAAAATATAAGCTTATACTTGAGGTGGAGTTGATTCCTAAGGCAACCCACATGTCAAATAAAGATGATGCAAGTTCAAAGCCAGTGAGTGCTGCAAGGCCACCACCACCTTTCCCCCAATGGTTATAGAAGAAGAATGATGATCGCATTTTTAACAAATTTCTCTTGATGTTGAACCAGGTTCAATTAAATATTCCATTGGTGGATGTACTTCGTGAAATCCCAAAATATACTAATTACATAAAAGATATAGTGGCTCACAAGAGGAGATTGACTGAATTCAAGACAACCACACTTACTGAGGAGTGCACTTCGAGGGTCCAAAACAAGCTTCCTCATAAGTTTAAGGACCCTGGCAGCTTCACCATCTATGTGCGGATTTGTAATATCGATGTGGGTCGTGCTCTTTATGATTTGGGGGAGAGCATAAATCTGATGCCCTTTTCCTTGTTCAAGCAATTGGGTCTGGGAGCTTCAAGACCAATCACTGTGATGTTGCAACTAGTTGATAGATCCATAGCTTACCTTGAAGGAGTGATTGAAGATGTGTTGATGCATATTGGGAATTTCATCTTCCCAACAGACTTCATTGCCTAAGATTATGAGGCTGATGAACAAGTTCCAATCATATTAGGATGACCTCTCTTGGTTACAGGTGATGCAATTATTCAAGTGAGAGAGGAAAAACTGATTATGAGGGTTGACAACAAGAAAACCGTTTTCAATGTTACAAGGCAATTCAACTTCCCCGCCATTATGAGGAGCTCTCTATGATATTTATTGTGGAGGTTGATGAGCAAATTCATGATCCAAGTGTATATCTAGACGATTCTCTAGAGAAAGCACTCATGTTGTTCGATAGCTTGGAGATTGATGACGAGGTTGAGGAGATAATGCATATACTAGATGCATCCTGTGTCTACATGCAAGGATTAAACCCCTTTGAGCCCCTAAATAGGCCAAGTGGGCCTCTACGAAAGCCGTCTATTGAAGAGGCTCCAAAATTGGAACTTAATCCCTTGCCCCCTCACCTTCAATATGCTTATTTGGGTGGTTCTGACACTCTACCTATTATTGTTTCCTCTGACTTGTCTAAATTGCAAGAAGAAAAGCTATTAAGAGTGCTACGTGAGCACAAGCGAGAAGTGTTTAAGTGGCTTGATGCATGTATTGTATTTCCAATCTCTGATAGCAAATGGGTAAGCCCCATCCAATGTGTGCCTAAGAAGGGGGATGACTGTAGTGGTTAATAAAAATAATGACTTGATTCCCACATGAACAGTGACTGGGTGGAGATTTGTATAGATTATAGAAAATTAAACAATGCCACCCGCTAGGATCACTTCCCCCTCCCCTTTATTGACCAAATCCTAGATAGACTAGTTGGGCATGAATACTATTGTATCCTAGATGGCTATTCGGGGTATAATAAGATTGCTATATCCCCAGAGAACCAAGAGAAGACCACATTCACGTGTCCTATGGCACGTATGCGTTCAAGAGAATGCCATTCGGTCTTTGTAATGCACCCGCGGCTTTTCAAAGGTGTATGATGGCTATTTTTACTGACATGCTTGAAAGATTTGTAGAAGTGTTCGTGGATGACTTTTCTGTGTTTGGGTATTCTTTTGATAATTGTTTGATGAATCTTGATAAAGTGCTTGGTTGGTGTAAAGAGACACACTTGGTGCTAAACTGGAAAAAGTATCATTTCATGGTTCGAGAAGGTATAGTCTTGGGGCACAAGATATCCAAAAATGGTCTACGGGTGGACAAGGCAAAGGTGGAGGCGACTGAAAAATTGCCCCCACCAAAATCCATTAAGGGAATTCGCAGTTTCTTGGGCCATGCAGTTTTTTATCGTTGTTTCAATAATGATTTTTTAAACATTTCTTCTCCTTTGTGCATGCTTCTTGAGAAAGATATCAATTCAAATTTGATGATGCTTGTCTGAAAGCATTTGAGGAGCTCAAGAATTGATTGGTGACTGTGCCAATCACTATTGCCCTGGATTGGGTGCAACCATTTGAGTTGATGTGTGATGCGAGTGACGTCGCAATCAGAGTTGTTTTGTGGAAAAGGAGGGATAAAATTTTTCACTCCATTTATTACGCGAGCAAAACTTTGAATCCAGCCCAGATGAACTACATTGTTACTGAAAAAGAGTTGTTTGCAGCGGTATGGGCATTCAAAAAAGAGTTCAGATCCTATCTAGTGGGAACCAAATTCATTGTCTACATAGATCACCCAGCTATAAGTTATTTGTTTGAAAAGCGATATGCCAAGCTGAGGCTGATTCGATGGGTTCATCTCTTGCAAGAATTTGACTTAGAGATCCGAGATCAAAAAAGAACAAAAAATCAAGTGGCCGATCAGTTGTACAAATTAGAAAATAGGAAACATGCAGCTGAGTGGGGTTCAATCAAGGAAACTTTTCCAGATGAGCAGTTATAGGTCATTACCTTGAGTGCGGCCTCGTGGTATACATATTACGTGAATTTTATTACAAGGGGGGTGATGCCACCAGAGTTGACACCCGATAACAGAAGAAGATTTCTACATGATGTGAGGCTCTACTTGTGGGATGGGCCATTCCTATATAAGCAGTGCGCAAATCAGTTGGTATGAAGGTGTGTTCCTGAGGAGAAGTTGAATGCAATATTGCATGTCTGTCATGCTTCTTCATATGGAGGTCATCACGGTGGGGATAGAACCGCCCAAAAAGTGTTGCAATCGGGTTTGTATTGGCCAAAATTATTTAAGGATGCACATGCCTTTGTTAAAAAGTGTGACAGGTGCCAAAGAACTAGAAAAATGACGAAGAAGCATGAGATGCCTTTGCAAAATATTCTGGCAGTGGAGATTTTTGATGTTTGGGGGATTGATTACATGGGACCGTTCCCATACTCTAATGGTCACAGATACATCTTGTTGGCGGTCGACTATGTGTCTAAGTAGGTGGAGGCCATTGCTCTTCCTATTAATGACGCAAAGTTAGTGGTAAACTTTGTAATAAAGCTTATCTTCACGCGCTTTGGGACTCCAAGGGTGATGATAAGTGACAGAGGAACTCACTTCTGTAAAAAGTTGTTGAATAACATTCTAGCAAAGTATAGAGTTAAGAACAAGGTTTTCACTGCCTATCATCCCCAAATGAGTGGTCAAGTGTAAGGGTCAAATAGAGAGGTGAAGCAAATTATGGAGAAAATGGTCAGTGAAAATAGGAAGGACTAGGTCGGAAAGCTTGACGACGCATTATGGGCGTATAGAACTGCATACAAGACCCCTATTGGAACATCTCCGTATAAGTTGGTTTATGGGAAGGTATGCCACTTGTCCATCAAGCTTGAACACAAAGCCTGTTAGGCAATTAAAATGATAAATATGGATATAGACTTAGCCGGCAATTAGAGGTAGGTATAGCTCAACGAGCTTGATGAGTTTCGATTGAATGCGTACAAAAATGTCAAATTGTATAAAGAAAAGACCAAGAGGCGGCATGATAAGCACATCCAACATTGCGAGTTTGAGCCAAGTCAAGAAGTTCTCTTGTTTAATTCGAGGTTGAAGCTTTCCCCAGAAAGCTTAAGTCTCGATAAGCGGGTCCTTTCGAAGTGGTTAGTGTGAAGCCTCATGGAGTGGTAGAATTGCGTGATACGAGTTCAAGTGGTATATTCTTGGTAAATGGGCAAAAGGTAAAACACTATTAGAATGGTGACATTACACTTCACAAGACCTCTATGGACTTGGTCGATACTTGAAAAACTTGTTGCGTCATGCCACAACGTTAAATCAGGAGCTTGTTGGGAGGCAACCCAATTTTTAATGCTTTCATAGCTTAGCTTTTTGTTTCTTTCTAGTCAAAGTAGACTGGATTTTTTTTTTTTGTAGTTATAGAAATCATAGGTAGGAATGGTGTGGGGTGTGTATAATGGATGTATTAAGAGCTCGGGGAGGGGGAATGTTTAATCAAACTTTTTTAAAAAAAACTCGGCGAACTAGCACCCAGGACAGCGCCCTCGCTGCCTGGGGCGAACTTTATAGAATATAAACAGCCCCTAGCGCTAGGCCAAGAATGGAGCACTGGGCTGGGGGTCAGGTATGTCCTTTTATTTTTTATTTTCTTTTTGTTTTCAATTTTTTAGTTACACTATCTAAACCGTTAATCCGACCCACACCCATTTACACTCACTATCTAACCCATAACCCATACCCATTCCCCTTCTAATCAGAATAACATAAAATCCTAACACTCCCCCCTTATTTTTCTCTCTCCGCGCTCTTGCTTTCCTCTCTTTCTATCTGCCCGTTCTCTCTCTCTCTCTCTCTCTCTCTCTCTCTCTCTCTCTCTCTATCCCTCTCTCTCTATTTCCCTCTCTCAAATTCTCTATTATTCCTTGCTTGTTTTCATCTGAAACTCAAAGGTATGTTCTTCTTTCTTTTCTTGTATTTTGCAATTTCTTAGTGTGTCATGCTATTTCTCCAATGCACACGCCCCCCATCCCCCAAATTCACCCTAAGTTTCTTTTAGACTTTATGTGCTATGGTGGGTGGCCTCTATGTGCAACTTGGTTGATGAATTGTGTTGTGAAGTTGTCTATGAAGTAGTAAACTACTACTCCCTCTACTTCATTTAAAATTGGGAAGTCCACTTTGTTCCACCATTGTTGAAAAAAAGAGAAACAAAATTGATTCCCACCATGTGTTTGCTAAAATACTTGAAAGAGTGAATTTTGCACCAGTGAAGTCTGAGTAGTCGAGTGTTGTTGTATGTGATATTGGGCTAAGTGTGAGGTGTTTGGGTGTTGGTTTACATAATCCGAGGCTCATGTTGCATGTTCTCCTTACCATAATAATACTACCCACACCTTGTATCATGTGTAATGTATCTTTTAGCATCTGGTTAGAAGTAGTTAGTGTACTATACTAGTTGTTGTAATTTGGACTCAAGCATTGCTTGCTTGTACTACAGCTAAGTCATGGCCATGTTCGACTACTTGAATTGTGTTTCATGGGGAAATGTTGAGTACCCATCGCCTTGTGGTGCAACATTTGTGCACTTTGAACCTCTATTGTGAGTTGATTATATACAACCTTCAATTTTAAGTGTGGGGTCATCTTTGACTCTCACGATGACCTTGGGCAAATTTCTTGTTTCCTTCTCACATTCATGTTTATCGTATGTAGGTTGCTAAGGCTCATCACAATGCTACTAAAGAAAAAGGCGTGGGGAAGTCCTACACTACTTCTCCCCCTCCTAAAAGATGCAATCAAGGTGAAGTCTCTTCCAGGCAAGCCGAGAGGAAATAGGTTGCTAGTGGGTCGACGAGGGCAATATCAGGACCACGACCTAGTTTGGATCTAGTTCATGAAGATTCCATCCAATGGCATAATAACTTTGTTCGATATGGGCTATACGTCTCCAAAACGAGGATTAATATGAAAGCTCTAGAAAATAACTTCCCAGATGTGCTTGCCCGGTTGGTAGAGATAAAGATGGATAAGCGCATAGAGTGCTCGGGCTATGCAAATTTGAAAATTGTTGGAGAACTTTATGCCAATTGGAACACAAACTTGGTCAAGTCATCGGTCCAAGGCAAGGAGATACCAGTGGATAGGTGTTCCCTATGTGAATTTTTGGGAGATGATAACCCTAACCCACAGAGGATACACAAGTTTGTGAAATGTCCAAGATACCAGGCAATACGTCACACTCTTTGTGGCATTAATTCTAATTCAAAGTTGACACGGACTAAGGAGGATTCCTACCTTGAGATGATCCACTTTGACTTCAACAAGATTTTCAAGGTGTGGCAAAACGTCGTGCAAGCTAAATTGATGCTGATAGCATCAAGGACAAGGATAGAGTTTTGAAAACTTCAAGGTCATTTACAATATCTCAAGCTAAAGGATTGCATACTAAGTTTGCTGGACTTCAATGGAAAATTGTAGAGGAAGAGCTCAAGCCCAAAGGAGAAGAATTATCCAAGTTTTACAATTATTTGGTGAGCAAATTGAAGTCCATGCGGAGGAATATTAGGTCCCGAAATCAACCCTGGTAGTCCACCAAAAGGGCTCAAAATGAGCTTAAAAGAGGTCCAAAAGGGGGTATTTCAAAATGATCCCAATTGGAGTCCAAAAAAATGGCCCAAACTAGTAGTTTTAAGGTCCAAATCTGCCCCAAAGGGATTTGGCCGCCCACCCTCTTATTTTTAGGGTTTCTTTTTTTCCTTAGCAGCCATCCTACCTAATTGTAAAGACTTTTTACTCCTATAAATAAGGAGTTCTTCTCATTCATTGAGAGACTTCATTATTGATTAAGAATATTATACTTTGAGAGTTTTTTTGAACCTTTGTTACTTATGCTTTGAGATTTATCTTTTAACCATTACTAGTTCATAGTTCAAGGTAGTAAGATAACTTCTTTAATGTGATATCATTGATTTCCTTGTGATATTCTTAGAAGGCGATTAATACTAGTTATTATTATTATTATTATTATCTCAAGTTACTCGTAAAGAGGTCAAGATCCAAATATATTATTTTTATTTGTTTTTAAGTAAAGGCGTTTGATTTCTCCAATAAATCAAATCATAGGTAGGAATGGTGTGGGGTGTGTATAATGTATGTATTAAGAGCTTGGGGAGGGGGAATGTTTAATCAAACTTTTTTTAGAAAAATCGGCGAACTAGAACCCAGGCCAGCGCCCCTCGCTGCCTGGGGCGCACTTTACAGAATATTAACAGTCCCCAGCGTCAGGCCTAGCATGGAGCACTGGGCTGGGGGTCAGGTATGTCCTTTTATTTATTTTATTTTATTTTTGTTTTCAATTTTTTAGTTACACTATCTAAACCGTTAACCCTACCCACACCCATTTACACTCACTATCTAACCCATAACCCATACCCATTCCCCTTCTAATCAGGATAACATAAAATCCTAACACCCCTCCCCCCCCCTTATTTTTCTCTCTCCGCGCTCTTGCTTTCCTCTCTTTCTATCTGCCCGCTCTCTCTCTCTCTCTCTCTCTCTCTCTCTCTATCCCTCTCTCTCTCTCTATTTCCCTCTCTCAAATTCTCTATTGTTCCTTGCTTGTTTTCATCTGAAACTCAAAGGTATGTTCTTCTTCTTATTTCTTTTCTTGTATTTTGCAATTTCTTAGTGTGTCATGCAATTTCCCCAATGCACACGACCCCCATCCCCCAAATTCACCCCAAGTTTCTTTTAGACTTTATGCGCTATGGTGGGTGGCCTCTATGAGCAACTTGGTTGATGAATTATGTTGTGAAGTTGTCTATGAAGTAGTAAACTACTATTCCCTCTACTTCATTTAAAATTGGGAGGTCCACCTTGTTCCACCATTGTTGAAAAAAAGAGAAACAAAATTGATTCCCACCATGTGTTTGCTAAAATGCTTGGAAGAGTGGATTTTGCACCAGTGAAGTCTGAGTAGCCGAGTGTTGTTGTATGTGATATTGGGCTAAGTGTGAGGTGTTTGGGGGTGGTTTTACATAATCCGAAGCTCGTGTTGCATGTTATCCTTACCATAATCATACTACCCACACCTTGTATCATGTGTAATGTATCTTGTAGCATCTGGTTAGAAGTAGTTAGTGTACTATGCTAGTTGTTGTAATTTGAACTCAAGCATTGCTTACTTGCACTACAGCTAAGTCATGGCCATGTTCGACTACTTGAATTGTGTTTCATGGGGAAATGTTGAGTACCCATCGCCTTGTGGTGCAACATTTGTGCACTTTGAACCTCTATTGTGAGTTGATTATATACAACCTTCAATTTTAAGTGTGGGGTCATCTTTGACTCTCACGATGACCTTGGGCAAATTTCTTGTTTCCTTCTCACATTCATGTTTATCGTATGTAGGTTGCTAAGGCTCATGACAATGCTACTAAAGGAAAAGGAGTGGGGAAGTCCTACACTACTGCTCCCCCTCTTAATAAAATGCAATCAAGGTGAAGGCTCTTCCAGGAAAACTGAGGGGAAACAGGTTGCTAGTGGGTCGACGAGGGCACTATCGGGACCACGACCTAGTTTGGATCTAGTTCGTGAAGATGCCATACAATGGCATAATAACTTTGTGCCATATGGGATATACGTCTCCAAAATGAGGATTAATATGAAAGCTCTAGAAAATAACTTCCTGTATGTGCTTGCCCGGTTTGTAGAGATGAAGATGGATAAGCGCATAGAGTGCTCGGGCCATGCAAGTTTGAAAATTGTTAGAGAACTTTATGCCCATTGGAACACAAACTTGGTCAAGTCATCGGTCCAAGGAAAGGAGATACCAGTGGATAGGTGTTACCTATGTGAATTTTTGGGAGATGATAACCCTAACCCATAGAGGATACACAAGTTTGTGAAATGTCCAAGCTACCAGGCGATACGTCACACTCTTTGTGGCATTGATTCTAATTCAAATTTGACACGGACTAAGGAGGATTCCTACCTTGAGATGATCCACTTTGACTTCAACAAGACTTCCAAGGTGTGGCAAAACATCGTGCAAGCTAGATTGATGCTGATAGCATCAAGGACAAGGATAGAGTTTTGGAAACTCCAAGAAGGTCATTTACAATATCGCAAGCTAAAGAGTTGCATACTAAGGTTGCTGGACTTCAATGGAAAATTGTAGAGGAAGTGCTCAAGCCCAAAGGAGAAGAATTATCCAAGTTTTACAATTATTTGGTGACCAAATTGAAGTCCAAGCGGAGGAATATTAGGTCCCGAAATCAGCCCTGGAAGCCCACCAAAAGGGCTCAAAATGAGCTTAAAAGAGGTCCAAAAGGGGGTATTTTAAAAGGATCCCAAATGGAGTCCAACAAAATGGCCCAAACTAGTAGTTTTAAGGTCCAAATCTGCCCCAAAGGGATTTGGCCGCCCACCCTCTTTTATTTAGGGTTTCTTTTATTCCTTAGCAGCCATCCTACCTAATTGTAAAGACTTTTACTCCTATAAATAAGGAGTTCTTCTCATTCATTGAGGGACTTCATTATTGATTAAGAATATTATACTTTGAGAGTTCTTTTGAACTTTTGTTACTTATGCTTTGAGATTTTTCTTTTAACCATTACTAGTTCATAGTTCAAGGTAGTAAGATAACTTCTTTAATGTGATATCATTGATTCCCTTGTGATATTCTTAGAAGGCGATTAATACTAGTTATTAATTATTATCTCAAGTTACTCGGAAAGAGGTCAAGATCCAAATATATTATTTTTATTTGTTTTTAATTAAAGGCATTTGATTTCTCCAGTAAATCAAAACGTTGTTGCTTGGATCTTGTCAAGGCTATAGACTTTGCATTTTTGAAAGTTCTTGGAATTCTTTTCTTGAATTTTTCCATATCCTTTATTTTTGGCACCTTCAATCTAGTTGTTCAATTCCTCATTGTTATTGCTTCCGCATTTACTTCTCAAATTCTTACTCTAGTTTGGATTCCCGACCTTGTTGTTATCAGATGTTGGTTGAATAAAATAGTGAATGCACTCAAGCCTGAGTGTGTGTTATATTTTTTTTGATGACTGGGCGACCTATCAATGTGGGTGAGATGATGCTAGGGGAGATGGCTCGCACATGCTTTGGGCAAAAAATCAAAAGATTCTTTTTTGGCAACCTGTTGACGCAGTACATGCTTTCCCGGGAGGTGCAGGAGTACCCCGGCTATGATGAGATGGTGGAGGAAGCAAAAGGATTGCTCGACATTACATCCTTATTGGAGTCTACATCAAAGTTAAGCATGGCGGCGAGAAATGAGAGGGATGAAAACTTCAACATGTATCTCTATAGCTCTCTAAATGTAATCATGAGCAGGCTAGGGGAGTCCGATGAGGAGTGTATGCATCTACACAATAATCTCTCCAGTTCTTCCAAGGAGATGTTGGGAATTGCACTTGAGAGTCCCATTCACCCGTCTGAGGATGAGAACACCCACAAAGGATCCGATGATGAGGATGAGGTTGATGATGAAGTCACGGGGCCCATGGCTTTAGTGCCGCTATGAGCGAATAATGATGATGAGCTTGGAGCTGCTGCTGGTGGGCATTCTGAGAAGGAGGAATCCGAGTAGCAGGGAGTTCTTTCTTTTCACCTTACTTTGTTTTGAATTTGTTTATGCATCAGGGACTATGCATTATCTTAGTGTGGGGTGGGGGAAATACTTTCTGACTTTTAATTGTATAAAACAGTTTTAATTTTTTTTGCTTAGTTTAGAACTCACATAGTCTAATTAATTAGTAGTAAATGTAAAACAAAACACACAAAAAAAATCAGAAAAAGTTCGATCTTTTCCCGACGATGGATCTTTTGGATAGTTTTCTTGAGGGAATAAAGTCCGATTAAAAATACAAAAAAGATTTTCTTTCATTTTTGTTAGGATAGTTAGTTAGTATCCCTTGGTTTTTCTTAGGACGCCATTTCTTTTCCAAGGGTGTAGCTCGAACCGGATGTTTTATTTTTTTATTTTGTTTAGGAGTAGGATAGGAAGAAAACTAAGGTGCTCGGAGATACCTGTTGACATGTTTGGTGCCGGCACATTAAGATATGGCATGCGCTATGTCTTCCTTAATACTTGATTTAAATTGTAATGCCTACTCTATGACGCCTTTTTCTCAGTTGTTTGACTTGTATGTCACCTAGTGTAGTATTGCTTAAATTTTCTCATCTATCTGTGCTTGATTGACTTGAGAGTTGAGCATAACTGTCTTGATTGAGTCATGTGAAATATGTGAGTAAGGATTCGTGGTATTATGTGCTATCCTGTGTAGGCTAGAACTTGCCCCGTGTGTTAATCGAAGCGAAATCATTAAGTTATGCTAGTCTAGGAGATGACGTAGGCATTTCTTGCTTGATCATAGAGGTGCTTGTCACTCAAGAATAAACAATTTCCATTTCTAGACCCTTTGAGCCTATAGACCTTTTCTTTGGTACCCACATTTCAAGTCGTATCCCTATTTTGTTCTTAATTTGTGCTTGCTGAACCTTTACTTCCGAAGGTACTTAGGCGCTAAAAGAAGTAAGTTGAGAGATTTGGGAAGTAGCCTTCGAGTGAAACCATGGAAAGGCCCATAAGGTGCAATAAAATCATGAAAAATACTACTAGCTGATGAGCCTTAATGTATGGAGTGTGTGTAAAATAGAAGAAAGAGAGAAAAGAAAATTTTAAAAAAAAGTGACAAATAATGTTGATATCAGGAAAAAAAAGAAGAATAAAAAAACACTTCCTAATCTCAATAATGCATGCTAGTGGGGATGTAAAGTGCTTAATGGAAGAAAGGGCTAGATTGAGTATGGTTTGTGGGCAGTGAATTGGTTGAGAAGAAAAGTGCTCGATTCTTGAGTTTAGTATCTTAAAGTGCTTAGGAGGGTTAATCACTCTTCCTAAATTTATCCTACCCGTCCCTTATCCTACATTACAACCTTAAAGTCCTAATTTATCTTAGATTTGGCTAGCTTAGATTAGTAGAGATGTATACTATGAGCAAGCTTATGGTACGACCACGGGATGCACATGAACTTCTTTGTGAGATTGAGTGAATTTTGTTCTATTGTGTGATGTCCTTAATTTATGTTCAATGGCATATTTGAATGTGTGGACCATTTCTATATTCACTCTTTTGTTTGTGGTGAGGGCACTTGATCTCATGACGGATTGGTAATGTTGTAAATTTCTTTTGTTGGTGAGTGCACAAGTTGGGGGTGGTTAGTGGTAACAAGCCGACTCTTGAGGTAGGGTGGTTGTGGATAGGTTGTTTGAGTTGGTTGAATCGCATTGTGTATACTTGGGCATGTTTAAAAACAGGAAGAATGTGAAATTTGTGTGTTCATGCTTGATTGCCGGTATTGACCATAGTCAAAAGGTAGAGTGTGTGATTCAATTAAATTTGAATTTCTCTTCCCTAGTGAGATGTAAATTTTGGGGTATAGTTAAATTTCAATTGCTCGAGGACAAGCAAGAGTCTAAGTGTGGGGAGTTGATATTCGGCTTAAAGTATGTATATTTTTATTCTTATTGCCTTGTATTTTACTCATGTCGCATAGATTTCGGATGTGTAATTTAATGATTTATACTAATTTGTGATATTACTATGTGTAGGAATCATCCGGAGGCAATTTGGGACGAAGGTGCATGAATTGAAGCGAAAATGGGAAGAAAAGGAAAAAATGCACAATGTAGCGCAACCGGCAGCATGGGGCGCTACCTGTTGGCGCTGGTGATATAAATTTATCCTATTTCGATCGGGACTCGGTTATTTTGACCCCAAGATGCCCCAACTCATATAAAAGCCAACCTAAACCTATTTTAATTGGAGGGAGAGATGTCACTTTGAGAGAGAAACACAAGTACGAAATACTCGGGAGCACGAAATTCATCAATTCTTCCATTCTTCTTCTAGTATTCATAGTTTTTATGTTTGAAAATATTATTTTTATGATTTTTATGAACATGAGTAGCTAGGAACCTTATTATTCTAGGGTCATAGGTGCTACATGAATGTGGACGTTTGATGTTTAAATTGACGGGTTTGATTTTATCATATTGGGTTATTTATTTAATTTTGTTCTTAATTATTTTGCTGCGTAGCTAACAGTAAAATACTACCTACGAATCTAGAGTTGAACTCGTAAGTTAGAATTCTAGATTGCATATAGAATTAAATAGAGGAAGTTCTTGAACCCGGTCATCGGGAAATGGATTCGCAATTCAGATAGAAATATACCTAATTGTCTTGCTTGGTTGAAATACAGGAAGTGTAAATGCGTTTTTGTTAGTCTTAATTCCATAGACTTATAGGAATTAAGTTAGCTTGTATATGTATGTAAGAACTCAAAATTTCTTACTAGTAATATTAACCCTGTCAATCAACGAATCAGATAAATCAATTAGTCAGTTTAAGACAAGAACGCAACAAGATTGTTAGCTAGCCTATGACCCTGGAATATCATCTCCTATTGGTTTTTACCTGAAATTGCCTACGTGTCTTAGTAGATCTATAGTTTATTTAACTGCTTAATAGTTTCGTTGGTTGTTAATTAATTACCTACATATTTTGTAAAAAATCAAATCTCTTGAATAGATAAGTTGTTTGATCATGAATCAGTCAAAAGTTAATCATAAGTCTCTGTGTTAACGATACTCTACTCACTACTTTATTACTTGATGACCACGCATACTTTCGGGTGTGTTTGCTCATAACAACCACTCGATCAGAATCCACCATAGGTGGCAGCATATGATGAACTGATCATGGGATAACTAGCCGATGCATGGCGGTAGTTACGAGATAATGAGGCAAAATCTTGTGATAGATTTGTAAGGCTGCTATTGCATCTTCTAGCCAGGCCACTCCTTTTTTGCTTGGTCGGGCTAACTAATGCTCTTCATTGATGCAGACAAAGTATTATGGGTACACCATTAATTTGGACCCATCGGCATCATGATTATGTCACTACACTTGTCCTGAAGATTCCTCACCCTTTAGATCGAGATCTTCCCATTATACTTATCTTCAAACAGAGCCATTCTCGACCAGAGGGGTACATTCTGGATCATACCTAGCTGCCTAAGAACTCGTAGAAGTGCATATGGTTTAATTCCTTCGAGTCCTATAAACTCTATGAAATACTTCCTGGGGGTCCTCAGAATTTCCCTGCCGCTCAACCATGAAAGCTTCCAGTTTACCCACTCTCCACTCAAATTCGTTAGCATTTCTCTCCATTCTTCCTGCCCGTGCAGTGAGACCCGGTGCCTCATTCTCTCATTGTGACTCCTGATCATATTGTTGACACCCAAGAAAATAGTCGACATTGGCCTCTCTTGGAAAGAAGTGTTATGTGGCCCATATTTGGAGTAACAGATTGCAGCCTTTGAAGGAATCCTCGGGAACATACAGAATAGTGCTATGAGAGTTTTTTCCTATATCATAGGCACCAAACTGATTTGGAGATTTCCCTAAAATGTTGCCAAGACAATGGGTAGTAAGTTGATGTTGATTCGCTCTCTTCTCTGTGGGAAAACGAGTAACCCTAGCAATGCCAAAGAGAATGTCAAAGGATGGAGACCTTCCCAGGTCGCCTGATCATATTGGAACTCCCCCGTATACCACTTGTAGTTGTCTCAATGTCCAAATATATCAAACAATTGGTCTATGCTCACCCATCCATCTTCAATATTCCTCAGACTCCGGATACATGTCAAACTCAAAAAGTCGAGAAACTTATGGCCGGGCATGGTAACGGGCAGTACCGGCTTTCTCCCAGCAAACGACAGCTCTATCAAACTAGTGACCTATTCCAGCATTGGCACCAATTCATAGTCAACGAACTTGAAAACCACTTTGGTTGGATCCCAAAATTCTATCAGAAACCTGGTAAGAACCTTATCGGCCGGGATATTTAGTAAGGCAGTCAATGCTCCTAGGTGCGTTCTGATCTCATCTCCATGGTCTCGGCGGATGTTCCTCCACCATTATTTCATCTTATGCGGTGCTCCGATGACCATATTGATTTTGGGGATGTTGTGGTTGATTCCATTCTAAAGAGGTGGGGAAAGAGGTTTGATAAGTGTTTTACTCCGGATATTTAGCGTCTTCTCGGGATTGGTTCATCGTTCCATAAAAGTCATATCGTTAGATAAATATCCCGTTGGCATTAGGGTAGCTTTTCTATATGTGTGTCGGTGTCAAGGACCGACTCACCTAAGGTTTATGCAGTATGCTCATGTTTCCTAGAGTAGATTGTTTCCTAATTCTTGGAGTTGGAGTGATTATTGCGAGATGTTATGTAAGTTGACCTGACAAAGCCATTCTCTGAGAATAGAATAATTTTGGAAGAAGGTTAGGAGGGGTGGAAAAGACATCTCTCGCGTGCCATTGTCTGTGATAGTGTACAGACAAGACTCGATAGGAAAGAGTGTGAGGATAGTATGTATATAAAGTGGTAACATATAATGGGATAACAATATTAAAGCAGGTAGATAAGTACATTCTAAAGAAGTGAGACAAGTAAGCACATATTGGCAACATGAAGCACAGTTAAAGTAGCATATAAAAAAACATTCCTAAATTCTAGATCTAGTGTAAGTCTGCTAAGGTCAGAACCTAAGTGTTAATCTCCAGTAGAGTCACCATACTGTTGCACCCTATTTTGCACGAGTCAAAACAAGATTCAACTAGTGGTTTCCTTGTTGATGATGAAAGAGAGTCGCCACTTAATATTTAAAGGTATACTAGGGTACCTATTCAATTACTTAAATTATTGACCTATTACTCTGCTAATAAGTGAGATTTGGGTAAGGGTTCTTGTTCTTCTAAGGGGAAGATATTAGGCACCCCCTAGAATCTACCTAAGGTCGCTCCATAGGACATAGACTAGGTTTAGGGAATCAAAGGTCTATATTTTACTTAGTTAGTGCTTAAAAGTGTATAGCTTATCCCATGTCATGTTTAAAACTTATAATTTTGAAAGAAATATATTATATGCATTTTGAATAGAGAGTATAGGTTTCACTTGTAAAAGCCTTGTAAATTGTTTATATTTATGTGATTGAAAGAACTTTTGAAAGTAAATTTATAATGTTTTATTTATAAATTTTGTTAGTATGGCTGGGTTTAAAATACTTCACTTTTAATAATAAAATGGCTATTTGTGTAACCTTAGTAAAATGGGGGCTTTTGGAGAAATGGGTTTAGATATACCTTGAAGACTGATTTTCGAATCGTGTATCAAATTAGAACAAAAAAATTATTGAAGTGCTCCTTGATTGCAACTGTGTCTATTTTGTTTGTAGAAACCTTGACTTCGAAATCGTTTTCTGATTTTTGGCTTTTAAGAAAGAAAGTGCTTGCTGTCAAATCCGTCTTAATTTTCAAAAAGCTCCATGAAAATAGTTAGTATGAGTAAAAAGTGAAAACTTTATAGTATAAGTAACTAAGTATGTTGAAGTTATTTAACTACTGAAGAGATAGTACCTCTTTTAATTTTACCTATGGTTTTTAGCTTGCCTAGGTTTCTAAAGAATCAATGAATAATAAAGGAGAAAACATTCACTCAATATCGTTAATGTTATATACACATAGATAAAATAGCATATGTATGTAAAGTAATGAAGGACATGGAATTGGACTCATGGTTTCGGCCTGAAGAATGTTAGGCCCAGCAGACACGAACATCAACAACAACTTCAATGACTTCAGACTCGAGGGTTGGAAGTTGGGCCCGAGTTCTTGAGAACTCAGCAGGCCCAATTTGGTTACATGTATAAAAGAGAAAGGAAGACATTAGTGACAAGGCCCAGCATGACATTTAAATACAGATAAGATCAATGTAAGGCCCAAATGAAACTGTAACAAATGCTTGCGATCAAGAATACAATAGAATTAATATAATGTCAAAATAGAGTAAAGAAATTTATAGTGAAGCCTTTATTTCATTTAACACTAACTTTACAGAGATTAATAAATGTCAATGACTAAGAGCTTAAGGTAAAATTCTGTTCATGGCCAAGATACCCTTTGGATCCCTCGCACTTCAGAGTTCATCGGGGTCTCAGGGACCCCGAGCAGTGCTTGTGTCAGGGAAGCTATCTCAACCACAAACTAAATCTTACTCCTAAATACCCTTAACCACTCACACTTACTCTTCTCTATATGTTTAAATGCCAATGAGGCGTACACTATAATTTTCTATGTATCGGTAACCATAACACAGAGGTTCAAGCATGCACACTTCTCACCGAAACTATACTATTGTGAGATAACAAATTTCACCATTGATACCACAATCCAAACACAAGTTTGTGGTTCCCTGCTAACACTTTCAACATGCACAAAAACACTCAGAGATACCAATTACAGGTACAAACAAAGGAAGAGAGCACCAACAGGTTATTTTAGAAGACCAAACAATTAAGTCTTGTAACTTAAGGAGTAGAGTAGATACATGTACATTAGCCTTACTGATCCTACTAATAGATTCAGACTTACAGAAGTTCTTATCTGCAGTCACAATACCTTAGCTATGTTTAAACTTAGTAAAGGTCCACACATAGATTGAACCTTCATTTATTACTAGGTATATGAATTAACAACTTTATTCGGAAGCCCTGAAGAGTATTGACAAGGAGTATCTATGCGAGTAGATTGAGTTTAACTTAAGCAGGTGATCACTTACTCCTTAAAGGGTTCATAATCTCGTGTTCAAACTAGGTTCATTAAGAGTTAAGGCACAATATTACACTCAAGGCAGGACAAGTAAATATCAGAGGTTTTTATTAAGTACAAAAATGAGTCACAGTTGACTTATGCAAGCTTAGCAAGGTGCAGTTCCCCTTACGTAACCATACAACATGAGAGCACAAGCATAAGCATGGAAGACAAGAAAAAGTTTGTTTCAAAACAAGAATAAGTGCAGAACCCTTAGAAGATATACAAACACACACATGAGACATTCCTAAAGAGTGCAAGACTACAACATGGTTGAGTATCAAATATCATAGGATCAGACCAACATGCTAATTACATGAGTTCAGAATAATGGATTGTTTCACATTAAGTATGCACGTTTCTAGTAGCAGGATAGTGAGTCCACTTAAACAGGTTCAGTAGATCAGTCCAAACAAGATGAAGTTCTAGTTTCAGATGTGTTAGCAGTATGGCGCAAATAAAAGAGGATGCACAGATATAGCGGCTATCAATCTCTTAAAGACAATCGACGTCACAACTTAGGCTAGGCTGACATAACACAAAAGACCAATTTTAGAGATTCATTAGAGTTTAATTTAGTTATTTTCAAGATATATTTATATAGTGAAACTCACATATATGATCAAACAATCATGAAGTTGAGAGAAAACCTTTACTCTTATCTTTCAAGAGTTACAGAGTCATAGAAGCCCATTAGAAGGAAGAAGCCAACTCAAATAACATAAGTTGATATGCTTCTATAATGACAGCCTTATACCTAACCTTAATTGTGCATATCTATTTTAGTTTTATTTTATCAGACAAATAATCTCAAGTGCATGATATAAATCAATAAGTAATACTAGGGTAAAAATCAGTAGAGCAAGTATGAGGGCCATAGCAAAATCATCAAGAAAGTTTAAGGTCAAAAAAAGGGTATAGAATCATTAAGGTTCTTTGTTAATCATAGAAGTTCATAAGCACATAGATTATTCAACTCAGAGACATATTCATTAGGATTACAAAAGTGATCGATTAGTATTGATTTAATTTAGATCATTAAAGAGAACAATTGGTTCTTACACGAAGCATGATTATCAACATACACCAATAAAAACACATCACAAACAGAAACAATCAACATAGAATAACTGAGTAGACATGATTTTAGATCAAACAAATAAAAGAGAGGAAGGGTCAAAGTACACTGACCTTCCTTTGAACACCAAACCAAACGAAAACACTTTTTTCAGTCGTTTATGAATCAAATACTTAAACAATGACCAGTGGATAGAACGTAGAAATGGAAAGAGGGAAAAGATGAGAATCAATTAGAACCTAGGTTTTTTTTATTGTGAATTGAATCTGTAAGCTATTGTGTACTCGTATTAGGTTATGTTAGGTCTGTTAAGTGAGAACTTTAAAGCTTCTATTTATAGTAGCATTCAATGCCTAAGGGTTTTCAGCAGATTTAAACTTGGTAGTGGAGAGTGACGACTACCAGATAATGCGAGAAAAATTGAGTGAAAATTAGAGAAATTGAGGGAAATTAGTGACAGTTTTTACCTGAGAGGAGAGAAGTTGACCGTTGAAGGAAAAACCTATCGAACAAAGCTTTTGTGTCCAGAGGTCATTTTATTTGACTTCTAGACCTCGAATGATCATAATGAGGCATTGATATTCGCTCACGCATGCTAAAATTTGATTGAGCATAAGGGAAATCTGGAGACTCGAAGTTTCATATTTGAGTCTAGGGTTTCAGATTAGGGATTTTTGAATTTGTGAGATAAAACGAGAAGAAACCGGTGAGATTCGTGGAGTCAGAGGACAAAAGATATGATTTCCTAGACGATTTGAGACCTTGCCCGAATTTGTGCAAGGTGTTTTTATTGATTAGGATGATGGAAATTGAGATAATAAAGAGGAAAGGGGAAAGGGGGAGGCTGGGTCAAGAGACAAATGATTTAGGATTTAGGATAGGTTAGGTCATCTCTAGGGTTAAGAGCGGTGGAAGAGATCTGGGCCGTTGGATCTTTTGATCAAAAACATTGATAATTCAAGGGTTAAGGTTTCAAAATGATGAAATATGCGGGCCGTTGGATAACTGTTTTTCAACGACGGAGATTAGACCTGGCTAGCATTAAAATTAAAGGAAAAAACAAGATAATGTGTGGGTCGTTTATCAAATGAATTAACGGCTCAGATATATGTGTGTTTTTTGTGTGAGTGGTGGAGACGGGTGGCGTAGCACGATTTGATTGGTTCAGGGAGGGTGGCACGGATTGCCATCGTGGATTAGGGAGTTGGACCTGGACTGGGTCTGATGTGGATTGGGTTATGTATTGGGATGGTTTTGATTTAAGAGATAGCCATTTTGTATTTAATTGTGCAATTGCAATTGTAGCCATTTAGTCTTGAACCTCTTTAAAATTAATTTAATTTAACCTAATTAATTTCAATAAAATGTAAATAATCAGCAAATACATTACTAGTTACTATAATTAATTATTAAAATATCTTATTTCCCAATTTATGACACTAATTTTGGATTATTTTGAAATAGTAGGCTAATTTACTAATATTAAGGAATAACATTTAAAATTAATTATAAGACATATGTAATGAATATAAAGGTTATTTCAATAGCCTAAAAATAGTAAAAATAATATATTTATAATAATATAATACTAAATTATTGATTTTAACATTATTAATTTATATACGAATAGGTGTTATTCATTAGAAAATATTTTCAACATATTTATTGTAAATCAATAAGTATAAGTAAATTAATTTTTATAAAGGAGGGTCAAAATTAGTCGTCAATAGCAACCTTGCCCATGCAGATCTCAATGTCGCATGGCTCACTGCAACTATCAATACCAACTAATGGAAATACGAAAATCTCATAATCAACTCTGAACTACCAGTAGGATAGACACCCTATCGACTAGAAACTTCCTACTTAACCTAATCGGGGAGAACATCACAACACAACAGACCTCCTATACCCGCAGAAGACATAAAATCCTAAATCGCGTCCATAACCATCATGAATTATTCGAAACCCATTAACACAAAATCAAATTATCAGGACTGATTTCCTCTAACTCAACTGAATCACGCAGACTGCCAAACCCAAAAGTAACTCTACCCGAAATTCTTGCTCTGAAGGGATCTTCTGTGAACACGAAGTCATTTCTTGCACCTCTCCACTACTTACATGTAGAGTCAATATTGATTCGGATGTCCGTAGGGCATTTTTTATATGAATGGGCGAAAGTTGGAAAGTTGAAGGTTTGAAAAGTTGAAAAGTTTGACTGAGAGTTGACTTTGCTATTACCAGGCTCAAAATTTTGTTTTGAAAGTTGGAATATGTCTGTTGTGTCATTTATGACTTGTGTACAAAATTTGAGGTTAATCAAAGTTGATTTGGTGTGATTCGGCATTGGTTTTTGAAGTTGGAAGATCAATAGTTCATTAGGCTTGAATTAGGGTGCGATTTGTGTTTTTGATGTTATGTGATGTGATTTGAGGCCTCGACTAAGTTTGTATGATATTTTAGGATGTGTTGGTATGTTAGGATGGGGTCTCGTCGACCTCGGGTGAGATTCGAATTGATTCAGATAAAGTTTTGGCCTTTTAGGACTGCTGATCTAGTGTCTGGTGCAGCCTTCATCGCGTTCGCGATGAAGGGATCACGTTCACGATGAAGGGATCACGTTCGCGTAGTGTTGCTTAGGGGAAGGAGGGTTTTTTTCTTCGCTTTCGCGAATAAGGTCACGCGTTCGCAAAGGTCTAGTGAGTTTGTGCATCGCAATTGTGAGAGGGGACTCGCGTTCGCGAAGAAGGATGAGGTCGGTTGGGCACCAGGCATTTAAGCCTTCACGTTCATGGGAGAGGGGTCGCATTCGCGTTTCCGTACGCATAGGTCTTGTCGTCTTCACGTTCGTAAGGGAGGTCTCGCGTTCGTGTAAGAGGAAATTTCGCAACTGAGATTTTTGTGCTTCGCGAATGCGATGTAATTTCTGCTTTCGCGAAGAAGGGCAACTAGGCAGTAGTACATTATTTCCAAATCGAGGGTTTTATTTCATTTTTCATCTTTTGAGCTAGAGACTTCGATTTAGGGCGATTATTGAAGAGATTTTCAAGGAATTGATTGGGGTAAGTGATTCTAACTCGGATTTGCTTACTATACATGAATCCATCATTGTATATAAAATTTAATTAGTGTTTTGGGTTGGAAAAATTGGGGGAAATTTGTGAAAACTTCATAAGCTATATTTTGAGGATTTGAAAGGCAATTTGAGGTCAGAATTGTATATTTTAGTATTGTTTGGACTCATTATTGAATGGGTGTTCGGATTTTGTAAGTTTGGTCGTGTTCTGAGATGCGAGCCTGGGGTTGACTTTGAATTTGTTTAAAAACACTTAGCTTTATCGTATGGAAATGATTCCTATAGCTAGTATTGATTGTATTAAGTTGTTTGTGGTTAGATTCGATTTGTTTGGAGGCCGATTAACGAGGCAAGGGCTTGTTGGAGTTGTGATTTGCACGGTTTGAGGTAAGCAACAATTTTAAACTCGGTACTGAGGGTATGAATTCCTGAAATATGTGTTATGTGGTTGGTGTTGAGGTGGTACACATGCTAGGTGACGGGCATGTGTGCGTGCACCGTGATAATTATGACTCGGTTGATTCTGCGGAACTATGTAGTTATCAAATCTTGTAGCTATTCATTTAATCCCTACGTGTTAGAGTAATTGAGTTGTGATCCATGTTAGAAATCATGCTTAGGCTATATTCTTATTCTTTTGGGACCCACTGAGGCCATTTCTGCTATTGAGTTATTTGCTTAAATTACAATTATGTACTCAGTCACATTCATTATTTGCATATCATATCTCAGTTTGTTATCATTTATTATTACATCATGTTATCATTGTTTGGGCTGATTGGCATGAGATTTGTGAGCCTGAGAGACTGGAGAGATTGATGATTGAGTTGAGGTCTGATGGCCGGATTATGAGTGATATTTAAGGGATCAGGCTGCACGCCGCAGCATGCCATTTTGGCTTATGTTAGTGCTTGGGGAGGATCTACCCCTCCAGAGTCAGACATACCAGTAGTGAGCGCAAGTACCGTTGAGTGCTGAGTGAGAGTGCTGAGTGATTGAGTGTGCTGAGCGATTGAGTGTGCTGAGTGATTGAGCATGCTCAACAAGACTAAGTACTCTGAGGGTGTGAGTACATGAGTCTATTACTGTGATGCATTACATGTGACATGCATATTTGACATGTAGACATAGAGACGTGACATTTCTCATGTATACTTGGCATATTTTATCCGTATTGAGCTTAAATTGTTGAACTTGAAAGTACGTCTACATTTCTATACTGTGTACGAATTTATTATATGATTTTTCCGAGTTATTACTGTCATTTCCCTGTTATATCGATACTGTTATTATCGAGATTTGGACTGTACCTTTCTGAGCTCGTCACTACTTTCAGCCCAAAGTTATTCCTGTTACTTATTGAGTACATTGGGTCGGTTGTACTCATACTACACTCTGTACTTCGTGTGCAGATCTAGGTACATTTGGACCCGATGGTTGCTAGACTTGGATGAATAGCTGCTATGATACCCGCAAACCTCGACTCTCTTTCCTTTCAGTTTTATTATGTACTGTTCTATTTTTTAGGTAGTTGTATTTGAAATTTAGACTGTGTTGACACTAAGTAGCTCATGTACTCGGTGGAACCCGAATTTTGTAGTTAAGTTGCAGTTATTCTTATCTGTTATTTATGAGATTTTTCATTGCTAAACTTATTACATCATGTTTTTAATTTAAAATGCGTAGTTATTTTGTGATTGGCAGCTTGCCTAGTACTGTGATAGACGCCATCACAACATGTTGATATTTGGGTCATGACAAGTTGGTATCAGAGCCTAGGTTTCTTAGGTTTCACGAGTCATGAGCAGGTTTAGTAGAGTCATGCAGATCGGTACAGAGACGTCTGTACTTATATTCGAGAGGCTATTGAGCCATTAGAAAAGTTCACTTTCTTATATTCTTGTCATGGCAAATTTTTTGATTCCGAAAACTAAACTTCTATTATTCTATTCTCTCACAGATGGTGAGGACATGCCTAACCGGATCGGGCAGACGGCCACCAGTACAACCAGCTAGGGTCGCGAGAGGCCGAGGTCATGGTAGAGGCCAAGGTGCAGCTTGTACAGCAGCTAGTGCAGCACATGTGGAGCCACTAGTTGCTCCAGCTCAGGAGCAGATACCGGATGTGGCTGAGCCGGTGGGATCAGCTTAGGCACCAGTTATGCCTATTGTGATTTCAGGCCTTCGGGAGGCTTTGGCCCAGATATTGACTGTGTGCACTATCCTTGATTAGGCGGTTTCAGTTCAGGCCATACCAGCCACTTCTCAGACCGGGAGAAGTTCTTAGAGCCCCACCGCTTGTACTCTAGAGTAGGTGGTTTAGGTACTTCAGACATCGAGGGTACTACAAGCCCACCCGGTTGTAGTTGCTCAGGCCCAAGTGGGTCCACCTATGAGTGATGGGGAGAAAACGAGGCTAGAGCGGTTTGGGAGGCCTTCACTGGGGTTGAGTCAGAGGATGCTTAGGATTTCTTGGACAGGTGCTAGTGGATCCTTCACACGGTGGGTATTCTGGAGACTAGTGGAGTCTCATTTACTACTTTTCAGCTATCAGAGGCATCCTTCAGATGGTGGGAGGCCTATGTGTTGAGTAGTCCAGCCGGCGGTGCACTATTTACGTGTCATGAGTTCTAAGTTTTCTTCATAGAGATGTTTGTTCCATAGACCCGCAGAGAGGAGTTGCGTAGGCAGTTTGAGCAGTTACGCTAAGAGGATATGTCAGTGACTTAGAATGAGATGAGATTTTTAGAGTTGGCTCGTCACGGGATTTGGTTGGTTCCCACAGAGAGGGAGAGGATTAAGAGGTTCATTGATGGCCTCATATATGGACTGCGCTTTGTCATGACTCGGGAGATTGCATCTGGTGCTAGGTTCGATGAGGTGGTTGGTATTGCTAGTCAGTTAGAGCAGGTTCGTAGTCAGGAGCGTGAGGAGAGAGAGGCCAAGAGGCCTCATGGTTCAGGTAGTTTCAGTAGTGCCTCATCTGGAAGACAGTCCCACCACAGCAGGGGTCGTCCTTATAGGCACACTCAGATGGCTCATCCGGTTCATCATGGTGCATCAGCTAGCCATGGTTCATACAGTTCTCTTCCGGGTCAGTCATCTCTCAATGCCCTCACAGCTCCGAGTTCATCCCGTGCTCCATAAGTTTAGGGTTCATCTTTACCAGGTCTTTCTAGTAGCTATTTTGGTTTTCCGATTTAGTCTCCACCACTATTGACGGATCAGAGTTGCTTCGAGTGCGGGGAGTTTGGACATGTGTGGAGGCAGTGTCCTCGTCATTTTGGAGGTCCAGTTCAGCAGAGGGGTCAGGTTACATCTTTTGCACCAGTTACTTCACCACCTGCTCAGCCAGCTCGGGGTGAGGCTCAGGCAGTTAGAGGTCACCCTACAGGGGGAGGCCGGTCAGGTGGTGGTCAGGCTCGATGCTATGATTTTCCCACCAGACTGAAGGCCGTTGCTTCAGACGCAGTGATCACAGGTATTGTTTCAGTGTGCCACAAGATGCTTCCATATTATTTGATCCTAGTTCTACTTATTCACATGTATCATCATATTTTGCCCGTTATTTGGATATGCCCCATGAGTCCTTAGTTTCTCTTGTTCATGTATCTACGCCGATGGGCGATTCTATTGTTGTGGACCATGTGTATCAGTCGTGTGTGGTGACCATTAGAGGATTTGAGACTACAGTTGATCTCTTATTGTTTAGTATGGTTGATTTTGATGTGATTCTAGGCATGGATTGGTTGTCCCTATGTCATGTTATTCTAGAATGTCACACTAAGACCGTGACATTGGTGATGTCGGGGTTACCTAGGATCGAGTGGAAAGGTTCTCTGGACTATGTTCCTAATAGGTTGATTTCATATCTGAAGGCCCAACGGATGGTTGGAAAGGAATATTTGTCATATTTGGCTTTTGTGAAGGATATTGTTGCTGATACTCCTACAATTGATTCTATTCTGGTAGTGCGAGACTTTGTAGGTAGAACCTATGAACCTAGTACTCTGATACCAACTTGTCACGACCCATATATCCACCTAGTTGTGATGGAACCTAACCTTGTGATAGGTAAGCCTAACATAGGATAAGTAACTCAAGTGAAATATCAATAACAACAAGAATGAAATAACTGAATTATGTACAATTTCTCAAGGACTGGCAGTACAAGTCACGAGCGACTACGAATAAGATTACAATTTCAGTTTGAGGAAAGATATAACATATGTTTGAAATTAATATAAACAGAAATATAAATCCTAAACTACAGCGAACAAATGGTAGCTTGTATTTGGAGTGATGATACGTCTTCAATGTTAGGCCCACGAACTCCATAGATATCCCTCGCCGAATATCTGTAGTGTGAGTACAACCGACCCCATGTACTCAATAAGTATCTTGACTAACCTTGGTGACGTAGTGGCGAGGTATATTTAATCAGGAGATACTCAATAATATAACGCGTTCAGTTAGATTTGCAATAGAAACAATACTAGAAATAACAGAGAAGAGTACAAGAATAAATATGTGAAGTAGTAAATGATTACTAAAAGAAATCATAATAAGTTTTCTCAATATCACAACCCATCCTTTTCTTAAAACGATAACCGCCAAATAACAAAGTAACTCCACAAATCTTCATAGTATGAGGAATGTGTTCAAGATATCAAGTCAAATGGCACAACAACACCCTTCGTGCATTTATCTCACCCTCACCAAATATATTAATGTATGTCAAATTAAGTGGCACGGAAACACCCTTCGTGCATTTATCTCATCCTCACTAAGCATATGTATAACCGTACCAAAAAGGTAAAAGCAATTCCAATAACAGTAACAACAAAGTGGGAATACACATATAGCAATATCGAACAAGGCAGAGCAAACAGACAACTATAACAGACAGAGTGGGAAGCACAGAAGTAATGATAGCAATTAAGGTAGGAGAGCATAAATTTCACTATCTAGCAAAGGAGAAGGTTTAAATGAGAGCGCAACAAATTAGGAAAGGCATAGGTGTAAATATAACAAATAAGACAGAAAGCATAATTTTGTCCAGATAAACAGATAGAAATCATGGATAGAACAATAACAATTAAGGTAGCAGGCAAAGACATGACAACAACAACAACTCACATAGAAAGCATAGGTGTAGCAATGACAACTTGGAATGAAGACATAAATGTATATGCAATGGCACGACATAACCCTTCATGCTTTATACTCTTCCTCACATGATAATGTATATGCAATGGCACGACATCACCCTTCGAGCTTTGCACTCTCCCTCACCAACCACATGTATATCAATGAAAATCAAGGTAGGAAGCATGGATAGCATCAAAAAGAGTGGTTAAGGAAATACACCACGTGAACATCAATCACAGCTCTCGAACCAATAAATAATTCAAAAAACCTCAAGAAACCTATTGTTCAAGTATCTCGACAAAGCTCAAATATGCAGTTAAACATAAGTATGGAACCGAAGTACCTCAGAATTACGGTCATAAACATGTATTTTGTGATTAAGTATAGTGATGACCGAATTTAGCACATTAACAGTTTCACAAAAAGGCTGTCAAATTTAATCTGGTTATGACAACTTCAATCATGGTATCTAGCATTAAAATCCATATTCATATTATTATAGAAGTCAAGTAAAACACGAGGCAAGAAAATCACATAGTCCTACAAGGCACAAAGAATCTTATAATCCACCTCGAGCATGGATAACCCTGGGACATGCGTATACGCTCGTCACATCGCATATACATCACCCCTGCATGTAGCAAATAATATTATTTTATTAGAAAAAATTTCCCCAACAAATCTAGGCAAGACACTTATCTCAAGTAAGCTAAATCAATACTTTAAAAATTCCTTCCCATGCAAATCAATCTCCGGACGACTCGAATCTAGCCAAAATAACTTAATATCATAAATAAAAGCCATAGGAAACGATTCCAAATAATAAAGCTTCGATATATAACTAAAATAAAAAAGTCAACCTCGGGCCCGCATCCTAAAACCCGATAAAACTCACAAATTCCGAACACTCATTCTGATACGAGTCCAATCATACCAATCTCATCCAATTCTGACCTCAAATCGGCCTTTAAACCATCAATTTATGCTTTAGAAAAGTTTTTACTAAAATTCCCAATTTCTTCAATTCAATTCATCAATGAATTGCTGAAGGAATCATGTAATTTAGACAAATCCGAGTAAAAAATACTTAACCCAATCCAATTAGTGAAAATTCCCTCCAAATATGCCTAAAACCGAGCTCCAAAATTACGTGAGAAAAAGTAACTAAATTTCGAAATAAGTAAAAATGCAGTGGCCGCCCGAGCCCGAATCAGATCCTAGATAATCTCAAAACTCATGTTTGATAAGCCTAACATGATTCTTGCGCGATTACACCCAAGATAGGCATTTGAATCACCCAATTTTCCAAAATGAGGGAGAATTTATGTTTTGAAGTTTTAAAGGATGTCTGAAACTTTCAGGGACATAAATGGCATTTTTGTAATTATTTACATTAGAAAGAAACCATAAATAAGAAAATCTTCGTCTTGGCACCCAAAACTCATTCGGAAACGCCCAGACACTAACCTAGGCATTTCAATCATAAAACATGCTACGAACATTCTCGCACACTCAAAACATCGAAAAGAGGTCATCTTGACCAGATATTGACCATGGTCAAACTCCAAATTGTTAACGTAACTAGTTTCTGCATCAATGAACCAATACACACTCGAGCCCCTCGGGACCTCAACCAATTATACCAAAAACTATAAATAAATTATCCTAAATTATCCAAAGCCTCAAAATACCCACGGGAATATCACAAAAAAGAATCGAGGCTTAAACCGAATAGAATTTCTCTTAAGTTATTAAATCTTCATTCTTTCAAAAGAGTATCTAAATAACACTTAAACACGTCGGATTACTTTCAAACTTTGCACACAAGTGCAATTCAACTATATAGACCTATCCAAAGTCTCGGAACGCCAATTGGAGTCCAATAACATCAAAGTCAACTCTTCGTGAAACTAATTAACTCTTAAGTTCTTTAAATTGCCAACTTTCAAGAAATAGAGTCAAATTCTTCTAGGAACCTCCAAAATCAAATCTGAATATACGTACAAGTTTAAAATCATCATACGAACCTATCAGAACAATCAAAACCCGATTCCGTATCCATTTATCTAAAAGTCAAACCTTAGTCAACTCTTCCAACTTAAATCTTTCAAATCACGAGTCATTCTTCCAAATCAATCCCGAACCACTTGAAAACGAAAGTTGCCGATACACATAAATTATAATACATCATATGAAGCTACTTAATTGTAACGACCCGACCGGTCGTTTTGAGCTCTAGCATGTCGTTCGGCGGTTTGAGGCCATGAGCAGCTTCACTTCAGTTATTATAACTTGTATGCGTAGTCGAAATTTAATTTTGGGAAGTTCGGAGTTGATTTGGAAAGAAAATCTTAATTTCGAAAGCTTTAAGTTGGAGAAATTGACTAAAGTGTGATTTTTGAGTAGACGACCTCGGAATAAGGATTTGAAGGTTTCAACAGGTTTGTATGATAATTTTTGACTTAGGCGTATGTTCGGATCGGGTTTTGGATGACCTGGGAGCGTTTCAGCGCCTATTATGGAAGGTTGGCGTTAGGAAGAATTCCATAAATTTGGGTTGAAGTGCATTTCAATGATATCGATGTCCTCTTATGATTCCGAGTTTGGGAATAGCTCCGTATGGTGATTCTAGTTTTGGGAGCGCGTCCAGATGTGAATTTGGAGGTCCGTAGGTCATTTTGGGGTCATTTGGCAAAAGTTAGAAATTTGAAGGTTTTTGAGAAGATTGATCGGGAGTGGACTTTTTGATATCAGGGTCGTATTATGATTCCGGAAGTTGGAGTAGGTCCGCAATGTCGAATGTGACTTGTGTGCAAAATTTGAGGTCAATCGTACGTGATTTGACAGGTTCCGGCATCGAATGTAGAAGTTTGAAGTTCTAAAGTTCTTTAAGCTTGAATTGGGGTACGATTCGTGATTTCGATGTTGTTCGATGCGATTTGAGGCCTCGAGTAAGTTCGTAATGTGTTATGGGACTGGTTGTTCGATGCGAAGGAAGTCCCGTGTTCGCGGAGAAGAAATTTTGGGGTGCTGGAATTGACCTTAGCAAACATGAAGCAGTGAACGCGAATGCCAGGCAAGGTCTGGTCAAGCTTACGCGAACGCGAAGAAGGAAGGGGAGCCGGGACCCTGAGCCATTAAGTCTTCGCAAACGCGAAGCTTAGACTGCAAACTCGAAGAAGGAGGGCAGTCGGCTACCGCGAACGCGAGAGCTTGAACGTGAACGTGATGTTGTATATGGTCAGGCCTTCGCGAACGTGACACTGGTCAAGCGAACGCGAAGAAGAACGGGTCTGGGCAGATTGGATTTAATACGGGATTTGGCCCATTCTCTCTCATTTTTCACTAGGATGGACAATTTTTGGAGAGCTTCAAGGAGATATTTTCGTCATCTATGTCAAGGTAAGTGATTGCCACCTATTGCAAGTTAAATACTTGGATTATATACGGATTTAAACATGAAAATTTATAGAAATTTGGGAGTTTGAAGAAAAACCTAGAAATTGGTATTCTTGTATTTTGATCACGAATATGGGCATGAAATTGAGAATAAATTGTATATTTGAGTTAGTGAGACTATGGGTAATGGTTATCTTTGAAAATTTTTGGAATTCGGGCACGTGGGCCGAGGGTGCTTTTATTGACTTTTCGAGCGGAGTTGGATATTATTGTAAATTGATTAATTATGAGTATTAGAGCATATTTTGATTGGGTTGCATCTTATTTGACTAGTTTTGGAGCGACGGAAATTGGTTTGAGTTGTTGGAGCAGCTTGGAGCCGGTTATAGAATTGCGGAGCGAGGTAAGTCTCCTTTCTAACCTTGTAAGAGGGAATTTACCCCATAGGTGAACTAAATCAATATGTGCTTCTATTTGTGGGGTCTACGTATGCATGAGGTAACGAGAGTCTGTGCGTAGCAACTATTATGATTAAGTGTGGGTAGTTTAGGACCCCAAAAGCATGCCATACGTGTGATAATTGTAACCTCATTGCCAATTTAAATTGCTTAAATTATATCGAACTTGGTAAATAAATTTCTAAAAGGATTAAACTTGTTTTCTTGACAGCTAAAAGAAGAGTGACATTTCCTTTGGGTAATTTCTCCTTAATGAAATTCTCGAGTGATTGTTTGATTGTGTTTACTTTTATGGAACTGGCCGAACGCCTCAGCAAATTAAATAGATGCATCTATGGTTCGCGCCGTTCGACCCTTCGGCAGTGCACAATTTAATATTATGTTGTATCGGGCCGTACGACCTCGACATGATTTGCTCGTGACTTAATTGATTGATTTGGAATTATTGATAATTGATATGGCCTCATTGGCCGGAGATATAAATTGCTAAAAGATGAAAATAAATTTGAAAATCCCCTATTAACAAGAAAATTATTTACCCGCCTCATGTTATTGTGTTTACCGTTGACTCATAAAATCCATAATTCATCATATCATTAGTATATTAATTATAGCCCATAGTAAGTGTCCGAGTCGACCCCTCGTCACTACTTCTTCGAGGTTAGGAGGGATACTTACTGGGTACGCATTGATTTACGTACTCATGCTACACTTGCTGCATATTTTTGTACAGGTACACATATGTTTAGTGGCCTTATGGTCCCCGAGGCGCCATTATAGCGGGGACTTAGGCGAGCTGCATTCTATACGACGCTCCGCAGCCAACAGAATCTCCTTCAGAGTACTTACATTTATTTCTATCCAATTTGTATTTCGGACAGCTATTGTATTTTATTTTATATTCCTAGTTAATGCTCATGCACTTGTGACATCGGGTTTTGGGATGATTATGAGTTGCACCGTATTGAAATTTTTAAAGATAATATTATGTATTTTGTAAACTCCATCTTCTACTAATTAATTGAGGGAAAAAACTATGATTTTTAAAATATTAAAATAAGAATTTACTAATTATTGGTGTTGGCTTGCCTGACAGTAGTGTCCGACGCCATCACGACCTTTAAGGAATTTTGGGTCATGACATCATGTCTCAAACCACTTAACGGAATGTTAAATCTCAAAACGACCGGTCGGGTCGATATAGAATCTCGCCTTTTAATAAATTAAAATAATAAATAACATACACAACTAATAATAATTATATCAAGATTAACAATATAAGTACATTGAATGGGTTAGAGAATTATTTTATTAAGTCGGTATAAAATGTTTATCTCTACTTGATCTGTTCAATACATACAAAATGTACTAGCATAAAAAGTCAGAATTAAAATATTTTCATAATCAAGATAAATTATATTTAATATTATGCTACACCAATTATGATGGGTTGTCCAATCGTTCATTAGATTGTGAACATATGTGTTATGACTTATAAGAACCGATGATTTAATGTCTTATGTATAAGTTAAACTCTATATACTAAATCATCTACATATAATCAAAGGACACACAAACGAATACATGATCTATTTAAAATAAATTTTATTGAATTGAATTAATAATTAATTATTCCATGAATAATACTATAACAAAATACATGGTTTATAGTATATTCTAATAATTTTCCACTTAGACTCATAACCATGCGTCTAAAATATTAACACCCATTCCATCTACACTCCTATCAAAAGTCTTATGCGGCAAGCGCTGAGTAAACGGATCCTACAAGTTATTCTCTGACGCAATCTTAGTGACTACTACATCCCTTCTCTACACTATGTCGCGAATTAAATATTTATGCTCAATATGCTTTGCTCTTTTATGACTCAATGGTTCCTTCAAATTTGCAGCCGCACCACTATTATCACATTAAAGTGTAATTTGTGCTTCAATCGAGGGAACTACACCCAACGTTCTTAGAAAATTTGCGAGCCAAACTGCCTCTTTGGCTGCCTCAAATGCTGCCACATACTCGTCTACCATGGAGGAATCAGCAATACAATATTACTTGATGCTCCTCCAACTTATGGCTTTATCCGGCTTAAAATCTGAATTTATGTATCTATTGAACACAAGATCATCCAAATGGTAGACTAACATATAATCCTTAGTCCTTTTCAGGTACTTGATTATATGCTTAAACGCAGTCCAGTGTTCTCACCTAGGATTAGAATGAAATCTGCTAATTTTGCCAACGACAAATCAGATGTCAAGTCTAGTGTATAGAATAACATACATCAGACTCCCTAGAGCAGATGCATAATGGACCATCTTCATCTTTTGTATCTCTTCAGCGGTCTTGGGAGACTAATCTTTAGATAGAGTGATTCCATACTTGAAACGAAGCAATCCTTTCTTAAAAATATTGCATGCAAAACCTGGTGAGTATTGTATCAATATAAAAAGCATGAGATATGTCTAATATCCTTTTTGTGTGATTTCGCATGAGCTTGATCCCAAAAATATGAACCGCTTCTCCCAAATCTTTCATGTTGAAATGCGTGGACAACCATCCTTAACTGAACTCAACATGCCCACATTATTTCTTATGAGCAAGATGTCATCTATATACAAAATAAAAAATTCCACTTTGTCTCCATCCTATTTCATGTCTATGCAAGACTCATTAAGACATTGATCAAAATCAAAAGTTTTAATCAACTTTTCAAACCAAGTGTTCCATGCCCTAGATGCTTATTTCAGTCCATAAATAGACCTTTTAAGCCTACACATTATGTGTTCCTTGTATTTTTCACGAAACCATCTAGTTGTATCATGTGGATGCACTCAACATGACTTCCATTAAAGAAAGTTGTCTTAGACATCTATTTGCCAAATCTCATAATCATAATGAGTAGCTATGGATAAGAGAATTTTAATAGATTTAAGCATAGCTACGAGTGGAAAGGTTTCTTCATAATCGACCCCTTCTTTCAAAGTAAACCCTTTCGCTAAAAGCCTTGCTTTAAAAATTTGTATTTTACCATCTACACTTCTCTTTTTTTATAGATCCACTTACCTCCATTGGGTTTAACACATCAGGTGGTTCTACAAGATCCCAAACATGATTAGAGTATATAGACCCTATCTTCGATTTTGTAGCAGCAACCCATTTATCAGTATCTTTATCTTGTAGTGCTTGGTCGTAATTGACAGGTTCAATACTAGGATCCTCAAGGATCATATCATATGATTCTCCCAAGAGCATATACCGAACTAGCTGTCTTATTTCTCTCCCACTATGACTACGCACTACATCAGTTGCAGCTGGTATAATATCTTGAGGATTGAACATCATTTTGAGGAACCTAGTCTTCTATGCTATCCATATGGATATCAATAACTTTATCCTATTGTATAGTTTGCTTAATATTACTCCTACTACTTTCTGGTAGTGGAACTTCGGGCACTTGTCCTTGTGGGACTTCAAGTCTATTGACGTTTTTCCCACTACCAAAATGAAATGGTATGTCAACTTCGTCTTTTGGGGTTTGTACTTGGTCATTTTATTTTTTGGATGAGTGAGTTTCCATTCTTTTGCTTAGTTTCTATAAAACAAGTTTATTTCTAGAAACATGATTCATCAAATAGTTTTCTTCAAGAAACTTGGCAGTTATGCTAATAATTACCTTATTTTCTTTTGGACAATAGAATAAATCACCTTTCATTTCCTTTGGATAACCAACAAAAACACATACATCCATTCTCGCCTCCAATTTATTTGTTTTCCCTTTCAGCAGATGTGTTGGACAACCCCAAATCCCAATATCCCGTAGACTAGGCTTGCGCCCAGTCCACAATTCTGTAGGCTTTAAAGGTATTGACTTTGAAGGAACTAAATTCAGAATGTAATTTTTTTTTCTACGGCATATCCCCAGAAGTACGAATACAAACTAGAATAAATGATCATTGATTTAGCCATTTTCATAAGAATCCTATTTCTTCTTTCGGCTATGCCATTATGTTATGGTGTTCCAGGTGCAACTACTTAGGTTATACCTGATGGTTGAGGCTCCTAGCCCACCATCTCAATTTTGTTCCTTTTTGACCTTTTTTGTATATTTCTCACTTGGCAAATAAAATTTTTACCTACCAAAAATTATTTGGAATATAAAATATTTTTTGAATAAATAATTCTTATCAAATGGCTAATCAATTAGTAGCTCAATTGGTTAGCTACCTGAATATTCATCTTATTGGTGAGAGTTCGATTCACCACATTGTAATCCCCTTCCCCCATTTTCCCTTCCCCTAAACCCAATTAAAAAAGAATTTCTATCAAATGGCTAGGAGTTAGAGTATTACGCGATATTTCTATAAATTCAATGGAAATCTTGTGTTCTTTCTTTTTATCATTTTTTACCAAACTCGTTATACAAATGCAAACCCTTCAGAAAGTAATTCTCTTTTGTTTTGTTTCCTTTTTCAAATTCATTATACAATTATTTGCCCTTAAAAATGTTTTCCTTTTATTTTCTTTTCTTTTTTTCAAAATTTATTCGAATGTTAATTTTAATTTCTATTTATTACAACAGGGAGGGGGAGTGGGGATCAGAGGGAAGGGTCTACTACGCTGGTAGTGGGCTTGAACACTCCACCTCAATTGTCGAAGGCAAGGAGTTCACTAAGTGAGTTAGCCCTCAACCCCTATTTATTTAAATGTTGTCTTTCCAACAGTCAGCACGTATAGTTAAAAAACTACTTCACCTTCGTGGTTACATATTTTCTAAACTAAAACTTCTCTTAGCATCCTATTTGACTCATAGCAACATTGCCGATTTTCTTCCTATGTATAACTACAAGAACAAAGCTATAATCATGGATTTGTCACGACCCAAAATCACTACCAGTCGTGATGACGCCTAAACCACTTACTAGGCAAGCCATTCATAAAATATAGTGAAATAATAATAATAATAATTTTAGAATAATTAAGTCTAAAAGTCGAATAAGCATAGATAAATACCCAACCAATACAACATATTCTCAGAAACTAGTAACACTGAGTCATGAGCTCTAACATATGAATACAAGTCTGATAATACAGTACACCATCTGAATCAATAGCAGTAATGAAAATATAGAAGGAGATGCTAGGGATTACGATCAGGATGCAGCTCTACCTTGGGTCTGCATAGAAACAACTACGAATCCCAATGCTTAGCTAAGTCCAACTCCTGGATCTGCACAATTAAGTGAAAAGTATAGTATAAGTATAATCGATCATATGTACTTCGTAAGTATCATTACTAACATCGATGAGGTAGTAGCAAGAGTGGTAAATGATACTCACTAGTCAAACATGTATAGTGCATGAATATATGTGTGCGCAATAATAGTATCAAAGTACAGGCATAGAGTATAGGTAAGGCGAATAGAGCACAGAGAGAAGACATACACAAGCATTGTAAACATCTAACTGTTCAGTACATAGAGAAGATATGCATGTATAAAAAGTCAAGATACACAGTTGACATGTAGAGAAAATATGTATCGTATATCAATCCACCAAGTAAAACAACATATAGAGATGATATACATAAAAAGGCATGCATATATTCTGAAAGTAGCATATAGAGAAGATATGTGATAAAATCATGTGTACATCCAAAGAATTTTCATATAGAGAAAATACGCTAAACCCAAGTACTAATCATTTCCTATAATCCGCGTGTATATCATCAAAAGAGAAACATGAGAGGACAACACTAGGGGGGTGGATCCTTATCCACAAGCTACATGGACAACTCACGTGCCAAAATCATAACAACCATACAGACAAGTCACGTGCCAGGGAAACTCCACCTGCACGAACCACTCACGTGCTGTCATACCAGTCCATATCAGAGAAATAATAAATAAGAATACATGTATACAAATAACGACTATCAAACCAAATACTCATGGACTGTAGCAAATAGCATGCTAAAGTGTATGCGTGTGCAAAATACACAACTACAACTCATATTAAGCGGGTACTCCATTTAACAATAAGTATCGTGCTCAAATAAGATATCGATACCTATACATGGTCTCTAATATGATTCAAGGAGTTCATGTATTCATAAAAATGATCAAAACAGGAATCATATGAAGCACGTAAACAAAAAAAACATAATACAAGCCTAAGTCTAATCCGGTCGAAATCATACATAGCACTCGCATATATACTCGTCACCTCACATATACGTCACTTTTCACACATTTCAATTAGCCAAATAAGGTCACATCCTTAGGGATATTCCTTCACAATAAGATTAGTTAAGATACTTACCTCATACAAGAAAAAATCAATACTCCAATAATGCCTTCACCTTAGAAATCACCTCCGACCAACTCGAATCGAGCCAAAACAACTCAATAACATCAAATAAAGACATAAGAATCGATTCCAAACAATAAAGTTTCAATATTTATTCAATTCCTAAAAAGTTAACAAAAGTCAATCCAGGACTAGATGGTCAAAATCAATGTCAAGGGGTAGATCACGACTACCCATACCCTTATGAGTCCAAATATGTGATTAGATTCCAAATCCAAGTCCAAGTCGACCCTCAAATCCCCAAAATTCATTCTCTTGAGTAGCAGACAAAACTTCTAATTTTTCCTTCAAAATTCCAAGTATAACGTGTACATTTCCATAGAGATTCATGATATATAGCTTAATCCAAGTGAAAATTACTTACCCACAAAGTAGTGATGAAACTCTCCTCAAACATCGCCTCTTACCAAGCCCCAAATATAAAAATAATAAAAAATGAGCTAACCCTCGAAAATATAAGATCTGCTAGTGATTTTGCATCTGCGAACAAAAATGCCACATCTACAACACAGCTTCTGCAGTCTAAGGCTCGCATCTGCGAGCTCCACTAATCGCCCTTCGCTTCTGTGGCACATGTGTCACATTTGCAACTTCGCAGATGCGCCCAACCCCTTCGCATGTGTGCATATTTCCCAGCCCTGCCAACCCTCGCAGACGCGCTCACAATCTCCGCAGGTATGCGTTCACACCTGCAATCCCCTCTCCGCATAAAAGAAAACTCTCCAATTACCTCAACTCCATAGATGTGACAGGCTAGTTCTCACTTGCGCCCAAGTTTCTGCAGGTGCGATGCACCAGAACCAGAACTACCCAAACCATTCCTAATGGTCCGAAACCAAGCCAAAACACACACGAGCCTCCCCGGACCCGATACCAATCATACCAAAAATCCCTAATACCTTACCCAAACCTATCCCAAAGCTCAAAGCACCACACTTAACATAAAAACCAAGAATCAGTGGTCAAGATCAATCTCTTAAGTTTCAAAATTTCTAACTTCACCAAACACGTCTGAATCATTCCTAATAATTTTGGCCTCCAACCAAACATTGGAAATAAGTGCCAATCAACTAAATGAATATACTCAAAGTCCCGGTACTCCAATCGGAACTCGATAACCCAGTGTCAACTCCCTATCAAACATATGAACTCTCCAAATCTGCAAATTGCCAACTTTCAATAATTAGAGCCAAAACCCTCTAGGAACCTCAAAATCCAAATCTGAGCATATTTCTAAGTCCAAATTTACGATAATAACCTACCAGAACCATCTAATCCCGACCCCGAGGTCGTTTACTCAAAAGTCAAACCTTGGTCAACTCTAGCATCTTAAGCTTCCAAAATGAGACTAAGTGACTCCAATTACTCTCAAACATTCTCGAAGCCAAAGTAATCAATCCCACAGTAACAAAACAACAACCATACATACGGAAAGCATCAAATAGGGAAATGGGCTCAAATACACAAAATGACTGGCTGGGTCGTTACATTCTCCCTTTCTTAAATAAATATTCATCCTCGAACGGGTTTAGAATCATAGACGGAATGTCAAAAAGATAAGGATATCTGATCCGCATATTATGCTCGTTATCCCAAGTTGCTTCCTTGACCGGTTGACCTCTTCACTGAACTTTCACTGATGCAATATCTTTCAAACTCAACTTCTAAAACTTGCCTATCAAAAATAGCCACTGACTCTTCTTTATAAGCCAAATTCTCATCCAAGTGCATCGAACTGAAATCTAATACATGTGATTGATCTTCATGATACTTCTGAAGCATAAATACATGAACCACCAGATGAACTTCTGACAAGCTGGGTGGTAAAGTAAATTTGTAAGCCATCTCACCCTCTTTATCCAACCTCAAATTGACCAATGTACCAAGGACTCAACCTTACCTTCTTCTCAAATATCATCACGCCTCTCATAGCCGAAACTAAAAGAAGAACCTTCTCACCCTCCATGAAAGCCATATCACGAACCATCCTATCAGCATAATGCTTCTGCCAGGACTGTGTTCTATGAAGCCGCTCCTAGATCAACATCATCTTCTCCAAAGCGTCACACACCAAATCTGTGCCCAATAACCTCGCCTCACTAAGCTCAAACCAACCAATCGGAGAACAACACCGCCTCTCATATAATGCCTTATATGGATCCATCTGGATACTAGATTGGTACCTATTATTGTAGGCAAAGTCCGCTAAGGGTAGAAACTAGTCCCACTTACCCCCGAAATCAATAACATAGTCTCTTAACATAACCTCCAAATCTGAATGGTCTAGTCAGACTGCCTATCCGTCTAATGGTGAAATATAGTACTCAACTCCACATGTGTGTCCAACTCATGTTGAACAACTCTCCAAAAGTGTGATATAAACTGAGTACCACAATCCGAGATGATATAAATAGGTACACCATACAAGCGAACAATCTCCCTCATGTAGATCTGAGCCAACTTCTATTAAGTGTAGGAAGTCATAACCGGAATGAAATGCACCGACTTGGTCAATCTATCCACAATGACCCAAATGGCATAAAACATCCTCAAAATACGTGGCAAACCTACCACGAACTCCATAGTAATACGCTCCCACTTCCACTCAAGTATATCAATCTTCTGGAGCAAACCACCCAAACTTCGATGCTCATACTTGACGTAATGACAATTCAAACACTGTGAAACATGCCCAAAAAAGTTCTTCTTCATCTTTCTCCACCAATAATGCTGCTTCAAATGACGATACATCTTTGTAGAACCTGGTTGAATAGAATATCAAGAACTATTATCCTCCTCAATAATCAACTCCCTCAAACCATCCACATTAGGACACAAACCCGACCCTGAATTTGCAATACCCCATCATCACCAATAGTCACCTCCTTAGCACTACCTTGTTGTACCTTGTCCTTAAGGACAAGAAAATGGGGATCGTTATACTGGCGATCCTTAATACGCGCAAATAAAGACGGTTGTGAAACAACACAAGCAAGGACTCTCCCAGGCTTAGAAATATCCAATCTCACAAACCTATTGGCTAATGCCTGCACTTCCATAGCTAAAGTCCTCTCCATAGCTAGAATAAATTCCAAACTCCCCATATTCTCTGCCTTTCTACTCAAGGCATTTGTAACCACATTAGCCTTCCCTAGATGATATAGGATAGTGATATCATAATCCTTTAACAACTCCAACCACATCAGCTGCTTCAAATCCAAATCCTTCTTCTTGAACAAATGCTGATGACTTTGACCATCCGTGTAAAACTCACAAGTCTTAAGCGCGTGCGCGATAGCTAATTGTATTCTGAACACCATACAATTAGTGCATCCAAATCATGAGCTTGTGCGCGATAGCTACTAACTCCAAATCATGTGCCAGATATTTCTTCTCATGGGACTTCAACTGGCGCGATGCATAGGCAATCACCCTACCATCCTACATTAACACACAACCAAGGCCATTGCCCGAAGCATCACAATAGATAGTATACAACCCTGATGCTATGGGAAATACCAAAACTAGAGCTACAGTCAAAGCAGTATTGAGCGTCTGAAGGCACTCCTCGCACTCATCAGACCATCTGATGGAGCATCTTTTTGAGTTAACTTGGTCAATAGAGCTACAATAGATGAAAACCCCTCCATAAAACTATGATAGTAACCAGCCAAACCTAAGAAACTCCTGATCTCTGTAGCAGTAAAAGGTCTCGACCAATTTTGAATTGCCTTAATCTTCTTTAGATCCACCTTGATCCCATCACTAGACACCACGTGGCCCAAGAATGCCACTGAATCCACCCAGAACTCATATTTGGAGAACTTGGCATACAACTTCTTCTTCCTTAGAATCTCAAGTACAATCCTCATATGTATCTCATGCTCCTACCTACTACGGGAACATACCAAGATATCATCAATGAACACAATAACAAAAGAACCTAAATAAAGCTGGAATAAATTGTTCATCAAATGCATGAAAGCTGCTAGGGCATTAGTCAAATCAAAATGCACGACCAAGAACTCATACTACTCGTAGTGAGTCCCAAAAGCCATCTTAGGAAAGTCCGAAGCCCTAATCTTAATTGATAGTTACCTGACCTCAAGTCAATCTTCGAGAACACCCTAGCACCCTGAAGATGGTCAAATAAATCATCAATGAAAGACAGTGGATTCTTAAAATTGATGGTAACCTTGTTCAACTTTTGGTAATCAGTACACATCATTATGAAACCATCATTTTTCTTCACAAACAACATTGATGTACTCAAGGAGAAACACTCGGCCTCAAGAAACCGTCATCCAACAACTCCTGCAAATGCTCCTTCAACTTAGCAGGAGCCATACAATACATTGGAATGTATATGGGTTGAGTGGCCGACACCAAATCAATACCAATGTCGATATCCCTATCGGGTGGCATGCCCGGTAAGTCTATAGGGAGCACATCTGGAAACTTTCCCACTACTGGGACTGAATCAACAGTAGGAGTGTCACAACTAACATGTCTCACAAAATTTAGATACGCCAAACACCCCTTCTCACCCATTCGTTAAGCCTATAGAAATGAAATCACTCTACTAGGAATGTGACCCAAAGAACCCTTCCATTCCAACCTTGGCAACCCCGTCATAGCCAACGTCATGGTGTTAGCATAACAATCAAGAATAACATAATACATAGATAACCAATCCATACCCAAAATAAGATCAAAATACACAATATTAAGAAATAAAAGATGAACCATTGTCTCATAACCTTCAGTGGTAACCACACAAGACCAATACACACAATCTACCATCATAAAATCATCAACCGGTATAGACACATGAACGGGGATATCAAGGGAACCATAAGAAATATTCAAATAAGGAGAAAAATATGATGACACATAAGAATAAGTGGAACTAGGGTCAAATAGTACTGAAGCGTCCATGTGGCACACTAAAACCATACCTACGATTGCATCATCTGAAGCAACTACTTTTGGCTTCCCAGGAATGCCTAACAACGGGAATGTCCTCCACCTAACTAACCTCCCTTTCTAGGATAGCCTCGAACATATTGGGCTCCGCCTATAGATGGTTGTAACTATGGGAGTCGGAATCATGGTCTGATTCCCTGGTGTGGTGCAATGCTCAAAATCTTGGGACAAACTCTCTTGAGATGATTTAAGTCTCCATGCTCAAAGAAATACCTCCTTTGGCGAGGCTGTTGGATTTGTCAATACCATGAGAACCTGAATATCCACCCAAATAACCCTAAAAAGAGGGAGCATGATATGAACTCTATGTTGGCAGTGCACTGAAAGATGACTATCCTAGGCGAGCAATGTATGATCCATGGTTGACTAAAGAACTATATTGAACCCAATTGGCTGACTGAACATGATTGAAAGAACGACCTCTATTGTGATGACCCTGGCCTCCAGATGACGCATCCCCAAAACCATATGAACCACGGGGCTTCTTGGCATCCCGCTCCTCTCTATACTGCCTAGAAATTAGCTCTAAGTGCCTAGCGATCTCCACAGCCTGATGAAAAGTAGTATCAACCTCGACCTATGAGGCCATCCCATACCGGATACCAAAGTTAAGGCCTTTAATGAACCTCCTGACCATGTCTCTCCCAGTAGGGACCAAGAACACAACATATTGTTCCAGCTCGATGAACCTTATCTCATACTGAGTCCCGGTCATAACCTCTTGACGTAAGAACTCACTATACAGCTCATCCTTGCGAGTATATGCAATAAACTTCTCCAAAAAAGAGTACCGAGACCATGTGAGTGATGCTACGCCATTTAGTCTGCTTAACTCATAAGTCTGCCACCATCTATATGCTGGCATTGATAGCTAGAAGGCAGTAAACTCAACCCCATCCAGGACTAGACCCAAAGTGCACAGAATCTGATGACACTAATCAAGGAAACCATGTGCGTCCTAAGTAGGCTCTCCACTAAACTGGGGTTGATGAAGTCTCTGAAATCTCTCAATCCTCTCATGCTCCTCAACAGTCAAGGCTTGCCTAAACTCGGGTTGAACTGCAATGACTGGCTGCACCGGTAGAACCCCCGGTGTCTTATAACTATAAGCCAGGTGCCCTAGTGTGCGTGTGGCAGGAGTTTGTGCTCCTCCCAAGACTGTGAGGTAGCTGGTGCAACTGGGATCATACCCGCTTGAGTCAAACTCTCATACATGCTCAAGATATGAGCCAAAGTCTTCTGGAGTTCAGGTGTAGCAATCGGTCCCTCATGTGCCTGCGCTGGTCCCACTGGCTCAACATGAGTAGGAATCTACTTCTCAAAGGGAGCTACTGGTGGCTCCACAGTGGCTGCTCTAACAGCGCCTCTAACTGCAGTGAGTGCTCCACCCCTAACCTTGCCTCGACCTTGACTTCTCCCGGCTCTAGCCTAGGGTACTGGATCCTGCTCTATCGTTCCAAAAGAATGTTTCCTCGCCATATGTGAGAGAATAGAAGAGAAAAGATCATGCTTCGAGATAAGAAAATCTGCACAATATAGAGTAAAAGAACGGGAAGTTTTTCCCTAACAGTCTTGTAGCCTCTGGAGGAAACTACAAACGTCTCCATACTGATCGTCAAGACTCTACTAGACTTGTTGAAACCTCGTGAAACGTAGGCAACATAGGTCTCTAATACTAAGATGTCACGATCCAAAACTACCACCGATCATGATGGTTCCTAAACCACTTACTAGGCTAGCCAATCATAAAATAATAACGGAAGAATAATAACAATTTCAGAATAATTAAGTGTAAAAGTCGAATAAGCATTGATAAATACACAACTAATACAATAAATTCCAAGAGACTATTACATTGAGTCTTGAGCTCTAACATATGAATACAAGTCTAATAATACAATACGTTATCTAAATCAATAACAGTAATGAAAGGATACAAAGAGACACCAGGGACTGCAATCAGGATGCAGCTTTACCTCTGGCCTCCAGAATAACATCTAAGAATCCTAATGCTCAAGTGGGTCCAACTCCTGGACCTGCACAATTAAGTGCAGAGTGTAGTATGAGTACAACCAACCCCATATACTGAGTAAGTATTATGACTATCCTCGGTAAGATGGTGACGAGAGTGGCCAATGATACTCACTAATCAAACCTGTACAATTCATGAATATATGTGTACACAACAACAATATTGAAGTCTAGGTAGAGAGTTCAGGTAAAGCCAATAGTGCACGTAGAGAAGAAATGTGCAAGCATTATGACTAGCTAACAACTCAGCATATAGAGAAGATATGAATGTATAACAAGTCAAGATATACAATTCGACATACAGAAAAGATATGTATCGTGTTGCAATCTACCAAGTAAAACAACACCTAGAGAAGATATACATAGAAAAGCATGTATACATTCTAACACTAGCATATAAAGAAGATATGCGATAAAAACATGTATACATCCAATGACATTGCATATAGAGAAGATAGGCAAAACCCAAACATTAATCAATTTCCATATTTTGTGTGTGCGTCATCACGAGAGAAACATGATAGGATTACCCTAGGTGGATGGACCCTTATCCACACACTACACAGAAAACTCACGTGCCATGAAAACTCCACCCACACGGACCGCTCACATGTTGTCATATCAGTACATATAACATAAGGTATATAGAAGAATATATGTATACGAACAACGGATATCAAATCACATATTCATGTACTGTGGCAAATAGAATGCTAAAGTGTATGCATGTATGCAATGTACAACTACAACTCAGATTAGGCAGGTATGCTATACAAGAACAAGTATCATGCTCAAACATGATATCAAAACCTATACATGGCCTCTAACATGATTCAAAGAGATCAAGTAGTCAAACACATGATCAAAATAGGAATCATAGGAAGCACGTAATCAAAACAAGGCATAATAGAAGTCTAAGTCTAATCCGATCGAAATCATGCATAGAACTCGCACATAAGCTCGTCACCTCATATATACGTCGCTTTTCACACATTCCAATTAGCCAAATAAGGTCACGTCCTTAGGGGGTATTCCCTCACAACAAGATTAGGCAAGATACTTACCTCTAACGAGAACAAATCAATACTCCAAGAACTACTTCCCCTTAGAAATCACCTACACCTAGCTCGAATCTAGCCAAAAATAATTCAATAATGTCAAACAAAATTAGAGGAATCAATTCCAAATAATAAAGCTTCAATCTATATTCAATTCCCAAAATATTAATAAAAGTCAACCCAGGTCCACATGGTCAAAACCCGAGTCAAGGGACCATAACATCACGAGTCCAAATATGTGATTAGATTCGAAACCCAAGTCCAAATCGACCCTCAAAAATCCCCAAAATTCATCCTCTTAAGTAGCAAACCAAACCCCCCAAGTTTTTCTTAAAAATTCCATATAAAAAGTGTACAATTCCACGAGGCTTCAAGATTTATAGCCAAATCCAAGTGAAAATTACTTACCCATAAAGTAGTGATGAAAATCACCTCAAAAGTCACCTCTAACCGAGCTCCAAATCTCAGAATAATGAAAAAAATGAGCTAACCCTTGAAAATATAAGATCTGTCGGGAATTCCACATCTACAAACAAAAGCGTCGCATCTGTGACACTGCTTTGGAGCCCAAGGGTTGAATCTATGAGCTCCACTAATGCTGCAAGCCCTTCACTTCTGCAGCGCAGTGCATTGAATCTGCGACTCTACAGATACATCCAACCCCATCGCTGGTGCGCATATTTCATAGCCTGCGAATCCTCGCAGGCATGCGCAGAATCTCCACAGGTGCGTCTTCACACCTATGATCCCCTCTCCGCAGAAGTAAAAACTCCCCAATCATATCAACTTCACAGATGCGACATGTCAGTCACACCTGAGACCTCGCACCTGCAGTTAAGATTCCGCAAGTGTGATACACTAGAACCATAACTGCCCAAACCATTCCTAATGGTCCAAAACCAATCTGACACACACTCGAGTCTCCTGGGACCCGGTCCAATCATACCAAGATGTCCTAATACCTTACTCAAACCTATCAAAAACCTCAAAACACCACAATTAACATCAAAACCAAGAATCGACAATCAAGATCAATCTATTATGTTTCAAACTTTCTAGCTTGACCAAATACATCTGAATCATGCCTAACCATTCTGGAACCCAACCAAACACTGTACAAAAGTTACAATCAGCGAAATGAATCTACCCAAAGGCCCAAAACACCAATCGGAACCCAGTAACCCCAAAGTCAACTCCCAATCAAACCTATGAACTCTCCAAACCTTCAAATTGCCAACTTCTGATAATTAGAGAAAAACCCATTTAGGAGCCTCTGAATCTAAATTCGAGCACACGTCTAAGTTCAAATTCACCATACAAACCTGCCGGAACCATCAAATCTCGATTACGAGGTCATTTACTCAAAAGTCAAACCTTAACCGACTCTAGCAATTTAAGCTTCCAAAATGAGACTAAGTGACTCCAGTCACTCTTAAACCTCCTGAAGACAAACTAACAAATTTTGCAAGTCATAAAATAACAAACACACATACATGAAGCATCAAATAGGAAAATGGGCTCAAATGCACAAAACGACCGTCGGGTTCATTACACAATTATTAGAATTCAAGAGGTTTGAGAAGTAGACCACTTTCTTGAGAAATTTATGCACTTGGTGGCCCAAATAAAATACATAAATATTTTGGCCTAACTCTCAACTTATTACCCGCTTTAGTCTTATCCCCTCCATTTTTATAAGTTAGTTGCTGCACAAAATTTCAATACAATCTGGATATCTCCATTTTCTATCTAAAGTTCTAGGGCCACTCTCGAAAATCATCATATGGAATTTTCTGTGCCAGAGGCGGAAGAATATATTTAAATCGAAGTTGAAGGACTTTTTCAATGGATCTCGAATTTCAATCTTGATGCTTCCGGATAATTTGATTAGATCTTTTCGGTGGCTATGTTTGGGATTTTTTTAATGAAAATAAAGACCACCGGAAATGCTCTCGCTGATGCTAATCTCCGGCTCTCCAGCTACCCTAGATTTCTCACTAATAAGCCTAGGGTTTACACTTAATGTTTTGGTAGTTGCTGCTATTTGGAGTCCATTTTCTATCTAAAAATAGTGATTGAATACTATTTGGATGCTTGAAACTTTGTTACTCTTTTTTTATTTGTTATTATTGATTGGAATGGAGTTTTATTTTATTATGGTAAAATGGTTGGTTGTTAATGTGTTTTGTGAAGGTGGTGCGGCAGAGGTTGTGTCAAAATGACGAAAATGGATTTTTGAGGTGGTATATATTTGTGTATAATAATATGTATATTTGTGTACTTCTCTCTGTATATGTATATATCACTCAAGTATATTTGCTTATTCCTATGTATCACTTATATATCTGTGTAAATGTATGTACACTTATGTGTGATATATTGTCACGATCAAAATTTTTACCAAGTCGTGATGACACCTAACCCAATCCGCTAAGTGATCCAACTAACACATGCTACTACTCAACTAAGAAAAAAAAAATAAGAATGCGGAAATTAACTCAACTAATCCCAAGAATGGGTGGTACAATCCTGAGCGACTAAGATTTGAATTACAGTATTGTCACGACCCAAAATCCAACTAGTCGTCATAGCAACTAACTCATCGCTATGTAAATCAATTAGCAATAATCCAATTCAAATGAGATTTACTGAGAAAATAAATGATGAGATAACTAGACTTTTATACAACAACCTAAGGACTAGGTGTACAAATCATGAGCTTCTAAGACTTAGAGTTTACAAAGCTAGTACAAAATGATATATCATTTTTTCGAAATATACATAAACATATTTATAAATCTAAAGCTACCAAGAATAAGAGGCAACTATAACCGAAACACAGGTACATCTTCAGTGCCAGCTCCCGGCATACACAACAACATCAGCTCCAAAATCTGCACGCAAGGTGCAGAAGTGCAGTATGAGTAAACTGACCCCATGTACTCAATATATAACAAACCTACCCTTAGGTGGATAGCAGCAACGAGCTCAGAAAATAGTCAGAGTCCAACTCCAATAGCCAAAAATAACTCATAATAATATAATGAAAACAATATAAATAATAACTCAAAAGATATTATTCTCAACTCGTTCACGGTTACGGAAAAATAGACATGCTTTTTAGGTGTAATAGTAAAACCCAAATCTTTCACCGAAATCACCAAAATATGAGTATATCAGAAAACAATGATTTTTCCCAAACTTTCAACAACAAATAAGATATTTCATTATCGGATAGCATGAGAAAGTACATCTCTATGTTATCTCTACGTGTCAATATGCATGTCAAGTCATCAACTATCATATACCGTCTAGCATGAGGATATACATCTCGATGTCTACATGTCAAATGTATATGTTAAATCATGAATGTCACAATATTGTATAACATGAGGAAAAATGCATCTCTATGCCTACATGCCAAGTATGCATGTCAAATGGATGCTTTCACGGTGATATTCCAAGGAACTCTCACCCTCAACATACTCAAGCTGTCTATCTCATTTGCCCACTTCATCACACGCACACAATCACTCAGCACTGTACGTGTGCCTGGCTAATAAGCCCCTCACTAAAGCACGTGTATACATATCATTATGCCTGCGCTCACTGCTGGTATGTCAGACTCTGGAGGGGCGGATCTTGCCCAGATGCTAATATAAAGCCTCTAAGGCCTGCTGCGGCATGCAACCCGATCCACAATTATAATTAAGCAAATAAGGCCTGTTGTGACATACAACCCGATCCATAATGATAATAATAATAATAAAGCCAATATGACCTGCTGCGGCGTGCATCCCAATCCACAACAACACTCACAACACGGCTCTCAGGCCCACCTCAGCCATCAATCTCTCATGTCCTAAGGGCTCACAATCTCGTGCCACTCAGCCCAAACTGACATGTGATGTAACAGTGAATGATAAATAGAGACTGAGATATGATACGCAAATGATGAACCATGACTAAGTATATAATTGCAGTTAAAGAAGATAACTCAAAATAACAAAAATAACCTCATTAGGTCGTAACCGAATAAGCACATAGCCTGAACATGCTTTCTAACATGAAACACAACTCAATTACTTTAACAAATAGGAATTTCACAGATTAAACAAGACTGGATAGCAACTCAATACAAAAATCAACCCGGAACATGTTTACCATGGTGCACGCTCATACGCCCATCACCTAGCATTTGTGTCACCCCAACACAACACAAACAACATGTTTCATACGGATAAATACCCTCAATTCCAAGTTTAGAAGTGTTACTTACCTCGAACAAGCCAAATCCAACACCGAGCAAGCCAAACAATACTCTAGAAATGCCATCCCGCACGTAACAACCTCTGAACGGCTCAAAACTAGCCAAAAGCAACTCTAAGACATCAAATAATGCCTAACGAAACAATTCCAAATGATAAAGGTCGAATATTTACACATTTACTCAAAATCAACCAAAACGTCAAACTCGGGCTCGTACCTCTGAATGGGGAAAAACTCTCAAAATTCGACAACCCATTCAATTACGAGTCCAACCATACTAATTTCTCTCAAATCCGACTCTGAATCAATGATCAAACATTAAAGATTTACTTTAGGAAAGTTTTGACAAAACCCCGAAATTTCACTTTGAAATCATTAATCAAATGCCAAAATTGTAGATAGATTCATGAAATATAATCAAAACCGAGTAGAAAATACTTACCCCAATCTATGTTGTAAAAATTGCCTCCAAAATCTCCCAAATCCGAGGTCCCTAACACAAAATATGTTAAAATGAACAAAACCCTCGATTTATAACTTTTGCCCAGCTATTTTTGCATTTACAAACAAAAGGGCTGCTTCTGCGGCGTCGCTTTTGCGACAACACTCTGTTTCTGTGGAAAACACTGAAAGTTTGATCTTCTGCACCTGCGCAACAGGCTCTGCTTTTGCGCGAGTGCAGGTGCGATACAAACCGCGCTTCTGCACATAACTTCGCTTCTGCGATCACATCTTCCGCTTCTACGCTACTGCAGGTGCGGTCCACTTCCCGCTTCTGCAAAAATCTTTCTTCCAGCCGTAATTCGCTTCTATGCCCACATGACCGCATTTGTGGCTCTGCACTTGCGCCCAATATTCTGTAGGTTCGGTCACACCATGTCTAGTAAAGACCAGCCATCACACACGACTGAAAGATGATCTGAAACACGTCCACAACTCACCTAAGCCACTCGGGACCCTATCCGAACGTACCAACAAGTTTCAAAACTTAACACGGACCTGCTCGAAGCTTCAAATCACACATAACAATATCAAAATCACGAATCCCACCTCAAATTAATCTTTATGAACTTTTGAACTTTTAACCTCTAAAACTCATGCCGAACCATATCACATCAACCCGGAATGACCTCAAATTTTGCACACAAGTCCCAAATGACATAACGAAGTTATCACAATTCCTGAAACCATAATGCTAACCCGATATCATCAAGGTCAACTCCCAGTTAAAACCTTTGATCTTTCCCAAGCTCTAAATTACCAAATTTCACCAAATAACGCTGAAACCTTATAGGACATCCAAACGCAAATTTAGGCATACCCCTAAGTCCAAAATCACCATCCGGACCTAACGGAACCATCAAAACTCCGATCTGAGCTCAAATATACAAAAGTCAAACTTGGTCAACTCTTCTAACTTAAAGTTTCTTAGTTGAGAATCATTCTTCCAAATCAATCCTGAATTACTTGAAAATCAAAACTGACAATTTACATAAGTCATAATACATCATCTGAAGCAACTCAAGACTTTAAACAGCTGAACAGAATGCAAAAGCTCAAAATGGTTGGTTGGGTCGTTACATTCTCCCCCACTTAAACATACGTTCATCCTCGAATGTGTCTAGAGTCATTCTAAAGCCATCAATTCACTGGGTAACCTTACCATGCACATACTCGGGGGTATCCCATGTAAACTCAATCCATATAAGTCTGTCAACTCAACATAACCGAAGATTCTTCCTTCAACCTTAGCCCATAAAACTTGGAACCCAATTTCCAAAATTCGAAATTCCTTACAAGACATAAATCTTGCATCTACATACTCTATAAGTCTGAACAAGCTGTATCAAGCCATAACAATAACCCAAAATATAATGAGATGATATATCACATAACTCGTATACTCGTAGCAATAATTTCTGATCACAGTAGCTGCTAAAAAATAAACCCGGTACCGGTAATAAATCTCATATTAAATAAAATCTGAATCAAAATATTTGTACATTGCGGATGATGAAAGAAACACGCAGAACTCATAACCACTCATCAGATTAACAAGTCACGGAGCTCTCTCTCGTCCGACAAGAACCAAAGCCAAATTCTAAGTCGACTTCTGATATTATTCTTCTAAACATACCGTAATCAAATCTGATAGCACCCATTCTAGGTCCAATGACCTCATCTCATCAAACAAATCTATTCTACTGACATGCCATACCAATACAACCTAAAGCCACAAACTCTGAAATCTGTGCACCAATAAGCAACAATTCAAATGTACTCAAACATGGAAAATGACTCAAATAAGAGAATCATCCCGCAAGTTCAACGAGTACCACCGCAAACGCAATGTTATGAACCTGTCACACATAGTAGAACCAAGACATATGAATCTATCACAAGGATTATATCCCAACATAACCCCGGTGCAATGTGTGACCCCATCCAAACACCGATCCATATGAAAATATCTCAAGCCACAAAACTCAAAATCAACAACCATACGCAATTCGACATCAAGTACATGAAGTGTATGGCAATAAACATGGAGAAGAGAATAACACAATATACCACAACCCGTAAAGACCATAAGCAATGCGTAGTTAACCATTCAACATCCCAATGACTATCTCGCTCGAATGTCGTCGCAAGGCCCAAACAGAAACACATCTAGTGTATAATTAGCCAACTGATCTCCACCCATCGTAGCATAGAAGAGTAATGCATAGAACATATCAGAATAAGAACAAGATCAACTCTAACCGAATGAATCACTCCTCAACACTAATCGTGCTAAGTCACAAATCCAGCTCGGTGTATAATACACATCGTAATTGGGCCTACCAATGGACCACTAAATCAACTCCGGTCATCCACAAATAGATAAATAACCCTAACAAAATCCACATAACCTAACCATAAAACATACTATTGGTTGTCTAGCTTTGTTGTTGGCCTAAGTGAAGGTTAGTTTTGAAGATTGACAAAGGAAGCACAGGCATGAACCAGGTTCATCCATTGTGTGCATAGACAAAAGCAGATTCAAGCATGTGGGATACACGTGAAGGAGATAAGCTTAACTTGGTCTAATTAATATCTCCTGATCGAAAAGGGTTGCATAATTGATAAGGAGAAGGACTCCTTAATGAAAGAGAACACTATCCAAGATAAAGGAAATAGTTAGTGGTTGAGATCAACTAGAAATCTTTCACCAAGGAAGAGTAGAATTAGAACTTTAGTTATTTTCTACTCTACTAACTCTATAAATGGCAGGATGTTCTCATTCTACAGGTGACGCACAAAAGAAGATGTTAAACATGAATTGAGAGCAAAATAGCAAGGCATTTTGCAAGCAGTTCGTGTGTGATTCAAGTGTGCGAACCTGAAGCTACATGAACCAGATAGAAGAACCAGTTCTAAGTGTCTATCTTTTATTCTAGTTCAATTATAGTAGGTGATTTTATAGTGTACCTTTCAGCTTTATTTAGAGGCAATTGTAATAGGTACTCAGAGTATTCAAGTTAGAGTTAACTTGAAGTTGTTGCAACAGTTAGAGGATGTGTGCCAAAACAGGATTAGAGTTAATCCTAGGTTTACAAAAGTGCTTTGTAAATGCAGTTTTTGGCTCAGTGATTTAGTGAAGAGTTTTGGGAAAATCCTACTAGGAAGTAGGTAGTGGTTTTTTCACCTTTTGAGCCAGGTGTTTTCCACGTAAAAATCCTTGTGTTCTTTAATTTCTGCATTTATTATTCTGCAACAGTAGTATAAGCAACACGTAGAAGAACCGGGTCCTTCTATAATCTGTGCATGCAAAAAATTGGATGCCACACAAATCACCCCCCTCTTGTGTGGTATTGAAGTTAAAACATCAATTGTATCAGAGAAGGTTATCCTTGAAGAGGCTAACACCTTAGGAGAAGATCAAGATGAGTACACCACATGGAAACTGGGAAGGGCAATCCACTGCAAGGCCACCACTCTTCAACGGCCAGTATTACTCTTGGTGGAAAAACAGGATGAGAGATCACATCATAGGAGGAGACTATGAGCTATGGGACATTGTCACAGATGGTCGACTGGCTACTATGAAGATAAATGCCGAAGGAGAAGAGGTGCCAAAAATAAGAGTTGACTGCACTGCTGACGACTCGATGAAATGGGAGAAGAATGCTAAAGCCAAGAAATGGCTTGTTTATGGACTCTGTCCAGATGAGTACAGTATAATCCAAAGTTGTACCACTGCTAAGGAAATCTGGGACACTATCCAAGCGGCCCATGAAGGAAAACCTAAAGTGAAGATGTTCAAAGGAACACTACTATATTCTCAATATGAGAATTTCACCATGAAGGAAGGGGAAACCATCCAAGAGATGTATACAAGGTTCATCACACTGACAAATGAACTTAAGTCTCTTGGAAGATTATTTCTAAAGAAGACAGAGTTGAAAAGATTCTAACAAGGGTTCTGCCAGTTACTTGGGAGAGAAAAATCACTGCCATTCAGGAATCAAAGAGCATTGCCACTCTTAGGTTGGATGAGCCAATTGGAAATCTCACTGCTTATTAACTTAGAAGGCAACCCATGAAGATGGATGTACCCAATAAGGAAAGGAGTGGCACTCAGAATCATTGAAGGTTCAGATCTAGAGGAAGATGAAATGGCTATGATCACAAAGGACTTCATGAAGTACCTAATGAGAGGAAAGGATTCTTCAAGAAGTGGAGGCTACAGCAAACCAAGGGTTACTGAAAAACAGACAAATGAGGGCTGCTACAAGTGTAGGAAAACTGATCACCACATCAAAAACTGCCCTCAATGGGAAATTGAATGGAAGAAGGAAAGAGCTGAACGAAGAAACGGAAAGAAGGAACAGGTTAATCCCAAGAAGAACAAAGGATCAACAAAGGCTATGATTGCTGCTTGGGGAGGAAGCTCAGATGAGGACTCAGATGATGAAGATGGAGATGAACAAGCACTTATGGCAATTGGAGAATCCGATGAGGAATTTGAAGTAAGTATAATCTATCTAAAAGACAAGATTAAGTTTTTGTCTAAAGAAAGGCTATCTGAGTTACTTCTAGATTTCATTGATGAATCGGAGGATATAAACAATGAAAAGGAATAGCTGTCTAAGGAATGTGTGATTTTAAAAGCAAAGTGTAAGAACCTGGAACTTAGAGTTAGTGAGACTGTAAGTGAAAATACTGCTCTAAAGAACTAGGTTCATGCATTTGAATCAAATGTCCTAGAACTTAGATCTGAAAACTTAAAACTGAAATTAGGAACAAGTAAGAAGACAACTGATTGCACACAACTCACTCTAGAAGAAAATATAGGTAAACTAAAAGATTAGTTGTATAAGAAGGATGAGCATGTAAGAATTCTAACAGAGGATCTAGGCAAGGTCAAGCATGAACTAGACAGAACTTGTAAATGGAACAGGTCCTCCGATGTACTGTCATGGCTACAGGAACATCATAGTAGCAATAGAAGAGGAATTGGCTTTGGGAATCTGCCACCTAAATGGGATCCCAAAAGCAAGTATCTCACACTTCCTGAGAACAAAATTTGCACACATTGTGGTAAGACTGGTCACTATAAAAGTGAATGCACTGCAAAAGAAAAGGCTAGTCAAAAGAATAAAAAGTTTGCTTAAGGGAAAAATAGGCTGCCAGGTTGGGCTAAAAAGAATTTGATTCAGCCTCTTGCCTATAGAAAGGGACCCAAACTAGTTTGGGTTCCTAAGACTAACCCCTGATTTCCTTTTGTAGGTCCAAGTGAAGGGGAGCAGCCATATATGGTACATGGATAGTGGCTTCTCAAAGCGCATGATAGGAAGCAAGAGCCAGTTCCTTTCACTTGAGGACCTCAAAGGAGGTAATGTCTCCTTTGGAAATAGGAAGAAAGGTGAGATCATTGGGGTTGGTAAGGTAGGTAAGGCTAACTCTCACTCGATTGAGATTGTCTATTTGATAGACAGCCTAAAATACAGTCTAATTAGTGTATCACAACTGTGTGATAGAGGTAACTTGGTAGCATTCACCTCTACTAAATGCTTTTTGATTAATCTTACCACTGACAAGATTGTTTTGCAGGGAAAAAGAGTGAACAATATATATATTGTAGATTGTCCACACTGTCAGAAAATGAACTCACTTGCTTAAGTGTGTTGGACAATGATCCCCTCCTTTGGCACAAGAGACTTAGACATGCAAGTCTGAGTCAACTCAACAAATTAGTCTCCAAGGACTTGGTGATAGGACTGCCTAACATCAAGTTCAAGGAAGACAAAATTTGTGAGGCTTGTGCAAGGGGGAAACAGGTAAGATCCTCCTTTAAATGCAAGAAAGTGGTACGTACCACCAGAACGATGGAATTGGTCCATATGGATCTCTGTAGTCCAATGAGAACATTAAGCAGAGGTGGTAAAAGATATGTGATGGTGCTTATTGATGATTACTCTAGGTTTACTTGGACATTGTTTTTAACATCAAAAAATGAAGCATTTGACATGTTCACTTCTTTTGTTAGAAAAACTCAGAAACAACTAGGTAATCAACTTGCATCAATTAGGTCTGATCATGGCACTGAATTTGAAAATGCTAATTTGCTGAATTTTGTGATGAGCACGGCATAGATCATAATTTTTCTGCTCCTAGGACTCCACAACAAAATAGAGTAGTTGAAAGAAAGAATAGTACACTTTAAGATATGGCTAGGACTATGCTTCTTTCTAGTAAACTGCCCCATAGCTTCTAGGCAGAAGCTGTAACTACTGCATGCTACATCATAAATAGATGCATGACTAGAACTTTTGTTGAGAAGACTCCCTATGAGTTACTTAAAGGGAGAAAACCAAATATATCCCATCTTAGGGCATTCTGATACAAGTGCTTTGTGCACAATAATGGTAAAGACTCCCTAGGCAAGTTTGATCCCAGAAGTGATGAGGGGGTATTCTTGGGATATTCTTCACATAGCAAAGCTTATTAAGTCTATAACAAAAGAACTATGTGTGTTGAAGAAAGTGTTCATGTAGTTTTTGATGAAACTAATATTCTTTCTGAGAGACGGGAACATAATGATGAAGCAATAAGACTGGTAAGAAACTTAAATGAAACCACAGCCCAGACTGAAGCTGCACTGAAAGAGGGAATATGTGATGGAACAGGTTCTTCCACCCAGAGCAACATGACAGGGGGGACAATACAAAGAGGAAATGATCCCCAAACCTCAATGGAACATGTCCATGAATTTGTTCCACAGCAACAAAACACTGAAGGAACATCAAGGGGAAACCAGTTGGTTGTGAAACCTTACAAGTATCAAAGTTCTCATCCCATTGAGAACATAATTACTGATCTAACCCCTGAAATCAAAACCAGATATTCATTAAAGAATATTTGTGCTTTTGATACTTTCTTATCTCTTATTGAACCTAAAATGTTGCTGAGGCTTTGCAGGATACAGGATACAGGCTGGGTAAATGCAATGCAAGATTAACTCAACCAATTTGAAAGGAGTCAAGTTTGGCATCCGGTACCAAGACCCTTGGACAGATCAGTAATTGGGACAAAATGGGTCTTCAGAAACAAACTTGATAAAGATGGAGCAGTTACAAGAAACAAGGCAAGATTAGTGGTTCAAGGATATAGCCAAGAGGAGGGCATATGCTACGATGGAACCTTTACTCCAGTTGCAAGGTTGGAAGCAATAAGACTCCTTATAGCCTTTCCTGCTTACATGGAATTCACCCTCCACCAGATGGATATCAAGAGTGCCTTTCTCAATGGCTATCTAAAGGAAGAAGTGTTTGTCAGGCAACCTCCAGGGTTTGAAAACAAGGAGAGTCCTGATCATGTGTACAAACTTGACAAATCACTTTATGGGCTCAAGCAGGCGCCAAGAGCATGTTATGAAAGATTATCAAAGTTTTTGCTTGAGTATGACTACAAGTGAGGTAAAATTGACAATACTTTGTTCTTGAAAGAAAAAGCTAAAGATCTCTTGGTAGTTCAGATATATGCTGATGATATAATCTTTGGAGTAACTACTGATAAGTTAAGTAAAGAATTTGCTAAACTAATGGGGAGTAAATTTGAAATGAGCATGATGGGTGAGCTTAATTTCTTTTTAGGATTACAAATTAAACAAAATTCAAATGGAACTATGATCCATCAGCATGTAAAAGAGTTGCTTAAAAGGTTTAAAAGGGAAGACTCTAAAGAAATTGACACTCCTATTGCAACAACTACAAAGTTGGATATAGATAAACCTAGTTCATCTGTTGATCAGAAGTTGTATAGGGGAATGATTGGCTCATTGTTTTATCTCACTGATAGTAGACCTAACATTGTTTTCAGTGTAGGCCTTTGTGCAAGATTTCAGGCAAATCCGAAGGAGTCTCACTTGACGGATGTCAAGAGAATTTTGAGATATCTAAAAGGCACCACTAATATTTGTCTTTGGTATACAAAAGGTAGTAATTTCAATCTTGTAGGATATGCTGATGCTGATTATGCAGGTTTTCTTGTGGATAGAAATCGCACCTCAGGTATGGCACACTTTCTTGGCTCATGTCTTGTGTCTTGGGCCACCAAAAAGCAAAATTCAGTAGCCTTATCTACTACTGAAGCTGAGTATGTTGTTGCTGCTTCATGTTATGCTCAATTGTTATGGATTAAACAACAATAAATGGATTTTAGAATTGATGTTGGTTGTATCCCTATTTTTTGTGATAACACTAGTGCAATTAGTATGACCAAGAACCCGGTTTATCACAAGAGAACTAAGTACATAGATGTTAGGCATCACTTTTTGAGGGATAACTATGAAAATGGGTTGATCACTATGGAATTTTGTGCTACTGACAAGCAAATAGCTGACATCTTCACAAAATCCCTAAGTAGAGATCAATTTGAAAGGAATATGTTAGAATTACGGATGATTAAGATCACCTGACAGGACCAGTTCAGAATTCACAACGAAAAAAATATTGAAAAAAAAATTTGTTAGAAAATCTGTAAATTTTGTGTAATTAGATTAAATTTTGCTCAGTCCCATACTTTCAATAGTATACTCTTGTGCCATGTGCTAAAATGACTCATTAATCTCTAATGATATTTTCTCTATTTTGGCAATATTAGACTTACACAAGAGAATTCTCAGTGAAGAACCTGGTTCATCAAGATTACTCGATATGTTTTCTACACTCTGCATAATTTGAAATAATAATATTTGGATCATGAGCTGCCATTAAATACTCTCCATCTTCTCTCATCTTCCAAACACAATCCAATTCTCTTCTCTCCCATACCCAAGCACAAAAATAGCTGACACTCCTGAAAATCCTTCATCCCCACCAAAGGAAATCGCACCCTCACCATCTATTACCCCTTCACCCACACCTCTGTCTAATAATGAATGAACTAAGATGCTTACTCACAAGACTGTAACAGGGAGTGCATTATCCAAGAAATTAGATAAACAATTGAAGGATGGCCAGGTCCAAGAACCTCAGAAATCTGAAAACTAATTTAGATCTACTACTGAGGGGGAAGAAACTGTTTCTTTTAAAACTGAACAGGTATCTTCTGGTCCTAAAGTTACTCCTGATACAATTTCTGATGTTGATACAAAATTGGACAATAGGTTTGTGCTGGTAGGGTCTATAGCAGGTGTTGAAACTTTAGAGCCTAGAGGAATTGGTGGTAAAAATAAAAAAGAAAAAGAAAAAGAGAGCAAGGGTGATCGAAGTGCTGTAAGGGGAAAGGGTAAAAGAGTGGTTGATTCTTCACCCACTCATGTGAGTTTAACCAAAGACACAGGTGCAATGGTTCAACTTGGGAAAAATATAGATGAAATTATTTCATCTGAACAAGAAATCCTCGCTGACCTACTGAAGAGAGTGACCGAAAGTTATAATCTTAAGAAGAAAGGGAGGTTGGTACAAGCAAGGATCATTTTGGGGAAAATACACTGCTTGCTTGTGACTATGAAGTCCATGCCACTCCTAAAGAACCTGGTTGATCTAAGAAGGTACCGGTGAATATCAAGGTGCGAGCCTTGGTGCAAGAATGTGGGGCTAAGGATGCTGAGATTGAGAGGTTGAAGAAGAGGTTGGCAGAGGTGGAGACTGAGAGAAATACTCTCAAAACTGAGCTGGCAAGAGAAAAGAAGAAGAATGATGGCATTCTTCAGGATATGCTGAAACTCCTCCAAGCCAATAAACCAAGCACCTAGTTCTTCCTAGTCTTAAGCCTCCTATCCTAGTGTAGATCAACCAGTGACCCAGTTCGGGATTTCTTTTGCACATGTTTCCAATGTTTTTATTTCTTCTTATGCTTTGTGGTAGAATCTTATCAATCATCAATGAAATTCACTGTCTTTTGCTCTAACTGTTTGTTTATATTGCTTTGATGGTTAAAATTCTTATCTTGATCTATGATGATTAATCCATGATTGCATTTGAAGTAGCCCCAGTGGCCATGAGTAAGTTTTAAAATCTGGTTATCTCACATTTGTTTATGTAACTTTTTGATGATGACAAAAAGGGGAAAAAGGTATAGGTACAGGTTGTGCTTGAAATTGATGTTTATAATCTAATGAACCTGGTCCTTGATGATAAGTGATAAAAGGAAAAATGTCTCTAACATTGTGTTGATGTTGAGCTAAGTTGAAGCAGGGCCAGTGTTTATGAAAAGCACAGAGTTTGTCATCATCAGAAAGGGGGAATTTGTTGGCCTAAGTGAAGGTTAGTTTTCAAGATTGACAAACGAAGCTCAGGCATAACCAGGTACCATTGTGTGTATAGACACGGGCAATTCGAGCATGTGGGATTCACGTGAAAGAGATAAGCTTAACTTGGTCTAATTAATATCTCCTGATCGAAAAGGGTTGCATAATTGAGAATGAGAATGACTCCTTAATTAATATCTCCTGATCGAAAAGGGTTGCATAATTGATAAGGAGAAGGACTACTTAATCAAAGAGAACACTATCCAAGATAAAGGAAAGAGTTAGAGGTTGAGATCAACTATAACTTTTCCACCAAGGAAGAGTAGCATTAGAACTCTAGTTATTTTCTACTCTACTAACTCTATAAATTGCTGGATGTTCTCATTCTATAGGTGACGCACAAAAGCAGAAGTTAAACGTGAATTGAGAACAAAATAGCAAGGCATTTTGCAAGCAGTTCGTGTGTGATTCAAGTGTGCGAACCTGAAGCTACATGAACCAGATAGAAGAATCAGTTCCAAGTGTTTGTCTTTTATTCTAATTCAATTGTAGTAGGTGATTTCATAGTGTACCTTTCAGCTTTATTTAGAGGCAATTGTAATAGGTACTCAGACTATTCAAGTTAAAGTTAACTTGAAGTTGTCGCAATAGTTATAGGTTGTGTGCCACAACGGGATTAGAGTTAATCCTAGGTTTACAAAAGCGTTTTGTAAATGCAGTTTTTGGCTGAGTGATTTAGTGAAGAGTTTTGGGAAAATCCTACTGGGAAGTAGGTCATGGGCTTTTCACCTTTTGAGCCAGGTGTTTTCCACATAAAAATCCTTGTGTTCTTTAATTTCTGCATTTATTATTCCGCAACAGTAGTATAAGGAACACATAGAAGAACCATGTCTTTCTATAATCTGTGCACGCAAAAAATTGGACGCCACACAAATCACCCCCCATCTTGTGTGGTATTAAAGTTAAAATATCATTTGTCCATATTTACACAGTCCGCAACCAAGAAACAATCTGCCTCAGAGATTTCCAGTCTCCAAACCACAAGAACACATGAATCACCGTAGTCGATCCCAACTCCCCCACTCGAATGACTAGCACATCACTCATACATAATCATCCCACGAGAAATACTTCTATAATTCTCCCGCTCCACAAAACAAAATCTGAACATAAGCAGTCAATCAACCAGGCGAGTACCGCAATACCAATGAAACATCCGTAAGTTAAAACACAATGCGCCTTCAGAAATGTACACTCTTCTCAGGTATACCAAATAGTGCCAACATTTTTCTCACCAGCTGAAATCGTCTATGCTGCATAGAACTCATGACCCTCCTTTCAAAATTGAACCGCAACCTTGTACATGTAAATCTCAATCTTACAAGATGCACCACATCTATCATGCCATCATATGATAAGATGAGAACCCCACTGTTAACTCTGAGTCACAAGCAATATACATACTCAATTAGCCAGGAACCATTCACTTGATCTCATCTAGGAGGAAATCACAATATGCAACATGCTCCTCACATCGTTAGGAAATATCCATCTCAAACCGTGGTAGAAATCATCGAGAATCTACGAAGCCCATTTTCACATAACCAAGCCATTAGAACTGAATCCCTCTAACTCAACCAAGTCATGCAGGTCGCCTATCACAGCCCAAAATTCACTATAGGTCGTGATGGCGCCTAACGCCGCCGTCAGGCAAGCCAACGGTGATTTATCCATTTACTTACTCATTTTATTACTTTTGAAATCATGATTTTTAATAAGGAAGGAGATTTAAACTCCTAAATCCACAAGGATGTACAACATATGTAGTTTATAAAATATTTGAAAGACGTTAATGATGTACGAAACCATAAGCATCAACTAGTATAACCCCAAGATCCGGTGTCACAAGTGCATAAGTATTTTCTAAGGAGTACAATAATAATACAACATCTGTCCAGAATGTAAAGAATATAGGATAAAGTAAATAGTACGATGGAGACTAAGTGGACTGCGATGCGTAGCCTGGAATGCAGCTCACATAAAGTCTCCTCAATATGTGCGCCCACGCGCCAAGATGATCACCAAATGAACTTGTCAGATCCTGCACATTTAGTGCAGAAGTGCAGCATGAGTACGTAAATAAATGCGTACCCAGTAAGTATCTAGCCTAACTCCGGAGAAGTAGTGACGAGGGGTCGACATCGACACTTACTAGAGGTCGAATCTAGTAAGTGCACATCGACACTTACTAGATGTCCAATAAAGTATGCATTTCTCAATCTTGTATTCTACCTTAACAACTCAGAAAATGCCAAGTGCCAATGTCAAATAAATAAGGAATACCATATAAAATGCCGGACATCAATGGAAAGATTATCTCGTGAATATTCGGATTACTGGCGACATAATGCACGTTTCTGCCGAGGTCGTTTGGTCTGATCCAGAATAATGTGTACACTGTCGAGGGTTGATCGGCATGAACACTAGATGCATCTATTATACTGCCGAGGCGTTCGGCCTGCTCCACAAGAAAGGAAGGAAGTTACCAAATTACAAGACACGTGCTTACAATACAGTACATGAGCACAAAGTGAATATAATATTTACCGTTTTTCAAACAACTCGCCCACAACTCAAAGTGATAAGGCTCAGCCTAGTATACATATATTTATTTCTAAATCAATTTCAATTTTAACTTCACTTAATTAAGCCAGCATAATGAGTTCAAATAATTCAAATATTACATGATAAGGTGCTAAGTCTACTCGGGCATAAATATACTTTAGCTACGTATGGACTCTCGTAACCTCGTGCGTACGTAGCACCCACAACTAGTTGAACATAGCAATAGATATCACCTAGGGGCAGTTTTTCCCTCACAAGGTTAGACAGGAAACTTACCTCGCTCCGAAGTTCCAAACCCGGCTCCAACTCCTCTCTAACTCTTCAATTCAAGCCAAACGATCCGAAACTAGTAAAATAATGTGCAAACCAATAAAAATATACTCCAATACTCGTAATAAATCGATTTAAACAAATTCCCTACTCTTCTAAAAAAGTCGATAAAGTTAACCCTCGGGCCCACGTGCCCGGATTCCGAAACTTTTCGATGATAAACATTACCCATAACAATACGAACTCAATTATATGATTTATTCACAATTCCATATCCAATTTCATTGTCAAAATCCAAAATACCAAATTTTAGGTTTTCTACCCAACTCCCATAATTTCTACGAATTTGCATATCCAAATCCTTACAGAATCCATGTATATAACTTACAATAGGTGGGAAGGACTTACCTTGCCATAGATGACGAATGTCTCCCCTTGAAGCTCTCCAACAATCTCCCAAACCAAGAGAGAAATGAGTGAAATCAGCAAAAATCCCGATTGAGCAGCATATATTCTGCCCAGGTGTGTTCGCACATGCGGGTACCCCAGCCGCATCAGCGGCTCCGCTTCTGCGGAAAAATGTTCGCTCCTGCGGAAGTCACTTAGGCCCCGACCAGCCGCACCGGCGGCCCAAAGCTCGCACCTGCGAGGGCGCTTCTATGGCCCTCCTCTCGCTTCTGCGCCTGCGTAACCCCTTCTGCTTCTGCGGGGCCAGCCACACCTCTTCAACTTCGCATCTGCGGAGCCTCATCGCATTTGCGGGCTCGGAGATGCGAAAATCCTTCTCGCACCTGCGACCACTGCCCAACTCTCTCAGGACCGCTTCTCTGACACCTTGGCCGCTTTTGCAGTCTCGTACCTGTGACCAAATACTTTGCACCTGCGACCAAATCTTTCGCAGGTGCGTTCGCACCAGACCTGATGCACCTCAGCAGTTTTCCTAGTCCAAACTCGATTCGTTCCAATCCGATTCGCACCCGAGGTCCCGAGGACCCCGTCCAAACATACCAACATATCCCAAAACACGACACGGACTTAGTCGAAGTATCGAACCACGTCAAACAACATCAAAATTATGAATTGACGATCGAAACCTTCTTTAAACTTTCAAACATTCAAACTTCGCCGAACGCGCCCGATTTACACTTAAACTTTCTGGAATGACGCCAAACTTTACGCACAAGTCATAAATCATGACACAAACCTATTCCAAGGCTCGGAATCCCAAACGGACATCCATAACACCAAAGTCCACCTCAAACCAAACTTAGGAAATTGTATAACCTTCAAAATGCCAACTTTCCATAATAAGCGCCGAAATGCTCTCGGGTGATCCAATACTCAACCCGAACGTACGCCCAAGTGCGAAATCATCATACGAACCTATTGGAATCTTAAAAATCCCGATTCCGAGGTCATTTACTCAAAAGTCAGACCTTAGTTAATTCTTCCCACTTAAAGCTTCTGAAATTAGAATTTTCTTTCCAAATCAACTCCGAACTTCCCGAAATTCAATTCCGACCACACGTACAAGTTTTAAAACATGAAGTGCAGCTACCCAAGGACTCAAACCGCAAGACGACCAGTTAGAGCTCAAAATGACCGATCGGGTCTTTACATTCTCCCCCACTAAAACATACGTTCGTCACCGAACGTGCCAAGAACTGCTCCGGAGTTGTCCAAAATCACTGTTCAACATCTTGTGCACCTACCCGTGCCACCATAACCCAGCTGAGCATATTAGCTCGTGTAAGACTGAAGATCCTCCTTTTTATTTAGTGAATAAGCCTTAGAACCAAATTCTAAGTTCCAAATTTCTTTACAAGACCTGATTCTAACTTACGAACACTGTATCAATCACTACACACTACACCAAAACATGAACATGCACATATGGTGAAGTCACACTATGCACCGCATAAGTCGGTTGCCCATAATAACATCCTCTGACCACAACATCCTCATGACGCATATAAGTCCTGTTCCAACTCTCGAAATACTACCACAATGGAAGATATGTATAGGAACTAATAACCACTTGCCGACTCAACAAATCATAGAGTCTCTCCTCCTGACAATGACCATTACCTCATTCTGAATCGAATGACGGTATTTACTCTTTAATATACCCTACATAACTCCGATCGCACTGATCCAGGTCCAATAACTTCGTCTCACCCAGTACAAGCTAATCAAGCAATGAGCCATTTCAGACACTGCCAAAAATCCCATATGACGCCCACAATGTGCCAACAAGCTACAAACTCGAATGTGATACATAAGGAAAAACAAACTCTGGAAAAGGACTACCCTACCCGCGTAACGAACAAAATGGTCGAATAGATTCTATGAACCTACATCCGGGATGAAAAACAAGGCACACAAAATAAGTGTAAGGAACTATGCTCAACATCTCACTGTTGCGGCGTGTAACCCGATCCAACATGATACTGTTGCGGCGTGCAACCCGTTCCATGCAACATGCCTGTGGCAGCGTGCCACCCGATCTCAACAATATACCTGTGGCGGTGTGCCGCCCGATCTGCACATAACAATCAGGAAGAAAACATACATTAAGCTGTAATGCTTATACTTATGAAATGCCCGAAATTTGACCACAAGCACGCCAAGTGCAAAATACAAATCCCTGGGGAGACGGATAGTGTCATACATTACAAAACTCAAGCAATACTAAGGTGCAATAAATGACCTGCATCTCGAGAGCCATCTTGCTCATGTAACACCACAAACAACATAGGATCAGAACACATGTGCAAATAATCAGGCCGTCTCACAACCCACCTGGCACAATAGAGTATTACATGGAATAGTTGACGACGGGAATAACATCTAATGCCCGACGACTCCTCCGTAAGCAATGCTATGACTAATGAACTCATCCGACCTGGCGTAGAGCACACATTCACGTTAGACCCACTAACAGACCTCAAGCTGATTCTGATCATACCATACTAGCCAATAACCTTCCATGGATCCACGATGGCCCCATTCATGACACATACGAGCAGCCATCCACTCCGGACCAAACTCCCACAGTTCACAACCAAAGGAATAGAGAGCCTTCCAGGCGTAAACTCACCTTAACGATAGTACCAAAAATCTCTGTACTTGGTTTCAATCTTTACCAATCCAAGGACTAACATGTCACACTTATACAAATCTCCCTATGGGGTACGCTCCCATGACCTTTCACACCAGGTAACAAAGTCTACACCTCCATACCACCAACCGTACTGATTCTGTAAAGCAATTCAAGAACCCGCAAATCAATACACAATGCTCCTTCCACAGAACACCATTCCCAGGCGGTACAAGGATAATGCCAACTTACTCTGAACATCTAACTCTTCCTGGCTCATCCGAGCTCGTGACATTCTTGTCAACACCGAACCGCAACCTTGATCCTCAACTTTCAAATTCGCATGTCACTCATTGCACCTATCACGCTGCTACACGAGAATACAAGAATTCATCATAACCCCCGAACTACTAGTCAAATAAACACTCCATTGGCTATAAACCTTTCACTTAGCTCATTTCATTAGAACCAGTGCAACACGCAACTAAATTATCAAACCACAGAAAATACAAACCTCAAGTCGTGATCTAAATTGCCATGACTCTTCCGGAATCCATTTAAAGCACAAGGCCATTTGAATCAAATACCTCCCAACTGCACGTACAACCATAAATCACATTATAACTTCACACGCTGAGGGAACTGATCACTGCCACAATCACGTTGATTCAATCATTACTAACCGACCCAACTTCCTCTAGTTTACTCTCGACTTGACTTAGAAATTGTAATAGCTCCATTCAAAAATGTAACGAACCAAATCCGCACTCATTATGAGTGACCCGCATCACGAGACCACATCGTCTCAATACTCATGAACCATCTCATACCCGCTTAATGTGCATAACAGCATCTCCAACTGGTACACCCATTCTGCAAGACCTTCCGTGAATCTGAAGCTATTTCTCCCTTTCCTCCAATACTACACCGCATATCCCGATGATAATATAGAACATTCCAAGTCGTGTTCGTAATCCACTGCAAAAACTCGATCCTTAGCCACATAACGGACCCGAAATCTTTAGGCATTGCACTTTAATTCTTAAACCCACTAAGACTGTTGTCGAGAGTCACCCACTCTGACCTGGTCCCAAATATATCCAAACTCCAACGCTCTACTAGCACATGAATGCCCTCTCGAAGAAGCAACCGACTGAACTCTTTTCCTTGTACATCATATCCACAAAAAGCATAAACTCTGAGTCTTCCCAAAAACCTGAACATGAATCGATAAAACCGAATATAGCACACACCCATCAAGTTCTTGAATTACCCCCGATGTTTCAATTTAATAGTCATAAATAATCCACCAATGCACCGATAACCAGAAGCTGTACAAGCAAGCAACCACGCGATCCAATCATAGACGGTGGGGCTCCCCCACTTAGCTTTAAGCTGCAATTATATGAACCTAGAACCCACAAAGATTTCTATTTCTCAATTACCATGATCTCGTACCATCAACTCACCAAATTTCTTGTAGTTTCTTACTAAATTTTTCATGAACATTCTGAATTATCAGCCATAATCGTATACTCGACTTTCCACTTTTTAGTAAGTAGAACTTTTCGTAGAAACTTCATCAAAATCACACAACCGCTGACCTGTCCACAAGAGATAGCCCACCTGTGGAATTCCATACCGACATCTCCTAGTGACGCTGCACTGGGTACAACTACCACGAAATCAGTAAACCCTCCTGAGCCCGTGCTGATCCACCAGCTGTACAAGTCCGTTCATTCCCCATTGACATCAACTAAAAGTGCGACAATGCATTCCAAACTCGAAGTCATGGTGCATACCAACGATAATCAAGTTTTCACACCCCTCTTTATTTCAATCGAACTCCTTTCTGCCATATTCAATGTTCCTCAGTACAGTAGCCACATCCCAAATACAAACAAGTGTATGGGCATTTTCTAAGGAGTACAATAATAATACAATATTTGTCGAGAATGTAAATAAAGCAGGTTAAAGTAAATAGGACTATGGAGACTTAGTGGACTGCGATGCGTAGCCTGGAATGCAACTCACATAAAGTTTCCTCAACAGGTGCGCCCACGCGCCAAGATGATCACCAAATAAACCTGTCAGATCATGCTTATTTAGTGCAGATGTGCATCATGAGTACGTAAATCAACGTGTACCCAGTAAGTATCTAGCCTAACCCTAAAAAATTAGTGACGAGGAGTCAACATAGACACTTTCTAGAGGTCCAATAAAATAATATAATAATTCATAACAGATATGAAGTGCATAGCGATAATGGGGTAAATCTATAAATTACATAATCTTCCAAATATTTCTTTTAAAGTATGAATTTCTCGATCTTGTATTCTACCTTAACAACTCAGAAAATTCCAAGTGCCAATATCAAATAAATAAGGAATATCATATAAAATGTCGAGCATCAGTGGAAAGATTATCTCGTGAATATTTGGACTATTAGCGATATATCGAACGATTCTGCCGAGGTCGATCAGCCCGATCCAGAATAATGTGTACAAAGTGAGCACAAAGTGAATATAATCTTTATCGTTTCTCAAATAACTCGCCCACAACTCAAAGTGATAAGGCTCGGCCTAGTATACATATATTTATTTCTAAATCAAATTAAATTATAACTTCAATTAATTAAGCCAACAGAATGAGTTCAAAGAATTCAAATATTACATGATAAGGTCCTAAGTCTACCCGGACATAAACATGTTTTAGCTATGTACGGACTCTCGTCACCTCGTGCGTACTAAGCACCCACAACTAGTTGCACATAACAATAGATATCACCTAGGGGTAGTTTTCCCCTCACAAGGTTAGACAGGAGACTTACCTCGCTCCGAAGTTCCAAAACCAACTCCAATGCCTCTCTATCTCTTCAATTCAAGCCAAACGATCCGAAACTAGTCAAACAATGTGCAAACCAATAAAAATATACTCCAATACTCGTAATAAATCGATTAAAACAAATTCTCAACTCCGCTCGAAAAGTCAATAAAGTCAACCCTCAATTATATGATTTATTCCCAATTCCATATCCAATTTCGTTATCAAAATCCAAAAATACCAAATTCTAGGTTTTCTACCCAACTCCCACAATTTCCACTAATTTTCTTGTCCAAATCCTTATAGAATCCATGTAATTAACTTACAATAAGTGGGAATAACTTACCTTATCATAGATAATGAAAGTCTCCCCTTGAAGCTCTCCAAAAATCGCCCAAACCAAGAGAGAAAAGAGTGAAATGAGAAAAAATCTAGGTTGAGCAACATATATTCTGCTCAGGCGTGTTTGCACCTGTAGGCACCCCAGCTGCACATGCGGCTTTGCTTCTGCGAAAAAATGTCTTCTCCTGCGGAAGTCATAGGCCCCGACCAGCCACATCTGTGGCCCAAAGCTCGTACCTACGAGGGCACTTCTGCGGCCTTCCTGTCATTTTTGTGCTTTCGCGCCTGCGTAACCCCTTCCACTTCTGCGGGGCCGCCCACACCTTTCAAACTCCGCATCTGCGGAGCCTCATCGCATTTGTGGGCTCGTAGATGCAAAAATCCTTCTCGCACCTACGACAACTTACCAGCTCTCTCAAGACCGCTTCTGCGACCCCTTGGCCGCTTTTGCGGTCTCGCACCTGCGACCAAATCCTTCGTAGGTGCGGTCGCACCAGATCTGGTGCACCTCAGTGGTTTCCCTCGTCCAAACTCGATCGGTTCCAATCCGATTCGCACCTGAGGCCCCCGGGACCCCGTCCAAACATACCAACACATCCCAAAATACAACACGAACTTAGTCAAAGCCTCGAACCATGTCAAACAACATCAAAATTATGAATGGACGATCGAAACCTTCTTTAAACTTTCAAACATCCAAACTTTGCCGAACGCGTCCGAATTACACGTAAACTTTCCGGAATGATGCCAAATTTTACGCACAAGTCATAAATCACGACATGAACTATTCCAAGGCTCGGAATATCAAACGGACATCGATAACACCAAAGTCCACCTTAAACCAAACTTAAGAAATTCTAAAACCTTCAAAATGCCAACTTTCCACAATGAGCGCCGAAATGCTCCCAGGTGATCTAATACTCAACCTGAACGTACGCTCAAGAAATCATCATACGAACCTATTGGAACCTTCAAATCTCGATTCCAGGGTCATTTACTCAAAAGTCAAATCTTAGTCAAATCTTCTAACTTAAATCTTCCAAAATTAGAATTTTCTTTCAAAATCAACTCCGAACTTCCCGAAATTCAATTCCAACCACACGTACAAGTCATAAAACATGAAATGAAGCTACCTAAGGCCTCAAACCACCAGACAATACGCTAGAGCTCAAAACGACCGATCGGGTCGTTACATCGCCAAATCCAAGAGTATTACCACAAAATACCTGTAAAGACTCACCACATCATAAGAACCTAAAGAATCAATTATACCCATTACCATGCTAATCCGATCTTCCAGCAAGCTGTCCTATTTCTCCGAGTCCCTTCCGAATTGCCCTCAAGTTAATACTTCTCCTTGCTCGCACACTATGATCGTTAACTCAACACTCACCAAGAGAGATCCTAGCATAAAACCACACTGCCATAGGCCCATAAGTCGGTGTATTCCCTCTTAAGCACCCCAAAGGTACCACATCCGAGACACACACTATGAAGAGGCATTATGTGAATTTAAAGTTGTTTTTTTTACCTTTCTGATACAAAATGTAGAATCCCTAATAATACAGAAATATCATGAGCCTCGACACCATCCAATGCAACTCTCAGATTCTAGCCATATACAAATCCAAAAAATTCTCATTGCCACATATAAATCTTGAATCCATTAGAACCTTCTCGAGAGTCATCCACTCTGCTCAAATATTGAATACACCGCCTAAACAGACCGAACGACATGTGCTCCATTAGCACAAAAATACCCAAAGAAGTAACCTCTCCTTAACACAACCGAGTAAATTCTTACTCCATGCGCACTATATCTATCACGAATAATAACTCATAAAGTGTAATATAACCCGCATCTACAAATTTCTTTACTCGAGTCATCCTCGATCTCAACCTCTGAATGTCATAACTGATTCATAATTATGCCTCAAACAGAAACTAGTACAACACATAACCATGCAATCAAATCGTCGATATCAGACTCCCCCACTTGGCTCAAAGCCATAGAATAAAATATTCGATAACTCACAATACCCATACTCTATTCAATAACTCACAATACTCATGCAACACAAAACCATAAAATACCTCAAATCACCCGCTAAGCTCGCATTCATCCTCGTGATAGTCAACTTTGTCAACCGATCCAAACTCAAATCGCACCACATCTTACCCATTGGTAGAAAGAAACTCTACATACATCATAAGGATCACACATCCGTTGACCACCACGCAAGAGATAACCCACATGATTAGCCTCAAATTGACTTTTCATTACGCCTTACCATGACCACAACTACCCTGTAATCACTTAATCTTCCCGAGTTTAACTCGTCAACAAGATATAAGACTCTACTTCACCCCATAACTGGACAACATGAAAGATCCCTCAACACGATCATAAACTCGAGACTTTACAACACATCAAGATAGAAATCAAGCACACAATACCCCTTTTCACATCTCAAGATAACTCTTCTCGTCAAATTCAAATCATTTGAACACATCTCACGGTCACATCATACTCATCATATAGCCATCCAACTACTCACCGAGCCATAAATTTCACTCACAGGGATGCTACGAGATATATAAGTCCAAAAGCACATGCTCACACAATTGAAACTACCGAGCCTAAGCTGCTGTCTAAACCTAGCCTCAAGTCCTCCAAACTGGCCCATCACCAAAACACAGAAAACAGATCTCGCACCTTATCCATGGAATCGCAAGTCGTCGATGCACAACTACTACCGTACGATCACATATGCGTACGAGTGAGTGGGAGCAATTCAAAGAGATACGCTTCAAGCTAAGTCAATGCCGCACAATAAGGAAATAACAATGGGAAGTTTATCCTAAATACCTTGTAGCCTCTAGAAGATAAGTATGATCATCATTATGCCGATCCACAAGGCTCTAATAGACACTTTCTCATGGCTTGTAGAACCTATGAACCTAGAGCTCTGATACCAACTTGTCACGAACCAAAATCCAACTAGTCGTGATGGCACCTAACCCATCCTGCTAAGTAAGCCAATTAGGAATAATCCAACTCAAATGAGATTTACTGAGAAAACAAATTATGAGATAAGTGAACTTTTATACAACAATCTAAGTACTAGTAGTACAAATCATGAGCTTCTAAGACATAGAGTTTACAAAGCCAGTATGAAATAAATACATATTCTGATCGAAATATACATAAATAGATTTATAAATCTAAAGATACAATGAACAAGAGACAGTTATAACCTAAATGCAAGTACATCTTAAGTGCCAGCTCCCACCATACACAGCAACATCATCTCCAAAATATGCACGCAAGGTGTAGAAGTGTCGTATGAGAACAACTGAGCCCATGTACTAAATAAGTAACAAACCTAACCTTAGGTTGAAAGCAATGACGAGCTCAAAAAATGGTCAGAGTCTAACTCGTAACAATATAATGAAAATAATACAAGAAATAACTCAAAAGATATTATGCTCAGCTCGTTCAAAGCTACGGAAAAATAGACATGCTTTTCAGGTATAACAGTAAAATCTAAATCTTTCACCGAAATCACCAAAATATAAGTATATCAGAAAGCTATAATATTTACCAAACATTCAACAACAGATATGATAGTTCATTATCAGATAGCATGAGGAAGTACATCTTTATGCCTATGTGTCAATATGCATGTCAAGTCATCAATTATCGCATACGTCTAGCATGAGAAATATATATATATCTCAATGCCTACATGTCAAATCATGAATATCACAATACCGTATAGCATGAGGAAAAATGCATCTTTATGCCTACATGTCAAGTATGCATGTCAAATGAATGATTTCACAGTGATATTCCTAGATACTCTCACCCTCAACATACTCAAGTTATTTGTCTCATTTGCCCACTTCATCATACACGCACACAATAATTCAGCACTGTATGGGTGCCTGGCTCATAAGCCCCTCACTAAAGCACGCGTTTACATATCACTGTGTCTGCGCTCACTATCGGTATGTCAGACTCCGGAGGTGCGGATCCTACCCAAGCGCTAATATAAAGCTTATAAGTCCTACTACGGCGTGCAGCCCGATCCACAATAATAAATAAGCCAATAAGGCCTGCTGCGGCGTGCAAATCGATCCATAATAATAATAATAGTAATAACGCCAATATGGTCTGCTGCGGCGTGCAGCCCGATCCACAATAACACTCATAACATGGCTCCCAAGCTCACATCAGTCATCAATCTCTCAAGTCTCAATGGCTCACAATCTCATACCACTAAGCCCAAACAATGATAGCATATGATGTAATAGTGAGTGATAAATAGAGACTAAGATATGATATTCAAATGATGAACTATGACTGAGTATATAATTGCAGTTAAAGTAGATAACTCAAAACAACAAAAATAACCTCATTAGGTCTCAACTGAATATGCACAAAGCCTAAACATGATTTCTAACATTAATCACAGCTGAATTACTCTAACAAATAGGAATTTCACAGATAAAACTAGACTGGATAGCAACTCAGTACAAAAATCAACTCGGTTCATGTTTACCATGGTACACGCCCACATGCCCGTCACCTAACATGTGTGTCACCCCAACACAGCGCAAACAACACGTCTCATAGGGATATATACATTTAATTCCAAGTATAGAAGTGTTACTTACCTCGAACAAGCCAAATCCATTACCGAACAAGCCAACAAATGCTCTAGAAATGCCATCCCACACGTAACAACCTCTGAACGACTCAAAACTAGCCAAAATCAACTTTAATACATCAAATAATAACTAAGGAAACCATACCAAATGATAAAGGTCGAATCTTTACAGATTTACTCAAAGTCAACCAAACATTCAAACTCGGGCTCACACCTCGAAACCCGATAAAACTCACAAAATCTGACAACCCATTTAATTATGAGTCCAACCATACTAATTTCACTCACTTCCGACTCCGAATAGATGTTCAAACCTCAAAAATTCACTTTAAGAAAGTTTAGACAAAAAAACCCAATGTCTCTTTGAAATCATTAATCAAATGCCAAAAATAAAGATAGATTCCTGAAAGATAATCAAAACCGAGTAAAAAATACTTACCCCAATTCATGTGGTGAAAATCGCCTACAAAATCGCCCAAATTTGAGCTCCCCAACTCAAAATGTGTTAAAATGAACAAAATCCTCGATTTATATCTTCTGTCCAGTTATTTTTGCATATACAACAAAAGGGCCTCTTCTCCGGCGTCTCTTTTGCGACAAAACTCCGATTCTGCGAAAAACACTAGAAGTCTGATCTTCCGCACATGCGATACAAACCACGCCTCTGCGCACATCTCACTTTTGCAATCACAACTTCCACATCTACGCTACTGCAAGTGCGGTCCACTTCCTGCTTCTGTGGAAATCCTTCTTCCTGACTTATTTCTCTTCTGCTCCCACATGACCGTATTTGCGGCTCCGCACTTGCGTCCCATATTGTGCAGGTGCGGTCACACCAGGTCCAGCAAAGACCAGTCATCACACACGAATGAAAGATGATCTGAAACAAGTCCGCAACTCACCCGAGCCACTCGGGACCCCGTCCAAACATACCAACAAGTTCCAAAATATAACACGGACCTACTCAAGGTCACAAATCAACATGACAACATCAAAATCACAAATCATACCTCAAATAAATGTTTATGAACTTTTCAACTTTCAACTTTCAAAACCCGTGCCGAACAATATCAAATCAACCCGAAATGACCTAAAGTTTTGCACAAAAGTCCCAAATAACATAACGAATCTATCCCAATTTATAGAACCGCAATCCGAACACGATATCATCAAAGTCAACTCCCGTTCAAACCTATGAATTTTCTAAAGCTCTAAATTGCCAACTTTCGCCAAATAGCGACAATACCTTCTAGGAACACCCAAACGCAAAACTGGGCATACACCTTAGTGCAAAATCACCATACGCACCTAACGAAACCATCAAAACTCCGATTTGAGGTCAAATATATAAAAGTCAAACTTAGTCAATTCTTCCAACTTTAAGCTTCCTAGTTGAGAATTAGTCTTCCAAATCAATTCCGAATTATCTAAAAACCAAAACCAACGATTCACACAAGTCATAATACATCATATGAAGCTACTCAAGACTTTAAATAACTGAACGGAATGCAAATGGTCAAAATGACCGGTTGAGTAATTACAAATATTATAAAGAAAAATACATAATCTATTTGGAAGTTATCTAAACAGAAATATAAGTCTGATATTACCATGAACAAGATGATAGTAGATGCCTGGAGCGTCATAGCATTGAATGCTCGTCCTCGATCTCCGTAGGTATTTAGCTCCAAATATCTACAAGCAAGGTGCTGAAGTGTAGTATGAGTACAACCGATCCTGTGTACTTAGTAAGTATCTTGACTAAACTCAATGAATTAGTGGTGATATTTTTAAGTCAAAAGATACTCACTTTATAAACTTATGCAAGCAATTAATAGAAAAAAAAAGAATATTCGAAAAATGATGAAAGGATCAAATAAGAGAAATGACCAACATGTTTCTAAGATATAACAACCCAAACTTTCTCAATAAATCAAGTCCCTGACGAAGAAAAGATATCAGTAAGACAACATAATGCATATCCACAAATCCGCAAAACACAAGGATTATGTATAAAAAATCAATTCAAAATCACACGGCAACACCCTTCGTGCATTTATCACATTCTCACGAAGCATGTCTATGGATGTCAAATCAAATGGCACGAAAATACCCTTCATGCTTTCATCTCATTCTCACCAAGCATATATATAACACTACCAAAACCCGACAGAAGGCACATAGCTAATAGTAACAACAAGGTAGAAGGCATGTAGATAACAATAACAAACAAAGTTGAAGGCATAGATGTATCAATAACATAAAAGATAGAAGGTATAGATATAACAATAGGAAATAAGATAGAATACATAAATGAAACAATAAGATAGAATACATAGATGTAACAACAATTAGCAAGATAGAAAACATACAATAACAAGCAAGATATGGAACACTAACGAACAAGGTAGAAGGCGCAAATATAACACCAACAAGCAAGATAGAAGGAATAAATGTATGTGAGCGAAAGATAACACAATGTAATGCATGTCTATCGTCCTCTCCTGCACAAAAACACCCTTCATGCCATGAACTCTAATCCTCACTTGCACGGAAACAACCTTCGTGCCAAGCACGGAAACTCCCTTCGTGCAATAATAATATCAAAAAGAACGAAAACACTATTCATTCACAGATAAATATTTCTTACGACCATGAAAACACTGTGCGATAATAATAATGTCAAAAAGCACGAAAACACCCTTCGTGCATAAATCGCTCTCCCTCAAAGGCACAAAAACACCCTTAGTGAAATTCACTCTTCCTCACCAAGCATATATAAAATAGCACCAAGCAAAGTAGAAAGTATAATTAACATTAAGAAGAGTGATTAAGCATAATACTCTACGTGAGAAATAATTATAAACTTTTTTACCATTAAGCAAGCCAACATTTCAAGAACCATAATGTTCAAACATCTCAAAAAAACTTATGCATGATCCTTGGCATGAATATGGAAACTCAACTATCACAAGATTAAAGGATATAGATATACATTCATATATAAAGTATAATCTCAACTAAACCAAGTATATTAACAATCTGAAGAGTAGTCCACCATGTTTAGTTAAGATATCATAAACTAAACAAGATCCCTACAATGAATAATTGTGCTCATGTTATCATAGAAATCAAGCAAAGATAACTCAAGTAGAACATACAATTCAACCAAGCATAATGTAACCTAGAATCTACTTCGGGTATGAATAATCCTGGCACATAAATATACACTCGTCACCTCGCATATATATCACCCCCACATATAGTAAATAGTATTATTTATTAGAAATAATTCCCTCAACCCAAAGTTAAACATGCTCCGGGTAAACTACTTGGACCTATCCAAAGCTTCCAAACACATAAAAGATTATCACATCTATGAATCAAAGGTCAAAACACAAATTAAACTTCTCTTAAGTTCATAAGTTTCTAAACTCCCAACAAAGCATCTGATTCATGTCTAACCACTCCGGATCATAACAAAACTTTGCACACAAGTTCCATTCAATAAACGAACCTAGTCCAAGTCTCGAAACTATAATCGAAACCCAATATCAGCAAAGTCAACTACAAACTTTCAAATTGCTAACTTTCATCAAATAGAGCCAAAACCCTCTAGGAACCCCCAAATCTAAATCCGATTATACGTCCAAGTCCAAAATCACCATACGAACCTATTAGAATTATCAATTCATCAATCCGAGGTCGTCTACTCAAAAGTCAAACATCGATCAACTATTACAATTTAAACTTCCAACAAAGGAACTAAGTGTTCTAATTTACTCCCCAACCTACCCGAAATCAAGCCAACAATCCCTATAAGTTACAAAACAACAAACAAACATATGAAAAGCATCAAATAAAAAAAATAGGGTTCATATACATAAGACAACTAGTCGGGTCAGGTCATCACATCCTCATATTGAAAAGAATTGGAGAGAAAGAATGCGCCTTAGAGTGTGTTTGGTTTGATGGAAAATATTTTTCGAAAAATATTTTCTAATTTTCCCATGTTTGGTTGGATTAAATGTTTTGAAAAATAATTTCCTCATGAACTCATTTTTCTCCAATTGGAGAAAAATATTTTCCCTATCAAGAGAAGGAAAAATATTTTTCAATGCTCTTTTCCAACCTTCCCCCCATTCCCCATCCCCACCAACCCCTACCTACCCACCCTCATATCCCACCCCACCCCTACTCCACCCACCCCAACCCCAACCTACCCTCGCCTCACCTTACCCCGCCCCACCCTCACACCACCCTAAATAAAAATATTATTAATAATACATTCTTTTCATGTTATAGGTTGAGTATTTTTTTATTTATTTCAACAAATGGGTATTTTCTTTTCACGCTATAAAAAAAAAATCATTTTAACAAAAAAAATACTTCATTTTCATGATGTAGAAAAAAAGTATTTTCTTTTATTTCAATAAAATGAGTATTTTCTTTTCAAGATATAGAAAAGTAGTTTCTTTCATTTCAACAAAATGATTACTTTATTTTCATGTTATAGAAATAGTAGTTTCTTTTTCAACCAAAAAAGAGTTATATTTTTAGTTTTGGAGCACAAATTTTAACGTTGTTTATGCGTAAAAAAGTAAAGCAACACATTAGTTCCTTTGGGTTCGTGTGAATTTTTAGAAGAATAATTAAATTATTGAAAAAAATAGAGTCGTGAAAATATTAGGTATTTGGAGCGATAAACATAGGGACTTGGGGGGAGGGGGGTTGAGAAAAGTAGCATAAGAAATTATTTTTCTAAAAACTATTTTTCACTCTCTAACCAAACATTAAAAAATATTTTCCTAAAAAAGGTTTTCATTCAACAACCAAACAAGGGAAAATAAGTGATAAAACCACTTATTTTTCCTTAAAATATTTTCTAGCCTTCGTACCAAAATTTCATTAGTCTGCTAAACTAGTGAGATTCTAAGTAAAAGTTAACTTCAATCTAGAAGGAAGATATTAGGCATCCTCTCAAATATATCCGAAGACAGTTCCTTGCAACTTAGTCGAATTGTGTAAAGGATTATGTGTACCTATAAACTGAGAAAGGAGTATAAGTGTGTGTTTTAGTATTGAGAAAATATATAACTCATAAGAATTATTTTATCCTTTAAGAACTTTGTAAAATAAGGTTTGTGAGTAAAATGTATATGTATACATGCTGGTTAACTACAAAAAATGATTTCTTTTGTCATAAGTTAAACTAATGATTGGAACAAAAGGTGAGTGTAGTCCTTTGCATGTTGAAGTTTAAAACAATTCCGATCCGAACTAAAAAAAAATGAATATCTGATATTTAGTTTTGATTTCAATCCATTTTAAAACTTGAGTTTGGAATTAAACCTTGGTAAGAAGGGTCACGTTTCCTGTATACATAAGCATAGAGAAATTCCTTTCCTAAAGGTGAGTCAAGGTTTGCAAAAAAAAAAAAAAAAAAAAAAAACAGATCACTTATAGTCCGTTCGTGGACTTTTTTTCCGGGAAGAGGGCATGGGGGTATCTTTTATGGCTAACTTTGTCTTCTTTTTTTTAGGAGAAAATATTGTGGACATCAAGGTGTGGTATTAGCACTTGGTGCTCAATCTCTTGATGGAAGGCCAAAAGAGGGCACAAGTATGTCGTGGAGTTGCAATACCTGACAGTTGTATCATATGTGTATAAAACTAGATGCTCTACCCAGTTATCTGCCAATGACACTGTCCAGTTTTGAGCTTCATTCAAGTTGGTATTTGTCCAGTTTTGAGCTACATTCAAGTTGGTATTTATTTTCCACTTATTGTCCAGTGCAAGTTATTAGATCTATATTTTAATGAGAAAAATAACTTACTCCTTTTGCAGGGAGTCAAGGATCTGGAAGTTATCCGAAGAAGGAAGGCTAAAATAGAAGAAGGAAATAAGCACCAATAAAGGATCCATAAGCTATCCGAAGAAGGAAGGCTAACAATCAATCCTACTCTTGATTATCAATCACGGGTATCAAGGAAGATCAATATCTAGCCTCGATCCTCAATCACGGAAGTTAAGGGTAATTTGTAACACGCCGAAAAATTTCGAAGTAATTAAGCGCTATTAAGAAAGTTAATGTGCGCCAATTATATTATTTTGTGTGTAGACAAGGACTATTATATGAATGATAATAATTGATCATGATAACATATGTATGAGGTGCATTAAGAATTGTTTATGGTCTAAGAAGAGCCCTAAGTCCAAGTCAAGTTAGAAATTTCATGATAGACTAAAGTTTCAAATAGGTACGCACAAGACCCAACTTTGAACGAGAATCTCTACATATATATATGGAGTTATGTGATGATATACCTATAAAATGAAATATCTTCGATTCTAGTTTCTAACTCTTCAAACCATTCATCATTTGGACATTCCTACAAGAAGTTATGACCAAATTACCAAAGGCTGGAAAAATGCGATTGTGCGATCCCAGAACCATTATGTGATGGCAGAAGTAGTTATGTGACCGCAAAATGGTCGCAAACCTGTCCAGTGAAGCCCATTTCTGGTAATCGATTTTGTGGTGCATTTTGCGTCCCGCATACCCATTCTGCGGTCCATTATACGACCGCAGACTTGCTTTCGGAGAGTTAATTTTTTTATTTTTATATCCCGACCCCATTTTGATAAATAGCCTTTGGGGCTTATTTTGGGGCAATTATCTTGTCCAAGCTTGGAATCCAATAAGGAAATCTCACAAGATCTTCATCTAAGAGGTAAGATTCAAACCCCTAGTCTTAAATTTCGAGTTTGGGGTAAAAGATGGGTGATTGGGAGTATGATTCTTAGGTGTAAGAGTATTTTTTATACATGCTTGTAATAATAAAGTTTGTGGGAAGATTGTTGAGCTCAAATAAGTAAAGGTTGGGTTGTGGAGTGAAGGAAATCTTGTAGAAGATCCTTGTAGTTAAATTTGCACACCTAGTATTTGATAAAATACTCAAATGAGCTGAGACCATGAATATCTTCCTAATTATGGTTCAAAGCAATTGGGATTGCTAGAATTTTCGGGACGTTGTAGTAATTTAAGGAAAGCTCAAAGCGAGGTATGTTGGCTAAACTTTCTCTCTTAGAATTGAATTCTATGATATTCCCGTAAGTTCCAAGTAGGGTTGTCTTAAGTTCCTTAGTCTATGTTTCGAGTTGTGCCCAATAAATACGATTATGCCGAATAAGCAGAGTGATGAGAATTGTTTAATCAAAACTTGTTTCGAATGTTCCTATCACATTATGTTATCCTTTGAGAATGTGTTCAAGAATGACATGTGTATTAAAATACTATGTCTTTGAGTCGTGTTCCAAATGAAGGTTATGATGCCAAATTGTGTGAGAAAATCTCAATGATCTTAAGACTCTTAATTGCTCATATGTGTACCTAAAGTCTTGATTGGAAATGTCTTATTGTTGATAATCTATAAAGATGGTTGTAATGAAATAAGTGAATTGGGGTATTAGAGTGCGGCCAACGTGCCAAGAATTTAAGTTATGATTGTGGCTAGTAGTGCAAATGATTTGAGAGGATACGATAAAGAATATGAAATGAGCCTCGACTCAATTGTTTTAAATGACTTCGAAAATAAAATTGCCTAAGTGCTTTTGTACTCAATTCATGCCCATAAGTGGCTGCTTTAACTAATGCTTTGCTTTATAAATATATCCAGTGTGATTCGAGTTGTTACATACTCATGAGTTAAAATTATATACTGTCATTTCAGGGGAAGAGTATTATAAGAATAAATGATGTATTGATTGTTTTTATTTTTATCAGTGTTTCTATTGCTGGTTCGTATGCCCCATTCTTTGAAAAGAAACTATTTGTGTTTAAAGTTCCCATTACAAATGGATTTGAAGTATATGATTTCTAAAATATTCTATATGTTAGTATTTGATGGTGATCTTTGAAATTGAAAGAGGTGAAAGTGTGGAATATCAAATACGGCCATCATGCCATGAATAAAGAATCTTGTGAATGGCCAAATGAGCCAAGGAAATATTGTCGTTGTGAATGATTGGAAATACTAATGAGAATTTATACAATGTGAAAGTTGTTGAAGTGAGTACAATTGTATTTATGTTATCTCTGTGTACAAATCAAATCAAAAATATTTTTGGGAGCATCATTAGCAAAACCGAGGAAGGGTGGGTCATAAGGCCCACACCTAGAACTACACATGCCGGTGTAGGGGTAGATTATGATTATTCCCCTTATTTGGGATGAAATTGAAATATTGGAGAAATCAAGATATTATTCCCCTTAATTGGGATGAGACTAGTAACAATTGTGGATTTGAAAAGTCAACCCACACGGCATATGTGGGGAGGCGGCCTAGCTGATCGGGTGGAGATCGGATTCCATGTTGCGCACATAGTGGTACTACTCTTGGTAACAACTTTCATTCGCATCACATGTCAAACCACATTATTCATGGGGAGATGGCCCAGCCGATCGGGCATGATCGGACTCCGCGCTAACAAAGACGGTGGTATATCGGTGCTAATGATCTCCCAACCAAAATTATATATAAAGTTCGTATTTTGAAAATTATTATATTTTAACTGGACATTTGGATATTGTTGATTGTGACTTGCTGTTTCTATGTGTTGTCTTTTCTTATATGGTCATTCTATTTTGAAAGACGACTTTTTGCTATACGTACTAGAGCTATTCGACAGTACTAACATTCCTTTTGCCGGGGGCGCTGCATCTTTAATAGATGCAGGTGGTTCTACAACAGGCGACATTGATCAATGATAGCAGTACACTCTTTTCAGCTGATTTGGTGAGCACCACTTCATTTCTGGGTCATGTATCCTTTTTTTTCATGTACTGTATTTTATGGTATAGCCGGGGCCTTATTTCCGGCATTTCCATATTACTCTTATATTGTACTTTGAGGCTCCGTAGACAGGTTGTGGGTTGTGGTTGATATTGGGAATTGACTAGAAATGTTGGTATTTGGAAATTATATTTTTTAATTAATTCTATAAACTCGTAATATTTTAGAAATTATGAATAAAGTTGCTAATGAGAATGAAAATGAAGTTGTTAATAAAATCTTTTCAGTATTTGATTAATGGAGTACATCTCCTCTTTATTAATGGATGAGTTTGGGTAGAAGGAAATCTAACAGGCTTGCTCGGCGTGGTTCTCTCGGTTGAGCGTCGGTCGTGTTCCCCGAGTTTGGGGCGTAAAAAACTTGGTATCAGAGCCTAAGGTTTTAAAGTGTCCTAGGATGTCTCGGAGCCGTGTCTAGTAGAGTCATTCTTGTCGGTGTGCTGTCGACCACATCTATAATGAGAAGGCTACTTGGACATTTAGGTAATTCACACTTCTTTGATACTCCAGATCGTGCGATAGAACTCAAGATAGGAAGCCAATTTCCTCGTCATGTCTCATTTTTCATATGAGTAACCCACGGGTTCGAGACAACAAGAAGGAAATGAAAGATCCAGTTGCTAGGGAAAATGTCCATGTCCCTATTAATGTCACCACGGCACTAGATCATGTGGTGAGAGAACGTAAGAAACGGAAGAGGGTTGTTTGTACCAATAAGCCGGAATGTTTCATATGAAATAATAGCCACTAGGGTTTTTGTTAGATGATTCTTAAAACATGTTATGGTTGTGTAAAGAGGGGGCACAAGAAGAACCAATTCCCTTAGGTATCCATCTAGGTTTGCCGAAAATGCGGGCGAAAATATTTTGCATCATGTTGTGAGCATGCTCAGAAGCGTGTTAGGGGTGGTAGATTTGGGCAATTCCAAAAGTCCATACAACGAGCTGTTGCAGAGATTGTTACTCCCACCATGAAGGCTTGGAGGAAGACTAAGAGGAATGCTTATGATGTATGCAAAAAGGGTAAATGTCAGGTAAGTGGGGCGAGTCTGTTCAGCGGACCCCATCCTCGTTGTGTGATGTGTATGAGATGTCACTCGGGGGTATGTCAGTATGGTACTAATGTATATTTTGGATGTGGAGTAGAGGGGCATCAATTAAGGTACTGCCCTGTCAATCTAAAGTCATCAAGTAAGTCACTCCTTAGTACATCATTATGAACACCACATTATTTTCCTTGTTGTATATGTACATCCATATTGAAGAGGCCTACATAAATATGGTCTTAACCAAAATGTTGAATCACAAAACATTGCATACTTTCTTAACGAGACGCATTATTCGTGAAGCCAATCTATCATAAATTCTCTTATTTACAACCTCCTGCGGAATTGAGCTCTACAATTATGTCCTTGAAATTGAGTTATAACTCTAGGATTAATACTTCCCACTTGCTTTCCTAAATTCTCAACAAGGGGCTATGCCTGATGAATTTCTTAGAGAACGTTTTGATTCAAATGGATAACATCTGCTCACTTGTGCTTATGCATGCAAAGTCATAAAGTTTACCTATCTGGTATCAAATCCAATGTAAGACAACCTAGTGTTGAGATCATTGTCGAGCAATTCTTTCTCTTCTGTGTATGTGGCTCCTATGGTTGGAACAGTCACTTTACTCCTTTATGAATAGTATCATGAATCTTTTTCACTATCTAGTAACATGAGGGCATATCTCAACACCTATTATATGTGTACATGTCAATTGAAATGGTCACTTGTATGTATAACGTTTCTCAGGAAGTTGAGGTTTTCGTGAATTTGTCACAAGAAGATATTTTTGTTCGCCCATCTCAGTATGACTTTTATGTCCACCTAGATCATGCCTCAGTGAGTAACTCACATTGTTCCTAACATTGTAGTTTCCCATGAAGTGGCCTAGTATTGGAGCTTGAGAGTTGTTATGGCAAAAACATGCCTAGCTCACAGCAAAGTGTTCATTCTCTCTAACCAATACATGACTTCATGCCAACATTAAGATGTCCTAGCTACATGATTTCACTTGTGTGAGGTTGAAAGTTAAGCAGCCTTATGATGAGCATATTAAATTGAAAGACAAATTTGTCGTGTCTCCGGTCCTCTCATATAGGACCAACTATGGGCAAAGGTTAAGTTGTGAGAATGATAATAATCTCACAAGTGTTCAACTTCTTTTTCATCCCCATGGGCTTGTGACATAGATTCCTTGTGTCAGTTGATGTTAAGACCGTAATGCAATTTCATGCCTTTTGAAACCCATATCACATTCGGGGTGCCAAAATATTCTCATTTCGAGTTGAAATGATTTTCTGTACACTCCAGGAGGCGACTGGTGTCATGTACTTGGCCATTTCTCTTTGAGGCTTACTATTGCCAAACAAGACACATACGGAATAAAACAATTGTTGTTGTCCTTTTCATGACTCATGGTCTTCCAAGAATAACTGACGCTAATGTCTTTATCCTTCCGATTATGCCTCCCATAAGTCACATGTCAAATAAGAAGCGTCATTCCGTGATCAAATATATTAGATAGAAAATCTTATGGTCATATTCAAGCTAGCACATCTTAGACTAATTGTTGGAGGTCACCAAAGGTTTAGTTTGGGTGTTCGGCATAGAGATTTAGAGTTGAAGAAAGGGAACGGGTTATTCTCAATATTTTCTCCATGAGGATGCTATGTGAATTGTTAATAAAGGTAAAGTATGTGTAGTCACATTAGGCCTTACAAAATCTCGAAGGAAATAGGCCAAACTATGAGTATGATGTTTCCCTTTTATTGTTCTCTGTGTACCCGGTGTTTCATGTGTCTATGTCTAAGAAGGTGAAGTTAATAGGTAATTGGATTATGAGGAGCAACTATTTGCTATCCTTGTTAGAAAAGTTCGGGAGTTGAGATTGCCTCTGTTAATGTGTTATGGCGAAGTCGATAAGTTGAGGAGGCCACCTTGAGGGCCAAAAGTGTTAAGGAAATAAAATGTTCTCACTTGAGTTTATAGTTAAATGATTGTGATTTGAAAGGTACTTTCTATGTGTTATGATTTAAATATATGCAGCTCATGTCCAGATATCACTCTTGATAATATAATACCTGTAATTATGAGATTTGTGATGTTGATATACATGGTGATGCTTTGTCAAGTTGTGTATGTCTTTATAGGTTGATTTTGGTGATTATCTAATAGGTGGATAGGCCCAGTTACAGGGGAAACTCTGCCGAAATTTTTAAGAGTTTGTAAAGATAGCCAAATTTTAAGGGCCATAAGTAAGTTGAGATTTTGGAAAGGAAGTATAAGACCCATGTAGTCATAAGCGCCTATGTATAATGGCTGGAGGTAAAAGGATGGTAACTCTATTATTAGAAGTGACTTATGAAACATTCGAGGACGAATGTTCTTAAGTGGGGGAGAATGTAACACCCCGCAAAAGTTCGATGTAATTAAGCGCTATTAAGAAAGTTGATGTGCGCTAATTCTATTATTTTGTATGTAGACAAGGACTATATTATGAATGATATCAATTGATCATGATAATATATATATATATATGAGGTGTATTAAGAATGGTTTATGGTCCAAGATGAGCCCTAAGTCCAAGTCAAGTTGGAAATTTCATGATAGACTAAAGTTTCAAATGGGTACGCACAAGACCCAACTTTGAACGAGAATCTATACGTATATATATGGAGTTATGTGATGATCTACCTATATATATGGAGTTATGTGATGATATACCTATCAAATGAAAGATCTTCGAGTCTAGTTTCTAACGCTTCAAACCGTTCGTCATTTGGACATTCCTACAAGAAGTTATGACAAAATTACCAAAGGGTGGAAAAATGCGATTCTGCGACCAATTCTGCGATCGTAGAACCATTATGCGATCACAGAAGTAGTTATGCGCTCGCAAAATGGTCGCAGACCTGTCTAGTGAAGCCCATTTCTGGGCATCGATTTTGTGGTGCATTTTGCGACCCGCATACCCATTCTGCAGTCCATTATGCGACTGCAGCCCTGCTTTCGGAGGGTTAATTTTTCTAATTTCAAAACCCGACCCCATTTTTATAAATAGCTTTTGGGGCTTATTTTTGGAAAATTATCAGAGGTTTTTTAGAGAGAAGTGAGAGTGTTCTATAGATAGGAAGTAGATAAAGTATTTTGTTCATTAAGATCTTGCCCAAGCTTTGAAATCCAACAAGGAAGTCTCACAAGATCTTTATCGAAGAGGTAAGATTCAAACCCCTAGTCTTCAATTTCGAGTTTGGGGTAAAAGATGGGTGATTGGGAGTATTATTCTTGGGTGTAAGAGTATTATTTATATATGCTTGTACTAATAAGGTTTGTGGGAAGATTGTTGAGCTCAAATAAGTGAAGATTGGGTTGTGGAGTGAATGAAATCTTGTAGAAGAACCTTGTAGTTAAATTTGCACACATAGTATTTGATAAAATGCTCAAATAAGCTGAGACCATGAATATCTTCCTAATTATGGTTCAATTTTGTTAGGTCTCAAAATAAATTGGGATTGCTAGAATTTTTGGAACATTGTAGTAATTTAAGGAAAGCTCAAAGCGAGGTATGTTGGCTAAACTTTATCTCTTAGAATTGAATTCCATGATATTCCCGTAAGTTCAAAGTATGATTGTACCAAGTTCCTTATTCTATGTTTCGAGTTGTGCTCAATAAATACGATTGTCCCGAATAAGCAGAGTGATGAGAATTGTGTAATCAAAACTTGTTTCGAATATTCCTATCACATTATGTTATCCTTTGGGAATGTGTTCAAGAATGACATGTGTATTAAAATGCTATGTCTTTGAGTCGTTTTCCAAATAAAGGTTATGATGCCAAATTGTGTGTGAAAATCTCAATTATGCTTAAGACTCTTAGTTGCTCATATATGTACCTAAAGTCTTGATTGGAAATGTCTTATTGTTGATAATCTATAAAGATGGTTGGAAGTGAGATACATGAATTGAGTTTATAGAGTGTAGCCAACGTACCAAGAATTTAAGTTATGATTGTGGCTAGTAGTGCAAATTATTTGAGAGGATGCAATAAAGAATATGAAATGTGCCTCGACTCAATTGTTTAAAATGACTTCGAAAATAAAATTGCCTAAGAGCTATTGTACTCAATTCATGCCCATAAGTGGCTGCTTTAACTAATGCTTTACTTTATAAATATATCCAGTGTGATTCGAGTTCTTACATACTCATGTGTTGAAATTATAAATTGTCATTTCTGTGGAAGAGTATTGCAAGAATAAATGGTGTATTGATTGTTTTTGATTTTTATGAGTGCTTCTATTGCTGGTTGGTATGCCCCATTCTTTGGGAAGAAACCATTTGTGTTTAAAGTTCCCATTACAAATGGATTTGAAGTATATGATTTCTGAAATATTTTATATGTTGGTATTTGATGGTGATCTTTAAAATTGAAAGAGGTGAAAGTGTGGAATATCAAATACGTCCATCGTGCCAGGAATAAAGAATCTTGTGAATGGCCAAATGAGCCAAGGAAATATTATCGTTGTGAATGCCTAGAAATACTAATGAGAATTTATACAACGTGAAAGATGTTGAGGTGAGTACAATTGTATTTATGTTATCTCTGTATTCAAATCAAATCAAAAAATGTTTTGGGAGCATCATTAGCAAAACCGAGAAAGGGTGTGTCATAAGGCCCACGCCTGAAATTACACGTGCTGGTGTAGGGGTGGATTGTGATTATTCCCCTTATTTGGGATTAGATTGAAATATTGGAGAAATTGCGATATTATTCCCCTTAATTGGGATAAAACTGGTAACAATTATGGATTGGAAAAGTCAACCCACACGGCATATGTGGGGAGGCGGCCTAGCTGATCGGGTAGAGATCTGACATCATGTTGTGCACATGGTGGTACTACTCTTGGTAACAACTTTCTTTCGTATCACATGTCAAACCACATTGTTCGTGGGGAGATGGCCTAGCCGATCGGGCATGATCAGACTCCGTGCTAACAAAGACGGTGGTATATCAGTGCTAATGATCTGCCAACAAAAATTGTATATGAGGTTCATAGTTTGAAAATTATTATGTTTTAACTGGACATTTGGATATTGTTGATTGTGACTTGCTGTTTCTATGTGTTTCCTTTTCTTATATGGGCATTCTATTTTGAAAGAGGATTGTTGGCTATACATACTAGTGCTATTCGACAGTACGAACGTCCCTTTTGCCCGGGGCGCTGCATCTTTAATGGATGCAGGTGGTTCTACAACAGGCGACAATGATCAGTGATAGCAGTACACTCTTTTCAGCTGATTTGGTGAGCCCCACTTCATTTTGGGGTCATGTATCTTTTGTTTCTCATGTACTGTATTTTGAGGTATAGTAGGAGCCTTGTTGCAGGCATTTCCATATTACTCTTCTATTGTACTTAGAGGTTCCGTAGACAGGTTGTAGGTTGTGGTTGATGTTGGTAATTGACTAGAAATGTTGGTATGTGGAAATCATATTTTTTCATTAATTATAGAAATTCGTAATATTTTGAAAATTATGAATGAAGCTGCTAATGAGAATGAAAAGGAAGTTGTTAATAAAATCTTTTCAGTGTTTGATTAATGGAGTACATCTCCTCTTTATTCATTGATGAGTATGGGTAGAAGGAAATCTAACAGGCTTGCTCGGCCGGGTTCTCTCGGTTAAGCGCCGGTCGCGCTCCCTGAGTTTGGGGCGTGACACAATTACACCGGACGCATTATATTGAAGATTTGCAAAGCATACCAGTTACGCAAATCAAGGAAACAATGCCTATCATGCCGAGTTTCAAGGTCCAACTATAGAAAAGTTTCAACCTTATTCTTGGAAAGAATCAATTATGGTTCATTCCATGGATTAATTCCTTTGGGTTACCTATCTCTCAAAGAACTCCTCCAATCAAGAAGATCTTTACTCAAGTCATATATATACAATTAAAGGTCCAACAGAAGAAATATACTTTTATAGAACAAACATCAAGCTTTTTGTTCTATGCCAAACCAACATTGTAGTCTATTCTAGATTTACTGTGTAATAAGTGGAGAGAGGAAAGAGAGAAAAATCACTGGAGAGATATTGTATCAAAACATAGAAAGATACTTATACTTTGAGAAGTTGTTGGTGTATGTTCCACAACATCCTTGTACCGAAAGAATTCAAGGAACTTAAAGAGAGAACCCTATTGCAACCCAATGGGACTAGACTAAAATTCACATTGAATCCGAACCAGTATAAAACATCTGGTGTCATCTACTTTATGCAATTTACTTTCTATGTTTACTTTGCATCTACTTTGCATCTAGCTCTAGTTGACTAACTAGGAAATCAGTCAACTACTCAGTTGCGAAAAGAACACATAATAATTCACCCCCTCTTATATTTTCAATTGGTACTAGAGCAGGTTTCACACTTCCACTCTTTTGCTTAACAATTAGTCAGAAAAGATCATGTCAAACCATGTAATTGTGGGGGCACTATTTCAAGAATGAACATCATAGGTAAGTGTCATGACCTCAATTTCCCTCCTTAGGATGTCGTGATGGCACCTAGTCTCTATGATTAGGTAAGCCTAACATGCATAGAGAAATAGTAAAAATACTACTAAAGCTTCAAATAAAACCTTCACACTATAATAATAAGCTCAACAGTACAATAGCCAACAGTCTCCCCAAAACCTGGAGGGACGGGTTGTAAGCTCTACAAGAAAGTAGTAATAGTATCGATATACTATGATGTTTGAAGCAAGAAGTAAACAGTAGAATGTCTAAAACAGAAGTGGACTCTAAGCCTGAGGATGTCGAGCAGATATACATTTAAGTCTCCAAAGGCAGCTACTCAATCAACCCCTAGCGTCCGGCACGGGCAGACGTACCTTAATCTGCACATAAAGATTTGCAGAAGCGTAGTATGAGTATACCACAACGGTACCCAGTAAGTATCAAGCCTAACCTCGGTAGAGTAGTGACGAGGCCAGGACAAGACACATACTAGGACATAATAAACAGTATGAAAACATAATAACGATAAATAATGGAAGGCAGAGAAATAACTGATACGAAATAAGTTAATAACATAAAGTAATACCAGAATTTGTAAGCATAAATATAACATAATGGAAACAGTTAAAGGGAACCACCAAAGTCCAATGCGGATGCAAACTAATAAGACAAGGAAGAATAAAAGCAACAAGGAGTATTTCACCAATAACTCTTTACAACATAAGATAAACAACAAGAATCACGGATGAGATACCGCCTCGTACACAACAAGAATCACAACCAAGGTACCAGCTCGTATACAACAAGAATCACAACCGAGGTACCGCCTCGTATTCACATTTCTCAATTTCAATCACAATCTTTCCTTATTCCGCCGCGTGAGCCTTATATTTAAATAGAATTGAAAATATTTTTCCTGAAATAGCTACATGCACTTTAGCTCACCTTATGACGTTTTGTGGCTTCAAGTAATTCCCTTACAAGAAACACGTACATAAGTCCTACCTTAGGCTGCCACATGCACATTAACCCTTATCCTTATACCGTCGCATGCGCATCAATATCACATCACAATAACAACTCGCACCATAAGTGCCCATATGTCACAACTTGCCAATAATCAACAATATCAATATTTCCACAACAATAGCCCATGGCTCAACCGCAATGTGTATAAGAATATCAATAATAACAATGAATGTAAATTTCTCAACAAGAAAGATATCTTAACATAAACACTTTGCCTCAATGTGATAACGGCTTTCACAACTTCAAAGCCAACAACTCAACAATGAGAAAGATAATGTATAACCATGATACTAAATAAGAATAACTCACAATGGAAGAGATAACATATACCGATGACTTCAAATAAAGATAATCAACAATGAAAGAGATAACATGTAACAATAACTTCAAATAATGATAATCAACAATGAAAGAGATAACATGTAACAATAACTTCAAATAATGATAAATTAAAAATGGGAGAGATAACATGTAACAATAAAAGAGGCAACAAGTTCGACTAATGTATAAGAGCAAAATAGCAAGTAAGATGTAGAACAAGTGTTAACAAAGTCATTTAAGGCATGTAAGGATAGACTAACACAAGTAAGAGTAGATTGACTATGAGAATTTAGAACATGATATGACAATTCAGTTAAAGTATGGAAATAGTCTAAGTCACCTAAAGCGGTCAAATACTACATATAACTCGTGTACCCACTCGTCACCTTGCGTACATAGTTTTCACATAACACAAATGACACAATCAATCCCAAATCCTAAGGGATAGTTCCTCCACACACAGTTAGGCAAGATACTTACTCCAACAAGACCAGCTTAACCATCAAAAATGGCTTTTCCCCTAAAATTTGGCTCCGTACGACTCAAATCTAACCAAAATCTACTTAATATCATCAAACAATGCAAGGAAAATCAATTACTATAGATAAAGCTATGATCTTTATATTTTTCTCAAAAAAGTCAACAAAAGTCAAACTGGGACTTGCCCAATCAAAACCCGAGTCCAAGGGTAGATTCTGACTACCCATAACCCCACGAGTTCATATATATGATTAGTTTCAAAATTCGAGTCCAAATCGACTCTCAAAACTCAAATTCTTATTTTTCAAAAACTTGACAAAGTTTCACAAATTTTCACTTGAATTCACATGATTTATATGTTAAATGTAAGATATATTGATGGAATATAGTTTGAAATAGATTAGAATCACCTACCCAAAGTTTATAGATGACAATTCCCTCTCCGAATCGCCTCCTATCAAATTTGGGGTTCTAAAATGAGAGAATATGTTGAAAAATCCCGTCCCCTAGCCCTTATTACCAGCTGTTGATGTCGCATTTGCGACATAAATGTGAACCCTCACAATTATGAACGAGGGATTGCATTTGCGAACCCTTACAACCTCAATGATTATTGCAATTGCGACATAGGCTTTGCAATTGCGAAGCTGGATCTGTCACAAAAGCGAACATTTATTCACAAAAGCGAACTAAACCCAATTCCTGCTAACTTCGCAATTGCGAAGGGGCAGTCACAATTGCGACATCAGAGCCCCCAGTGTCACCTTCGCAATTGCGAGGCGGGTGCTCACAATTGTGATAACAGAGCACCGGCAACACCAGCAATTCATTTTCATTTCAATCTATACCGAAACATGTCTGAAACTCATTCGAGCCCACGAGACTCCAAACCAAATATCCACACAAATCTAATAACATCATACGAACTCACCCGCGATCAAAACAAAAAAAAATCTAAAACTACGAATTGAACACGCATGAATTTCGAAGTAAAGTTCAAAAATCTCTAAAATTACAACTAAACGTCTGAATCCTTTCAAACAAACACCAAATAATACCAAAATTTGCAGACAAGTTATAAATAGCATAACAGACCTATTCCGATTCCCAAAATCAAATTCCGAGCTCGATGGCTAAAAGTCAATCTACCGTCAAACTTTTCAATTTTAAATTACCAAATTTTGGTTAAACAACACAAATCTATGTACGGGTTTTCGAATTCAATTCCGAGCATATGCCCAAGTTAAAAATCACGATATGGAGTTATCAGAGCCATCAAAACACTGTTCCGGGCACTTTTTCATAAAAGTCAAAGTTTGGTCAACATTTCTAACTTAGGCTTCTAAGCCAAGAATCAAAGGGTCCAAAACAACCCAAAATCTTCCCGGAACGAAACTAACCAACCCTGCAAGTCATAAAACCATAAACACACATGTGTAAAGCATCAAAAGGAAAAACGAGGTGTAATTACATAAAATAATCGGCCGTGTCATGTCGTTACAGTCGTCAAAGTATGGCATGTGATAAAAAAGGAAGATTACCCAATTCCAACAGCAAAGTTCGATAAGAAAATAAATGGACAAACATCTACTAATCTAGTAGATATAGATGACTACTCTGATGAGCAAATGGCAGTAATTCCAGTCAATGCCAAGGCAAAAAATCTTCTATACAATGCTATAAGTGGAGAAGAATTTTAGAACATTTTAAAGCTATGATACGGCCAAGGAAATGTGGGATAAGATGGAAGTTACCTATGAAGAAACGAGTAATGTAAAGGAAACAAGGATAAATATGTTGATCCATAACTATGAACTCTTTCAAATGAAAGAGGGTGAATCCATTGAAGAAATGTTCGATCCATTCTGTAAAATTTTTAGGGATCCAAAAGCTTTTGGCTGATCATAATCGAGTGACTAGCAAGTTAGAAACATTTTATGAAGTCTGCCTACTACATGGCAAACAAAAGTAGTTGCACTTGAATCTCAAGACCTGGACAAACTGTGGTATGATGAACTGCATGGAGACCTCATCGCCTTTGAGAAAATCATCTCAAAAAATGACGTCAAGAAGAGAAAAAGAAAATTGTTACCTTCAAAACTTAAATTGAAGGATCTGAAGACGATAAAGTAGAAGCTCTAGACAAAGAAATTGCTATGGTCTTGAGAAATATGAATGGATCAATGAGAAGATATATGAATACTAAAAAGGGAAGAATGTCATCTAGAAGAACCAAAAAATATAATGAACAAGACAAAACCGATGGGAAATGCTTTGATTGCAGAAAGTATGGTCATGTACAAGCTGAATGCCCAGATCTCAAAAGAAAATATTCTAGAGGATTTAAAAAAAAACAAATTCTTTGGAAGTTGGAGTGACTAAGACAAGTCAGAACATGAAGAAATAACTAACCTATATTTCATGACTATATTCGAAAATGAGATGAACAAATACTCAGGTTGCTGGACAGATGAAGACATACCAGGTGATGGCAGCAAGGAAGCAACAGAAAACTGTTTCATGGCACGCCGTGAAACTAGTGTGGTAAGACCTTATTATTGTGAAAGATGCAATGAATTACAAGATATTCTTGATCTCACCAAAAAAGAGTCTCACAAAATTCTAAATTAATTAAAGAGACTAAATAGGGAAAAGGAAAACTGGGAACTTAACCTTGAAGCATGTGATATCAAAAGAGATGTTCTTCAGGAAGAAGTTTAGGAATTGCAATTGCAACTCAATAGCATGCGCAAATCTACCAGGAAGAAGTTTAGAAATTACAATTTTCTAGACTTTTTTGACATACTTTAGACTGAAGGAAGCTAAGGAGGTGGGAGGAGCAAAACCACATGGATTTCATCATTCCTTTCTCACTCAAGATACTAGTTTGGATTGAATTTATATTTTCCTATACTTTAATTTTATTTGTGATGAATTGCTCCATATCTATAGAGTAGTTCTCTTTAGGGTTTGATGGATTTGGTGTATTGATGATTGTTTGAGGATTATAACTCTAGTTTTATGTATTGAACCATTTTTGGATAATTTAATTTTAGCATTTATATTCACTTGTTCATGTAATCGAGAGAGGTATAACTTGTGATGTCTTTGCATTATGTTGTTGGTTGAGTTCATTAATTCTTCTTAGTAATCAAAAAAGGCTAGTTGAATCATTGATTAAACCTAATTAGGAGGATTATCGGGAGAGATTTTCCTAAAGACCAATCCACTACGCATTCTTGCATATCTTCACGTGCTTAAATTGATTCATCTTGCGAGGTTAAAACATAATCGAGAGAGGCATTTTTGCAGAATGTTTGAACTAATAATTGAGTGAATTCGAGAGACTCACTTAAACATTAGAAGTGAATTATTTATAGTTAACCCAACAATGATCTTTCACCTATCCTATCAATCCCTACTTTCTCCCATTGATAACATTACCTTTGTTGCGATTGTCATTAGTTAATAGCGTTAGATTCTTAGTTAATTGTAGTTAGAAATCATAGAAATCTCAATTGTTGATCATCTTGGATAGCAATCACGCTACAAACTACAAGAATGCTGTTTAAATCCAATATCTGTGGATACAATATTATACTATACTATATTTGACTAGCGGTCATAACTTAAGTGTGTGTTTCGAGCTCGTCAAATTTTTGCGCCGTTGCCGGGGATTGGTAATCAATAATGTTTGAAATAGTTTGTAGTGCTAATTCAAAAAATTTTCTTTTTATTTTATTTTTTCCCTTTTTACATTTGGTGTTCTTTGGTTGTGTGCGGGTTACAGGTTAAGGTCGGTACATGACTCAAGCTTCTGCGACAGTAGTGCTATCATACGAGCCAGAGTTAGAAACAAAACTACGACAACTGAGGAAGGAAAAAGATCTCATTGAGAAGCTAGGAAAGGTTGGGCAATCCCCAACCCAAGAGACTATGTCCGGAAACGGTGATGATAATGTAGATTTGGCTGCAAGAGAGGTAGCCCAACAACGCGGAAAAGCTGCACGGGATGCAGAGGAAGCAGCTATGAGAGATGCATAGAATATATACGAAGAAGAGAGGGGTCTCAAACTTAATCAACATCAACCCTTTCTTGGGAGACCACTGGGAGATTATGCTAGACCAGTCTACAATTAAGGATTATCCAGTTTTAGACCACCTCCAGTTGCAACAAACAATTTCAAGTTGAAGTAAAGGTTGCTTCAAACCCTTCAAAATTGATGTGTCTTTAGAGGGAAGCCAAACGAAAATCCAAACACACATGTAATGGACTTCGAGGAGATTATGAACACCTTTCAATACAATGGGGTGTCATAATATGCAGTGTACTTAAGGGCATTCCCCTTTTCACTTAAAGATGATACTAAGGAGTGTCTTTGGAGTTTGTCCAGTGGATCAATTAGAACTTGGAGGAGATGACCAAAAAATTCCTTGATAAATATTTCTCCTCAGCTAAAACGGGCAAGTTTAGAAGAGAAATCCATATTTTTTGCCAGAAAGAGACTGAAACTAATTTTGAAGCATGGGAGAGGTTTAAGGAGATTGTTAGAAGGTGTCAACATAGCGGAATTGTACTCTGGATGCAACTCCAGGATTTTTGGGAAGGATTGACACCGGCATCGCGTAGAACATTGAGCAATCTGTGGCCCTCTGAGAGTGCTGAAAGAAGAAAATCAAGTGATGTTTACCAAGTTGATGCTACTACATATGTGCAGGTACAACTTGATACTATGGCTAAAGAAATACGAAAGTTGACCTTAGCTTCGATATAAAATGAGCCCCATGCTGTTTGTGATATGTGTGGAAGAGGAAACCCTACTCATGAGTGTCAAGCCTCAGCTGAGGAAGTGAATTATGTGGGAAACTATAATGCAATGGTTCACAGGCACCCCGGTTTTTCATGTAGTTTACCTGGAAGTACTGTAAATGCTTGGAAACAAAATAACTCTAGACCCGAGGGACAAACAGCTCCAACATACCAAAATCATCAGAGGCAAGAATTTCAGCCCCAACAACCCATTCAGCCTGGTCTAGAGGATCTAATGAAGGCCTTCATTATCAAGACAGATGAGAGGCTGGACGCCCATAGAGCAGCTATCAAAGAGTTGGGCACATCTTTTCGAAACCTGGAGAAACAAGTAGGATATATTGCAACAATATTATTTGAAAGGGCACCAGGAAATCTCCCAGTTAATACTGAGAGAATCATAAAGAAACAGTGAATGTTGTAACTCTGAGAAGTGAGCAAGTGTTGATAGATCTCACCCCGATCCAAAATGATGTGAAACTTGAAAAAGAAAGTGGGGAGAAGCTGAAGAATGATGTTGATAAAAAGAAGAAAGGCCTGATCAAAGCAGAGAAAAACAAGAAGGAATAAAAATCGAGAAGGGAGGAACATGATGAGAGCGAGCATATGTCTGCTTTACCTTTCCCCCAAAAGCAAAGTAGAGAAAAGTTGGACAAGCAGTTTGGGAGATTTTTGGATGTGCTGAAATAGGTTCATGTTAACTTACCCTTCATAGAATTGCTCTCACAAATGCTTGCTTATGCCAAATTCTTGAAGGAGATCCTTACAAAGAAGAGGAAGATAGAAGAAACCTCAATGGTGAAGCTCACAGAGCATTGCAGCGCGATATTGGAAAATAAACTCCCACAAAAGTGTTGAGATCCAGGGAGTTTTACTATACCTTCCTGTGTAGGAACTATTTATTTTGATAAATCATTATGTGATTCTGATGCCTCGATTAATTTAATGCCTCTATCTATTTATAGGAAACTGGTGAAGGAGATTGGAGATATAAGGTCAGTGTCAATATCTTCGCAGCTGGCAGACCAAACGACTATAATACCTGAGGGGATAGTGGAAGATATGTTAAATCGGGTGAATAAGTTCGTATTTCCTGTGAATTTTATAGTGGTGAATATAGAGGAGAACAAGGAGGTTCCCCTTATCCTAAGAAGACCATTCTCAGCAACAGGTAGATCTATATTGGATATACACAAGAGAAAACTCATGCTTAGAGTGGGTGAGGAGACTGTTACTTTTGAGATGAATGTAGCAAAGGGAGCACAAAAAGAAAAACCAGCTACAAGTGTTGAGTGGAAAGTGAAGGGCTCGAAAGAGAAGGTTGCACTGAATGAGAAAGATAAGTGTGGGGTGTACCCCAAAAAGGTCGAGCAGAAGCTGTCTACATAGATGTGTGCATTAGTTCGAGAGCGAAGGATGGAGCTCGACTTCGACTCAGACCCCGGCTAGATGTTCAGGAAAGTTTCCTTTTACCTTATGCTTTTTAATTGTGTGTTATTGGGACATGCCACAACTTAAAGTATGGTGTTGGGGGATAGTTGTATGTTGTATGTATATATGTTAGTTTTGTGAGTTGTATTAGTTTGGAAAATTGAAAAAACCATAAAAATTTGAAAAACATTTCGATTTTTCCCGACGATGGATATCATTTGACGGGTTTCTCGAAGGATTAAAGTCGAAAGAAAAAGACAAAAATATTTTCTTTTGTTAGGTAGTGTAACAATTCCCCCTTGGTTTTTCTTCGAGCCGCGATTCTTTTCCAACGGTTTTGTTTGAACCGGGTGTAGTTAGTTTTTATTTTTGTTAGGAGTAGGAAACCTTGTGCTGTGATTTGAATTGAAGGCAATGTCTCTTGACTTTATTTTACCTTGAGAATAGTGAGTACTTTAATTGTGAAGTTTCGACTCAGGTTTTGGCTCTTGTACAAGTACCTTAAATTGTATGATCTTAACTTTGCTTAACTGCTTTGACAAGAGTATCGTGATAGTCCAATCCTGAGTGAGTTATGTACCGTGTGTGTGTGAGGTCTTGTTTTATTCTATGCATTGCATTTGGTGTCTAGAACGTGTGTTTGCAAAGAGAAATAGTAATTCATTCAGTCTAGGAAGTGATATAGGTAATTCTTTGTTGAGCCAGATATATGCTTTTACCCACCTAATCGTTATGTATCATAGTTAACCTCTCTGAGCCTGTAATCTTGTTTCTTTGGCAACCACATTACAAGCCCTTACCATTTGTTTAAATTGACCATCTATTCGAACCTTTACCACTCGTCAACACTTGAATTTATTATGAACTTTGTAAAAGTTGAAGTGTGGGGTGATTGGGTTGGCTTTTGAGTGAACTATTGAAATAAGGAGAAAGGTGCGTGATTTTGAAAAAATTCGAGCCACTTGAATTGAAAAATAATAAAAATAAGAGTATGAGTATGGAAAATGTTCCTTGATAGTGGTAACTTGATGTAATTATGCTTAAAGGAGTAGGGAGTTAATGTATATTGATATGAAGCTAGGGTTATTGTTTGACATAAATGTGGAGTTTTGAACAATAAATTGTATGTATTAAAGTTCTTAGGGAGGTGTAGTCACTCTTATATCCAAATGTATCATACTCATCCCATAGCCTACATTACAACCAACGAAAGTCCTACTTGATTCTTGACTGAATAAGCTCAATTAGTAGAGTAGTACACTACGGGCAAGTCCGTGGTACGCCTTTTGTGGTATATGAATGTTGTTTCTGAGAGTGAATGAATTTTTTCTATCTTGAGTTCCTGATTGTTCGTAAGGAAAGGTAATTCTTGGCCTATGTGTTAGAGTAAGTGAGCGGGTTATAAAATCGTGTGGTGCTTTTGAGTCAAATCTCGAGGCGATGATGTTACAGTATTGTGCTTAGTGTATTTTAAATATTCTTGGTGTGATGAGTTAGGAGAGTTGTTGAAAAAAGACGTGTCTATATGAAGTGTAGTTTGATTGCTCGAGGACGAGCAATGGTTTAAGTGTGGGGTGTTGACGGTAGGCTATAAGTATGTGTTTTAGTCACTTATTGCACTCTAGTTCAGTACACTTTATTCATGTTTGAGATTTAATTGATAGTGTTTTGCACCTATTGTGTGTTTTATACCTTGTAGAAGTGATTTCGAGCTATGTAGATGTTATGGAATGAATTCGAGCTATTTGGAGCCCAAGGGATTAAGCCAGAATCGTGTTCGGGGGTCGAGGACCAAGTCTAGACGTCAAAAATTGAGATTTTATCATTACTTTAAGAAATCTCCACTGCCACAACATGTGGGGCGGCGCGTGGGGCGCTGTTCTTGTGAAATTTCCTACTGTCTATCAGAACTTAGCTATCTGAATTTCCCCACTAATGCCCCGCATGGCGCGTCTCCCCATGAGGCGTGCCTGTGCAATTTTTACAGAGTGATTTTCCTATTTCGGCTAGGAGAAGGAGGTTTCATCTGGGGCCGACCCTACATGATATAAATACATGGAAAAACGTTATTTTCTAGACTTTTTTGACATACTTTAGACCGAAGGAAGCTAAGGAAGAGTGGGAGGAGCAAAAGCACAATGATTGCATCATTCCTTCCTCACTCAAGACACGAGTTTGGATAGAATTTATGTTTTCCTATACTTTAATTTTATTTGTGATGAATTGCTCCATATCTATGGAATAGTTCTCTTTAGGGTTTGATGGATTTGGTATATTAATGATTGTTTGTGGATTATAACTTTAGTTTTATGTATTGAAGGGTCTTTGGATGATTTAATTGTTGCATCTATATTTAGTTGTTCATGTAATCGAGAGAGGCATAACTTGTGATATCTCTGCATTATGTTGTTGGTTGAGTTCATTAATTCTTCTTTGTAATCGAAAGAGGCTAGTTGAATTATTGATTAAACCTTGTTTGGAGGATAATCGAGAGAGAGTTTCCTAAAGACCAATCCACTACACATTCTTGCACATCTTCACGTGCTTATATTGGTTCATCTTGTGAGGTTAAAACTTAATCAAGAGAGGAGTTTTTGCTGAACGTTTGAATTATTAATTGAGTGAATTCGAGAGACTCACTTAAACATTAGAAGTGAATTATCTAAAGTTAGATCCCAACAATTATCTTGTACCTATCCTATCAACCCCTACTTTCTCCCATTGATAACTTTCTTGCTTACCTTTGTTGCGATTGTCATTAGTCAATTGCTTTAGATTCTTAGTTAATTGTAGTTAGAAATGATAGAAATCTCAATTGTTTATTATCTTGGATAGCAATCAAGCTAGAAACTAAAAGAATATTATTTAAATCTAATCTATGTGGATACAATATTATACTATACTATATTTGACTAGCGAGAATAATTTAAGTGTATGTTTCGAGCTCGTCATAACCAAGAAACTTATAAGTCAACTGGAAAAAACCTGTTGGAAATGAAACTACTAGCAATGATACCACTAGTAGATATGGTGAAAGATCCATCACTATATGTCACTACTGTAATAGAATTGGTCATAAATATTCCTTTTGGAAATTTCATAACTCAAATACTACTGGATGGATCTGGAAGATAAAAAACTAGTCCTATTATTAATAGAACTAACCAAAAAGGACCTAAGAAAGCTTGTGTACCTAAAAGAAGGCAATAATCTTTCTTTACAGGAACACCACAGAAAAAGTCGAAAAGGAAAGTGGTATCTCGATAGTGCGTGTTCCAGTCACATGACAGGCGATAAAAAATTATTCAAAGAAGTCACAAAGATAAATTGAGAAAATGTCAAGTTCAGTGATGATTCACAAGGCAAAATTGTTGGCACTGGAACAGTCCTATTCAATAACAACTGTGATATCACATAAGTTTATCTTATAGATGGACTTAATTACAACTTGCTAAGCATAAGTCAACTATGTGACTCTGGATATGACGTGAATTCCAAGAAAACTGGTTTTGCTATTGAAGATGAATCAGGTAAAATCATTCTTCCGGGAAAAAGTATGCAAATGTTTATATTCCGAACTACATTGAAAACCTTGATATCCACATTTGTCTAGCATCCATATCTAATGATCCATAGCATTGGCTTAAGAAACTTGGTCATTCAAGCATGCATTTGATTGAAAAACTATCTAGACATGAACTAGTCATTGGTCTTCCCAAACTCAACTTTTTTAGAAATCAAGTGTGCGATGCATGTGAACTAGGTAAGCAGAATAGAACATCTTTCTAACCCAACGATGTTGTCTCCACAACCAAAACTCTTTAGCTATTGCATATGGATCTATTTGGATCTGCTAGAACTGCTAGCATATGAGGAAAATGATATAAATTTGTTCTTGTTGATAACTACTCACGTTTTACATGGGTAATATTTCTAACCCAAAAGATGAAGCTCTAAAGAATTTTGAAATTTTCTGCAAAAAGATAAAATGAGAAAAGGGGAACCTTATTTCAACTATAGAAAGAGATCATGGAGGAGAATTTGAGAGCAGATCATTTGAAGTATTCTTCAATGAACAAGGATATACTCAAAATTTCTCAGCATCTAGATCACGCCAGTAGAATGGAGTAGTGGAACGCAAAAATCGAACTCTGCAAGACATGGCCAGAATAATTGTATTGGAGCATTCTCTACCAAACCACTTTTAGGCAGAAGCAGTCAGCACAACTTGTCATATACTGAATATATGTCTTATTCAACCCATTCCGAAGAAGACTCGATATGAACTATGGAAAGACAAAAGACCAAACATTGGCTACATTCACCCTTTTGGAAGCAAATATTTTGTCCATAACAATGGTAAGGACAATCTTGGCAAGTTTAATCCAAGAAGGGATGAAGGTATATTTCTTGGTTACTCTAATAACAATAAATCTTTTAGAGTTTATAATAAATATATCTTGTGTGTAGAGGAATCAGTTCATGCTTTTTTTGATGATAATAACTTTATGGCCAAGAAATGAGTCATTGCATGTGATGAATATATTAAGAAGGATAATTCTAAGATCAAAGAATCACCTGAACCAAAAAGAATCAATTCACAGTAGCAATGAAAACTCAAAAGTCAATGAACGAAGCTGCTGACAAGAATGCTGAATCTCAGAAGGAGTCGCCTACTAAACAAGCTCTAATGTAAACCTGAGTATCCATAGAAGTTTATTATAGGAAATCCAAATGGCGAGATGAAAATTAGACAAGCTCTAATGAAAAAGGTCAACATTTCACTCATACCTCAAATAGAGCCAAAGAAAGACGACGAAGCCCTGAAAGACTCTAGTCGGGTACAAGCTATGCAAGAAGAACTTGATTAGTTCGACAGAAATCAAGTATGGACACTTCTACCCAAGCCAGCAAATGCAGCAATTATTAAAACTAATGGGTATTCATAAATTAGATAAACGAAGAAGGCAAAGTCATTCGAAACAAAGCAAGACTAGTCGCACAACGTTACTCGTAATAGGAAGGAGCCGACAATAACGAAACCTTTTCTCCAGTAGCTCAGTTAGAATCAATCTGTATACTGCTTGCATATACGTGTTTTAAAGGTTTTAAATTATTTCAAATGGTGTTAAAAGTGATTGTTTAAATGGTTTTATTGATTAGGAGGTCTATGTAAAACAACCTCTTGGATTTGAAAACTCACAGTTTCCCTATCATGTATTTAAGTTGACTAAGGCCCTTTATGGACACAAACAAGCACCTAGATCTCGGTATGAAAGCATGAGTTCATTTCTTATTGACCATGGTTTTTCAAGAGGTAAGATCGATACCACTTGTTTTTATCAAAAGATCAGCATCAAGTAATCTCATTATTCAAATTTATATTGATGATATCATTTTCGGAAGTGCTAACTCTAATTTATGCAAGGAATTTTGTCATCTCATGCAAAGTGAGTTTGAAATGAGTATGATGGGAGAACTAACATTCTTCTTTGGACTTCAAATTCACCAATCAAGACAAAGGCATTTTCACATGTCAGACGAAGTACACAGAAGAACTGATCTAAAATTTTGGAATGGGCAATGCAAAGGCCCTTGGAACTCCTATGAGCCCATCTACCACCATTGGCAAAGATGAGGAATGAAAGCCAATGGATGAATCAAAATATCGTGGTATGATCGGGTCGCTACTCTACCTAACTGTCAATCGACCTGTCATCATGTTTAGTGTGTGTAAATGTGCAAGGTTCCAGTCAGCTCCTAAAGAATCTCATTTAACTGCGTTTAAATGAATTATGAGATATGTTATTGGAAACATATCACATGGTCTATGGTATCCACGACTTAACAATTTTAAGCTTGAAGGTTTTTCAAATGCAGATCTTGAAGGAGATAAAGATGATAGAAAGAGCACAAGTGAAACATGCCAACTGCTAGGAAAATCACTCATCTCCTGGAATAGCAAGAAGCATGGATGAGTCACACTATTCACAACAGAGGTGAAATACATTGCTACTGAAAAATGTTGCGCTCAACTACTCTGGATGACACATCAACTAAGTGATTATGATCTTTCTTTTAAACTTGTTCAAATTTTCTATGATAATTCTAGTATAATTTGTTTGTCAAAAAATTATGTGCATCATTTTAGGGCAAAACATATAGATATTACGCATCACTTTATTAGAGATCATGTTCTTAAGGGTGATATTAAAATATCTTTTGTTAGCACTAATTATCAATTAGCCGATATTTTTACTAAGCCGTTTATAGAGGATATATTTCAAAACCTTAGGGACTTACTTGGTATTATCGCATTCTCTTCATAGGTTTTCTAATATTCTGTATTCTTTTAAAGGCCTTGTGTGTAAGTAATTATGGTAAAAATCTTTTCTTACTGACATATCTTTTCACTTTTATTTCTCCCGCAAGACGCATTAATTAGACGCCTCCATTCTTAGACTTTCTTGACACCTTTTTCGTATCTCGAGAAGGAAACAAAATCAATCACTTATGCCTTTTCCATTTCTCAGCATCCATCAGTCACATCAGTTCGGTCATACCTTTTCACTTCCTTCTCTCTCTATCGCTCTGTAAGACTTAATATTCTTCACTATTTCACATTGTAATCTTCAACCATTTTATGATGGCTAAAGCTTCAAAGAACCCCCTTCCTCAACTCGCAAATGTATCTATTTTATAGGGAACATCTCTTCTCAGCCATCAGTTCCTGTCACTATTGGGTCTGATCACTCTGGGGATTTCTCATCTTTAAGGGCGAACTTTTCCGGCGATGCTCGTAGCCTTACCGAAAAAGCCCTAGGGATGCACCCCATGAAAGAAGAGTTTGAAGCCATCACTCCAAAGAAAGTGAAGATGGACCTAGATAGTCTGCTGGTGTCCGAAGTCAATTTTTGAGATAAACCCAAATCGATCACTAATGGAAGAATCATCAATCTGGATAATATGGAAATCCAAAATTGCAAGGTAAAAGCGTTTTTCGACATTCAGGGAAGGGTACAATTTTTTGTTCTAATCCCTCCAAAAGTTTATGAAGATCTTGTTAGAATGTTTTATGCAAACCTTTGTTCCCCCAAATATGACAAGATTGAGTCTTTAGTTCTAGGTCAGCGTATTGTTCTAGACTATTCTACCTTTGATTCTATTTTTCAATGCCAAAGCTCTGGTTACTCTGCCATATTCAAAAATTACTGGCCTAAAGACTTTGCAGTATAGTTTGACAAAGCCAAAAGATACCTTGTTGAATCTCTATTTGACCCCTTACCCAACCAATTAGGGCCCAGTAATATTAACTTTGAAACTCGTATCTTCGCTCACATTGTTGCTACCACACTACTCCCTAGAACATGATCCTACACCACTTTATCTCAAAGAGACACTTTTTTGCTCTACTATATCCATACAAAACATTAAGTGAAGTTGTCCTCATGGGTAATCAGTTTTATGATTGGATACTCTGATTAACCATCGAGGTTTCCCTATGGTATGGTGGTCACTCGTCTTCTGGAAGCCTAAAACATTTCCCTCTCAAACTATTCATATGTCTCGGTCTCCAGATGTTACAATACTAGAGCCTTTGTCATCATGGGCTATGTTGTTGTGGATGGTTCTTGGATAAAGAAGCAGGACAATAAGCTAAGGTGGTTCCCACTAGCTTTAAGGTAAAAGCTGATGCTCCCCAGACTGCTATGACCAACCCAGACTTGCTTGAGAAGATTATCGCAATTGATGAGAAGCTGACTGTCATCAAGGACCTCCTCTTGGCCACTCAATCCACCGTTGGATATATCTACGAAATCTCTAAAGAGAAAGGCCCCGATGTGTCCCAACTACGATTAATGGTAAAGATGATTGCAGAAAAGGAAGTGAAAACATTCCAAGAAGTCTATGATCATATTGATGGGATCTGAGTCATTATGAATGCCAACTCTAATCATCTCAAGGAAGCCATCTGCAAAACTATTACCTACTTTCTTCGTCGATCATATGATTATAGGTTGTTTTAGAGCATTTTAACTCTCCGCTGATATTTTTTGGATGTTTGGATTTTTATCTTTTGTTGTTTTGGATGACTCTAATTATAAGAATATTTCAAACTGCTAGTAATATAACATGTTTAGCCCTCTTTTAGATTGATGCCAAAGGGGGAGAAATGATTACTAATAATATGTAGGGGTAATACATCCTCAAGTCAACTAGAAAGGGGGAGTCGATAAACTAACTCATAGGAAATGATAATAAGTTAATGGGGAGTTGACTCATAAGTCAGCTACAGAACAAGAAGATCTGATAGTAAGTTGAGGGGGAGTCGGCTGCAAGACAGAATAAACAGGGAACTAAAATGAATTAAGTTATTTTTGTCATCATAAAAAATAGGGAGATTGTTAGATCCATATTTTAATGATGAAAAATAACTTATTCCTATTGCAGGTAGTCAAGGATCAGGAAGCTATCCGAAGAAGGACGGCTAAAATAGAAGAAGGAAATAAGCGCCAACAAAGGATCCATAAGCTATCCAAAGAAGGAAGGATAACAATCAATCCAACTCGTGATTATCAATCACGTGTATCAAGGAAGATCAATATCCAACCTCGATTCTCAATCACGAAAGTCAAGGGCAATCACACCATACGCCTTATATAGAAGCTTTGCAAAGGATACAAGTTACTCCAATCAAGGATGCAATACATATCATGCCGAGCTTCAAGGTCCAAGTATAGCAAAGTTCCAACCTTATTCTTCGAAGGAATCAATTAAGGTTCATTCCAAGGATCAATTCCTTTGGGTTTTCTATCTCTCAAAAATCTGCTTTGTTTAGTATTGGAGTTTTGATGCATAAAAAAGTTTTTCCAGAGAATGTGTGCTAAGAACCAGGTCCTCAAGGTAGCTGATGAAGTATTCTAAAAACTAGGTCCTCAAGGTCGTTGTTGAAGGTTCTTATAAGGCAATAACTTTTTGCCAAAGTTACTTGAGTCCGAGTTTGTTAAAAAAAGACTGTTAATGTGATAAGGGTTGTTGTCTAAGAAGATAAGGCTGCATAAGTGATAGACAAGAGTCACAAGATTTGTGGAGTCCTTGGAACTGTTGGAGTCCTATCAAATGAGAAGTTGACTATGCATAGGATTCCTAAAAGATCTCGGAGCCCAGCTAACTTAAATACCTTCTTGATGGACTGAGGACACTTATCCTTTTGCACATCAACTATGGAGCTACATTTTCAGCACTTAAGTCGATTACTAGTTTTAGTGTTCTTCTTGAGTCAGTTAGTGAATGTGTTTTAGGAAATCGAGTTATAATCAAAGTGTCATAAATAATCTTTGAGTTATAAGTAATTATTTAAGTTTTCAACTTAGAGTAACTAGTAAGTCAAATAGTTGATGTAGGAGAACTGGTGGGTACTGATTTACAGGTCTTGCAATCGATACACTTGGCTCATTTGTTTTAGTGTAGTTTAAGTTAAAATCCTATGTGGTAGGCCATGGTTTTTGCACCTTTGAGCCGAGTGATTTTCCGCGTAAAAATTTATGTGTTCGTTTAATTGTTTATTTCGTTTACGCTTAAGGAGTAAGGTAAAGAACCAAGTTCTTTGGTAATTTCGAAAGGAACCCAAACTAACAATTGGTATCAAAACGGGTGCCCTCACACGTGGTTAACACCTAGAGAGATCTTGGAAGCTAAATGAGTGGACCACCTAGTATTAACGAAGAATAGTCAACTACTAGACCACCTCTGTTTATGGAAAATACTATAGTTGGTGGAAGGAAAGAATGAAAGATTTCTTGACGGCTAAAGACTATGAACTATGAACAATAAAGAATCAAGGTCCACCAACTCCCGCTAAACAAAATGGGCAAAATGAAATTGTTCCCAAAGACCCATCTAAATTTGTGGCAGCATATTTCAGAATGATGGAGAAGAATGCAAAGGCCAAGAAGATCCTCATCTATGGACTTGGCCCTGATGAGTACAACAGGATATCTGTATGCTCTAATGCAAATGAGATCGGGGATACACTTCAAACTGCTCATGAAGGAAAACAACTAGTGAATAGATCAAGGATTGAACTGTTTATGAGGAGCTATGAGCTCTTCTACATAAAGGAGTCTGAACTTATCCAGGAGATGATGACCAGGTTTACCATAATAACAAATAAACTGAAATTACTTAGAAAGGTATTCACTTCTGATGAGTTGGTCAGCAAGGAAGTAAGGATCCTCCCAGCTTCATGGGAATTAAAAGTCACTATCATCCAAGAAGCAAATGAGTTGGATAAGATTTCACCGGATGAGCTAGTTGAAAACTTAAAGACTCATGAGATTAGAAAGTTGGAACTGCGCAAGGAGGAATCGAAGAGGGATAAGGTCCTGGCTCTTAGGGCATCTGAAGAATATGAATCTGAAAATGATAAACTCAACCTAGCAATGTTTTCTAAGTTCAAGAGATTCATGAAGAATTCCATAAATTCATCTAAGAGAAATAACGGTGGGAAGCCCAAGCAGATTGACAAAGATTCATACGATGGGTGCTACAAGTGCAACAAGCTAGACCACATGGTCAAAGACTACCCAATGTGGGAAACTGAATGGAAAAAAGAAAGAGTTGAAAAAGAGAAAAGGGAAAAATGAAAGAGAAGGGCCTAAACAAAGGCAAAATCCTAGGCAAAGGATTCACTAAATCCATGAAACAAGCATTTCTAGCAGTATATGAGGACAGTGAAAGTGATAAAGAGGAAGAGAAGGAAGACGAGGCTATAAGTCTTTATGTTGTGGTAGATGCACACCAGGTAGTGGAGACTAACCCCCCGGTACAGCTAGGAATGCACATTGGAAGATCTCCTCTGTTTGATGGACACCATTATGATGAATGGAAAATGTATATGGAAATATTCCTTCAGGCCACTAACATTGACCTATGGATAATTATCAATCATGGACCAATTATCCCAACTAAAGTGGATAGTGATGAAAACAAAAATATCAAGAGAGATGAGGATTATGATGTTGAGGATCCTCGGATGATTTAGAAAAATGCTAAGGCAAAAGATTTTCTCTATAGGAGTTTACAAAGGAGTGTTCTCAATAAGGTGTCCTCTTGCATTTCTACTCATGATATATGGAGAACATTGGAGGCTGATTTTGGAAATGAAAACATTGATGTTGCTCTAAAGGCAATTGAAGAAAGCCAAACAGAAGATAAAGTAATAGGGATGATGGCCATGAGCGAATCGTTTCTAGGCACATTTTTCACTCCCTTGGCTGTACAAATTTTGGGGTTTTTACAACCCGACCCCATTTTAATAAATAGCCTTTGGGTCTTTATTTGGGACGATTTTCTGGTGTGTTTAGAAAGAGGCGAGAGCATTTTAGAGAGAGAAGGAGAAAACATAACCTCCCAATCATCCAATCTTGCACCAATCTTCAAGAATCAAGGAAGTCAATGACTAGATTATCCTTCATCCGGGTAAGTCCTACTTCTAAGCTTTCATACAAGAGGTTATGAGTTCAAATATATTGTTGGGATGGAAATAGGCCATGCATGTGACACAAAGTTGTAGTATGTGGGGTTAATGAACCATTTTGGGTAGTTTCTTGTTGAAATTGGTTGAGGGAAGAAAGGATCTCCATTGTAGAGCCTTGTGGTCTATTTCACATGTTAGGTGTTTGACAAAATTCCTAAGAGAGTTACATCATGGAAATCCTTCTAATTATTAACCGATTTTCACTATCTTCCAATAGATTGTTATTGCTAGAAGTGTTGGGGCATTGAAGGGGCCTACATAAATGTGGTCTTAAGCAAAACGCTGAATCACAAAACATTGCATGTACCTACTCTTTGAACGAGATGCAGTATTCATGAAGCCTCTTGATCACAATTCTCTTATTTACGACCTCTTGAGGAATTGAGTTTTATAATAATATCTTTTAATTAAGTCACAATCCTAGGGAAATACTTCCCACTTTCCTCCCTAAACTTCTCAACAAGGGACTATACTTGATGAATTTCGTACAGAACCTTTTCAGTCAAATGGATAAAATCTTCTAACTTGTGCTTATTCATGCACCATCGTAAAGTTTACCTATGTGGTATCAAATCCAATGTAAGGTAGCCTAGTGTTGAGATCCTTCTTAGGCCACTCTTTCTCTCTCTGGTATTCGTGGCTCATATGGCTTGAACAGTCACTCTACTCCTTTGTGAGTATTATCATGGAACCTTTCCACTGTCTAGACATGAGAGCATAGTCTCATAGTAAGTAGCTCACTTTGTTCCTAGTATTATAAGTGCCCATGAAGTAGCATGGGATTGCAACTTGAGAATTATTATGGCACAAACATGTCTATGTCATAGAAAAGTGTTCATTTTCTCTAACCAATACATGATTTCATCCCAAATATTTAGATGTCCCAACTCTGTGGTTTCACTCGTGAAAGGTTGAAATTAAATGCTTCCAGATTTTGGCACATATCATGAGTATATTGATTTGAAAGACAAGTTTGTCACATCTCTAGTTCTCTCATATAGGATCAACTATCGGAAAGGGGTTAAGCTGTCATAATGATAATAATCTCACAAGTGTTCAATTTCTTTTTCATCCTTGTAGGCTTGTGGCATAGATTCCTTGTGCTAGTTACTGTTAAGAACATAATGCAAATTCATGTATTTTGAAATCCATATCACATTCAAGGTTAAAAAATATTCTCATTTCAAATTAAATAATATTTCCGTACACTCAAGTAGGTGACTGGTTTCACGTACTTGACTATTCCTCCTTAAGGATTTCTATTGCCAATATACTAGTTAAATCTATGCCTCATTTGTCGAATCAATGATGTCATCACTATGATTAATCTTGTCAGCGTTATCAGTAGTAAGCTTCATGTCTTTTAGGATATATAACCTCATGAAATACTCTGCTCAGCCCATTGATGGACCCTTGAATAATTCCAGCCAAACCTCGAACCCTATTGTTCCTCCTTGTATTAAATCTATAGGGATTGAAGGTTCAAGCATGTCAAAGAAGAATTATCATCCTGTGATCAAATATATGGGATATGAAATTTTATCGTCATATTTATGCTAGCACATCTTAGAGAAATTGTTGGGGGTCGCCAAAGGTTTAGTTTGGGTATTTGGCGTAGATATTTAGAGTTGAAGAAAGTGAACGGGTTATTATCAATATTTTCTCCATGAGGATGTTATGTGAACTTCTAATAAGGGTAAAATATGTGTAGTAACATTAGGCCTTATGAAATCCTGAAGGAAATATGCTAAACTATGAGTATGACGTTTCCCTATTATTGTCCTCCATGTACCTGGTGTTTCATATGACTGTGTCTAAGAAGGTAGTTGGAATTCTTGGTCTACAGTTCCGGTGAAAGCTAGTGGAGGTGAAGTAAATGGATAATTGGCTTATGAGAGGTACTTAATTGTCATCCTTGTTAGATAAGTCTGGGAGTTGAGATTTCCTCCGTGAATGTGTTATGGCGAAGTCTGTGAGTCGAGGAGCCCACATCGAAGGCCGAAATTATTAGGGAAAGAAAATGTTCCCACTTGCTTTTATAGTTAAATAACTGTGGGTCGAAAGGTATTTTCTATGTGTTATGATTTAAATAGGTGCAACTCATGTCCACGTATCAATTTTGTTAATATAATGCTTGTAATGTTGAGATTAGTATTGTTGATATACATTGTGATACTTTGTCAGGTTGTGGATGCGTTGTTAGAATGGTTTTCGTGATTCTCTGGCAGGTGGATAGGCTCAATTACAAAGGAAACTCTGCCGAAATTTTTGGAATATTTGGGAGTTAGTCAAAATTTTGGGAACTTGAGGCGTGTGAGAAAATAGTTAAGTTATGTTCAGTGTTGGGGATGACTCTACTCCTAATTCGAGGACGAATGATCCTAAGTGCGGGAGAATTTAGCACCCCCAAAAATTTTGAAGTTCTTAAGTGCTATTAAGAAAGTTAATGTGTGTTAATTATGTTATTTTGTGTGTAGACGAGGGTTATTAATATGATGGATGTCAACTGGATATGACAATAGGTGTACGAGGCATATTATAAGTGATGTGGGGTCTAAGGAGAGGCCTAAGTCTAAGCCAAGTTGGAATATTACAAGATAGACTAAAGTTCCAAATGAGTACGAACAAGACCAATGTCACGCCCCAAAACCAAGGGGCGCAACCGGCGCTCAACCGAGTGAACCCGACCGAGCAAGCCTGTTTGATTTCCTTCTACCCAAACTCATCCACTAATGGAGATAATACATATTTTCATTAATTAGACAAAAATGTGTTCATGTCTACAATACCAATTCATTTCCAATAGTTTCATCATTTTAAAAGTCTCAAATGGACAAGTAATACAACCACAACATGACATAGTTTGTCTTTCCCAAGCACCAATACACAACCCACACTATGTCTACGGAGCCTCTATAGATAAAGAAGAGTACAATGATAATGCTGGCAACAAGGCCCCGACTATACCACAAACAGAATTCACAAAGTACAAAAGATTCATGACCCCGAAATGAAGTGGGGCTCACCAAGTCAGATGGGAAGAAGGTTCACTGCTATCACTGATCAATATCTCCTGCTGTGGAACCACCTGCATCCATTTAAAGATGCAGCGCCCCCGGCAAAAGGGACGTTAGTACAGTCGAATAGCACTAGTATGTATAACTAAGCTCCCTCTCAATAGAATGACAAATAATACAAACAAGATTATTATAATATCAATGAAAGCCTTAATCAACATCAAACCTCAATTTAGGATCAAGAGAGTGTTCAAATTAATTTCCATATCTCACATTGGGAGAATTTTAGTATCGATATACCATTGTCCACAATACCATTATTCACAATACCATTATTCACAAAACCAATACCACCGTACTCTTTGCACGGAGTCCGATCACGACCCGATCGGCTAGGCCATCTCATTAGAGACATCAACCACAATTTTTCTCAATATCAATACCACCGTCATTAACACAGAGTCCGATCACGACCCGATCGGCTAGGCTATTCATTAGGGACATCAACCACAATTACCATTTCAATTATAATTTCCAGCACAATCACCACCATGTGTGCGGCATAGTGTCCGATCACGACTCGACCGGCTAGGCTGCCTTATTTTAGGCATCAACCTTTTTATATCAATTATCGCATTTTATAATACTTTCACATCTTTTCATTTCATTGGCACTAATGGCCATAATTATAAGATCATTCTTGGCACGTTGGCCATATTCAATATTTCATGATCACCTTATCAATTTCAAATATCATTATCATCATCAACAATAAATACAATTCAAATCAATGGGTGTAGTATACATGTGAGCAATTTAGAGTCTAAGGCACATAGAGATATTTCACAAAACTTGGCGTAATAGCCTTCATTTGAACTTGACTTAAAGTCTAAATATTATTAATGCATAGCCCATATTTTAACACATCCTCAATTGGTAACATAACATGAATAAAGCATTTGGGATGCTTGTTGAACATATATCTTTCAACCTAATCTTACTCGGAATAGCAAGTTTCATAATGAATCACTCAGGACTTACATAATTTACATGAATATCGTGGGATTCAATTCTAAGAGAAGAGTTTAGCCAACATACCTCAATTGAGCTTCCTTACACTCTAAATATTCTGGAATTCTTAGCAACTTCAATCTATTATAGAAATATAATAAATTGAATCAAAATTAGGAAGGTGATCATGGTTCGAGCTCATTTGAGCATTTTATCACACACTGAGTGTGCATTAAGGTTCCAAGGTCCTTTTATGGAGAATTCCATCATCCCACAACCCAATCTTTACCATTTTTAGCTCAACAATCTTCATACACCCTTTGATAACACATGCATGTAAAATAAACAACTCTCACGCCCAAAATTATCTTGCTAGTTACCCATTTTCAGAAATTTTCGAAATTAGAGTTTAGGGTGTAGAATCTTACCTCTAGGATGAAGACCTAGTGAGCTTCCCTTCTTAATCTTCCAAAACTTGAGCAAGAATTGAAGAAAACCTTCTCACTCTAGGGCACTCTCTCTCACTCTAGAATATCAGATTCTATCTCAAAAATGGCCTAAAGTGTTTATTTAACGAAATAGGGTCGGGTTTTAAAAACCCAATAATGGAGCTCCGGAACAAGGTATGCGATCGCATAACCGATATTATTTTCTTTGCAAATTTTACCGGTCTTTACACTTAAGTACTTCAAAATTTTCTGGGGTGTTACATTCTCCCCCGCTTAGGATCATTCGTCCTCGAATGAGGGTAAAAATCACTCATTAGCATCTTTTGCAATTCAGTTTGTTTCATACCACTTTCGAGCAGCCCCAAATTTGACTAACTCCCAAAATTTTCAAAAATTTCGTCAGAGTTTCCCTTGTAACTAGGTCTATCCACCTGTTAGAGAGCCCTTGAAACACCTCCTAAAAACATATAAGTATTACAATGACGTAACATAATACAAAAAAACACCAAATGCGGTCTCATAAACAATATATATCCAGAAAGGAGGACCCTTAATGCCAATTGTTCACATGATATAAAATTCATAAAAAGTAAGTCTTATAATTGTTTTTTCCTAGATCACAATTTTAAATACATGATCATTCAAACAAATAAGGATACTTTTTCTTCATTTCTTCCTCGGCCTCCCAAGTACCCTCTTCAACCTGTTGGTTTCGCCACAACACTTTTACGGAGGCAATTTCTTTATTTCTCTATTTTTGGACTTGCCGATCAATAATAGAAATTGGAATCTCTCTGTAAGTCAATTTCTCATTTACCTCAATGGTCTCAACCGGAATAATGAGTGTCGGATCTCCAACTACTTTCTTCAACATAGGCACATGATACACCGTGTGTAATAATGACATCTCAGGTGGCAGATCAACCTTGTACGCCATCTCACCGATTCTCTGAATGATTTTGTACGGTCCAACATACCTCAAACTCAATTTCCCTTTCTTACCAAATCGCATTATCCCTTTTATGGGGAAAACTTTCAAGAATACCCAATCATCTTCTTTGAACTCCAAATCCCTACGACGAACATCCGAATAGGATTTCTGATGACTCTAAGCAGTCTTCAACCGCTCCTTAATGATTTTAACTTTTTTCATGGCCTGATGCACGAGGTCTGGCCCTATCAACTCTGCTTCCCCAATTTTAAACCACTCAATGGGAGATCTACATCTCCTACTATATAAAGCCTTGAACGGTGCCATGTGAATACTAGCATGATAGCTATTGTTATATGCAAATTCTATGAGTGGTAAATGATCATACTAGCTTCCTTTGAAGTCTATAACACAAGCGCATAACATATCCTCAAGCGTCTGAATAGTCCGCTCTACTTGCCTATCAGTCTGCAGGTGAAAAGCTGCACTAAGATTCACCTGCGTACCCAAACCTTGCTGAAATTTCTTCCAAAAATTAGCAGTAAATTATGCCCCCTGATCAGAAATGATAGAAACTGGGGTGCCATGCAACCTGACTATTTCTTTGATATACAGCTAAGCATACTGCTCCGCTGTGTCGGTAGACTTAACCGGCAAAAAGTGTGATGACTCCGTGAGCCGATCCATAATCACCCAAATTGAGTCAAATGTGCGCGAAGTGCGCGGTATTCCTACCACAAAGTCCATATTAATCATTTCCCACTTCCACATTGGAATTTCTATGTTTTGTGCCAACACACCAGGCCTTTGGTGTTCGGTCTTCACTTGCTGACAATTCGGATATCTTGCTACAAAGTCCGCCATATTCCTCTTCATATCATTCCTCCAATAGACTTCCTTAAGATCATGATACATTTTTGTAGAACCTAGATGCACGGAATACCTAGAAGTGTGAGCTTCAGTCATAATTATTCCCCGGAGACCATCCACATTTGGAACACAGAGTCGCCCTTAGTACCTTAGTGTACCATCATTCATGGTAAGAGAAAAGGCCATGGTCTTATGTTTATGAATCTTCTCTTTCAATTTAACCAACAATGGATCGTTATATTGCATCTCTTTGACTTCCATAACAAGCGATGATTCAGCCCTATTTTGCATAATTACCCCTCCTTCACTAGAGTCCGCAAGATGAACTCCCAAACTAGCCAATCGGTGAACTTCTTTGTCCACTGGCCTTTGATATGCCTCCAAGTGTGCTAAGCTACCCATAGATGTTTGGCTAAGAGCATCCACCACAACATTAGCCTTCCTCGGATGGTATAAAATATCAATGTCATAATCCTTGAGTAATTGAAGCCGTCTTCTCTGCCTCAGATTCAATTCTTTCTATTTGAAAATATATTGAAGGCTCTTATGGTCAGTGAATATATCCACATGGACCCCATATAAATAATGACGCCAAATTTTCAATGCAAATACCACCGCCGCAAGTTCTAAATCATATGTTGGATAGTTCTTTTCATGATTCTTTAGTTGCCTAGAAGCATAAGCTATCACCTTCCCATGTTGCATTAATACACACCTAAGCCCGATTATTGAAGCATCACAATATACCACAAATCCATCTATACCCTCTGGTCGAGTCAACACTGGTGTCGTAGTCAATATTGCTTTCAATTCCTGGAAACTCTTTTCACAAGCATCTGACCATTGGAACTTTATTGCCTTCAGCGTCAATTTAGTCAATGGAGAGGCAGGAGTAGAAAACCCCTCCACAAACTTTCTGTAATATCCAGCTAAGCCTAAGAAACTGCGAATCTCTATTGGAGTTGTAGGCCTCGGCCAATTCTTCACAGCTGAAATTTTCTGAGGATCAACCTTAATTCCCTCACTAGAAACTACATGACCCAAGAATATGACTAATTCAAACCAAAATTCACACTTTGAAAACTTTGCATATAATTTGTGTTGATGCAGGGTTTGTAGAACTACCCTGAGATGGTCAGCATGGTCCTCCTGACTTCGTGAATATACAAGAATATCGTCAATGAACACTATCACAAAACAGTCGAGGAATGGCTTAAAAACGCTATTCATAAGATCCATGAAGGTTGCTGGGGCATTTGTTAGCCCAAAAGACATCACCAGAAATTCAAAATGCCCATACCGGGTCCTAAAAGCTATTTTCAAAATATCCCGCTCCCTGATCTTCAATTGGTGATACCCGGATCTTAAATCAATTTTGGAGAAGTACCTAGCACCTTACAATTGGTCAAACAAGTCATCTATCCTTGGCAGTGGGTACTTATTTTTGACTGTTACCTTATTAAGCTGCCAATAGTCAATACACATTCTTAGTGACCCATCTTTCTTTCGTACAAAAAGGACCGGTGTGCCCCAAGGTGACACACTCGGCCGGATGAAACCCTTTTCTAACAAATCTCTTAATTGTTTCTTTAGCTCCTTCAATTCCACCGATGCCATTCTGTAGGGTATAGGATGCATGTCTGGCGTCACATCGATCTCCTTGTCTGGTGGGATCCCAAGGAGCTCATTCGGAAAGACACCCGAAAATTCATTCACAACAGGCACAAACTCAAGTATAGGTACCTCAGCATTGGTGTCCGTAACCCGGACCAAATAGTAAATACATCCGTTGTTGATCATCTTTGTGGCCTTAAGGTAATAAATAAACCTACCCTTCGGCACTACATCATCACCCTTCCACTCAATAACTGGCTCATTTGGAAATTCGAACATAATAGTTCTGGTTCAGCAATCAATCTTGGCAAAACATGAATAAAGCCAATCCATCCCTACTATAGCATCAAAATCGACCATTCTCAATTCAATAAGATCAGCCACGGTGTCCCGACTACGCAGCGTGACTACACAATCTCTATAAACCCGCACGGCCAAAATAGACTCACCAACCAGAGTAGATACAAAGAACGGCTCATAAAGCTATTCTGGTTCTATCCCAAATTCCATAGCAACATAAGGTGTGTCATATGACAAAGTGGAACCGGGATCAATAAGAGCATATACATCATGAGATTGGACAGTCAATATACCTGTGACAACATCTGGAGAAGCCTTTGAATTCTGGCGACCCCTCATAGCATAGAAACGGCTGGATCCTCCCGAACTCTGTGATCCACCCCTAGCTGCACCACGCCCTGCAGGTGTTGGAGTGCCTCAAGCTGGAGGAGGTGCTGCGGATGTAATAGCTGCAGAACTGGCTGGCTATGCCATGCCTCTTCCCGAACCCTGGCGGGATGAATGACAATCCCTCTGGATGTGACCTCTCAATCCGCATCCGTAGCATATGGGTAAGTCCATGTAGCATATTCCTAGGTGCATCTTTCCACACCTAGGGTATGGGGGCCTCCTCTACTGCTGGAATCTACCACCATGACGACCCTGCCGATTGGATCCCCTGTTGCCCTGACTGGGCCTGAAACGGCTCCACTGATGCTGCTGACTAGGCCATGATGGCAGTGCACTAGCTGAATACTGAGAAAAGGACTGTAATGCCCCTGACGACCCTCCTCTCTATGTTGACTTGCCACCACCTGAAGAGCCACCAAAGTTGCCCGTAGACCGGGCCTTTTTACTACCCTCTCGCTCCATTCTGTTCCTTAATTTGGGGGTCTCTATGGTTTGAGCGAATGCCACCATCCTTCCATAGATCATATCAGAATTCAAGGCTGCTGTAGCGGCCTCATTAATTACCAAGGGACTAAGGCCTTGTACAAATCAGCGAACTCTAGACTCCATAGTGGGCATCATGTAAATAGAATATTTAGATAGGTACCATACAACACACTCAGGCTACCTTTCCTCAAGTTCTCAAACTCAGCAGCATGGGCTGCCTTAGTCTCGGCAGGCAAGAAATGATCAATGAAGGCATCGGCAAACACACTCCACCTCACTGGAGAGCTCCCATAGTTCAAACCAAGAACATTCCACCTCTTTCAGGCGGTACGAGGCCAATTCCACTGCCTCTATTTTAGTAGCACGCATAACTCTGAGAGTCTTGTGCATCTCAACAATGAAATCCTGGGGATCTTCCTCTGTGTTAGTAGCCGTAAACACTGGAGGATCCAACTTCAGAAACCTGTTCACCCTGGAACCAGTAGAATCCCTTGGCTGACTGGAAGAAGTGGGTGCAACATTTGACCTCTGGGTCTGGGAAGCCACTATTTGAGCCAACATCTGTATGGCTCTCCTAAAACATCAGAAATACCAGAATCGAAAGCTGGAACTGGAGGTGGAACTGGTATATCAGTTGGAGAAACTGTTGCACCTTCAGTAGGTGTAGGGATAGGTGCGGTCTGATCAGTTGTAGTAGAGTCAGGCAGTATAGTAACTGGAGGAATATTCTCACTGCTCGGGTTCTCACCCGCATCATCAATTATACGATCAACTGTCACTCCTGGGGTGACATTGACTCTTTGGCTAGTTCTTGCCTTCTTCTTAGGTGCCATGTACTGAAAATTAGAGCAACTCAGGAGTTAAAGGAGGAACAATCTTACAACAAGCTTTATCGCACGATCAAGAACATGAAAGAAGGGTATTATTCCTAAATGCCCATGTAGCATCCTAATTATAGATGTGGTCGACAACACACCGATAATAAGGACTCTACTAAACATGGCTCCAAGACATCCTAGGACACTTTAAAACCTTAGGCTCTGATACCAAGTTTGTCACGCCCCAAAACCAAGGAGCGCGACCGGTGCTCAACCGAGTGAACCCGACCGAGCAAGCCTGTTTGATTTCCTTCTACCCAAACTCATCCACAAATGGAGATAATACATATTTTCATTAATTAGACGAAAATGTGTTCATGTCTACAATACCAATTCATTTCTAATAGTTTCATCATTTTTAAAGTCTCAAATGGACAAGTAATACAACCACAACATGATATAGTTTGTCTTTCCCCAGCACCAATACACAACCCACACTATGTCTACGGAGCCTCTATAGATAAAGAAGAGTACAATGATAATGCCGGCAACAAGGCCCCGGCTATACCTCAAACAGAATACACAAAGTACAAAAGATTCATGACCCCGGAATGAAGTGGGGCTCACCAAGTCAGCTGGGAAGAAGGTGCACTGCTATCACTGATCAATATCTCCTGCTGTGGAACCACCTGCATCCATTTAAAGATGCAGCGCCCCCGGCAAAAGGGACATTAGTACCGTCGAATAGCACTAGTATGTATAACTAAACACCCTCTCAATAGAATGACAAATAATACAAACAAGATTATCATAATATCAATGAAAGCCTTAATCAATATCAAAGCTCAATTTAGGATCAAGACAATGTTCAAATTAATTTTCATATCTCATATTGGGAGATTTTTAGTATCGATATACCATTGTCCACAATACCATTATTCAGTATATCATTATTTACAAAACCAATACCACCGTACTCTTAGCACGCAGTCCGATCACGACCCGATCGGCTAGGCCATCTCATTAGAGACATAAACCACAATTTCTCTCAATATCAATACCACTGTCTTTAACATGGAGTCCCATCACGACCCGATCGGCTAGGCTATCCATTAGGGACATTAACCACAATTACCATTTCAATTACAATTTCCAGCACAATCACCACTATGTGTGCGGCATGGTGTCCGATCACGACCCGACCGGCTAGGCTTTCTTATTTGAGACATCAACCTTTTTATATCAATCATCACATTTCATAATACTTTCACATCTTTTCATTTCATTGGCACTAATGTCCATAATTATAAGATAATTCTTGGCACGTTGGCCATATTCAGTATTTCATGCTCACCTTATCAATTTCAAATATCATTATCATCATCAAAAATAAATACAATTCAAATCAAGGTGTTTAGTACACATGTGAGCAATTTAGAGTCTAAGGCACATAGAGATATTTCACAAAATTTGGCATAATAGCCTTCATTTGAACTTGACCTAAAGTCAAAACATTATTAATGCACAACCCATATTTTAACACATCCTCAATTGGTAACATAACATGAATAAAGCATTTGGGATGCTTGTTGAACATATATCTTTCAACCCAATCTTACTCGGAATAGCCAGTTTCATAATGAATCACTCGGGACTTACATAATTTACATGAATATCGTGGGATTCAATTCTAAGAGAAGAGTTTAGCCAACATACCTCAATTGAGCTTCCTTACACTCTAAATATTCCGAAATTCTTAGCAACTTCAATCTATTGTAGAAATATAACAAATTGAATCAAAATTAGGAAGGTGATCATGGTTCGAGCTCATTTGAGCATTTTATCAAACACTGAGTGTGCATTAAGGTTCCAAGGTCCTTTTATGGAGAATTCCATCATCCTACAATCCAATCTTTACCATTTTTAGCTCAACAATCTTCCTATACCCTTTGATAACACATGCATGTAAAATAAACAACTCTCACGCCCAAAATTATCTTGCTAGTTACCCATTTTCAGAAATTTTCGAAATTAGGGTTTAGGGTATAGAATCTTAACTCTAGGATGAAGACCTAGTAAGCTTCCCTTCTTAATCTTCCAAAACTTGAGCAAGAATTGAAGAATAATTATTGAAGAACTCCTTTTCACTCTAGGGCTCTCTCTCACTCTAGAATATCGGATTCTGTCTCAAAAATGGCCCAAAGGGTGTATTTAACGAAATAGGGTCGGGTTTTAAAAATCCAAAATGGAGCTCTGGAACAAGGTATGCGATTGCATAACCGATATGCGGACCGCATATCGGTCGCATAATTGGTTACAAAATAGCCAAAAGAATTGTCTGTGTATGCGGTCACTATGAGATCCGCATAACTGTCATGCGGTCGCATAATGCACGGCATAACAGTTATGCGGTCGTATAGATGACCGCATAGTTTCTTCCAACTGACCCAATTAACTGCCTCACTCTGCGGCCATTATGCGCTCCGCAGAGTGGTTCTGCGATCGCATAATGCACCGCAGAAATGCACTTTTCCACCAAAAGGTTTCCTTTACTTTCCATTGTATTGTTGAACCCAAAAATTCCAAACACGTAAGCCTAGTCTGGCTCTATGAAACATTATTTTCTTTGCAAATTTTACTGGGCTTTACACTTAAGTACTTCAAAATTTTTTGGGGTGTTACAGATACGTAGGCAGCCCACATAGGGTCCGGTCTTCCTAGTGAGTCTTAATATATATATATATATATATATATATATATATTATTAAATGAAAGATCTTCGAGTCTAGTTTCTAACGCTTCGAGCCGTTCATCATTTGGACATTCCTACGAGAAGTTATGACCCAATTAACAAACACTGACAGAATGTGACACTACCGCGCCTTCCCATGCGGCGCCCCATACGGTGCGCATGCGGGGATTTTCAGAACACTTCAAAATCTTGTTTCTAGGCACATTTTTCAGTACCGCGCTGCGCCGCGCCCCATGTGGCGCGGCTATACAAATTTAGGATTTTTTACAATCCGACCCCATTTTAATAAATATCCTTTTGGGCTTTATTTGGGACGATTTTCTGGTGAGTTTAGAGAGAGGTAAGACAATTTTAGAGAGAGAAGGAGATAACCTAACCTTCCTATCATTCAATCTTGCACCAATCTTCAAGAATCAAGAAAGTCAATCACTAGATTATCCTTCATCTGGGTAAGTCCTACTTCTAAGCTTTCATACAAGAGGTTATGAGTTCAAATATTTTGTGGGGTTGGAAATAGGCCATGCATGTGACACAAAGTTGTAGTATGTGGGGTTAATGAACCATTTTGGGTAGTTTCTTATTGAAATTGGTCGAGGGATGAAAGGATCTCTATTGTAGATCCTTGTGGTCTATTTCGCATGTTAGGTGTTTGACAAAATTCCTAAGAGAGTTACATCATGGAAATCCTTCTAATTATTAACCAATTTTCACTATCTTCCTATAGATTATTATTGCTAGAAGTATTGGGGCATTGTAGTAACTTAAGAAAAGCTCAGACAATGTATGTTGACTAAACTTTCTCTCTTAGAATAGAATTCCATAATATTCCCGTAAGTTAAAGTATGGTTGGCTCAAGATTTCTAATTTCTATATTTCGGGTTATCTCCTATAAACTTGACTATTCCGAATGAACCTTATGTCGAAAGATATATATTCAAAGTATGGTTTGCGTATTAAAATGTTCTGACTTTGAGTCGTGTTTTAATTGAAAACTAGTATACCAATTGGGTGAGAAAAACTCGATATGCTTAAGACCCTAAATTGCTCATATTTGTACCAAAATCTTGATTGAAAATATCTTGTTTCTATAAAGATGCTTGAAAATGAAATAAGTGAATTGCGGATATAGAGTGTGGCCAACGTGCCAAAAATTTAAGTTATGATTGTGGCTAGTAGTGCAAATGAAATGAGAGGATGCGATAAAGAATACGAAATGAGCGTTGACTCAATTTTTTAAAAATGATTTAGAAAATAGAATTGCCTAAAAGATTTTGTACTCAATTCATGCCCATAAGTGGTTGCTTTAATTAATGCTTTGGTTTATAAATATATCCAGTATGATTCGAGTTCTTACATACTCGTGTGTTGGAATTTTACATTGTCATTTCTGGGGAAGAGTATTGCAAGAATACATGGTGTATTGATTGTTTTTGATTTTTATGAGTGTTTCTATTGCTGGTTGGTATGCCCCATTCTTTGGGAAGAAACCATTTGTGTTTAAAGTTCCCATTACAAATGGATTTGAAGTATATGATTTCTGAAATATTCTGTATATTGATATTTTATGGTGGTCCTTGACAATAAAAGAGGTGAAAGTGTGGAACATGAAATACGGCCACCGTGCCACGAATAAGAATCTTATGAATGGCCAAATGAGCCAAGGAAATATTGTTGTTGTGAGTGACTGGAAATATTAACGACAATTTATACAATGTGAAAGAGGTTGAGGTGAGTACAATTGTATTTATGTTACCTTTGTGTGCAAATCAAATAATAAAAATATTTTTTGGAGTATCATTAGCAAAACCGAGGAAGGGTGGGTCATAAGGCCCACACCTGAAACTATACGTGCCGATGTAGGGGTGGATTGTGATTATTCTCCTTATTTGGGATGGAATTGAAATATTGGTGAAATTGTGATTATTCCCCTTAATTAGGATGAAACTGGTAATAGCTGTAAATTGGCAAAGTCAACCCACGCGGCATATGTAGGAAGGCGGCCTAGCTGATCGGGTGGAGATCAGACGCCATGTTGCACACATGGTGGTACTACTCTTGGTAACAACTTTCTTTCATATCACATGTCAAACCACATTGTTCGTGGGGAGATGGCCTAGCCGATCGGGCGTGAACGGACTTCGTGCTAACAAAGACGGTGGTATATCGGTGCTAATGATCTCCCAATCAAAAATATATATTATTTTTGTATTTTGAAAATTGATATGTTTCAATTGGGCATTTAGATATAGTTGATTGTGACTTGTTGTTTCTATGATTTTCCTTTTCTTATATGGTCATTCTATTTTGAAAGAGGACTTTTAGCTTTACATACTAGTACTATTCGACAGTACTAACGTCCCTTTTGCCGGTGGTGCTGCATCTTTAATGGATGCAGGTGGTTCCACAACAGGCGACATTGATCTGTGATAGTGGTACACTCTTTTCAGCTGACTTGGTGAGCCCCCTTCATTTCGGGGTCATATATCTTTTGTTTCTCATGTACTGTGTTTTGAGGTATAGTCCGGGGCCTTGTTGCCGGCATTTCCATATTACTCTTCTATTGTACTTAGAGGCTCTGTAGACAGGTTGTGGGTTATGGTTGATGTTGGGAATTGAACTAGAAATGTTGGTACTTGGAAATTATGTTTTTTATTAATTCAATAAACTTGTAATGTTTTGGAAATTATGAATGAAGTTGCTAATGGGAATGAAAAGGAAGTTGTTAATAAAATCTTTTCAGTGATTGATTAATGGAGTACATCTCCTCTTTATTCATAGATAAATTTGGGTAGAATGAAATCTAACAGGCTTGCTCAGCCGGGTTTACTCGGTTGAGCGCCGGTCGCGCTTACCAAGTTTGGGGCGTAACACTTATGATACTAAACTATTGTGCTAAAGCTTTACTGCATAAATGACTAAGGAGTTGCTAAGGAGTTGGTTCTTTGACTTAGGTACGTGACATCTGGTCTTAAATTATTAGGACTTAATAACTTAAATTACTGCTATACTCAGACTCTCTAATCCTATTAGCATCACTCCTAATTGTTATCAAAGTCAAGGATCAAGGGGGAATCCTAGAGCAATTAGAGTCTAATTACTTTTAAAAGTCAAGCCGTCAAAAGTAATCGTTATTAGAGTCCCGTTAGAACTCAAATTCAATTACCTTCTTTCTTCTACTCAAATCAGGACTACCCTCTTTAAAGCCCCTCTTGTGATACATCTCTCAGACCTCACTGTTCCTCTCAAACCCTAGGCAAGAACCAAAGAAAATTCCCTCGTTCTCTCATCACCATGATAAAGTCAAGCTAAACTCCTTCTAAGGCAAAATCTTCATCTAAGTCTGAAGCAAAACCCAAAATTATGAAGCCCAAGCCTAAGAAAGGTGCAAAATCAAACAGTGAACAATGAGGTTCATTGAAACCGTTATTAGAGTCCCATTAGAACTCAAATTCAGTTACCTTTTTTCTTCTAGTCAAATCAGGACTGCCCTCTTTAAAAACCCTCTTGTGATACATCTCTCAGACCTCACTTTTCCTCTCAAATCCTAGGCAAGTACCAAAGAAAATTCCCTCATTCTCTCATCACCATGACAAATTCAAGCTAAACTCCCTCTAAGGCAAAATCTTCATCTAAGTCTGAAGCAAAACCCAAAACTATGAAGCCCAAGCCTAAGAAAAGTGCAAAATCAAACAGTAAATCTGAACCCACACCTGTTGTATCGCCACACATACCCTCTACTGTACATACACCATCGTCCCTTACTACTGTTGCACATGAAATTTTCACCCCTACTGGACTTTCATCCCTAAAACCAACTGCTTATGCACCTGTACATGTTCCTAAAATCACCTCCATACCTACTAAGATCAAGGCTACTTCAAGAAAATCAGTTAAGCATGACAAGGTGGTGATTCATGTTGTTGTCAAGGGGGAAACAATAGTTAAGGAATCTGTGGTTCCGGGGGAATCGACATTTGTCACGTCTGATCAAGTAAAATCACCTCCATCAATGCTTGATGTTGTAGTTTCTGCTATTGAGGTTGCCCCTTTGGAAATTGTTGCACCCGTGAGTGACAAACCACATTTAGAGGATACTACTTTAGAAACTAAAGTTGTAACTCAGGAGAAAATTGTTACGTGATTTCTAGACAAGTTAATTAATTCGATCCTGAAATAACAAGATAATTGAAGAAACATATAACACTTAGCCTTGATAGGAAGACGAAATGACAGAAATAATGACTCTGGTAGTGAAGCCTCCAGACGCAATAGTAATAAGAACAAGAACAGAAAATAAGAAGGTAAAATTGATTAGAGCTTTGCGTAGATTGTAGTATTAGTTTGCCAGAATATTCGTCACCTTACAATGATAACAGAGCTCACTATATATAGCTACGTCTAGGAAAGGAGGTCCTAGGATCGAACCATTATTTAATGTCAATTATGAGGGCCATTGATGAAGATGTAACAGTGAGCATAAATGTCAAATTTCTTGTAATGGGCAACGTACTTAGGGTGTGTTTGCTACGACGGAAAATATTTTTCGGAAAATATTTTCCCATTTTCTACTGTTTGGTTGCACAAAATAGTTTGAAAAATATTTTCCTAGACATCACATTTTTCAAAAATTGGAAGAACATGACTTCCATAGAAAAAGTTAGGAAACATTTTCCAAAAACTCCACCTACCCTCACATCTAACCCCAACTCCCTCCAACTTCAATTTTCTATTTTTTTTGTTTTTCTGCACCACCAGCCACTCCAACCCCGTCAAACCCTCTCCCATACACACATAATTTTATTTTCTATTTTCAATTTTTTGTTTTTTCGTTTTTCTGAACCACCCACCCCATCCCCGTAAAAAAAACTTTTCTTACTTTTTTTTGTATTTTCGATTTTTTATTTTTTCATTTTTCTGCACAACCCACCAACCCTCCCCCCTCCCCCCTCAACTCCTCCCCCCCTCCCCGTAATTTTTTTTTATATTTTAAGTTATGTTTTTTTTTATTTTTTATTTTACAGGTTCGAAATTTTACGAGTTACAAAGTTATGAGTTCAGAGGTTTATGTGTTTGGAAGTTTGCGGGTTTAGAAATTATAGAGTTGTTCGAAAGTTTGCGGGTTCGAAAGTTTAGCGGTTCAGAAGTTTATGAAATTTATGGGTTCGGAAGGTTGTTGGTTTGAAAGTTTATGGCTTCATGTTTATTGTATCTAAATTAAAATTTATGAATACTCTTGAGAAATTATTTTCCTTAATTTGCGTATCAAACACTAAGAAATGAGTAAGATTACTAGTTTAACAAGAAATTTTCGTTATACCAAATACACCCTTAATGTTGTGGAATGTTCTCCATTAAATGCTACAGGGCAAAGAGTATTTATTCATCCTTTTGAGTGTTATTCTTTTCGGTGATAGACGGGACTGTTGCCTTCGGTTTTGGCTATCCCCTGTCTTAGGTTCCACGTGTCCCTCTTTTGGGCGGCCACGTACCATAGCATATTTTACCCTATACAGATAGTCCCCCTACTTTTCGGTGACATAACTTTGTGTCATCGAAAAGTTAGTAGAAACACTCTTTTCGCGGGAGTTACTATGATCCCCTCTGAAGGCTTCTAACGATTGATTAGACGTATGTCTCTCCGCATTTAATGACCCAAACACGCATCATCCCACGATTCAGCACAACTTTTGCTGATTATCGAGGTAATAATGGCCATGAGTATAGCCTCCAAAACTTTTACTTATACGCATCAACCTTCTCCCTTCATACTCCATAATTTTCCAAGTTTTCTAAAACCTTTCTTGCTGTTAATAAACCTTTCTTTAACTCCCTTCAAACAAAAAAGCTTTTATGTCATCCAAATGGCTTCTTCTTCAAAGAACATTAGCTCTTCAAAAGGCAAGAACAAAGCTGAGGATGCTTCTCCTCAAACGGTGGACTCCATCATTCCTAGAAGTCTTGTTACAACAAAGGACTTCGAAGAGAAAATTCCCTTCGGCTCTCCCTCGCACATGGACTGTTGGTAGTTATCCTTCTTTCATCCGTTCTTCCAGTATTCCAGTTGTGAAAGAAGATTGTTGCTGCCATGATTTCAATATTGTTGCACCTTATCTATCGGAGCGAGTGGCCCTTCCTAAGGAGGAATTTATATATTCTTACATGTATCCATTTACTTTGGGTGAATTCTCTTTTAGTGGAGATCTTGACTCAGTTATTGCACAGTTCTACCTCCGCTATCAGGTATCTTTGACAAAGTAAGTCCTTCTGTCACGACCCAAACCGATGGGCCGCGACGGGCACCCGGTATCTTACTCAACCGAGTACCAACGTAACGTATCTTTCTTATTACTTCATCATATACATGTGACATACGTGCCTAATAGGCCAACATGATTATTTATAAACTCAAAACATAGGCCGACAAGGCCGTACAATCTTTCACGTATATGACAAATGTCTACAAGCCTCTAAGAGTACATAAATGTCATAAAGGCCGGGACAGGGCCCCGCCATACTAATCAGTACATGTCATAATCATAGTGACCACATAAGCAACTTCGGAGCAAATGGAGCGCACCAACACCTTCTGCTGAACTGATAGCCTACTTGGAGGACTCTCGACCTGTCTATCAGGACCTGCGGGCATGAAATGCAGCGTCCCCAGGTAAAAGGGACGTCAGTACAAATAATGTACCGAGTATGTAAGGCACATAAATAAGTACATAATAGACATGGAAGAAATATAGAATAAATGACTCAACCAGTAAGTCTGGATAACTCTGTTAATCAAGAAATAATTATAGTGTCGTGCATATGCGTATGAATGTCATGTCGTGCATAGGTACATGTTTCATAACATCATCAGGCCTCTGAGGGTATCCCATCATATCATCTCGGCCACTGTGGGCAAAATCATCAACGTATACCAGCTGATCAGGTGATGGTGCGTATATAACGCCATAACCTTTCCCATATCCCATATACATATATATACATATATATATACACGTATATAACGCCATCTAGTCATGGGTCATTGTGCATGGATAAATGCATGAAATGCATATGAAATACGTTAATAAAATCTCTCAGTACCTCATAAGACCATTATGTCTCTGATTAATATCATGAAATAAACTTTACCAACTTACTGAGACCCATGAACAGATGATAAAATAATATGACACATGGGGAATCGAGAACATAATTATCTCTAGTATTTCTATGAATAGAGTCATTTATGGAATTTGTGCATTTGATCGTTTCATTCGTGTCATATAAATCATGCCAAAAAGAAAGAAGTGATAGCATTAACATACCTGAGTCGATTCTCTTGACAATCCCTCTAACACAAGTCAATTGCGATAACACGTAACGGCAAGATTGGAGTAGGAAAAAATTTGTATGATATTCTTGAAAAAGATTGCACCGTACTCCATTATAATCGCAAAATCCTGTTGCTAATTTTTTGAATAAGTTGCTGAATCTTTCCTTTGAATTTGATCATAATATTGTGCGTGACTTTTGTTAAAACTTTCATCCATAAGCAATTTTTATACTTGTGAAATTTTCTCTTAACTTATGCATAATCATCCTTATAGGAATTGGTTGGAATGTTATGGATTCTATTTATATATTCTAACCGTAGGCTTTGTAATCTTTGCAATAGGAAAGTATCATAAGATCACTCCCTTAATTATTTAAAGTCCAAATGCCAATCTTTTGTCTTTACACGTAGGAAGATATATAGTGTCTTCTACTTAACCTGTTAGTTTGCCACCTTTCAACCAAATTCATGAGTCACTTAATGTGAAGTTGGGGCTGCCACATAATCCATTTTTATCCCTATCCAATATATCCTTAATTAATTCGGTAATATCCCATTACCCAATAGTTAACCAATTACCCACATAATTAAGAATTATCTCAACTTACTTAAAATACTACTCACCTTTTAACACACTTTATATATCTTACTATCATGGTTATGTGGTACCTTGTATGACACTAGTCCATAAATATTGGGTATTATAGCTCGGACCGTATTTTATCCCAAATTGCCAAATTTCGACGTAACTCGTTTTCTTCCACTCGATCACCCTCTCACCTTCACGAATGTACTTATTACTTGTTTGAAATAACATAATACTTATAATCCTTAAATAATCTCATTCCCGAAATTACGTGATTAGCTTATGAAGAAACTTTATTGTACGAAAATATGGAATGTAATATCTCATTTTCGAGCTTATATCAATTTACTTATGGCGTACTTTGACGTACGAAAATATAGGATGTAACACCTTCTGTGTAGAGGAAGTTTGCCTGTCTTTGGCGCTTGTGCCAAGAGACAGGAGATGAGCTATCTTTAGCTCATATGATGAATCTTTATTCCCCCAAAATCTTCCGTAAGGGAATGATAAATTTCAGCAAACGTGGCCAACATGCTCTGTTATCTAGCATGGATGATGACAACGACCATGGGTGGATGGAACAGTTTGTTGTAGTTTCCACCAACGACAACATTCCGACAACGGCTTCATCCTTTCTGAAAGCATGGAACCGCACTCATAAGCCCCTTGTTTAATATTTCTTTTATTAGGTATTCTTCTATACCTGTATTGATCCTCCATCTTTTGCCTGTTTCAACAACTCGATGGGTCCCACCAATGGTCGAAAGCTTTGACTAGTGGGTACAGAAGATCTTGGATGCCACTACGCCTAAAACCCACACGTGGAAAGAACTGACCCTTAAATACAGGTGGAATGCCAAAAACCATGGTAACTCAGACTCACCTTGTTTTAGTTTTTTATGTGAATAAATTGATTGACCCCTTATATCTTTTCTCTGAAATCAGGTCTACTATGGGGCTGTGTTGTTGTCCCCGAGGAGGATGTTTTGGCTGATCCTCCTTACGCGGTGAGGCTACTTCAGGAGGTGCTTACTCAAACAGGTGTCTACGGTGCTGCTTCGGGCACAAGTGTTTCCTTACGAAGTCCCCAGCCGGAGGTCAAATAACCAAAAAGAAGACGCTCCTCCGCGGCTGGGGAAAATAATAAGAGGGAAAAGACTATTACCCCCGAGTCATCTCTGATAGTTTTAATGACTTGACCTCCTTTCAGGCCGGTCATAGACACTGTAATTATCGACGATGATGGACAAGCTAGTGATGGAGACTTCTTTACATAGAAGGCATTGATCCTCTTCATCTCAACAGAATGCTCAACCTGTCGAGTTAGCTACACCATCCAAGGGCGATGTCTCAGCGCTCTGGGGGAATATGATATGGTGGAAAATGCCAACTCCCACTTCAGTGTCCCAGTCGCCGCGCCCGATATTTTGGGCTGAGTACTGGGTCTCTTCCGTCCTTGGCTGATGAGCAACTAAGATCCAGCACTGTGTTTGCTGCAGCTGCTTCTCACTCTTCAACTCTATCAGCTTCATCTCCATCTTCACCAACACCAACAATTGCTATATCATTTTCACCTTCATCCACTAATCCACCAGCAACTGCTACATCATCTCCATCGGTCACACCTGACCAGAAGAAGGTGTTCTATTTTCCCAGTCCCCAGTTCATGGGAATTTGGGTCAAAATTATGATGCCCCTTCTGAAGATCCACAAAGGAGAGGGGATGTTTCTCTTTTGGTCTCTACTAGATGCAACTTGCTATCTCGACCGGTGGAGCTTGCTAATTATCTGAAGCCTTTGGCTTCAGAGAAAGATTGGGAAAAGATTAAGGCACTCTCGGGAGAGTGTTTATTGAGCAACACCATGCACAATGCTGCAGCGGTACATTCCTTTCTTGCTTCCAAGGGATTTTAGAGGTTGATTCGTGAGAATGAAGAAATTACCTCCGCACGGGATCAGATTTTGACATAGCGGGAGAAAAGTGTCGCTCGCCTCTCAGAACTAGAAGCCAAAGAGTAACTCCGATCGTGAGACTGGTTCCGCTGAAAGATTGACTAACTTAGAGGTCACCTTGTACTACAAAACTGAAGAACTTGCTGGTGAGGGGGTGAAACATACCCAGCTGGAGGAGAAGTACAGGAAAACCATCAAGCATAATAGGCTCTTTAGTTCAACTATCCGCGACCTTGATGTTAGCCTCAGATCCATTAGATCCGCCCGATAAAGCCTTTCTGCCTAGGTAACTCAACTCAAAGAAGAACTTTAGTGCTGAGTGGCTTCCCTTGTCGTTGAGAAAACTTATGCTATGTACATCATTAGGATAAAAACCTTAGAAGAGTCCAAAGCTAGTATCATTGATTTAGATGCTGAAATTGCTAAGGCCCGTGAGCTTGAGTTGGCTGCTAAAAACGATCTCCCGGTAGAGCCTGCTGCTTCCAGTACTTTCAGTTTGGTTCCGAAACTTCGGGAACTGAGGAGGAAGCAGAAGATGAAGATGTTGAAGGTTGAACTGGCGAAATTGTTGAGCAATCGGTGGATCTATCCACTTTCCCTGGGGGCACGAACACTTCTCTTCCTCTGGGTTTCGGAGATGCTGCAGTTTAGCTTTTCATTTCTTTTTCCAATTATTGTATCTATGCCATTTTGGCATGTTATTGTAAATCAAAACATCCTTTTGCTCAATTATTGTTTGTCTTTCCTTCATTTGAACATTTATGCAAGTTTTAATCTTTGCATTCTCTTCTGTTTGCTTAAGAGTTTTGCGCAAGTTTTACTTTGTTCGTCTTATTATGTGAAGCCTTGGGTGTATTTTTCCCGAAAGCATTATGATTCTGGGCATGAGTTCTTCTGAAATCATCCCTTTAATGTGATGGTTTTTATAAGAGAGGCCCTCTTATGTTTATGGTGCTCTTCAAAAGGACGTCTCCTATTCAATACGGCACTAGCATGTGAAATACTTGTTTAACTTTTAAATGACAAAGTTAATTCATCGTTTAGACAAGAAATAAGATAAAAACAAAAAGGACTTCATTTTATTCCTTCTATTTTCAAAAAGTACATAAGCATTTGTTATGCTGAAAAAGGAAATTGCCGTTACTTGTGGCTAACTTGTACAACTTGTTTCTATGGGGCTTTCTGTTGTTGGAACTTTCTTTGTAGTATGCTTTCTGTTGCTGCCTCGTTAAAAACCTTGCCAGAAAAATCCAACTGGGACAAAAACTGGACGAGGGAAAAAAGAGTACAGCACATTCTTTCGGTTCAGGTGATGTTCATCAGTAATAATATCTTTTGAGGTGTGCCACGTTCTAGTTGCTGGGAAACTTTTCTCCATCTTGGTTTTCTAATTCATATGAACCTTTCCTGTTGACAGCTGAAACCCAGTAGGGGCCTTCCCATATTGGACCTAGCTTCCATGTGTTGTGCTCCCGGGTGCTTTGAGTTACTTTCCTTAGGACCAAGTCTCATACTTTGAAATAACGGAGATTGTATCTTCGGTTATAATACCTCTCCATTCTCTGCTTTTGGGCTACCACTCTTACATGCGCCAAGTCCCTGCGCTCATCAAGTAGCTCCAAGTTAACTAACGTTGCTTTATTGATTGATTCTTTATCTTCTTCAAAATATCTCAAGGTGGGTTCCTCTACTTCCACCGGGATTAAACTTTTGCCCCGTACACAAGGGAAAAGGGAGTTTCTCCTGTGCTCGATTTGGCCGTTGTTCGGTATGCCCATAAATCTCCGGGTATTTCCTCGGTCCACGTTTAGCCGCTTCCAACCTTATCTTGAGGTTTTGTATAATCACTTTGTTCGTTGACTCCGCTTGACTATTTGCGCTCGGATGGTAGTGTGAACATGTGATTCTCTTTATTTTTAAATATTCGAGGAACTTTGTGATTTTTGCAGCGATAAATTGTGGCCCATTATCGCCTGCTATCTCTTTTCTTATTTCGAACCTGCAAATTATATTTTCCCACAAGAAATCCACCACTTCGCTCTCATCATTCTTCTGATAAGGACCTGCTTCCACCCACATAGAAAAATAGTCAGTCAAAATCAAAAACAATCTTACCTTTCTGGCGGCCGACGACAATGACCTGAAGATGTCCATCCCCCGTTTCATGAACGTCCACGGGGACAGAACCGAATGCAATGATTCTGCCGGTTGATGTACTAGTGGTACATAGCGTTGGCATTTATCACACCTTCGTACGAAGTATTTGGAATCTTGTTCCATGTGGGGTCAATAATATCCTGCTCTTAACAATTTCAGAACTAAGGAATCTGCGCCCGAATGATTGCCGCATATCCCTTCGTGGACTTCTTGCATAACATAGTTAGCTTCGGATGCCCCCAAGCATCGGGACAGTGGGCCTTGGAAATATGTTCTATATAATTGGCCTCTCTTGAAGCTATATCGCGTTGCTTTGGCGCACAGCGCCCGGGACGCTTTGGAGTCTTCGTGCAACTTCCCGTGCTTGATATAAACAATGATTTTCTCCAGTCCCATACCAAATTAGTTGCATTTACCTCATATTAGCTATCTGTATCCATGACCAAATTCATCAGTTGTACTACTGTCCCGGACTCCGATCCCTTTATTTTTGTTGATGATCCAAGGTTAGCCAATGAGTCCGCTTATGCGTTATCTTCCCTCGAGATATGATTAATCGACCACTCCCGAAATTGTGCCAATAGAGCTTGGACCTTTACCACATATTGTTGCATTCACTTCTCTTTGGTTTCAAATATCCCGTAGACCTTATTTACCACCAGCTGTGAGTCACATTCGATTTCGATGACCTCGGAATCAAGTCCCCGGGCCAGTTCGAGCCCTGCAATTAAAGCCTCATATTCTGCTTTATTGTTAGGTAAAGTAACCGTTCTAATGGCTTGCCTTAGGGTTTCCCCCGAAGGCGTGATTAATACTATACCCAGCCCATACCCTTTTACGTTGGAAACTATGTCCGTAAATAAGGTCCAAACCCCCGATGTCGATTCCGACACCATTACTGCCTATTTGGTTGCCAGAGGCAGTAATCTCAGACTAAAATCAACCATAAAGTCAGCCAATACTTGTGACTTAATTACAGTCCTTAGTTTATATTCTATGTCAAAGTAACTCATTTTGACAGTCCATTTGGCCAATCTACCCAAGAGCTCAGGTTTTTGAAGAATTTTCCGCAAAGGGAAAGTGGTCACCATGGCTATTGGGTGACATTGGAAGTAGGGCCTCAGCTTCCGAGCGGCGACTACAAGAGCTAAGGATAATTTCTTCAAATGGGGGTAGTGAGATTCTGCTCCCATTATAATTTTACTAATGTAATAAATGGGAGATTGCGTACCTTCATCCTCACGGACTAAAACTGCACTTATTGTGACTTTCGAGACCGCGAGGTAGACTAACAGCATTTCACCTTTTTTTGGTTTTGAAAGAAATAGAGGGCATGACAAGTACTTTTTCAAATCTCTCAAAGCCTGCTGGCACTCCGGGGTCCGTTCGAATTTTTTTTTCTTTTTGAGCAATGCGAAGAAACAGTGACATGTTTTTGATGAACGGGAAATGAACCTGCTCAAAGTTTCCAATCTCCCCATGAGACTTTGGACTTCCTTCACACTTGACGGTTGGGCTAGGATGTCTTCGATGGCCTTGATATTATCGGGGTTTACCTCAATTCCCCTTTGCGATACCAGAAATCCCAGAAACATACTAGAGCTGACCCCGAAGAAGAACAATAAATTTCATCTGAATTTGATTGTACCTAGAATAAGCATCAAGGAAACTCATTAACTCGTACCCAACCGTAGCATCAATCATTTGATCAATATTTGACACTCAGAATGAGTCTTTCGGGCACTCCTTCTTCAAATTTTTATAATCTACACACATGTGAAATTTATTCTTCTTAGGAACTACTACTACATTAGCTAGCCAGTCTGGATACTTTACCTCTTGGATCAAATCGATATTAAGTAAGCGAGTTACCTCTTCCTTGACGAATTTATTCCTGGATTCGGCAATAGGGCATTTCTTTTGTCTTACCGGAGGTATGTTGGAATCCAAACTTAACTTGTGTATGGCTATCTCCGTCGGGATACTTATCATATCCGCATGCGACCATGCAAAACAATCAACATTAGACATAAGAAATTTAATAAAGCGAGACCTGAGCTCGGGATGTAGTCCTGTCCCCAAGTGGAATTTCCTTTCTAATAATTCTTCGAACAGCGCAACTTGCTCAAACTCTTCCGCCATTGATTTCATTTCATCCGTCTATTCTAGAACCTATAAATATCTTGGCACCTGAATAAATTCTAATGTTTCTACTCCGGGGCTAACTTCATCTAGTTCGGGAGCGAGCACCTGTTCCTATAATTTCTATGTCGCATGTTTTTTTACTTTGCTACTGGAGATCAAAATTGCATTCATCTCCCTTGATGCCGGTTGGTCACCCCTTATCCGTTTAACTCTTTCAGGCATTGGAAACTTCACCACAAACTCTTTCGGGCATTTGTGGGTAATAAAATCTCTCCTCGAATTGTCACGCTCGCGAGGTTGAATTCGGTGAGGAGTTTTGTGGCTGGAATGATGCTTCAGGTGAGTTTGGTTTGCTCCAATACTCTCCATTGTATGATATTATCCGAACTTCCTGGATCCATTAGAACACGTCTAATCTTAAAATCTAGCACATTTAAAGAAATTACTAGTGCGTCGTTGTGCGGCAGCAGCAATCCGTTTGCGTCCTCCTCTGTGAAAGTGATATCATCTTTGGCGACTTCCTGAAGCCTTTTGCTATGGGTTATTGATAATTTTATCTTTTTTGCTGCCGAAAAGGTGACCCTGTTGATCTCGTTCCCCTCGAAGATCATGTTGATAATTTGGCATGGTGGATCTTCTACTACTTTCGAGGGTTCCGCGTTGTCCCGGTTGCGACCATAATTGTTCTTAGCTTGGTCAACCAAGATATCTCTAAGATGACCATTCTTCAACAATGTTTCCACTTCTCCCCGGAGGTGTCAGAAGTCCCCTATCCGGTGGCCATTATCCCGTCGTATTCACACCACAAGTTGGGATCCCTCTAGCTGGGATCAAATCTCATTGGTTTCGGGAAACAGACTTCTTTGATGTTTCTCATGGCTGACACTAACTCCACTACACTAACATTGAAATTGTATTCTGACAGCTTGGGGTAGGAAGGATCCCGTGCCCCTGTTGCTTCTTTATCCTACAATGATCTATTGTTCTGACCGCGATCAGTCGTTCTGTCGCTGGCAAACTTGTCTGCTGACCGGAAGCCTCTGCCGCGACCTCTCAAAGGGCAAAAACTGGCCCCTCGAAGACCGTTCGTAGGGTTAAAACTGGCCTGTCAAAAAGCGTTCGTCCGTGTCGAAATCGTCTTTTGATTTTTCTATGTTTTTTTCCCGTCCTTTTATCGATGATGGAAAGCCAACCTGATCATCTTCGATCCTTATCTTTGATTCGTACCGGTTGTAAACATCCACCCAAGTCGTTGCTTGAAACTCAAGCAGGCTTTCCTTCATTTTTCGGGAAGCGTCTGAACTTCTCAAATTCAGTCCCTTGGTGAATGCTTAAGCCGCCCATTATCCGGGACAACTAGGAGCAACATTATCTCTTTCTGGAATCGGGTAACAAACTCTCATAGAAACTCGGACTGTCCTAGAGCAATCCTGAATATGTCAGTCTTTCGGGCCTGTACTATTTGGGCCCTGGCATGAGCCTTGATGAAAGGGCCCGTGAGCATCTTAATGGAGTCTATGGAATGCTCGGGTAATAGTGAATTCCACATCAAGGATCCCCTCGTGAGAGTCTCTCGAAATATCTTCAGCAAAACAGATTCAATTTCATGATGAGGTAAATCATTTCCCTTCACCGCCGTTGTGTAGGTGGTAATATGCTCCTGAGGCTCCCCTCAGGATTAATTCTGGTGCCGCACTTGGATTGTATGGCAATTGAGTATACTTCTTTGAGCCTGGACCTTTCAACACCCATGGTGCGCCCAGGATTTTGTCCATGCGGGCGTTCACTTCCCTCATAAACTGTAAGAGTTCATTCTTGAAGGGATCGTTTTCGTTCTTGGGGCCGAATCTACTCCCCCTAGCCCCATCGGAGCCAACTTCGCCCCTCGGGGTGTTGTTGTCGACTCTCTGCGTTGTTTGATTCGTGGGAGCGCCGAGACAAATTAGATATCGTCTATTCGCATTATTCGAATCTCCCGACAGTGCCTGCTTCAACTCCGTCATAACCTTATCCTGTCGCGTGAGATGTCCTAGAATGATCGCACGTTGTTCTAGTAGGACCCTTACCGCATCAACGACATGTTCCTCCTCAGCATCATCGGGAGTTGTCTCTCAAACATGTCGAGGATATTGCCCGTTATGCACCGGCGTGGCGTCATTCCCCTCGTTGTGGGTGTCACTGATTGAGTCCTCGAAATGAGGTTGATCCCTTCGAACCTCGGGATTGTGTGTGTTGTTAACACCGTTATATGCCATTTCTTATGATTTCTTCCAAGATAAAATAATCAAAACACGTTAGTAAAAAAGGCAAGGATCAACTTAATTGCATGGCTGTCTAGGCCCCACGGTGGGCGCCTAACTGTTTACCCGTAAAGTGGTATAGTTGAATTTATACGTGATATCTCGACATGTAAATTTATTCGATCCTAAAATAACAAGATAATTTAAGAAATATATAACACTTAGCCTTGATAGGAAGACGAAATGACACAAATAAAGACTCTGGTAGTGAAGCCTCCGGGCGTAATAGTAATAAGAAGAAGAACAAAAAATAAGAAGGTAAAATTGATTAGAACTTTGAGTAGATTGTAATATTAGTTTGCCAGAATATTCGTCCCCTTACAATGATAACAGAGCTCACTATTTATAACTACTTCTAGAAAAGGAGGTCCTAGGACCGTTCCCTTCTTTAATGTCAATTATGAGGGCCATTGATGAATATGTAACGGTGAGCATAAATGACAAATTCTTTGTAACGGACAATGTACTTAATGCTGTGAAATATTCTCCATTAAATGCTACCGGACGAAGAGTATTTATTGCATCCTTGTGAGCGTTATTCTTTCCGGTGACAGACGGGACCGTTGTCTTGGGTTTTGGCTATCCCCCGTCGTAGGTTTCACATGTCTCTCTTTTGAGCGGCTACGTAGCATAACATATTTTACCCTATACACCACTAAGCACACATCTTAGTGGTATATTAGCCAAAAAAACCCTTTTCAGTAACTACTATTGAAAGAGAAAAACTATTATCTTGAAGATTTTAGAATTTTAAAAGAAGTTTTGTATTTCGAAGAAGTTGTTTGATAGTACTGCTCTTTATCGTCTTAAACTGTGTATAGGCAAAAAAAAGCTATTTAGTTACTGAGAAAAATTAAGTCCTTAAAGTAGAAGCAACCAGCCGTGCTTCAACTAAGTACTTCACTATCATCTAAAGGCAAAGATCCTCAATAATTAATCAGGGCTTAGCTATAGACTATAGTACTTCCAAGGTTAACAGAATAACAGTAATAACACAGCTAAAAATAAAAATGTTAAGTCACACCAGCAAATGAGCAAAAAAATTTTAAAAAGCTAGATAGAACGAATAGACATGTGTAGCTTCCAGGATTTCGCCACTCTACAAGCTTTAAGGGTCGACGAGAAAGAAGATGCAGTATTAACTCCGTGTGTGTAAGCATTGAGTCTCAATGTGAGACTCTTCAGCTTCGATATTTCTATGAAAACAAAGAGAAAGAAAAAGAAGGTACATTAACAAAGGAAATTTGTTCTAGTAAATCACAAGATAAAGAAAAGAATCATATTATCTTCTCATCATCTCAATGTTTTGTAAATTAAAATACTTTTTTATAGTGCCAAAACACAAGGCAAGATACACCAGCAGATATTTCACAATTCTTATCAATGTATTATACTCTATTAGGACATCTTTCATCCTTCTTTAGAAGCAGAATTCTACTTATGCAGGAAGAAACAGAGAAGAACTAACATTCCTCAGTATCAGGTGAAAGACCTTTTTAACTTCATACAACATTAAGTCACACATCCTCGAAGTCACTCTATTATTCGAGTATTAAATATGAACCAATTTTATCCTTGTATGCGGTCGAAATAGATTTCGGCCTTCGTATGATCAATCGAGTTCGAAACATAATCGATCGAAGCGAGACTTCGAGTCGGGTTCTGAAGATGGTACAAACAAGCTTCGGGTCCAAGGGGCCGATATCCTTATCGAGCCCGAATCCAGATTGAGCTATGATGCAAAGTAAAGTTATCGAGCTTATAATTCAGAGACCAACTAACATCGATCTAGAATCAAATCAAGGGTCTCTTCTCTATCGGGTTCCCCCCATTCTCGGAACTGCTCTTACCCCCGTCGTCATCATCATTGTCATCATCAATCTTCATTGGAAACCAAGGCTTCAGCATCGGCTTTGAGTTCTTTGGCCCTTTTTATTTCTTCAGCGAGGTCGAAACCTCGAGCATGTATCTCCTCGAGGGTCTCCCTCCAAGATTGGCACTTAGCAAGTTCAGCGACCCAATGTGCTCGAGTATCGGTGGTCTCGTTCACCTCTCTTACTTGGACCTGGGCAGCTTCAGCATCGGCACGATAGATGGCCACAAGTGCATCCGCATTGGCCATTGCCTTCTCGGCGTCAGATTCCGCCTTGGCAAGTATAGAGGCCAACCGAGCCTCGAGCTCCTCTATCCTTCTTGCTTGGACCGAGCCTTTCTCCTTCATCTTTTGAAGTTGGTTTTCAGCCGATGACAATTGGGCTCGAGCAGTTTCTTTCTCTGCAGCAAAGCGGTCCATTCCTTCTTTCCACTTCAAAGACTCTGCTCTTATCACATCGAATTCTTCACGGAGATTTCCGATCATCTCGATTTTCTGTTGTAGCTGTGAGACCGAAAGGTTAGCCATCATTCCGGTATCAAGTCCATAGGCTTTTAAAAGCATTATTACCTGCTCGGAGAAATCGATCTGATCTTAGTGAGCCCTGGCCAGCTCAGCTCGGAGGTCTTTTATTTCCTCTCTTGTTTGGACCAAAAGGAGCTTTAAGGAGTTCCTCTCCTCCGTAGCCCGTTGAAGCTCGGCCTCGTATCGACGCAGCTCAGTTCGGGACCGAGAACATGATTTTTGATGAACTACCGCAACTTGCAAAGAAAGAAGAAATGAAGTCAGAAAAGAAAAGCAAACTTAAAGGTAACGCCATATGATTTAAGGCCTACCTAATTCAAAGCCTGCTGCACTCCATGAAAAAGATCAGATGCGTCACTTGTACCAGCAGTGTCTTCTATGCCGATGAACAAGTCACGAAAAGGATCCTTTCCATCATGAGGCCTATCTAATTCGAGGGCCCCCAAAGCTTGGGCCTCACAGAAAAAGAGGGAAGGTGGGCGTGCCTTCGATTGCTATTGCCCCGAATGAGTCATCTGGGGCGTTCTCTTCGGTTCGAAAAGATTCGGGAAGAGACCCTTCGGACATATCCCCCATCCATTGGCTTGGATGGGAAACATCTTTGATTTCGAGCAACTCGGGGACTCTGCCCAAACCTCTCTCCGATATATCCTCAATTTGAGGCGTAGCCTTATAAACCACCATCGATCCAGCTGCCTGTGGAACGTCGGTGGTCTTCTTTGTTCGGGTCGCTAGAGTGGACCCATCGTTCTTTTCTTCTTCTTCTTCTTCTTCTTCTTATTCTTCTTCTTCTTCTTCTTCTTCTTCTTCTTCTTCTTCTTTCTTCTTCTTCTTTTTCTTCATCCCTCAGACACAGAACTGATTCTACTGTCAAAGGAATGGCATTCTTGTTCGGCTTACGAGCCGTCCTCTTCTTCGATTTTTGATTTTCGAGGACGGGGGCTCTTTTCCTCTTATTATCTTTGACCGGCATTGGGACAGAGGCCGAAGCCTCTTCCTCGGCAGAAGAGGGCCTCAAAACCACATCCTTGCCCACACCTACATGTAAAAAAATATTACTGAAGTATGCAAAAGGCATCTTATTCGAGTTACCGAAGGACACGAGAGGAGTGCTCACCGTGATTTTTGGCCTCCCATCGGCCCTTTGACAAGTCGCGCCATGAGCGCTCGGCATATGAGGAGGTCGAAACTAGATCACGTACCCAATTCTTGACATTGGGCACAAGGCCAGGCATCCAGGGAACCGCTGCATCACAAAAGGGGAATATTGGTGAGAAAAGAAATGAAAGAACAACATAATAGGGGATAACAGCAAAATTACACTTACGCTTCATGTTCTACTCCTTGGGGAAAGGCATTTTTTCGATTGGGATCAAGTCCGATGTCCTCACTCGAATGAACCGGCCCATCCAGCCTCGATCCTTATCCTCGTCTATACTTGAGAATAGAGCCTTGGTAGCTCGACGTTGGAGTTTTATTAACCCTCCTCGAAAAAGACGAGGACGGTATAATCGGACAAGATGATCGAGTGTGAAAGGCATCCCCTTGATTTTACTTACAAAATATCGGATCAAAATAATGATCCGCCAAAAGGAAGGATGTATCTGGCCCAGGGTTATTAGGTATTTACGACAAAAATCTATGATAGCAGGGTCGAGGGGACCTAACATGAAAGGGTAAGTATACACGCTTAAAAACCCTCTCACGTGAGTAGTGATGTCCTCTCCAGGAGACGACACTACCACCTCTTTGTTCTCCCAAATACAATCCTTATTTATCCGCCCGATGTGCTCCCGGGCTATCGAACAAATATATCTCGATACGGGATCACATCGGCTAGGAACTGGCAAACCTTTATGGAGTTTGAAATCGGAGGTAAGAACATATGCCGTCGGAACTAACTCCTCAGGACGAGGATCAACCAGTGTTTTATCAGCGACGGATTGGGAAGAAGAAGCTTTTTCTTTTTGGGTGACGGTTTTGGATGTCTTCACCATTTTGAATTTAAAGAAAGTGACGAAGATTTGGTAATTTGTAAGAAGAATTTTGCAAAAGGAACCACTGATTTGTGAATGAACTCAGAGAATACGAAAAGGAAATTGGGAAATTTGGAAGATTGGAGTTGAAAAAGTACTAAATGATAAAAGGAAGGGATATTTATAGGTTCAGGCAATGGCGGTTCAGTATCAGCGGTGGCTGACCACTGTCTGACATGCATTAAATACCTTGAAAAACTAAATCGACGGGTCAACTATTACGTGCGTCATGGTCGAGCCCAATATAAACGTCAGCTTGTAATCCGATCAAGCCGTTAAAGAAATCATATCGTTTCTTACCACATTCTTCCTGAGAAATGAGGGGACTATCTGTATGCGGTCGAAATAGATTTTGGCTTTCGTATGATCGATCGAGTTAGAAATATAATCGATCGAAGCAAGACTTCGAGTAGGGTTCTGAAGATGGTACAAACAAGCTTCGAGTCTGAGGGGCTGATATCCTTATCGAGCCCGAATCCAAATCGAGCTATGATGCAAAGTAAAGTTATCGAGCTTATGATCCAGAGACCGACCAACATCGATCCCGAATCAATTCAAGGGTCCGAGTCAAAATCGAGCTCAAGCCAAGATCGAGAGCTCGAGTCAGGACCGAAGACTCGAGTCAATATCGAGCTAATAGACAAGAGCCGTTGTAATCCCACTAGAGGAGAGAATCTCGGCAGGAATTGTGAAAAAGCTGATTTATCATGGTCTCCCACTATGTATTTGTAATTATATTTAAAGTAAGATCCCTCTACTATAAAAATGGATGGTTATCATTTTGGTAGGGGGCAAGTTTTTATGCTTATATTGTAATCCAAATACCATATTCTCCCATAGTGAAGAGTTGTTCTTCCAAGCGTCATAAACTGATTCATCTTGCTTAGTCCTAAAAATCGCTTTCTTTAAAACTTTGTTTATTTTGCATTCTTTGCGGTCCATATTTGATATTTCCTTTTATCCTTACGATTTGTATTGAGCTATATCACATATACTTAGAACTACAAATAAATTCAACTCCATCCATTTTCTGGGTAAATAACCCTATACAGAAAGAATCTTTTAGCTAATAAATCACAGCGATCATAGAGCGAGCAGATTCATATTTTTAACTACCAGTTTAACGAAGTTGATTCAAACATTAGATATGGAATAAATAGTTTAACTCCCTTTGGTCCAAAATCACATTCTTAAAGACATGTCATCTAAGAAACTCTCTCCGTTTTAATTTATATGACATATTTTGACTCGACATAAAGTTTAAGGGAAAAAAACTTTTGAAACATTTGATCTTTAAAGCTTAAAGATTAAAAGTTTTATGGGACCATAACATTTATTTGGATATAAAAGATTATCATTAATGGTAAAACCGATAAGAGAAAACATTTAAAGTTAAATTATTTTCATCTATAGAAATATGATATTCTTTTTGGAATGTACTAATAAGAAAATTGTATCACATAAATTACAATGGCGAGATTACAATATACTCACCGGGAAGGGGTAAAGAAGATCTAGAAATCTCACGAGCTTTTTGTCGAACTTTTTGTTTACCCAGAATTTCGAGTAACAATTAAACTTATTTAGTGGTTTCAAGGATACGTGATTTAATCTAGTACTAATTGATAAATAATGAATTAAATAAATAATCTGAATAGTAAAATAAATCAAACAAGTGTTCTGGCAGTGCTTTCAACTTCGATTCGAGATGGTCTCGAGGTTGGGTAACAAGAATAATAAAGAACAAAAAATAAACAGTGATGAGCACTAATAGATAGTAGGTGAAATAGAAAGCAGTGTATGTGTATATGTTTATCAGTGAATAATGTCCCCCTTACAAATGAATGGGGTCCCTCTTTATATAGTAGAGGAATCGTAAATAAGGTACAATTCTAATAACAGAAACAAATCCCATGATTGGCACCAATAACCGCTTAATTCGATCTGTTCCGGGATTTTCTCTGAGATCTTCGGTCGGTTGCTAATATCTCGTTATTCCGTTATTATGCCTTACTCGAAGTCGGTCATGCTCGGTCTCGATCTTCAGCGAGCACTTCGATCTTCATGCTCCATACTCTACCATTGAGCTCGAGCCTGGTCTATTACAATCTTACTCTCGAGTCAGCTCCTCGTGCCTACGAAATCGGACATGCCCGATTTTGACCGTATACACTTTTATCTTTCACTGCTAGAATTTACTTCCTAAAGCATGATTTCTCTACCCCGAATAAAAAGTAAAATCTCTTCGTGCACGATTTCTATCAGTGAAATCAACAGCCCATTTCTTCAAGGGTAATAGAACATGATGACTACACTATTCATAATGTATTGAAACTAGATGACCAGTAACACATATTGAATCCAACATTATGACGAGCGCAAAACATACACTTAAATAGGCTCGCTAGTCGAATATAGTATAGAAAAATATCGTATCCACAGGGATTTGATTTAAACAGTGTTTTTGTAGCTTCTAGTTTAATTGCTATCCAAGATGATTGACAATTTAGATTTGTGTGATTAAAACTAAAATTAACTAAAAGTCTAAACTATTGGCTAATGACAATCGCAATAAGAGTAAGCAAAGAAGATATCAATGGGAGACAATAAGGGTTGATTGGATGAGTGCAAGATACTTGTATGGGATTTAATTCTAGCTAATTCACTCCTAAGGTTCAAGTGAGTGTCTCGAATTCACTCAATTATTAGTTCAAACGTTCAGTAGAAACTCCTCTCTCGATTAATTCTCAACCTCACAATATGAACCAATTTATACTCGGTGAAGATATACAAGAATTCGTAGTGGATTGGTCTTTAGGAGAACCTCTTTCGATTATCCTCCTAACTAGGTCTAAACAATAATTCAACTAGTTTCTTTTGATTACTAAGAAGAATCAATGAATTCAACCAACAAGATAATGCAAAAACATCACAAGTTATGCCTCTTTCGATTACATGAACATGTAAAAATAGATGCAACAATTAAAACACCCAAAACCATTCAATACATACAAACTAGAGTTAATAATCCACAAATAAATATCAATACACCAAATCCATCAAACCCTAAAGAGAACTACTCCATAGATATGGAGTAATTCATCACAAATAAGTTCAAGTTAAAGGAAAGCATAAACGATCCAAACTCTTGTCTTGAGTGAAGATTGAATGATGAAATCCTTGTGCTCTTTCTTCTCCCACTTCTCCTTAGCCTCCTTAGGTCTTAGATGTGTCAAAAGTCCCAACAGTACTATTTTTACATGTATTTATACCAAGTAGGGTCGAGCCCAAAGGAACACACCTTCTCCTACTCGAAATAGGACTCTTTCCAGAATAGGACATGCGCGGCCACGCACCTGGGAGTGTGCTCGCACATATGGCCACGTACTTTGGAAGGTATTCTGCCTTACATGCGCGCCCAGTGCGCGTTTGCGCACCTGGGTGGTGTCCTGCTCGATTCTCCATTTCTTTCGTTAAACGCATGATTATCCGTTGATCCTTGAACACGATCCCAACTTAATCCTTGAGCTTTTACTCAGACTTCAAAGCTCCTGAATAGCTTGAATTCATGCCATAACATCTACATAGCTCGGGATCACTCCTACAAGATATAAAACACACAATTAGTTTAAAACTCTAGTGATTAAAGTGCAGTAAATTAGAGTGCGATAAGCAACTAAAACACACAATTATAGCCTACCATAAACACCCCACACTTAAACCATTGCTCGTCCTCAAGCAATCAAACTACACTTTATAACGACAGGACCTTTTTAAAACAACTCACATAACTCATCACACCAAGAATATTTAAAATCGATTAAGCACAATAGTGTAACATCCTAGCCTCAAGATTTGACTTAAAAGCACCATGCATTATTTATAAACCGCTCACTTACTCCAACATAGAGGTCAAGCATTACCTTTACTTCATGAATCAAGTGCCCTCACAACAAAAGAAAGTAGTTTCACACACAATAAACATTAAGAACAATTAGGAACTCAAGATAGACAGAATTCACTCACTCTCAGAAATAACATTCATATGCCACAAACGATGAACCATAGGCTTGCCCGTAGTGTACTACTCTACTAATTGAGTTCATTCAAGAAAGGATTAAGTGGGACTTTAATTGGTTGTAATGTCAGCTGCGGGACGGGTAGCGGGTAGGATACATTTATATAAGAGTGACTACACCTCCCTAAGCACTTTAATACATACATCTCATTGTTAAAACCCCACACTTATGTCAAACCAATACTCCACCTTCACATCAATTTACATTAACTCCCAACTTCTTTAAACACAAATACATCAAGAATTACCACTATGTATAATTTTTTTTCTTTTTCAAATTAAGTGGCTCTTACTTTTTCAAAATAGTGCACCTTTCTCCTTATTTCATTATCTCCACTCAAAAACCAAGTCATCCACCCCACACTTCAACTTTTACAAAGTTCACAACAATTTCAAATGCTCATGGGAGGTAAAATGTTCAAATAGAGGGTCAATTTAAACAAATGGGTAAGGCTTGTAATGTGGTTACCAAAGAAACAAGATTACAGGCTCAAAGGGTTAACTAAGATACATAACAATTAGGTGGATAACGCATATAACTGGTTCAACAAAAAAATGCCTATATCACTTCTAAGACTGAATAAAACTACTATTTCGCTTTGCAAACACACGGGGAAAGTTCTAGACATCAAATGTAATACACAGAATAACACAAAACCTCACACACACCTGGCACATAACTCACTCAAGATCGGATTGCCAAGACACTCCAGTCAAAGCAGTTAAACAAAGTTAAGATCATACCATTTAAAGTACTTATGCAAGAGTAAAAAACTGAGCTTAAGTGTCTCAACTAAAGCACTCACTATTCTAAAGAAATGATATAGTCAAGAAATATTTCTTTCATTTCAAATCATAGCACAAGGTTTCCTACTCCTCACAAAAATAAAAATTAACTACACCCGGTTTAAACAAAACCCTTGGAAAAGAACCGCGACACAAAGAAAAACCAAGGGGAAATTATTACACTTCCTAACAAAAGAAAATCTTCTTGTCTTTTTTCTTTCGACTTTAATCCCTCAAGAAACCCATCGAATGATATCCATCATCGGAAAAAATCAAAAATTTTAAAATTCTCATGGTTTTCCAAATTTTTTCTATCAAACTACTACAACTAACCAAATTAATATACATATAACATACATACAAATATATCCCCCATCTCACACTTTAAGTTGTGGCATGTCCCTATGACACACAATTAAAAAGCATAAGGTAGAGGAAACTTTTCTAAATCTCTAGTCGGGGTTTGAGTTAAAGTCGGGCTGCATTCTTCGTGCCCGAACTAGTGCACACATCTATGTAGATAACTTCTTCTCAGCCTTCTTGGGGTACACCCCACACTTGTCTTTCTCAATCATTGGGACCTTTTCTTTCGAGCTTTTCACTCTCCACTTTACACTTGCAGCTAGCTTCTCCTTTCTCACCCCCATCTCCACATTCATCTCGAAAGTCACCGTCTCCTCACCCACTCTAAGCATGAGCTTCCTACCATGTATGTCTAATATTGCTCTGCCCGTCGCTAATAATGGTCTTCCTAAGATAAGAGGGAGCTCTTTATTTTCCTCCATCTTCACCACTATGAAATCTACAGGAAATACAAACTTATCTACCCGAATTAAGACATCTTCCACTATCTCCTCGAGTATTATAGTTGTTTGGTATGCCAACTGCAAAGATATTGGCGTAGGCCTTATCTCTCCAAGCTCATTCTCCAATTTCTTGTAAATAGACAAATGCATTAAATTAATTGAGGTACCAGAATCACATAAAGACTTATCAAAATTAAGAGTACCTAACAAGCAGGTATAGTAAAACTCCCTGGATCTCCACACTTTTGTAGGAATTTGTTTTGCAAGATTGCACTGCAATAATCTGTGAGCTTGACCACTGAGGTTTCTTCTATTCTCCTCTTCTTTGTAAGGATCTCCTTCAAGAATTTGGCATAACCTGGCATTTGTGAGAGCACTTATGTGAATGACAAGTTTACATTAACCTGCCTCAGCATCTCTAGAAATTTCTCAAACTGCTTGTCCAACTTTTCTCTATACAGCTTTTGGGGAAAAGGTAGAGTAGTCATGTGCTCGCTCTCATTCTGATCTTCCTTTCTCGAAGTGTCCTCCTTTTTCTTTTTGTCATCTCCCTTCTTGCCTTTCATTCTCTGATCACCTTCAGTTTTTAAGTACCACATCCTTTTGGACTGAAGTGGGATCTTTCAGCACTTGCCTGCTTCTCAAGGTCACAAAATTCACTGTTTCTTTGGGGTTCCTTTTAGTATCATCTGGCAGAGTACTTGGGATTCTCTAAGACAATACATTTGCAATTTGTCCCACTTGCTTCTCCAAATTTCGCAAACCAGTTCCAAGATCTTTGATAGTTTAACTATTAGAATCTAATCTCTCATCGATCTTGACAATGAAGGACTTCATTAGATCTTCTAGCCTAGGCCGAGTGGAATGTTGAGCCTGGCACTGCGGCCTCGGCTGATTAGCAAAACCAGGAGCTCCTTGTCCTTGAAATCTGGGATTGTTTTGTTGCCATATATTTGCGGTACCCCCAGGTGAACTCCATGAAAAACCGGGGTGCTTCTGACCCATTGCTTTGAAGTTATATTTCCCGACAGCATTAACTTCCTCGATTGAGGCTTGACACTCATGAGTAGGGTGTCCTTTTCCACATACGTCACATGCTGCATGTGGTTTCCTGTGTATCGAAGCTAAAGTCAGCTTCTTTATTTCTTTTTCCATGGCATCAAGCTGTACCTGTATAGATGTGTTAGCATCAACTTGGTGAACACCAAGTGATCTTCTTCTTTCAGCAATTTCAGAGGGCCGCTGATTTGCATCTTCAGATAACTCATCTAGAATTGTGACTAGCTCCTCTAGAGTCTTCTTCATCAACGGGCCTCCAGCTACATTACTCAATGTTCTTCATGAGGCTGGTGTCAATCCATGCCAAATATCTTGGAGTTGCATCTAGAGTTCAATTCCGCTATGTTGATACTTTCGAACTATCTCCTTAAACCTCTCCCAAGCTTCAAACACAGTTTCAGTCTCTTTCTGGCAGAATTTATGGATTTATCTTCTAAACTTGCCCGTCTTAGCTGAAGAGAAATATTTTTCAAGATATTTTCTGGTCCACTCATCCCATGTTCTAATCGATCTATTAGGCAAGCTTCGAAGCCAGTGCTTTGCATCGTCTTTGAGTGTGAAGGGGAATGCCCTTAAGTAAACTGCATCTTGTGACACACCATTATATTGAAAGGTATTCATAATCTCCTCGAAGTCCATCTGATGATTGTTTGGATCTTTGTTCATCTTTCCTCTAAAGACACAATTGTTTTGAAGAGTTTGAAGCAACCCCTGCTTTATCTCAAAACTATTAGCTGCAACTGGAGGTGGTCTCACACTTGGTATGCCTTGGTTGTAAACTGGTCTAGCATAATCATCCAGTGGTCGCCCATCATCGGGAGATATATTTCTAAATTGTTCTGCACCCAAAGGTAGATTCAGAGCAATTCTCCGAGCCCTCTCCTGTTCATAGACAAGTTGTGCATTTCGAGGAGATGTCTCTTCAACATCTCGTGCAACTTTTTCTCTTTGCTGTGCTGCCTCTCTTGCAGCCAAATCAACATTATCCTCATCTCCCACCATAACTTCCTTGGTTGAGGATTGCCCAACCTTCTCTGTATTCTCAGGGAGGTTTCTTTCCTTCCTCAACTGTCGCAGTTGTTTCTCGATTTTTGGTTCATATGCGAGCACTTCCTTCCCAGAGAATCGAGTCATGAACCAATCTAACATGTAGCCCGCACACAATCAAGTAACACCAAACGTAAAAAGAGAAAAAATAAAATAAAAAGAAAACTTCCTGAATTAGCACCACAAACTATTTCAAACACTATAAATTGCCAATCCCGGGCAATAGCGCCAAAATTGACGAGGGCAAAACACATACTTAAATATGCTCGCTAGTCGAATATAGTATAGAAAAATATCGTATCTACAGGGATTGGATTTAAACAGTGTTTTCGTAGCTTCTAGTTTAATTTCTATCTAAGATGATCTACAATTTAGATTTGTGTGATTAGAAATAAAATTAACTAAAAGTATAAACTATTGGCTAATGACAATCGCAACAAGAGTAAGCAAAGACGATATGAATGGGAGAAAATAGGGTTGATTGGATAGGTGCAAGATACTTGTCTGGGATTTAACTCTAGCTATTTCACTCCTAAGGTTCAAGTGAGTCTCTCGAATTCACTCAATTATTAGTTCAAACGTTCAATAGAAACTCCTCTCTCGATTAAGTCCCAACTTCACATTATGAACCAATTTATGTTCGATAAAGATATGCAAGAATTCGTAGTAGATTGGTCTTTAGGAAAACCTCTTTCAATTATCCTCCTAACTAGGTCTAAATAATAATTCAACTAGCCTCTTTCGATTACTAAGAAGAATCAATGAATTCAACCAACAAGATAATACAAAAACAACACAAGTTATGCCTCTTTCGATTATATGAACATGTGAAAATAGATGCAACAATTAAAATGCCCAAAACGATTCAATATATATAAACTAGAATTAATAACCCACAAACAAATATCAATACACCAAATCCATCAAACCCTAAAGAGAACTACTCTATAGATATGGAGTAATTCATCACAAATAAGTTCAAGTTAAAAGAAAGCATAAACGATCCAAACTCTTGTCTTGAATGAGGATTGAATGATGAAATCTTTGTGCTCTTGCCTCTCCCACTTCTCCTTAGCCTCCTTAGGTCTTAGATGTGTCAAAATTCCCAAAAATACCATTTTTACATGTATTTATACCAAGTAGGGTCGGGCCCAAATGAACACACCATCTCCTACTCGAAATAGGACTCTTTTCAGAATAGGACGTGCGCGGCCACACACCTGAGAGTGTGCTCACACATATGGCCGCGCACTTTGGAAGGTATTCTGCCTCACATGCGCGCCCAGTACGCTCTCGTGCACTTGGGTGGCATCCTGTTCGATTCTCCGTTTCTTTCGTTAAGTGCATGATTATTCGTTGATCCCCGAACACGATCCCAACTTAATCCTTGAGATTTTACGCAAATTTCAAAGCTACAGAATAGCTTGAATTTATGCCATAACATCTACATAGCTCGGGATCACTCCTACAAGGCATTAAACACATAATTAGTGCAAAACACTAGCGATTAACGATCAAACTCAATTAAAGTCCAGTAAATTAGAGTGCGATAAGCAACTAAAACATGCAATTATAGCCTACTATCATATATTGAAAATTCACATAATTAAAGCGTAAGAAAGGGAGGATGCAATGACCCGACCAGTTAGTTTGAGTTCTATCCCATTCTCTATTTGATACTTTTCATAAGTTCAATTGATGCTATGTGACTTGTGGGGATGAATGTTTTGGTTTTTGTAGGGTCTAGAAGCGATTTGGAGCACTTATTTTCTAGTTTGAGGCTTGAAGTTTGAAGAGTTGACCAAGGTTTGAATTTAGTTTAAACGACTTCGGATTGGTGATTTGAAGGTTTCGATGAGTTCGTACAATGATTTTAGACTTATGCATATATTCAAATTTGGTTATGGAGGTTCCTAGGAGGATTCAACACTATTTGTCGAAAGTTGGCATTTTGAAGGATTTTGGAGTTTATAAGTTTGACCAATAGTTGACTTTGGTGATACCAAACTCTGATTGGTATTTCAGAACTATGAATATGTTCATGTAGCTGAATTAAAATTCAGTGCAAAAATTTGTTGAGATCCGAGGTGTCTAAGTATGAACCAGGAACTTGGTTGGAAGTATAAAAGTTTATGAACTTAAGAGAGTTCAACATATGGTTTGGTCTTTGATTCTCAGATGTGATAATTCCGTATGTGTTTTGAGATATTGAGTTTGTCTGGATAGTATTTATGGATTTGTTAAAACAATTAGACGGTGTCCAGAAGGCTCAGGTGAGTTTCAGACAACCTAGAGCATGTCTGGATGTTGCAAATTTTGCTGCTATCAGGTTCATCGCGATCGTAGAGCTAATATCGCGATCGCATAGAGTAATTTGGGACAAATGGAGTAGAATATCAATCGTGTAGTGAGGGTCGTGTTCGCATAGGACCTCTTGGTCAGTGCATCACAATATGTTGTGGGTAGATGCGATCGCATAGATGAAAGGCTGGTTGGGCAGGTTTGTTCATCGCAATCGTGTGGGATTTGACCGTGATCACGAAGGGTTGGACGTTAGTGATGCGTGATCGCATGGTGGTGACGACAATCACGAAAGGTATTACTGGCAGGGTATTTTTAAGTCCAAATTTTGAGACTTAGCACATTTTTTACTATTTTTGAGTTCCGGAGAACGTGAAGAGGAGATTTTAAAGAGGGATTTCACTACATTCTTAAGTGTAAGTAATTTTCACTTGGAGTTGATCATATATCTTGATTACCCTATATTTCTACACCTAAAGCATGGAATTTTAAAGTAAAATTTTGGGGTTTTGTCTACAACTTAAGAGAGTGCATTTTAATGTGTTAAACACTGATTTAAATGCAAATATGGAATCTAAACATATATTTGGACTCTTGAGGTTATGGGTAAACAGGATCTACCCCTAGACTCGATTTTGATCATGTGGACCCGGGTTGACTTCTTATTGACTTTTGAGATTTGATTAAAGATTGAACCTCTATTGTGGGGAGATTGTCTCTGACTCTATTTGATCGTGTTGAGCATTATTTTACTAGATTCAGAGCATTGGAAGGTCCCTATTAGAGGTATAGGCGTATTTGGAGGCTAAAGCTTGTTTGAAAAGGTTAGTATCTTGCCTAATTCATGATTTGAGGGAATACTCATTATGATATGACCTTGTTTGCTTAATTGAAATGTGTGAAGAAACGTATATTTGAGCTAGCGAGCGTATGTGCAGGTGCGATATGTTATTCATGTCTCGGTTAGATTTTAGACTTTCATTATGCCTTGTTTGATTGTGTGTCTTTCGTTATTTATTTTGTAATAAATTGTATGAATATGTAAGCTTAATCTTTCATGCTAATAGCCATGTTTAAGATTACTACATCTTAATTGGCCAAGATGGGGATATTCGTGAAATTGTTGATATACCTGATTTATTTGTAGTCATGCTTTATATCTTGAGCACACATCTATACTTTATTTATTATGTTCTTGTACATCCTATTGATTATTTTTGAGCATATGTATCCACGAAGAAGAGATAATATTTTGCATTATTATGATTATGGAACATTTGGACATATTGAGCGGATTGATATGGATATTGTACAAGGTTTCTGTATGTGATTGTTGTGAAATGATATTGTTTTGACACGAGATATTTGTCATGCATTGTACATGCTGGTCACGTTCTGTTCAATGTATGGATATGGATCCACCACCTAGGGTCTCCCTTTTATTTTTCTCTCTTGATAGTGTACATGTAGGTTGTGAGAACTTGATTGATTTCTGGTTGATTCTGATGTGGAATCTGATGTGGTGAGTTTTGAGCATGAAGGTGGAATCTTTGACCATTCAAGTAAATCCTTTATGCCACATCACGCATACTATATGCTTCTTATGTTTGTCTTCCAACAGGCTACTTGATGCCTCTATTACACACTTTAGACTTGATAGACGAGATAGAACTATCTATGTTGAGTTGACATCTCATGATATATTCTTTTACAGTATTGTATCTCTTTTCATAATCTCGATGTGTTTAAATATGATTTGTATAGATTTATCTGTTAGTAGTGTCACATGACTTGAACCTTGTTTCTACCTCACAGAGGCTAGTCTTGATACTTACTGAGTACACGTTGTCTCATACTCATACTATAATTTTGCACTTTTTGTGCAGATTCTGACGTTGTCTCAAGTAGACCTTAGGAGTTTGCCCAGTAGCTAATATAGGAAACTTGAGGTAGTGCTACATGATCGCCCGCATACCCTTGAAGTCCACTTCCTTCTTTTATCATATTGTTATTTACATTTCAAACACTATTTGTATTATCGATAGATTCCATTACATCTTATTTTAGAGCTTAGGACTTCGTACTATCAGGTTTTGGGGAAATTATTAACATAGTATTTATGTATTTATTGTTGTTGAAGGATCCATTCTGCTTATTTAGGCTATGACAGATATATCATATGTTGTTATACTTAGTTTGATCTATGTTTGGATATTGGTTTAGTTAGCGTCGGGGGTTAGGTGTCATCACGACCGTTGGTGAAATTTTAGGTCATGACAAAGTTGTTATAAGAGCTTTAGGTTCATGGGTTCTATGTCTCATGAGCATGTCTAGTAGAGTCTTGTGGATCGGTACAGAGACATCTGTGCTTATCTTTGAGAGGCTATGGGACAAGTAGGAAACTTCACTTTCTTCCTTTCTTTATCGTACGATTTTATTTTATCCTAAAGTTTGAATTTTTACTCTTCTATTTTATCACAGATGGTGAGAACACGTTCATCCATATCAACTTAGCAGGAGCTAATATCATAGGCCGGAGCCGTGAGAGGCAGGGGCCGTAACAGGGCTAGAGTTACCTGTGAGAGGTGGAGCACCTGAAGTCACTTGTGCTTTTGCTAGATCAGTTTCTGAGGAGCCACATGTATCTCTAGTAGTGGACCAAGCTCCAACTCATGTTGTTCCACCGGGTCCGACTCAGGTTCTCAAGGGTTTTATTGCTACCCCAGTGCTTCAGGACACTATGTTCCGGATCTTCATTTATTTTGATCTCTTGGCACAGGCCGTGATGGTTAATTTGATTCTATTTACTTCTCAGACTAGAGGTGGTGCACTGACCTTAGCTATTCACCCTCGGAGCAAGCCACTGCTATATTTTAGACTCCAAAAGTTTCGGTTGTTCTACCAGTTGGAACGGGTCAGCCTGTTGTTATAGTCAGGCCCAAGGTTAGACATGCTATAGCTATTGAGGAGCAGAGAGGATGGATTGATGCTAGAAGTTAGATCCTCCATGATTTAATGGTGTTCCCACAGTTGACGCTCAGGAGTTCTTGCACATGTGTCATGAGATTCTACATAATTTGGGGCTTGTGGAGTCCAATGGACTTGATTTCACTATATTTCAGTTGAGAGGGCCAGGCATAAGGTGGTGGAAGACTTATGAGCAGAGCAGACTAGTAGGGTCACTTCCTCTAACATAGGCCTAATTGTCAACTCTCTTCTTAGAGAAGTTTATCCCACTAACCAAAAGAGATTTCGCGGACCATTATGCAAACTCATAACCATTTCGCGTGCTGCACTCTTGACGCACAATCAGCCTTGGAGTTTTGCAAAGGGAGATTCTGCGGTGCATTATGCGACCGCAGAACGGGTCTGCGGGCCGCATAGTGACCGCGGATCCAATTAGCTTCTTTCCAATTTTGGCACCCAATTTGAGCGGCTTATATGCGGACCACAGATCCTATCTCGGGGCTTCGTTTTTAAGTTTTTATAACCCAACCCTACTTCGATATATCTACGCAAAGGATCATATTTGGAGCAAAATCTGATACTTTTAGAGTGAGAAAAAGTGCTTAGTGTGGGGGAGTAACCTTCAACCTATTATCCATCTATTCTTGCTCAATCATTGATGATTAACAAAGAAAGTCTTCATCCTAAAGGTAAGAATCTATGCCCTAGCTCTTAATTTCAAAAATTTACAAAAAATGGGGTAATTAGGGAGATAATTATTGGGTGTGGGGGTTATTGTCTTGCATGCATGTATTCTTGAAGTATGTAGGATGTTTGTGAGCTAAAAATTGTAGAGAATGGGTTGGGGAATGATGGAATCTTCAACAAAAGGGTCTTAAAACATTGATGCTCACCTAGTGTATGATAATATGCTCAAATGAGCTAGAATCATGATCATATTCCTAATTTTGGTTCAACTTGTTATATTTTTAAAGTAGATTGAAGTTCCTTAGAATTCCGGAATGTCTTAAAAGTTTAAGGAAGCTCAATTGAGGTATGTTGGCTAAACCCCCTTCTTCTTAGAATCGAATCCCACGGTGTTCATGTAATTTGTGTAAGTCCTTGACCATTATTGAATTGGCTATTCCTATTGTGTTTGTGTTGAAGGATGAATGTTCAATATTTATTCTAAATGCTTTATCATGTCATCTTTCCATGTGAGGATGTGTTCAAAAATATGGAATATGTGTTAGGAATGTTAAGACTTCAAGTCATGATCGAAATAAAGGTTGTTATGTCAAATTGTATGAAAAGCCTTTATGTGCTTAAGATTCCCAAATTGATTTTATGTGAATTTAATGTCTTGAGTGTAAAGCCGTATTGTTGTTGATAATGATAATGATGTTTGAATATGGAAAAGGTAACTGGAATTATAAAATACGGCCAAGTGCCAAGAATGACTTTATAATTGTGGCCATTAGTGCCAATGAATCGAAAGGATATGAAAGAAGTATTATGAGATGACTGACTAAAAAAGGTAATGTCTTGGGTGATATGGCCTAGCCGATCGGACCGTGATCAGACGCCATGCCGCACACATGGTGTTGATTGTGCTGAAAATCATAATTAAAACTGTGGTATGGGTGATGTCTCAAATGAGATGACCTAGCCAATCGGGTCGTGATCAGACTCCATGTAAGAATATGGTGGTATCGTGAGTTATGGTATATCGACACTAAGGATCACCTAACGTAATAACAGGGAAAATGACTCGAATACTTATATGATCCCTAACTTGATGGTTTAATATTATTTGATGCTCATATTGAATTCTTGACTGTTTCCCCTTGTATTATTATTCATTTTATTGAGATGGTGTTTAGTTTTAAGTACTAGTACTATTCAAAAGTACTAACGTCCCTTTTGCCGAGGTCCCTGCATCTTTAAATGGATGCAAGTGGTTCCATAGCAGGCAGTGTTGATCAGCGATAGTGGTACATCGTCTTCCCAGCAGACTTTGTGAGCCCCCACTTCACCCTGGGGTCACGTATTGTATCTTTTGTTCATATTATTATCACGTCTCGAGGTATAGCCGGGGCCTTGTTGCCGGCACTATCATAACACCCTTTTGTATCTTTTAGAGGCACTGTAGATACTATGTGGGTTGTACATGGGTGCTAGAAAAGTCAAACAGATTATGTTGTGTTTTGATCTCTTGTTTTACTTGAATCATAAGAATGTGTGTATTTTTGGATTTTAAAATGAAGTAACTAATGAAATGATTTAGTATTGTATATATGAACTTCCTACTGTTTAATTAATGAAATCATGTATTCTCTTGATCATGTGTGAGTTGGGTAGAAAGTATGTACAAGCGACCGAGTTCACTCAGTTGAGCACCGGTCGTGCTTCCCAAGGCTGGGGCATGACAAACTTGGTATCAGAGCCTATGGTCTTAAAGTATCCTAGGATGTCTCGGAGCCGTGTCTAGTAGAGTCCTCCTTATTGGTGTGTTGTCGACCACATCTATAAGTTGGACGCTACTTGGACATTTAGGAATAATACCCTTCTTTGATATTATGGATCTTGCGATGAAACTTATTGTGAAACTGTTCCTCCTCTAATTCACGCATTCCTTTAACTTTGAGTACATGGCACCTAAGAAGAGAGCAAGAACTGGACAAGGATCCCATGCCACCTAAGGAGTGACAATTGACCCTTTATTTGGTGAGGCAGGTGAATACCCAAGGGGTGAGGATAAACCCCCGACTGCTTCACTGCCTAATTCCATTATACCTGACGAGGCCACACCAATTCTTTTACCTACTGAGGGTGCGGCGGTTCCTCTAACTAATATGATGGTTCCACCTCCAGCCTCTGCTTCCGGTTCAGGTATTTCTGACGGGGATCTTAGAGGAGCTATCCAGATGCTGACACAAATAGTGGCTTCTCAAGCCTAGAGATCAAATGTTGCACCCACTTCTTCTAGCCGACAAGGGGATTCTATTGGTTCCAGGGTGAACAAGTTTCTTCAGTTGGATCCTCCGGTGTTCAAGGGTGCTAATCACGAGGAGGACCAACAGGACTTCATTGATGAGATGCATAAGTCTCTCCGGGTTATGCGCGCTAGTGAGACAGAGGGAGTGGAGTTGGCCGCCTACCGCCTGAAAGGGGTGGCCTTTTCTCGATTTGAGCTGTGGGAGGACTCTCGGGAGGAGGGGAGCCCTCCAGCGAGGTGGAGTGAATTTGCTGACACTTTCATGGACCATTTCTTACTGGCCGATACTAGGGTAGCTCGTGTCACAGAGTTTGAGAACCTTAAGTAAGGAAGTAAGAGTGTGTGGGTGTATGACATAGAGTTCGCGCGTCTGTCTAGATATGCCATTCTCATATTGCCTACTATGGAGGCTAGAGTGTGCCGATTTGTACAGAGCCTTAGCCCCTTGGTTATCAATGAGGCCGCTACAGCTGCCTTGAATTCAGATATGAACTATGGGAAGATGGTAGCATTTTCTCAAGCTACAGAGAAACGTAAGTTGAAGAACATAATTGAGCCAGAGGGTACAGATGAGTTTGTGGTATATTGAGATGCTTCAAGGATTGGGCTTGGGTGTGTATTAATGCAAAACAGCAAGGTGATAGATTATGATTCTAGGCAACTCAAGAATCATGAAAAGAGCTATCCAACATATGACTTAGAACTTGCGGCAGTGATTTTTGCATTGAAGATTTGGCGTCACTATTTGTATGGGGTCCATGTGGATGTATTCACGGACCACAAGAGCCTTCAATATATATTAAAACAAAAGGAGCTGAATCTGAGGTAGAGAAGATGGTTTGAGTTACTCAAGGATTACGACATCGATATTATATATCACCCGGGGAAAGCCAATGTGGTGGTGGATGCTCTTAGCCAGAAATCTATGGGTAGTTTGTCTCACTTGGAGGCATGTCGAAGGCCGTTGGCCAAGGAAGTTCACCAGTTAGCTAGTTTGGGAGTTCGTCTTGCGGACTTTAGTGAAGGAGGTGTAATTCTGCAGAATAGGGCTGAATCGTTGCTCGTTGTGGAAGTCAAAGAGAAGCAATACAACGATCAATTTTTGGTGCGATTGAAGGAGGGGATTCATAAACATAAAACTATGGCTTTTACTCTTGGCACGGATGATGGTACACTAAGGTACCAAGGCGGCTATGTGTTCCGAATGTAGATGGTCTCCAAGAAAGAATCATGACCGAGGCTCATACTCCCAGGTATTCCATGCACCCGGGCTCTACAAAAATGTATCATGATCTTAAGGAAGTCTATTGGTGGAATGATATGAAGAGAAATGTGGCGGACGTTGTGGCAAGATGTCCGAATTGTCAGCAGGTGAAGGCCGGATACCAACGGCCCGGTGGGTTGGCACAGAACATTGAAATTCGAATGTGGAAGTGGGAAATGATTAATATGGATTTTGTGGTAGGATTACCACGCACTCCGCACAAGTTTGACTCAATTTGGGTGATTGTGGATAGACTCACGAAATCAACACATTTCTTGCCAGTTAAAACTACCGACATAACGGAACAATATACTCAGTTGTATATCAATGAAATAGTCATGCTACATGGTACTCCAGTTTCTATCATTTCCAATCGAGTGTCTCAGTTCACGAAAAACTTTTGGAAGAAATTTTAGCAAGGTTTGGGTACTCAGGTGAATCTTAGTACATCCTTCCTACCACAGACCGACGGGCAAGCAGAGCGGACTATTCAGACACTTGAGGACATGTTGCGTGCTTATGTTCTTGACTTCAAGGGTAGCTGGGATGATCATTTTCCACTCATAGAGTTTGCTTATAACAACAGCTTTCATGCTAGTATCCATTAGCATCATTTGAGGCATTGTATGGTAGGAGATGTAGATCTCCCATTGGGCGGTTCAAAATTGGCGAAGCTAAATTGATAGGGCCAGACCTCGTGCATCAGGCTATGGAAAAGGTTAAGATCATTAAGGAGCTGTTGAAAACTGCTCAGAGTCGTCAAAAATCTTGTTCGGATGTTCGTCGCAGAGACTTAGAGTTCAAAGAAGATGATTGAGTATTCTTGAAAGTTTATCCCATGAAGGGTATAATGCGGTTTGGAAGGAAAGGGAAATTGAGTCCAAGGTATGTCGGGCCGTACAGAATCATTCAGAGGATCGGTGAGGTGGCGTACAAGCTTGAGCTACCATATGAGATGTCATTAGTGCACCCGGTGTTTCACATGTCTATGTTGAAGAAAGTAGTTGGTGATCCGACACTGATTGTTCCGGTTGAGGCTATTGAGGTTAATGAGGAATTGACGTATGAAGAAGTTCAAGTTTCTATTATTGATCGACAAGTTCGAAAGTTGAGAAATAAAGAAATTACATCCGTGAAAGTGCTATGAAGAAACCAACAGGTTGAAGAGCTACTTAGGAAGCCGAGGAAGAAATGAAGAAAAAGTATCCTTATTTGTTTGAATAGCCATGTATTTATAAAGTTGTAATTTATGATAATTCTAAGAGTTTCTTTCTCCGAATTATGTATCTTTTGTACATTTGATGTTAAGGGTGTTATGTTTCTAGTAAGATATTGCTCATGAAGCCGCAGTAGGTGTTGTTATTGTGTTATATTGCATCATTGGATTATATATATATTTCGAGGATGTGTTTCTGGGTCTAGGTGGATAGGCTCAGTTACAGGGGAAACTCTGGCGAAATATTTGGAAATTTAGGGAGTTAGTCAAATTTGGGGCTGTTGGTGTGTGGTATGAAAACGGAGTCGCATAAGACGCTAATAGTGAACCTTGACCCTCATTCGAGGACGAATGATCTTATGTGGGGGAGGATGTAAGGCCCCGCGAAATCTTTCCTAAAAACTGGGGTTCTGTGATGCCGGGGCATGCGTAGAGGTTAATAATAGTAGAAATTTTTTGTGGCTCACAGGCTCGTAGCGGTTTGGACTTTTTGGATTGAACAGTACGCTGGGGAGTTGAAGGAAATATTTGGCAGAAATAGCCATTTTTGCGGCCCATTCTGCAGCCGCATAATCACTCTGCGGATGGTCGCAGAGTGAGACTATTTTTCTGGGTCATTTTGATGTCATTTTCGCGGCCCATTATGCGACCGCATAACTATTTCGCGGGCCGCACTCTTGTCTCATAATCAGCCTTGGAGTTTTACGGAGGGAGGTTCTGCTGCGCATTATGCGATCGCAGAACAGGTCTGCGGGCCGCATAGTGACCGCGGACCCAATCAGTTTCTTTCCAGTTTTGGCACCCAATTTGTGCGGCCGATATGCGGACTGCATATCAATTCTACGGTCGCATATGCGACCGCAGATCCTGTCTCGGGGCTTCATTTTTGTGTTGTTATAACTTGACGCTAAATCGATATATCTACACAAAGGATCATATTTTGAGCAAAATCTGATACTTTTAGAGTGAGAAAGAGTGCTTAGTGTGGGAGAGTAACCTTCAACCTATTATCCATCAATTCTTGCTCAATCATTGAGGATTAACAAAGAAAGTCTTCATCTAATAGGTAAGAATCTATGCTCTAGCTCTTAATTTCGAAAATTTACAAAAAATAGGGTAATTAGGGAGACAATTATTGGGTGTGGGGGTTGTTGTCTTGCATGCATGTATTCTTGAAGTATGTGGGAAGGTTTTGATCTAAAAATGGTAGAGAATGGGTTGGGGAATGATGGAATCTTCCACAAAAGGGCCTTAAAACATTGATGCTCACCTAGTGTTTGATAATATGCTCAAATGAGCTAGAATCATGATCATCTTCCTAATTTTTGGTTCAACTTGTTATATTTCTAAAATAGATTGAGGTTGCTAAGAATTCCGGAACGTTTTAAAAGTTTAAGGAAGCTCAATTGAGGTATGTTGGCTAAACCCCTTTCTTCTTTGAATCGAATCCCACGGTGTTCATGTAATTGGTGTAAGTCCTTGACCATTATTGAATTGGCTATTCATAATGTGTTTGTGTTGAAGGATGTATGTTCAATATTTATTCTAAATGCTTCATCATGTCATCTTGCCATGTAAGGATGTGTTAAAAAATGTGGAATATGTGTTAGGAATCTTAAGACTTCAAGTCAAGGTCTAAATAAAGGTTGTTATGCCAAATTGTATGAAAAGCCTCTATGTGCCTAAGATTCCCAAATTTCTCTTATGTGAATTTAATGTCTTGAGTGGAAAGCCTTATTGTTGTTGATAATGATAATGATGTTTGAATATGAAAAAGGGAATTAGAATTATGAAATACGGCTACGTGCTAAGAATGACATTATAACTGTGGCCATTAGTACCAATGAATCGAAAGGATATGAAAGAAGTATGATGTGAGATGATTGACTGAAAATGGTAATGTCTTGGGTGAGACGACCTAGCCGATCGGGCCGTGATCGGACGCCATGCCGCACACATGGTGGTGACTTTGCTGAAAATGATAATTGAAATTGTGGTATGGTTGATGTCTCAAATGAGACGCCCTAGCCGATCAGGTCGTGATCGGATTCCGTGTAAGAATACAGTGGTATTGTGAGTTATGGTATATCAACACTGAGGATCACCCAACCAAATAACAGGGAAAATGACTTGAAAACTTATATGATCCCTAACTTGATGGTTTAATATTATTTGATGCTCATATTGAATTCTTGACTGTTTCCCCTTGTATTATTATTTATTCTATTGAGATGGTGTTTAGTTTTACATACTAGTACTATTCGACAGTACTAACGTCCCTTTTGCCGGGGGTGCTGCATCTTTAAATGAAAACAGGTTGTTCCATAGCAGGTAGTGTTGATCAGCGATAGTGGTACATCCTCTTCCCAGCAAACTTGGTGAGCCCCACTTCATCCCGAGGTCACGTATTGTATCTTTTGTTCATATTATTATCATGTCTCGAGGTATAGCCGGGGTCGTGTTACCGGCACTATCATAACACCCTTTTGTAAATTTTAGAGGCTCCGCAGACACTATGTGGGTTATACATGGGCTCTAGAAAAGTCAAACATATTATATTGTGTTTTGATCTATTGTTTTGCTCAAATCATAAGAATGTATGTATTTTTGGACTTTAAAGTAAAGTATCTAATGAAACGATTTAGTATTGTATATATGAACTTCATACTGTTTAATTAATGAAATCATGACTTCTCTTGATCATGAATGAGTTGGGTAGAAAGTATCTACAAGTTTTCTCAACCGGCTTCACTCGGTTGAGCACCGGTCACGCTTCCCGAGGTTGGGGTGTGATAGCTTGCTTTGAGTGTAAGGATTCGAGGTACATGAGAAGGGATTGACCTAGGATTTAGATAGGCGTACCGTTGCAGGGTACATAGGCCATGATTCCCGAACTAGTTGCTATATCACATGCACATCCAACTGGAGGTGGAGGCCAAGCAGGTATGGGTTATTTTAGAGATGGAGGCGAGACTCATTATTATGCTCTCCCTGGTAGGTCTGAGGCGAATGCGTCTGATGCAGTCATTATAGGTATTGTTTCAGTGTATCATAGAGGTGCTTCAATATTGTTTGATCCGGGTTCTACTTATTCGTATGTGTGTCACGAGTCAATATCCCTTATTAGGAGTCGTGATGGCACCAAGTCTCTGAACTAGGTAAGCTGATCGATAAACATTATTCCGAATAATAAAAACATGAAATAATGAGACAAGGTTTAACATACAAGAGGAAATTAGAGTAATATATGCCGAAAAGGCAAATACTCAATATAATATCCCAGAACTAGGTGGTACATAGTCCCAAGCTCTAACTGAATACACGAGAACAATATCAAAATACAGTGCTAACAAAGACGTTGGCATATCGGTTTTAATGATCTCCCAACCAATATTGTATATGAAGTTCGTATTTTGAAAATTATTATGTTTTAACTGGGCATTTGGATATTATTGACTGTGACTTGCTGTTTCTATGTGTTGTCTTTTCTTATATGGTCATTCTATTTTGAAAGAGGACTTTTAGCTTTACATACTAGTACTATTCGATAGTACTAATGTCCCTTTTGCCGGGGGCGCTGCATCTTTAGTGGATGCAGGTAGATCCACAACAGGCGGCATTGATCTGTGATAGCAGTACACTTTCTTCAGCTAACTTGGTGAGCCCCCTTCATTTCATGGTCATGAATCTTTTGTTTCTCATGCACTGTGTTTTGAGGTATAGCCGGGGCCTTATTTCCGGCATTTTCCTATTACTCTTCTATTGTACTTAGAGGCTCCGTAGGCAGGTTATGGGTTGTGGTTGATGTTGGGAATTGAACTAGAAATGTTGGTATTTGGAAATCATGTTTTTTTTTATTAATTCTATAAACTCGTAATATTTTGAAAATTATGAATGAAGCTGCTAATGGGAATGAAAAGAAAGTTGTTAATAAAATCTTTTCAGTGTTTGATTAATGGATTACATCTCCTCTTTATTCATAGATGAGTTTGGGTAGAAGGTAATATAACAAGCTTGCTCGACTGAGTTCTCTCGGTTGAGTGCCGGTCGCGCTCATCGAGTTTGGGGTATGACATTAATGAGATACCTGATGTTACGGGTGAGCACCCGAGGGGTCGAGGCATTCCCCCAACCACAATACCTCCCGATTCTACTACTCCTGCTGAAAATGCACCAATTCCCACTCCTGCTGAAAATGAAACGATTCCTCCTCCAACTGATAAACCAGTTCCACCTCTAGCCTCAACTTCCGGCCATAGTGTTTCTGATGAGGACCTTAGGGGAGCCATATACATGTTGACTAAGATATTGGCTTTCCAGGCATAAAGATTGAATTCCAAATCTACTTCCTCTGGCCAACAAGTGGATTCGGCTAGTTCTAGGGTGGATCGATCTCTTCAGTTGGATCCTACGGTATTCATGGGTATTAAGCCCGAGGAGGACCCCCAGGACATTATTAATAAGATGCACAAGACTCTCCGCATTATGCGTTCCATGAAAATAGAAGCAGTGGAGTTGGCCTCCTATCGCCTTAGGGAGGTGGGGTATTCATGGTTTGATCTGTTGGAGGAGTCCCGTGAGGAGGGTATCCCTCTGGCAAAGTAGAGGGAGTTTGCGGATACTTTCGTTGATAATTTCTTGCCTGCCGATACTAGGGTAACCCATGCAGCCGAGTTTGAGAACTTAAAGTGAGGTAGTATGAGTATATGGGATTACTATATGAGATTCGCGCATCTATCCAAGTATGTTATTTACATGTTGCCCACTATAGAGGCTAGGGTGCACTAGTTTGTGCAAAGCCTTAACCTTTTAGTTATCAATGAGGCCGATACAGTTGCCTTGAATTCTGACATGGACTATGGGAAGATGGTTGCATTTTCTCAAGCCACCGAGGACAAAAAATTTAAGAATAGAATAGAGCGAGAGGGTAGCAAGAAGGCCCGATGCATGGGCAACTTTGGTGGTTCTTCCAGTGGGGGTAGTGGTGGAAGAGCATTATTCAGGGGAGGATAATCTAGACCAACACTCTAATTTGCTCAATCTTCAGTCGGTGCACCGCCATCGGGGTCGGCTCAGCAACAGTTAAGTCGCTTCAGGACTAGTCAGGGCAATAAAAGATCTTACCACCAAGGTCAGTGAGGCCGGAGATTTCGGCTGTAGCAGAGGCCCACATTCCCTAGGTGTGGTTGCACTTAGGAGTCTGCTATATGGACCATCCTGTATGCTACGGGTGTGGTATTAGGGGTCATATTAAAAGGAATTTCCTTTCATCCCGTCAGAGCACTGGTAGGGGTATGGCGCAGCCAGCCAGTTCAGCAGCCACCACTTCTGTAGCACCTCTTCCAGCTCGAGGTACTCCGACACCTGCAGGGCGTGGTGCAGTATATGGTAGTGCACAGAGTTCGTGAGAACCCAACATGTTCTATGCTATGAGGGAATGCTACAGTTCAGAGGCTACTCCAGTTTGTGAGTTAATTATGGCCGCACGGGTTTTATAGGAATTGTATTGTCACGGTGCATGGTCGATGTTACATCCGATACTTTTGTACATTGGAATTTTCGTAAGTTAATTGGAATAAGTTCAAGGACAAGATTATTTTTGAGGTTATAAGTATTTATGGTATTTATAACAAGTGATAAGTAATGTCGTGAAGGTCAGAGGGTAAATGAGTGGAAGAAAATGAGTTTCATCGAAGTTTGACATTTTGAAAGAAAATACGGTCCAAGTTATAATACCCTATATTTATGGATTAGTGCTATACAATATACCACATGACCATGATAGTAAAGTATATTATAGTAAGGTATATGAAGAATATTAGTATTTAATAGAAATGAGACCTAGAAATTACTTATGTGGCTAATGGGTTAAATATTGGATTTTAGTAGAAGATTAATAGATTAATTAGTGGATAATTATTGTTGTGGGCATTAATCCACGTGTAGCAGTTATAATGACTAAGCATTATAAGTTATAAGGTGGCATCTTTGGAGTTAAGTTCTTTATTAGGTGTATTCATGTTAGGGGGGGCACACTCTATTATGTGGAGTCCAAATTCATTAACTAACTAAATTTATTTATTCATATTTCTTAAAAGAACTAGTGTTCAGCAGAAAGACATAAATATTTGAGGATTGATGTTTTCCATTTTAGAGGAGTGGGAGGGAATTTATCTTTAAAGTGACACAAAGGTCTTGGATGGAAGCAAATGGAGGCTGCAACGTGACTTTCACTTTTGTGTGTAGCAGCCCATGATTTAATTGTATGAACAACAACGTCCCTCCTCCATTTTTAGGGAGATAAATCATATTCATTCTCAACAAAATGGGTACTAAGTTCTATGATTGAGGCAAACACAGAAAACGACATAGATGTTATACCCACATCGATTTCCTCTGGATAATAGCAAATTGGAGATTTGTTTGTAATGAAGTAAGGTGTCGGGAAGCTTTAGAGAAGTTGATCTAGGTTTGATCCGTTGTCTACGATCTTCTATGAGCTCATACGAGCAATTAAGGTATGTTAAGGCTAATCCTTCCTTCTTTTGGCATGATTCAATCAACGAAATGTAAACATGATGATATTCCATAAATGATTCTACTCTTGGTAGATAAGGATGCCTACGTTATTCGTTCCTGTAAAATGTAACTCAAAGCATGTCTAAGAAAGTTCTAAGTCCCTATTGAGGCATATGATAACGAAGTTAATCTTCATAATGTAGTGCTACATGCGTCTTCATTTACCACCGAGCTACGGCCAGTTGGGCAGTCATGCATCTTCATTTACCACCGAGCTACGGACGGTTGGTCAGTTATGCATTTACCACCATGCTACGGCCGGTCGGGCAGTCATCCATTTATCACCATGCCATGGCTAGTCGGGTAGTTACCACCAGTTGTGTAGTTATATATTTACCACTGAGCTACGACCAGTCGGGCAGTAACCACTGATCAGTTGGGCAGTCATGTTATGATATGGATAATAGTCCCAAGAGAGGAAATATATATATATATAAGTATAATTAGTATGCATATCATGGCTTTCAGTGGCACTTCAGAGGTTCAGTTTGATTCATATATTTCTCATTGGTGTTGAATTACAGTTATGTTTTAGTTCTACCTTACATACTTGATACATTATTCGTATTGACGTCCTTTTGTTGCGGACGTTGCATTCATGCCTGCAGGTATAGGTAATCCATTTGGGAAGCCCTCATAGTAGACAAGGTCCACATTTAGCGAAGGATCGGTAAGACTCCACTTTATTCGGAGTGCAGTCGAGTCTATAAGTCACCGTGTTAGAGTTTTACTATAGACTTATGGGTAGGCAGAGGCCTTGTCGCGAACATGTTTCGATGTCAAATACTCTTAGAGGCTTTGTAGACACATGTTCATTATGTCATAGGCTTTGATGGCCCGTGTTTATTCATATTGTGAGTACGATGGATCACTGATACAACGTTTGCCCACTTACAGTTACACATTTTGAGTTGGGGCCATGTTGGCCCATGATAATTAAAAAAAATAAAAGAATGAGTTTAGCCAACTCGACCTATGTATGTTCTAGTTTTGGTCAAACGATCATGAGTTACATAGTGGTTCGTTCGGGCCAGTACGGCCTGGGTGTCAGCCACGCCTCCCCTGGTTTGGGGCTTGACAAAGTGGTATCAGAGCAGGTCATGTCCTATGAACTCTACAAAGCCGTGCCTAGTAGATTCTCACTTATGGGTGTGTTGCGCGCCACATTGATAGTTGAGAGTCTATAGGGCATTTAGGAAATGTTACACTTCTTTTGTTTCCAGATTGTGCCATATAGCTGAGTCGTCAAAAGTCAGTATGAATCTTCTGCTGGATTTTGTATGCACTAGAGATGCAAGAATCATAGCAGATCTTTAAGGCATAATTTCCACCTATGTAGAAGGGAGGTTATGAAAGCGACAGAAGATACAATGCGAGTTTGAAAGGTAAGTAAGGTAAAGGTGAAGAAGATACGAGATATTCAAGTCAGAAGGTTGTGAATAATCCAGACTTCAGATAAAGGTTGGGTTTTAGTTCATTTTACAGAGGAGACTCTGGAAAAATTTTCATGTCTCTAAGAGGGGACGATTCTTTCTAAAGGGGGAGGGATGTTACATCCCGGTACTTTTGTAAATTGGATTTTTCGTAAGTTAATTGGAATAAGTTAAAGGACAAAATTATTTTTGAGGCTATAAGTATGTATACTATTTATAACAAGTGATAAGTAAATTCATGAAGGTCAGAGGGTAAACGACTTGAATAAAATGAGTTTCGTCAAAGTTTGACATTTTGGAATAAAATACGGTCCAAGCTATAATACCCCATATTTATGGATTAATGCAATACAATATACAACATGACCATGATAGTAAAGTATATTATTGTAAGGTATACCAAGTATATTAGTATTTAAGTTAAATGAGACCTAGAAATTAATTATGTGGCTAATTGGTTAAATATTAGATTTTAGTAGAAGATTAATAGATTAATTAGTGGATAATTATTGTTGTGGGCGTCAATCCACGTGTAGTAGCTATAATGACTAAGCATTATAAGTTATGAGGTGGCATCTTTGGAGTTAAGTTCTTTATTAGGTGTATTCATATTAGGGGGCCCACACTCTATTATGTGGAGTCCAAATTCATTATCTAACTAAATTTAGTTATTCATATTTCTTAAAAGAACTAGTGTTCAGTGGCAAGACATAAATATTTGTGGAGTGATGTATTCCATTTTTGAGGAGTGGGTTGAAATTTATCTTTAAAGTGACACAAAGTTCTTGGATCGAGGCAAATAGAGGCAGCAATGTGACTTTCACTTTTGTGTGTAAAAGCCCATGATTTAATTGTATAAACAGAAACGTCTTTCTTCCATTTTTAAGGAGATAAATCATATTCTCAACAAAATGGGTAGTAAGTTCTATGATCGAGGCAAACATAGAAAACAACAGAGATGTTATACCCACATCGGTTTTTCCGGATAATATCAAATTAGATATTTCTTTGTAATGAAGTAAGGTGTCGGGAAGTTTTAAAGAAGGTGTTCTAGGTTTGATCTATTTTCTACGATCTTCTACGAGCTCATACGAGAAATTAAGGCATGTTAAGGCTAATCCTTCCTTCTTTTGGCATGATTCAATCAACGAAACGCAAACATGATGTTATTCCATAAATGATTCTACTTTTAGTAGATAAAGATGCCTACGTTATTCATTCCTGTAAAATGTAACTCAAAGCATGTCTAAGTATGTTTTAAGTCCCTATTGAGGTACATGATAACGAAGTTAATCTTCATAATGTAGTGTTACATATATCTTTATTTACCACCAAGCTAAGACTGGTTGGGCAGTCATGCATCTTCATTTACCACCGAGCTACGGCCAGTTGGGCAGTTACGCATTTACCGTCGTGCTACGGCCGGTCGGGAATTCATGCATTTACCATCGTGCTACTGTCGGACCTCATGCATTTGGCTATAGAGATGGTTAAGACCATTAAGGAATAATTGAATACTGCTCAGAGTTACTAGAAGTTCTATTCGGATGTGCGTCACAGGTATTTGTAGTTCAAAGAATATGATTGGGTATTATTAAAGGTTTCCCCCATGAAGGGTATAATGGGATTTGGTAAGAAAGGAAAATTGAGTCCAAGGTATATCAGACTGTATAGAATATTGCAGAGGTTTGTCCAAATGGCCTATAAGCTGGAGTTACCTCAAGAGATGTACTTAGTACACTCGGTGTTTCAAGTGTCCTTGTTGGAGAAGGCAGTTGGAGACCCGTCCCTCATTGTTCCACTAGAGACTATTGAAGTTAATGAGTAATTGAATTACGAGGAGATTCCAGTTTCCATTCTTGATAAACAAATCTGACTGTTGAAGAATAAAGAGATTGCCTCGGTGAATGTTCAATGGCGAAAGCAACAAGTTGAGGAGGCCACCTGGGAGGGAGAGGAAGAGATGAAGAAGAAATACCCTCACATGTTTGTGTAACCTTATTGTTGTGTTTTTAAAAGAATGTTAAGAGCTTACTTTCTTTGAATTATGTTCAACTTGTACAATTTATGTTAAGATGCTCCATTTTAGTAATATAATGCTTACGAGGTTATGTATGGTGTTGTTTTCATGTGGTGTTACATCATTGGATTATAAATATGCTGTTAGGATTGGTTTCTGGGCTCTCTGACAGGTGGATAGGCCCAAACGCAGGGGTGGCTCTACCGAATTTTTTTTAAATTTAGGGAGTTAGTCAAATTTGGAATTTCTAGGGTGTGAATGAATAGTTGAGTCTCAATGGGTGTCCATGGCGGACTCTGACCCTCATTCGAGGATGAATGATCCTAAGTGGGGGAGGATGTAAGGCCCCATAAAATTTACCATGGAATTTAAGTTTTTATGGTGCTGAAGTAGGCAAATGTGTTGGAAGGTTATAGATAAGCTCGCCGCGGTACGAACATTTTGGGTTATGTAATGCATTATGGAGTTGGTAGAAATTAATGTAGAACATTACATTTTTGCGGTCCATTATGCGACCACAAAACTGCTCCGCTGGCCGCAGAATCGCCACGGAGTTGAACATGAGAGACTCAATTTTGAAGGTCATTTTGCGGTCAATTATGCGGTCGCATAACCATTCTGCGGGCCGCACTTTCATCGCATAATCGACATTGGAATTCTGGAGGGAGGTTTCGCGGTCCATTTCATGGTCGCAGAAGTGATATGCGGACTGCGGATCTATAGTAGACCGGACCAGGCCAACCCAGGTTTTTGAGGGCCATTCGCGGTCCATTCTACGGACCGCATGTGTGTTTCACGGTCGCATTTGCTATTGCATATCTAGTTTGAAGGGTCCATGTTGTGTATTTTATAATCTGACCCAATTCTAATAAAATACATAAGGGGTTGTTTGGGAGAAAAATCTAATATTTTAAGAGTGGGGGGAGGAACTAGAGAGAGAAGGAGAAGCTCTAACATCTTTCACTTTAATTTCATGCTCAAGCCTTGGAAATTCAACCAGGAAAGCTTGCGAAATCTTCTACTAAAGAGGTTAGGTTCTAGACCTAGCTCTAAATTTAGAAATTAAGCTGAATATAGGTAGTGGGTGAGTATGGTTATTGAGAATATGAGGTGGCCAATTATGCATGCATGTGCCAATAAAGGTTGTAGGGATGTTGTTGAGCAAATATGGGTGACTTATTGATGTGGGGATTGCTTGTGGGGTGAAGAATCACCACCATAGGACCTTTTGGAGGAGTTTGCACCCCTAATGTTTGGTGAAATGCCTAAATGAGTTGGACCTATGAGCATCTTCCTAACTATGGGTCAATGTTTTTGTGCCTCTATAGATTGAAATCGCTAGGAGTGTTGAAAGGTTGTAGTAGTTATAAGGAGAGCTTATTCGAGGTATGTTGGCTAAACTCCCCTAGTAGAATCGAATTCCACGAACTTCGTGTAAACTCCAAGCATGGTTCTGTTCAAGTTCCTATTTCTATTGTTCCGAATTGCTTCCAATGATCTATTTATATAATTGCTTATGTACCAATTGCAACAATTATATCACTCTCATTTAAAAAAATGTTTCAAGTATGGTTAATGTATCCAATGCTTATGCTTTTTAATTCATGTTTCAATTGCAAATCATTATGCTCTCTTTTTCGAAGAAGATACAATGTGTTTAAGACACTTATAACTCATGTATTTAAAGTCTTGATTCGTAAATGTTCTTTGTGTTAATGACCTATGATGATCCATGAAAGTGAAAGAATGAGATTATGAAATAATTGAAATGCGACCATTGTGCCAAGAAAAATGAATTACGTGTATGGCCAAGGATGCCGATGAAGTGAGAGATTAAAAAAGTCTATCAAATGAATTGTAGTGCCTTTATATGATATATGTTTTTGGGAGTACCATTAGATCACCGAAAAAGGTTGGGTTATAAATTTCCAAGCCTGGAACTACATGTGCCGGTGTAGGGATTGTTTGAGGGACAAGTTCCCATTATATTATATTGAGTTTATCCCCCTTGATTAGGATGAGTTGATAGCTAGAAAGGACCATGTCAACCCACATGACATTGTGGTGAGACAGCATAGCCGATCGGGCAGAGATCGGACTCCATGCTGCACACATGGTGGTGTTGTATTTCTATGTCAATCCTCATACTTTGGGTGAGCCGGCTTAGCCGGTCGGGCAGTGACCGGACTCCATGCCATGAGCATGGTGGTGTGTCGGTACTAAGGATCTCCCAACCAAAAATAAAAATGTTACTTGAATTTTTATTTTGTTTTAACTTGACATTTAAATATGATTGGTATACTTATTGTTTCCATGTTTTCTTCTTATGTTGGCATCCTATTTCTAAAAGAGGGTATTTATCTTTACATGCTAGTAATATTCTATATGTACTAACGTCCCTTTTGCCATGGACGCTGCATCTTTAATGGATGTAGGTGGTTCTACAGTAGGCGACATTGATCATTGCTAGCAGTACACCCTCTACTCACCGGATTTTGGTGAGCCATATTCTATTTCGGGGCCTTGTGTCACTTGATACTGTACTTTGTTTTTTGAGGTATAGTCGGGGCCTTCACCCCAGCACCTTCATATTACTCTTCAGTTCTATTTAGAGGCTTTGTAGACATAGTGTGGTTTGTGTTTTTATTTGGGAAATGGACTGTAAAGGTTGTAGCGTCGGGTGTTCCACTTTTAATATAAACTTTTAATCTTTTGGCAAATATTAATGAAGTCCCCACAAGTAATGGAAATTGGTATTTTTTTTTTAATCCTCTCTCGTCTATCTCCTGTTATTGATTCTTAAGTTGTTCATGAGTAAGGTTGGGTAGGAGGCATCAAGCATGCTTGCTTGACTGGGATATCTCGATTGAGCACCGGTCGTGCTCCCCAAGGTCGGGGAGTGACACAACCCCTCTATGGGCGTGGCTGCTAGTACTGAGTCTGTGCCAGATAACTGGAATAATCACTATAGGAACCCTATGCAGGAGGTGCACTAAAATATGACTGCCCCGTATGAGTACCCTGAGGTCCCTAACTGGCTGGATTACCACGACTAGTCTGAAGTGCGTACTGATCTGTTTGATAAACGTAGCCTCCGTCGTTATGGGTCTGAGCCAAATAGTAGAATCCACTAAATCCTCCAGGACCTCGATACCTCTTGGCCTCCCTATCCTCCCTGTCTAGACCCTGGATGCGCTCTAACCTCCTGACAATATCCACAACCTGATGAAATGGAGTATCGATCTCCAACTCCCGTGCCATCCTATGTTTGAGACCATAGCTGAGCCCCTTAATAAATCTGTGAACTCTCTCTCTAACGGTAGAAACTAAAATATGTGCATGACAAGATAACTCACTGAACTTCCTAGCGTACTCAGACATGGTCATAGTCCCTTGACAAAGTTGCTCAAAATTTGTGCGCCATGTATCCCGAAGGGTCTGGGGAACAAACTCCCTCAAATATATATCTAAAAACTGAGCCCAAGTGAGTGGGGCTGCATTAGCTGGTCTACCCTCCTCGTAAGCCTTCCACCACCTATATGCTGCTCCTGACAGTTGAAATGTAGTAAAGGCGACTTTACTCACCTCCACAATGCCCATGATGCAGAGAATACGGTGGCACTTGTCTAGAAAATCACGCGCATCCTAGGTAGATGTGCCACTGAATGTAGTAGGATCACACTTCTTGAACCTCTCAAGCCTCTTCTACTCCTCCTCTGATTCCATTGGCCTGACCTCAGGATGAATCGGAATAACGGGATGTACCGGCATAACACCCAAAACCTAACCAACATAAGCCTACTTATTTGGAGTAGGGGTGGCGGGAGTTTGAGCTCCTCCCCCAGTCTGTGAAGTAGCTGATGAAACTAGGATCAACACTGCCTGAGCCAATGTACCAAACATGATCAGGAACTGCGCTAAAGTCTCCTGAAGCCTAGGGGTAGCAACATATGCCTCTGGTGCCTGTCCCCTAATCGGAGCTACTGTTGGCTCCTCAGTTGCTGCTCTAGCAGGTGCTCTAGCTGTGGCACGTGCCCCTCCTCTGCCTCTACCTCGGCCTCTCACGGCTCTAGCATGGGTGCGGGTGTTTTTTCGGTGGATTCGGTAGTGCGTGTTCTCACCATTTGTAAGAGAATAAAAATACAAAGGCTCAAACTCCGAAATCAATAAATCTGCACGATAGGAATGAAAGAAGTGGAATTTTATTAATAGTTACATAGCCTCTCGAAGATAAATATAGATATCTCCATACTGATCCGCAAGACTCTACTAAACCTGCTTATGACTCATAGAACCTATGAACCTAAAACTCTGATACCAACTTGTCACGACCCAAAATCCTTCCTTAGGAGTCGTGATGGCACCTAGTCTCTAAACTAGGTAACCCAATTGATAAACATTATTTAGAACAATAAAAGCATGAAATAACGAGACAAGGTTTAACATACAAGCGCAAATAAGAGTAATACAGGACGAAGCATAAAATACTCAACATGATATCCCATAGCTAGGTGGTACAGAGTCACAAGCTCGAATTGAATACACGAGAACAATATCAAAATAAAGTAATGTCTGAAATACATAAACAACAGAAGTGAAACAAGAGGGTGACTCTGACGCCCTCGGTCGGATCATACAGGGATACCTTGAAGTCTCTGGTATATGTAAAGCCTCACTACTAACCAGTTCAGTCTGAAGTAGTCAGATCTGCAAAACAATGTGAATAAATGTAGCATGAATAGACCACAATCGATAACCTCGGTGGAGTAGTGATGAGGTTCAAGTCAAGACACTCACTAATCAGATAACTTGTAAACAATATCAATTTAAAGCTAACATTAGAAAACAAAACATAGAGATAGGAATGAAGGGAAATCGTGTGAATGAACAACAAAATAATCAAAGCGTAAGTAAAATACCAGTGAAAGCAATAAAGGGAAAGCAATGACAATTCTAATCATCAACAGTTTGACTCAAGAGTCATAACCAGAAACACCCCGAGGTACTAGACCTCACAATTACAAATCAAAAATCTTGTATAGACGGCACCGCATGCCCATGTTATCAACCATTGTCACACGGCTAAGACCTTGTGCCACAATCTAAGTCACAATCGCATGGACAACTTATGTGCCAATAATCACAATTTTTCTGACGTGGTCACAGGATCAATATCAAAATCCGCCCGGCGTTGTCACATGCCACTAGTCCAAACCACATCGCAGAGAAAGCAAATATACAAAAAAATATGTACATGATCGATGAACATCAAGTTTCATCCTCCTTGACTGGTATAAATGACATGTTACACTGTATGTATGTGCGAGTGTACTAGCACAACTCAAATCATTAAGTAATATCAGAAACATCGAGTAGCACATTGGGAACAACACAACAAATCATGTAATATGCATGACACACACAAGGAATTCATGATCACAAGCAAGAATACCCCTTTTCATGAACAACACGCCATCAGACCATCACATATCATCCCCACATAGCCAGCCTTATCTCACTGCATTGACAATATCATAATAGCCACCCTTATCGCTCCGCCCAAACAATATATTATTAGCCACCCGTCTCGCTTCACCCTTACAATATATAACTAGCCAATCATATCGCTCCGCCCAGACAATATATCAATAGCCACTCGCATCGCTCTGCCCTGACAATAACACAATAGCCACCCGTATCACTACACAAAATCAACAATAGTGAAATGTCACCCTTATGCTCCGCACAACAACAAGCAATCCCCACAACATGTCCACATATGCCACAACATGGCCAAAACAAAAATGCCAATATCACAATAAAGCATGGCCCACGTCTCAACAACAAAGTATACAATAGTTTCAACAATAAAAAAATGAAATGGGAATTAAATCAACAGCGAATGGTGTCCCATATAACTACAACTTCAATTAAAGGCATAAGAGTCTATACCGATCAAATACCACATATAAGCGCCGGTACACTCTCATCACCTCATAAACACGCCTTTCACATAATTCAATAAATACAATTAAACCAAATCCCTCACATAAGGCTAGGCAATAGACTTACCTCAAAGAAACTAAATCAATACTCTAAGAAGCCCTTCCCATGTGAAACAATTTCCGGATGGCTTGAATCTAGCAAGAATAACTTAATATCACAAATAAAAGCCGTAGGGAATGATTCCGAGGGAATGCACCTCGGAATCCCACAAAACTCACAAATTTTGAACACTCATTCCGATACGTGTCTTACCATACAAAAATCATCTAATTCCGACCTCAAATCGACCCTCAAATCACCTTTTTCATTTGGAGATGTTTTTTATAAAATCCCAAAGTATCCCCACTTAGATTCACCAAATAAATGCCAAAAACAAAGATGGAATCATGGAATATAACCAAATATGAGTCAAGAATACTTACCCCACTCCTAATCGTGAATATCCCTTCCACAATTGCCCAAATCCAAGCTCTCTAGCTCAATATGTGATAAAATAACAAAAGCCCTCGAAATAGAGTATTTTATATAAATCTTCCCAATGAAACACATCGTGATCGCGGAATTACCCTCGCGATCGCGACGAACAAAATGCTCGGCTTCCAAAACCTCCTACGCGATCGCGATAGTCCACCCGTGAACGTGGTGAAAAATTTTCCAGCAACTATGCGATCGCGGTAGTACATCCGCCAACGCGGAGAACAAACACCTAATGCCATGCAGCTTCCCTTCTACACGATCGCATCATCTATCTCGCGATCGTGGAGGCCACAACTCCCTATATTCAGGAACGCGATGCGCAAAGTCGCCTACCATCAAATTACTCTATGAAAACGCGACTAATTAGTCATGATCACAATGAAGAAAACATACCCAACTGACAGCAATCCAAAACAAGAGGAAATGGCCCGTAGCTCATCCGAAACACACCCGAGGCCACCGGGATCCTGTCCAGTCACACCAACCTGTCCCATAACATAAAACGTACCTGCTTGAGGCCTCAAATCACACCAAACAACATCAAAGCCATGAATTTCACCTCAATTCAAGTCTAATAAACTAATGAACTTTCAACTTCTAAAACGCACACCAAACCATATCAAATCAACTCGAAATGACTTCCAATTTTGCATGCAAGTCCCAAATAATACAACGAACCTATATCAACTCTTGAATCCATGACACGGGCCCGATATCAACAAAGTCAACTATCAGCCAAACCTCTCAACCTTCCAAACCTTCAACTTTCCATGTTTTACTAAAAGCACTAAACCAACCAGCAGACCCCCAAATCCAAATCTGGACATACACCTAAGTCCAAAATCACCATACAAAGCTATTGGAACTATTAAAACTCTATTCCAGAGTTGTTTATACTAAAGTCAAACTTTGGTCAACTCTTTCAACTTAAGCTTCTAAAGTGAGAATAATTCTTCCAAATCAATGCTGAATTGCTCGAGGACTAAAACCGATCATACACGCAAGTCATAATACAAAATTTGAATATGTTCAAGACATCAAACCACCAAACAAAATGCTAAATCTCAAAATGATCGGTCGGGTCGTTACAATGTGTCATCTTACTTTGCATCATATTTGGACATGCCACGTGATTCCTTGAATATTCTTGTTTATATGTCTAGACTTTTTAGAGATTCTATTATGGTTGATTGTCTATATTGGCCGTGTGTGGTTACTACTGATGGTATGATACTATGGTTGATCTCTTATTGTTGGACATGGTCGATTTCGAGGTGACTCTTGGCATGAATTAGTTATCCTCGTCTCATGATATCACTGATTGTCATGCCAATACTGTGACTTCAGCTATGCCAGGATAGCCTATATTAGAGTGGAGAGGGTCACTTGGTCATTCTACACATAAGGCGATTTCAGTCCTGAAGGCTCAGTGTATGATTGAGAAGGGATGTGTTACATATTTGGCTTTTGTTCGGGATTCTATTTTAGAGGTTTCTTTCATGGATTTGGTACCGGTAATGAGAGAGTTTCATGAGGTGTACCCTATGAATATTTTGGGTATGCTTGAGTTTGGTATTGACTTTGTTCTGGGCACACAACCTATATTTATTCAACCATATCGCATGGCTCTAATAGAGTTGATGGAATTGAAGGAGCAGTCGCAAGATTTTCTTGATAAGAGATTCATTATATCGAGTGTTTATCCTTGGGGTGCACCTGTATTGTTTGTGAAGAAGAAAGATGGTACTATGAGGATATGCATTGATTACATGCAGTTGAACAAGGTCGCTATCAAGAGCAAGTATCTATTGCCTTGTATTGATGATTTGCTTGATCAACTTCAGGGTGCTAAGTTGTTCTCTAAGATTGACTTGAGATTGGGTATCATCACTTGAAGGCTAGGGCTTGAAATATCCCTAAGATAATTTCAGGACTCCTTATGATCATTATGAGTTCTTGGTGATGTTATTTTATTTGACTAATGCTCTAACGACATTCATTGATTTGATGAACACAGTGTTCAAGCATTATTTGGACTCTTTTATGATTGTCTTCATTGATGACATCTTGATTTACTCTTGCAGTAGAAAGGAGCATGAACGGCATTTGAGGATTGTGCTCCAGACATTGAAGGAGAAGGAATTGTATGCCACGTTTTCTAAGTTTAACTTTCTCGCATATTGTTTTGTTTATGTATTTAGACTTGTATGTATTCAGTAGTTTCTTGTGTAACCTAGTTCATGTTATAATGTTTTTGGTCATGTTCAGACCATATTATGATTTCATTAGATATTATACTATTTCAAGATCATTCCTGTCATTATTTATGATATGATTGTTAACTAAAGGAATCTGGATTATATTTTGTTGATTGTGAGTTGGCTTGCTTATCAAGTATGGCTAGGGACCATCACAACCTGAGATGGGATTTTGGATCGTGAAAAGTTGGTATCAGAGCACTAGGTTCTAAGAGTCTCACGTGTCACGAGCAGGTCTAATAGAGTCTTGTGAATCGGTACAAACATGTTTGTACTTATCTTAGAGGCTCTACATAATTTTAGAAAATTTTCCTTTCTTGATTTCTTATCGTGCGACTTTATCTGGACTTGCAACCTATATCTTCCGTTCCCTCCTACTTGTTTGTAAGTGATGTTGAGAACTTGATATCAGTTGAGATACAGTGATTTGTGGTGGTATTTCACATGTGGTCTGGGATGTTATTCCCCTATTTGGAGGCTGACTACTATGTTCGCTTAGTGGAGGGGTTTCCATCTATAGACACCCCAGTGTTAATGTTGCCCATAGGTTCGGGGCCTTGCACAACTTATTGTGATGCTTCACGTATTGTGTTAGTGATGAGTGGTATGGCGATTGCTTACATGTCACGGCAGTTGAAGCCCTGTGAGGAGAACTATTTGGCTCATGATTTGGAGCTTAGCATTTATTCAAACACAGGAGAGGCACTTGGGCTATGAATATTCCGACCTTGATTTATGGAGATTGGACATTTCAGAGCATAGTGGAGTTCTTGTTTGTGTGGTTTCACAGTTGTATTTATTTTAGAGCAACAAAGCTCATTAGTATGATGATCTGTATTTGGTTGTCCTTAGTATGGTGGTGCTAAGGATGTAGTCCTTGGTGTGTCAATGTGTTGCGACTTCAGGGTCGGATTTGTGTTTCTAGTATTGATGGTTCGACGGAGATGATCCCTGAAGAGGTTCATAGTTTGTGGTATTTTGTTTATATGGATAATACAAAGATGTATAGTGATTCAAGGAAGCATTATGGGTGGCGAGGATGGAAGAGGACCTTATTGGAATTGTCTCGCAGTGGTCAAATTATTAGCGGATCAAGTGTGAGAAGTAGAGATCAGGAGGTTTACTTCGGAGGATGGCTATAACCGAGCGAAAGTGAGAGCGTATCATTATGTACTTTGTGGTAGGATAGCCACGGGCTTTAAGGAAGGTTGGTGCGATTTTCGTCATTGTGAACAGATGACTAAGTTTGTGCATTTTATTTTGGTGATGATGACTAATATTTTGGAGGGTTTGAATTTTATAATAAGGGTTTGGTTGAGCTACAAAGGAAACGTGAATGCTTGATTATCATGTTAGTGCACTATACGGTCTTGAGTTTTAGATGTGTTGATGGACTTTTTGATTTTTCATTGATGAAATAAAACAGATTCTTGTGGCATGTGCACGAGTGTAGACCTAGGAGAATCAATTTATTACATAGTGGTGGTGCCCATGGCAAGGTCATAGAAAGGCTTGGGACTACACAGGTGGGCTATCTCCTGTGCGAAGGCTAGAGGCTGTACAATATCTTATGAGGTTGAGTATGCATTTGGGATGATAATTTGGGATGTCTTATGGATAGTGCAACATGAGCTTATGAAAAATTCAGCGGAGTAATAGTGTGAGGTCATGAAAACTAAGGAGGAACGGTCTTCATGAGTTCTTGTGTTATGTGATTGTGGCTTAAAGCTAAGTGGGGGAGCCTATTATCAACGATTGGATGACATGGTCATGTGTTATTGCAGTCCCGGACTTCGATGCGCTTGTAGATTTGTTATGGCTCATAAGGATTACATCGAGATTGATTTGGGCAAGGAATTTGTGGGAGACATGTTATATTTCACATGGTGTTTATGTGGAGGTTGTGGAATGGCTTAGGTTGGATAGTCCTTTGTAGATATGGTGTAAAGGGAAAGGATTCACTCAGTTCTTCTTTTGGAGTATTCATGTGTTGTCAGAGCACTAGTCATTCAGCATGATCATATGCGTATTCGGGACTGAGTCAGAGTGGGTGACTTTTGATGCCCGTTCTAGTGGGTTCAAGATGTGGTACCTAAGGATTTGCAGATTTGTTGTGTGGCTGAGGAGTTGAGATTGATGTTGGATTAAGAGAGAGGCTTGGGGAATTTCTGTATTGTTATCAATTCTGTGATGCAGTGTTTGGGAGATGGATGAAATAAGTTCAGATTCATAGGAGGCCTCTTCAGAGAAGGTATTTCCATATGAGGTACTATTGGGTGTACATGAGAGAATAAAGTGACTTATGAGTCTTAGGACGACGAGATTTCATGTTGGGATCACCTAGGATGAATTTTGATTGAGGTCCATAGTGTATTGGAAAAGAGAAGTGTTGCCATGATGGCGGGTCATGAGTAATCTGAAAAGGTTTGGGTCTATTTACTAGTGGTTTAAATCAAATTGTGGATAGACTCACCTAGTCAACACATTTCCTACATGTCAAGACTACCTTCTCGGTTGAGGATTATGCTAAGTCATATATTAAGGAAATAGTTCGACTTCATGGAGTTCCGATTTCTATTATATTAGATGGAGGTTCTAAGTTTACATCTAGCTTCTTGAGATCCTTCAAAAGAGGATTGGGTACAAAGATCATTCTTAGCACAACTTCCACCCGTAGATAGATGGCCAGGCCGAATGCACCATTCAGACGCTCGAGGACATGTTACGAGCCTGTGTACTAGACTTCAAAGGAAGTTGGGAAGACCATCTACCACTCATTGAGTTTGCCTATAATAACAGCTACCATTCTAGATTTTGGATGGCACCATATGAAGCTCTATAGGGACGAAAGTGTAGATCCCCTATTGGCTAGTTCGAGGTTGGCGAGGAAATGTTATTGGGTTCTGATTTTGTGCAACAAGATGTAGAGAAGGTGAACATGATTCAATGTTAATTACTGACCGCTCAAAGCAGGCAAAAATACTACTTGGACAACTAGCGTCGAGATTTAGAGTTCGATGTGGGAGACTGGGTATTCCTGAAGGTGTCGCCTATGAAAGGCGTGACGAGGTTTGGCAAAAGAGGGATGATTAGTCCTCGGTATATCGGACCATATCAGATTACCCTAAAAATCGGTCAAGTAGCCTACAAGTTTGAGTTGCCCCCCGAATTAGGAGCGGTGCACCTGGTGTTCGATATGTCCATGCTTCGTAATTGCTTGGGTGATCGCTCTTATATTACCCCCATGGAAAATGTCCATGTTATACAGGACCTAACTTATGAGGAAATCTAAATGGCTATCCGAGATCGTCAAGTTCGTAAGTTGCGAACCGAAGAGGTGATTTCATGTAATGAACCGGCCGGTCGTTTTGAGAGTTGTAGCCCCATCCCCCTATTTACTGCTTCTTTTGTGCTTTATAGCTGTTATATGACTTATCGGGTTAGTTGGTTCGGGTCCGAAAAGATTTCAGAATAAATTGAGACATTTAGTCTCATAATGGAAAGCTTAAGTTGGAAAAGTTGATCGGATGTTGACTTGTGTGTAAGCAACCCTGGATTTGAATTTTGATGGTTCCGTTAGCTGCGTTGGGTGATTTTGGACTTAGGAGCGTGTCCAGATTGTGATTTGGATGTCCATAGCGGAATTAGGCTTAAAATGGAGAAAGTTCAATTTTTGGGAAAATTGACCGGGAGTGGGATTTTTGATATCAGGGTATCATTTGGTACTTGTGTGAAATATTTGGGGTCAATCGGACGTGATTTGATAGGTTTAGGCGTCAGTTGTAGAAATTTGGAAATTCAAAGTACATTAGGCTTGAATCTATGTGTGATTCGTGTTTTTGATGTTGTTCGAGGTGATTTGAGAGTTCAACTAAGTTCGTATGATGTTTTGGGACTTGATGGTATGCTTGGTTGAGGTCCCGAGGGCCTCGGGTGAGTTTCAGGTGGTTAACGTATCAAGAATTGAAGTTGGGAGATTGCTGAAGTTGAGTTTACTGACTTTTGGTTGGATCTGGTTTTCTCTTATGCATTCGCAAGAATGGTCTCGTGTTCGCGAAGTGCATCTGGAGGCTGAGGAAATATTTCTCATCGCATTCGTGAAGAAGAGGATGCGTTTGCGGAGGTTGGACAGAGAGTGCATCGCGAACGCAAGATGAGGAACGCGTTCGCAAAGAAGGGAAGAGGCAACTGGGGACCCCATGCATTTGGTCTATGCCTTCGCGGAGGTGCGGTCGCGTTTGCGATGAAAGAGGACAGTAAAGGTTCGCGCTCACGAGTGGTTGATTCACGTTCGCATAGAAGGTATTTTTGTTCAGATGGATCTTCCCTGGACATGGATCTTGTCCGAAGCATTATATAGCTAGGGATGGATCTTCCCCACGAGCTGAATTGGCCCTACTCAGTACTGGATGACTGATGGTCAGTCGATGTATATATTCAGGGATTGATCTTTCTCGAGCCGGATAGACCATATACAGTACTGAGTGATTGAGCAAATGAGAGTGTGAGAATATGAGGCTGACAACATGGTGCATCACATACAGCATGTGCATTGGCATGTAGGAGTAGAGAAGTTATATTCTTCTTATCATTTAGGTTTGATCTATTTTACTGTTATGAGTTTATCTGCTGAACTTAAAAGCATGCCTACGTTTATGCACTGTTACTTCTATATTGAGTTGTGCTGGTTGAGTTAGTCACTACTTTCAGTCCAAAGTTTGGAGTTGTTACTTATTGAGTTGGTTGTACTCATGCTATACCCTGCACCTCGTGTGCAGATCCAGGTGCTTCCGGTCACGGCGGCTGCTGAGTGTAGAGTCGGGATCTCGGGAGACTATCAAGGTAGCTGTATGACGTTCGCAGACCTTGAGCCTCCTTCGTTATCATTACATGTATTTCAGTATTAGACTATCTTCTGTTGTAGATGCTCATGTACTCGATGACACCCCGGTTTTGGGAGAGATTATATTGGGTTGCGTATTTTTCTATTTTCAAAGATTTTTCCTTAAATACTAACTTCTTCCATATTTTTTCAAATATTTTGGTTATGTTGGAATAGTTGAGTAATTGGCTTGCCGAGTTCCACGATAGGCGCCATCACGACAGTTGGTTTTAGTTTGCACAGGCCTTCAGGCGTCGTGTGCCGATCGCACCTCCCGAGGTTGGGGTGTGACAATGTCCTTGTGCACTTTATTGATGAGTTATGATGATATGCCTATTGATGATAATTTTTTATCTTGTATTATTGTGATTATGGCACATGTAGACTTGTTGGGCAGATTTATTGGGCATTGGCACACGGGTTTTGCCATGCGGTTGTGATTGATACTATTATTGTGTTAGAGTATGGAGATATAAGGGTGAATAATGTTATTACGAAGTGATGAGGGTTGATATTGTTATTACGAAGTGATAAGGTTGGATATTGTTATTACGGAGGGTGCTATTTTTTATTATGTAGGTGAATTCTTTATGTTTTTCATGCATTTTACATGTTTCCTTCATTGTATCTGTTGCACCATATTTTAAACGAGTCAAAACAAGATTCAACTAGTGATTTTCCTGTTGATGATAAAAGAGAGTCGCCACCTAATATTTAAAGGTATACTAGGGTACCTATTTAATTATTAAGATCATTATCCTATTAGTCTGCGAACCAGTGAGATTTGGGTAAGGGTTCTTGTTCTTCTAAGAGGAATGTTTTAGGCACCCCCTAAAATCTACCTGAGGTAGCTCCATAGGGCATAGACTAGGTTCGGGGAATTGAACGTCTATATTCTACTTTAGCTAGTGCTAAATATGTGTGAATTACACTATGTTATATTTTAGAAACTTATCATTTTGAAATAAAATAATATATGTACTTTGAAAGAGGATGTACGTTTAATTTGTAAAAGCCTCATAAAATGTTTATATCTACATGATTAAAGAGATTAGAAAAAATGTCTTTATAACATTTACACCTACCAGATTTGAAAGACGTAAGATGTGGAAATATTTGAATACTTTATAACATGGTTACTTATAAAATTCTAGTACAGTAAAGACTATTAGAAATGGGCCTTGAATATACATTTCGTAATTTGTTTCAATTGGTAGAGACGTGTTTGAAGACAAATTGTTGAAAGTTTAATAACCCTTGATTCCAACCGTGTTAATTTTGTTTATAAGAAAAACTAATTTTCAAATCTACCTTTTCAATTCCGGCTTTAGAAGAATTGCATTGCTTTTCAAATTTGTTTTGAACTTCAAAGAATTCCATTAAAATGGTTAGCGTGATTAAAAATGAAATCTTATTAAATAAATGATCAAAGTGCCAAAATTTTATGGCTAATTGTAATGTAACAGTGATTTCTTTTATTACCTATGGATCTTGTCTTGCCAAGGTTCCTAAAAGGTTTAAGAAAAATAAAACATTCAATCAATATCGTTAGTATTATACACATGTAAAGAAAAAGATAACAGATTCAATTCATCTAACAACGAGGAAGGAAAAGGAACTAGACTCAGTAATTTGGGCTTGAAGAAGGTTAGGCCCAGCGAATAGCGGACAAGAAGCAGCGGCTCCCCTGACTTTAGACTCAAAAGCTGGAACTTGGGCCTGAGTTCTTAAAACCTCAACAGGCCCAGTTCAGTTACATGCTTAAGAGAAAAAGGAATAAATTTGTGTTGAAGCCCAACAAAATGTTTAAATGCAGATAAGATCAAACACAAGGCCCAAATGAGACTGTCACAGATATTGATGGTTAAGAATGTAAATGAAACTGTGTAAAATCAAACAGAGTAAGGAAAATTACAATGAAGCCATTTCTTTATTAGACACTAACCCTAAAGAGATTATCAAATGTCAATGATTAAGGGCTTAAGGTGAAATTCCATTTATAGCCAATACACCCTTTGAGCCCCTAGCACTTCAAAATTTACAAGGGTCTCAAGGACCCCGAGCAATGATTGTGTCAGGGAGAGTATCTGAACCACAAATTAAATTTCACTCCTAAATACCCCTAACCACTCATACTTACTCCTCTTTATAGGTTTAAATGTCAATGAGGCATTTATTTGTAATTTTCAATACAGTTGTAACAATAATTCAAAGATTTAGGCATGTGTACTTCCAGCAGTAACTACATAGAATGTTATTGTGAACATGTACTAACAGATAACATTAAAGAGATCACAATCCAAACACCAATGTGTAGTTCATTGTTAAGAATCGTTAATATGCAGAATAATGTCCATAGAAAACAATTACAAGTACAATTAAGGGAAAAGATCAATAGTAGATTATTTCAAAGGTTCAAATCATTGAGTCGGGCAACATAAAAAGCAGAAGAGGTGCATAGTTCAAATTTATAAAGGTCCTCAAACTTAACAATCTAGCTTAAGTTAATAAGGTGTGCATGCACATATCAAGTCTAAAGTTTTAATAGGCGTATGGGTTAATAGTTTCATATAGGATCTTTAAAGAGAATTAACATGAGTATTTAAGCAAACAAATTGGTTTCAACTCTAATAGATGATTACTTTCTCCTTAAAAGATTCTTGATATCACATTCTCACTTGGTTCATTAAGAGTCAAGGCATAATATTGTACTTAAGCAGAACAAATATCATCAGAAGACTCTCTCAAATTCACAAATGAATCATAGTTGACTTATGCAAACTTAGCAAGGTTCAATCTTCTTTATGTTTTAGGGCTATCTGAGAACATAGGCATGAGTATGAAAGATAAGCAGATGTCTGTTTGATAACAGGAATGAGTACAAATATCCAAGAGCATACAATCAAACACATACAAGAAATGTCCCTAAGGAGTGTAAGACTACAATATGATAGAGCATAGGGTCAGGCAAACAAATTCAGTACAAAAGTTCATATCAAAGAAGGTTTAACATGGAATAAGTAGGATACTAGAAGCAAGATAAGTAGGCCAGTTACACAGGTGAATGCATCAGCTCAAGCATGATGAAGTTTAACTTCGTATGGTTAGTTCAGGGGTGATATACATTTACAACAGTTATAACTCTCAACCAAATTTTGTCTCTTAATCAGGTCCTTGAAGACAATTCTAAACATGCTCGGTCTATATCAATTGTAGTAGTCAAACTTCATATTAACTACAAAAATTCATTAGAACCTAAACCAGTCTCATTTCAAGACATATTTACATTTGGGTGAGCCTTCATAGATATGATCACATAACCAAAGAAGCGGACAAGAGCACCTTTATAGTAATCTCTTAAGAAGTCTCAAAATCATAGAAGCATATTGGACGAGGGGAAGCAACCCAGGCATATATATATATATATATATATAATGTAGTATTTCTAAAGGTTTGCAAGATTATAGAACATATAAAGTGAGCAGATGTTCCAACAACTAAGCTAGTGAATCCACCACAGAAGTAAAAGTCACAAAATCATGTGAGTTTTACATGTTAAGGTAAGCATGGTTTCAATAGCAGATTAATCAATCTAAGCAAACAAGTTACGTCGGTATAACATAGATACCATGAGGAAAATAAATGTTGACAAATGATATAGCATTGCTTATCTTCAAGAGACAATATAGCAAAAATGTAGCAGACATCAACCCTTGACGAGATATCAAGAGATGTTTAAAGAATACTGCTTGATCAAGCTACCTAAACATGGTATTACAGTTAACAAACACATATAGAATCATTAAAAGATTTCTAAGCAATGAAAAAAGCTCAGAAAAGTTTTTGTCATTCTCTAATAACAACTATTTATCCAATTAAGTCATGAAGTTCATTAACATAGATTAACCCGCCATACTAACACAAATTATTAGGAGATGATTAACTCAAACAATAATGATAACACATAAGAGCGGAACCTAATAATCAATCAAAAACAACTAACACGCATCATGGATGACAATAACCAACAGAAGAAAACATGATATATCATAGAACAATAAGAATGATCAAAAGAAAGGGAGGGTCAGTGTACACTGACCTTCTACGGAACAGCAAACCAAGCAAAAACTTCTTGTTTAGCCGTTAAGAATCCGAACTCAAGCTCGAATAGTAGACGAACTCAACAGCGGAGAAGGAAAAGAAAATCAGTGATAAGTTTAGGGCTTTTATTCTCTTAAGCTTTCTGTTCTGTTTTGTATGTTGTGTTGTGTGTTAGGTCGTGTTAGGTAGGGGGATTGAAGGCTCCTATTTATATTTGCCGATGATGCCTTAGGGTTCAACAAAAAGTCAAATCGATACTGGAGAGTGACGGAGGGTTTATTTATGCGAGCAAAAAGAGTGAAAATCAAAAGATTAGAGGGAAAAATCGTAGGAGTTTTACTTGAGTGGAAGAATGCCGTTGCAGGTGAGAAATCCATCGAATAAAGAACAAAAATCCAGATGTCATTGCATTTGACCTCCAGTTTCGAATAAACATAATGAGATGCTCATGTATGCTCTGATTTTGTAGCATCACAAGAAGAACTTGAAGATTTGAAGTTTCATCTTTGAGTCTAAGTCTGAAAACTTGAGATTTTGAATTCATTTGATGAAATAAGGAGACATCGGCGAGATGCGCGGAGTCAGAAGGCACAAGGGATGATTTGAGGTCATTATTTACAACCTTGCACGATTTGGTGCAAGGTTTCTGGGGTTGATGGGGTCTGGGATTTGAGAGATTAGAGAGAGGAAGGGGAAAGGGGGACAGCCGAGTCTTGGAGACAAATGATTAGGGTTTGAGGGGATTTGGTTGGTCTAGGGGTTTAAACGGGTTGAAGAGATCTGAGCCGTCAAATTTTTAGATCAACGGACCTGATAAATCAAAGATTAAATAATTAAAATGGTGCAATATGAATACCATTGGATGCTTGAATGTGGAAGGTTAAAACTGAATCTGATAGAGTATTAAAATTAAAGGGAAAAATAAGGATAAAAAACACGGGCCGCTAATCTGAGAGAAGGACGACCGAGATTGATTGTGTTTCTTTTGTGAGTGGTGTAGGGAATGGCGAGTTTTGATTGTTGTAGGGAGAGGGACGCGAATCACCAAAGTGAATTAAAGGGGCTTTTGGACTGGATCAGATACGTTTGGGATTGGGTATTGGGCTAAAGATATTTTAAAGAATAGTCCTTTTGTATTTAATTGCACAATTGAAAATGTAGCCATTTGGTCTTCATCCCTTTAAAGATTAATTTAATTAAACTTAAATAATTCCAATAAAATACAGTAGAAATTATAATAATTAAATACATTACCAATTGTGTGGGCCACTAATTAGGTATCAAATATCTTATTTTCCTATTTACTACACTAACTCCGAGTTCATTTTGAAATAATAGGATGTGTTGCCAAAAATTGAGGAATAACTTATTAAATTAATTATATACCTATGTGATGAATATGAAAATTATTTTAATATTTCTAAAAAAATGGTAAAATAGTAAAGATAATATTTTTATAATTAAATAATGACTAAATTACTAATTAACACTATTAATTATTTAAAAATAGGTTTTATTAATTAGAAACTATCTTTAACATCTATTGGAAATTAATAAGTGTAAATAAATTAAGTTTTAAAAGGAGGGTCAAAATTGATCGTCAACAGATGCCCCTCTTTGACCGGAGACGCTGAAAGAATTTTCGGGCAAAGAAATTGAACCAAGGCCAATTTTGCCCCAACTTTAGGAATACATTACAGGAATGGCATATGGATTTAAGGAAGATTATGAGTTGTAGAATTAGGAGTTTATGGAAAATTCTGGGAGTATTTTAGGGAGTTGGGGCCGAATTCTGGCTTTGAATTATTTACATACTTCAGGCTTAATGAGGATCAGGCCTCATGTAGTTCTGAAGTAATGATACGAAGGAGGTGATGCTCGCAGGAATTTTTCCAGTATAGTATTATGACGATACTACGAGACGAAAGATTTGGTATCCCTGATAGCTCTTGAATTGCGGCTTGATTTGAAGGATTTGAAGAATTAGAGTTCTACCGATCGTTTTCTAGTTTGAGTCTGGGACCTTGGCCCGCTTATGAGCTTGTTGTCCCCCATAGCATTGTTGCTTGGTTTGCTGCTTAGAAAAAATTTCATGTCGCGATACCCATATACCGTAATACATATATGTTAAATCAAAAGGTTGATTTCGAGTCATTCCCGATCCCTCTCCTCCTCAAAGACAAGTTGTGTATTTTAAAGAGCTGTCTCATTCGCATCTCGTGCAACTTTTTCTCTTTGCTGGTATGCCTCCCTCGCAGCCAAATCAATATTATCCTCATCTCCCGCCATAACTTCCTTACTTGAGGATTGCCCTACCTTCTCTGTATTCTCGGAGAGATTTCTTTCCTTCCTCAACTGTCGCAGTTGTTTTTCGATTTCTGGTTTGTATGGGAGTACTTCCTTCCCAGAAGATCGAGTCATACACCAATCTAACCTGTAGCCTGTGCACAATCAAGTAACACCAAACGTAAAATGAGAAAAAAATAAAATAAAAAGAAAAATTCCTGAATTAGCACTATAAACTATTTCAAATACTATTAATTGCCAATCCCCGGCAACGACGCCTAAATTGACGAGCTTAAAATACACACTTGAATATGCTCGCTAGTCGAATATAGTATAGAAACAGTGTTTTCGTAGCTTCTAGTTTAATGGCTATCCAAGATGATCGACAATTTAGATTTGTGTCATTTAAAACTAAAATTTACTAAAAGTCTAGACTATTGACTAATGACAATCAACGCAAGTAATGAGTAAGGAAAGATATCAATGGGAGAAAATAAGGGGTTGATTGGATAGGTGCAAGATAATTGTCTAGGATTTTACTCTAGTCGATTCACTTCTAAGGTTCAAGTGAGTCTCTCGAATTCACTCTATTATTGGTTCAAGCGTTCAGTAGAATCTCCTCTCTCGATTAAATCTCAACCTCACAATAAGAACTAAGTTAAGCTCGGTTAAGATAGTGGATTGGTCTTTAGGAGAACCTCTTTTGATTTTCCTCCTAAGTATAAACAATAATTCAACTATCCTTTTTCGATTACAAAGAAAAATCAATGAATTTAACCAACAAGATAATGCAAAAACATCACAAGTTATGCCTCATTTGATTACATGAACATGTGAAAATAGATGCAATAATTAAAACGCCCAAAAATGATTCAATACATAAAAACTTGAGGTAATATCCACAAACAATTCTCAATACACCAAATCCATCAATACCTAAAGAGAACTACTCCATAGATATGGAGTAATTCATCACAATTAAGTTTAAGTTAAAGGAAAACATAAAACAATTCAAACCCTTGTCCTGAGTTAGGATTAAATGATGAAATCCTTGTGCTCTTGCTTCTCCCACTTCTCCGTAGCCTGCTTAGGTCTTAGATGTGTCAAAAGTCCTCAAAATACCATTTTCCATGTATATATATCAAGTAGGGTCGGGCCCAAACAAACACACCTTCTCATTCACGAAATAGGACTCTCCCTAAACTGGACGTGCGCGGCCACACACCTGGAGATGTGCTCGCACACTTGGTCGCGCATTTTGCACAATACACTGCCTCACATGTGCGCCCAGTTCACATCCAGTTCGCGCTTGCGCACCTGGGTGACACCCGGGTCGATTCTTTGTCTCTCTCTTTGAATGCACTAGTGTCAGTTGATCCCCAAACTCGATCCCAACTAAGGCCTTGGGCTTTTACTCAGACTTTAAAGCTCCAAAATAGCGTGAATTCACCCTATAACATCTATATAGTTCGGAATCACTCCTACAAGGCATAAAATATATAATTAGTGTAAAACACAAGCGATTAAAGCTCAACTCAATTAAAGTGCAGTAAATTAGAGTGCGATAAGCAGCTAAAACCTGCAATTATAGCCTACCATCAATAGTCTGAAACTAAATACAATAAGTGGAAAGATAGTGAAGGAGAAACAAGGTCTGCAAAACTCCAAGCAACTACCTCGATAGTCTCTGAGAATCTGAACACCAAAACTTAGCAACCGCCGTGACCGGATGCCCCTGGGTTAGCATAACTCACGTGATGCACGGACAACTCACGTGCTATAGTATAATATCTGAATCTGCACGGACAACTGACGTGCTATAGTATTACTATCTCATAATCGGGCCCTCTGCCTTACTCAGTCATAAATCTCTCTAGTCTCTCAGGCTCTAGTCATGAAAGTCAGCCCCAATAGAAATGACATAATGTATCAACAAGGAACAATAGAGACTGAGATATAATAAGCAAGTAAAATTGTGATCGAGTACAAAAGAAAAATTTAGCAGATAATTCAACATGTACACGACCTTTGCGGGTCCCTACAGTGCCAACACACAGTCCAAACGTGATTTCTAACATGATTTGTGGTTTAATTTCTATACTGCATGGAGAATATACAGATAACAACATATTATACAACTACACGGTTCCATGGAATTTGACCAAGTCATAATTCCTACGATGCACGCCCACACGCCCGTCACCTAGCATGTGTGTCTCCTCAAAACCAAATGCATGACATGTAATACGGGGTTTCGTACCATCAAAACCAAATTTAGAAATGTTACTTACCTCAATACAAGCAAATCTCTACTCCAACACCCCCTTGCCTCGCGAAACGGCCTCTGAATGCCTCGAATCTAGCCACAAACAATGCGATAAAATAGATACAGGCTATAGGAATCAACTCCATAAGAAAATACTAAGTTATTAATCAAAATCAAAAATCGGCTCAAAAGTCAGACCCTCGAGCCCACATCTCGAAATTTCATGAAAGTCACAACACCCAAAAGCCCACTCAACCACAAGTCTATCCATACTAAATTTATCAAAATCGTCACCCAAATCCCTAAATCAAACCCTCCAAATCCCTAGCCTCAAACTCCCAATTTACACCATAAATACACACCAACTAGGTGGGGAAAATCAATGGGGAAGCAATATTATTGATAAAAAATGATCAAAAGGGACTTACCTCAAGAATCCCCTCAAAAACCCTCTCAAAAGTCACCAAAACCGTGCTTGAAATATTTGAAATGAAGCCAAAATCGCAAATCCTTGTATTTAACTTTCTATCCAGCCTTTCTACTTTTGCAGACTCATAACCGTATCTACGGTGTCGCAGAAGCGACCAACATTTCGCTTCTGCAGTCCTCGCCTCACATCTGCGCATCCTCAGGTGCGGAACTCCCCATCACACCTGCGAGCCCTATGCTTCTGTGCCCTTAACACTGCATATGCGATCACACAGGTGCGGAAATAACCTCGCACCCGCAACCTTTGATCACTTCCTCCCTAGCCGCTTATGCAGATCCCTTCTCGCTTTTGCGAGAACGCACATGCGATCCCCACTCTACAAGTGCGATTACACTAGAAGCTGGTGAGCTTTAATATTCCCCTCTAACTTCAAATCGATCCGACAACCATCCGAAATCAACCCGAGGCTCCCCGGACAGGTCTGTTGGGCGGCATGCCCGACAGGTCTGCAAGAAACACCTCCGAAAAATCACGCACCACCGGAACATAGTCAATAGCAGGAGAATCAGCACCAATATTCCTCATAAAGGCCAGATAATACAAACAACCCTTCCCAACCATCCGTTGGGCCTTCAAATATGAAATCACTCTGCTGGGAACATAGTCTAGAGAACCACTCCACTCGATACTTAGCAACCCCGGCATCGCCATCGTCACGGTCTTAGCATGACAATCCATAACAGTATTACATAGAAACGGCCAATCCATACCCAATATCCGCTCTAGTCTCTAATCCCCCAATAGTAACTGCACATGATCGATACACATGATTCACAATAATAGTATCGCCCATTGGCTTAGATACACGAACAGATGAAACTAAGGACTCACGGGGCATATCCAGATAATGAGAAAAATACGATGATACATACGAATATGTGGAACCAGAGTCAAATAATGAAGAAGCATCCATGTGGCGTACTGAGACAATACTTGTGATCACTGCATCGGAGGCAACAACATCTGGTATGGCAAGGATAGCATAGAATCGGGCCTGACTGCCACCTGAGCGACCTCCCCCTCTAGGGCGACCCCTAATAGACTGAGCCCCACCCTGAGCTGGGTGAGTGGGTGGTGTAACTGTTGGTGCTGGTGCCATCAGCCGAGAACTCTGTTGGGGAGCCCTACTCAACAACCTAGGGCAATCTCTCTTGATATGACCAAAGTCTTCGCACTCGAAATAACCTCTCCTCTAACGAAAATGCTACTCCTGATAACCCGCAGAACTACCTGCAGAAACCTGAGAGGATGAGGCATGGTGAGAACTCTGTGCTGGTAGTGCACAGAATAAAGACCGGCTTGAGTGAGTGCTGTAAGAACCGTGGCTAGCTGATGCACCACGATGAGCTAGACGGGCCGTCTGAGCGGGCCTATAAGGATGACCCATGCTGTGGTAGGACTGCCCCTCAGAAGGCACACCACAAAAACCGCCCAAACCTCGAGGCCTCTTAGCCTCCCTTATACCATGCTCCTAGCTATGGGCCATCTCTAGCTGCCGAGCAATGTCAACCACCACATCAAAATTTGCACCAGATACCTTCTTCCTAGTCATAAGAAACCGAAACTGATACGTGAGTCCATAAATGAACCTCATGATCCTCTCCCGATTAGTGGGAACCAACCAAACTGTGTGATGAGCAAACTTAAAAAAACTCATCTCGTACTGGGTCATAGACATACCATCCTACCGAAGCTGCTCAAACTGTCTATGTAGCTTCTCCCTGTGAGACTGCGACACGAACTTCTACAAAAAGAGAATGGAGAACTCCTACCATGCAAGTGGTTCTGAACCAACTGCCATGTGCCTCTCATAAGCCTCCCATCATCGGAAGGCAGCCCCAGATAACCGAAAGGTAGTGAACGCGACCCCACTAGTCTCCTGAATACCTGCTGTACGAAGCATCCGCTGGCACTTGTCGAAGAAGACATGGGCATCCTACGACTCAGCACCGCTAGATGATGGAGGCCGGAGCCTCCCAAATATCTCAAGACTCCTCTACTCATCATCAGCCATAACTGGGACCATCAGGGCCTGAGCAGCTGTAACTGGTTGGGCGGGTTGTACCTCCGATATGTGAAGTCCATCCCCGGGCCTGAGAAGTGGCTGGTGCGGCCTGAGCCAAAACCACCTGAGCAAGACCAATGCAAATTGTCAACACCTGGGCCAACGCCTCCTGAAGGTCTGGAATCACAATGGGCACAGTTGGTGCCTAAGCTGGCTCCACTGTCTCAACTACATGTGGAACCTACTCCTGAGCTCGAGTAATTGATGGATCTACAGGTACTGCTCTAGCTGTTGTACGAGTTGCACCTCTACCCCTACCGCTGCCCCTACCGCGACCTCGACCTCTCGTGGCCCTAGCTGGTGGTACTAGTGGTTGTCCATCCTATCCGGTAGCACGTGTCCTCACCATATGGGATAGAATACAATACAGACGTTTAGTTACCGGAAACAACAAATCTGCACGATGAGAATACAAGAATGTGAAATTTCCTATGGGTTCGGTGGCCTTTCGAAGATAAGTACAGACGTCTTCATACCGATCTGCAAGACTCTACTAAACCTGATCATGACTCGTGAGACCTATGTAACCTAGGCTCTAATATTATACAACTACACATTTCCACGAAATTTGACCAAGTCACAATTCCTACAGTGCACGCCCATACGCCTGTCACCTAGTATGTGTGTCTCCTCAAAACCAAAAACATGACACGTAATACGGGGTTTTGTACCCTCAGAACGAAATTTAGAAATGTTACTTAACTCAATATGAGCAAATTTGTACTCCAACACCCCCGTGCCTCGCGAAATGGCCTCTGCAAACCTCGAATCTAGCCACAAACAATGCGATAAAATCAATACGGGCTAAAGGAATCAACTCCATAAGAAATTACTAAGTTATTAATCAAAATAAAAAATTGGCTCAAAAGCCACCCTGGGCCCACGTCTCGAAATTCAATAAAAGTCACAAAACACAAAATCCCACTCAACCACGAGTATGTCCATTCCAAATTTATCAAAATTCGACACCAAATTGTCACCCAAATCCCCAAATCGAACCCTCCAAATCCCTAGCCTCAAACTCCCAATTTACACCTTAAATACATACCAACTAGGTGGGAAAAATCAATGGGGAAGCAATATTATTGATCAAAAATGAGCACAAGGGACTTACCTCAAGAATCCACTCAAAACCCTCTCAAACATCGCCTAAACCGTGCATGAAATGTTTGAAATGAAGCCAAAATTGCAGATCCTTGGATTTAACTTTTTGTCCAGCCTTTAAGCTTCTGCTGACACTTAATTGCATTTACGGTGTCACAGAAGTTGCCAAACTTCTGCTTCTACGGTGAACCATTGGAGCTGGGCCTCCTCTTCTACGGTCCTTGCCTCGCATTTGCGCATCCGCAGGTGCGGAACTCCCCATCGCACATACTAGCTCTCCACTTCTGCACCCTTAACATCATATTTGTGATCACATAGGTGTGAAGATAACATCGCACCTGCAACCTCTGATCACTTCCTCCTTGGCCTCTTCTGCGGCTCCCATCTCGCTTCTGCGAGAATGCACATGCGATCCCTACTATGCAGGTGCGATTACACTAGAAGCTGGTGAGCTTCAGCATTCCTCTCTAACTTCAAATCAATCCGACAATCATCCGAAATTAACCCGAGGCCATCGGCACCTCAACCAAACATACTAAAAACCATCGGACGAAGAATGAAAATCCATAGGTCATTGCATTTGACCTCCGATTTCGAATAAACATAATGAGATGCTCATGCATGCTCTGATTTGTTTGCATCACAAGAAGATCTTGAAGATTTGAAGTTTCATCTTCGAGTCTAAGTCAAAAAACTTGAGATTTCGAATTCATATGATGAAATAAGGAGACATTGGCGAGATTCACGGAGTCAGAAGGCACAAGGGATGATTTGAAGTCATTATTTACAACCTTGCACAATTTGGTGCAAGGTTTTTGGGATTTATGGGGTCTTGGATTTGAGAGAATAGAGACAGGAAGGGGAAAGGGGGGTGGCCGAGTCTGGGAGACTAATGATTAGGGTTTGAGGGGATTAGGTTGGTCTCTAGGGGCTTAAACGGGTTGAAGAGATCTGGGCCGTCGGATCTTTAGATCAACGGTCCTAATAAATCAAAGATTAAATAATTAAAATGGTGTATTATTAATACCGTTGGATTCTAGGATTTGGACGGTTAAGATTGAATCTGACAGAGTATTAAAATTAAAGGGGAAAATAAGGATAAACACGGGCCGCTAATCTGAGAGATGGAAGGCCGAGATTGATTGGGTTTCTTTTGTGAGCGGTGTGGGGAATGGCGAGTTTTGATTGGTGTAGGGGGGGGTCTTGAATCGCCAAAGTGGATTACAGGGGCATTTGGACTGGATCAGATACGTTTGGGATTGGATATTGGGCTAAAAATATTTTAAAGAATAATCCCTTTGTATTTAATTGTACAATTGTAAATGTAGCCATTTGGTCTTCATCCCTTTAAAGATTAATTTAATTAAACATAAATAATTCCAACAAAATGCAGTAGAAATTATAATAATTAAATATACTACCAATTACTATAAATAACTAATTAGTTACCAAATATCATATTTTCCTATTTACTACAGTAACTCCGAGTTCATTTTGAAATAATAGGATGTGTTGCCAAATATTGAGGAATAGCTTATTAAAATAATTATATACCTATGTGATGAATATGAAAATTATTTTAATATTTATAAAAAATGGTAAAATAGTAAAGATAATATTTTTATAATTATATAATGACTAAATTACTAATTAACACAATTAATTACTTAAAAATAGTTTTTATTAATTAGAAAATATTTTTAACATATATTGGAAATTAATAAGTGTAAATAAATTAAATTTTAAAAGGAGGGTCAAAGTTGATCGTCAACAGCTGCCCCTCTTTGACCGGAGACGCTGAAAGAGTTTTCGGGCAAAGAAATTGAACCAAGGCCAATTTTGCCCCAACTTTAGGAATACATCGCATGAATGGCATACAGATTTAAGGAAGATTATGAGTTGTAGAATTAGGAGTTTAAGGGAAATTCAGGGAGAATTTTGGGGAGTTGGGGCCGAATTCTGGCTTTGAATTTTTACATACTTCGGGCTTAACGAAGATCAGGCCTTATGTAGTTCTAGAGTGATGATTCGGAGGAGGCGATGCTCCCAAGAATTGCCCCAGTATCATATTATGATGAAACTGCATGACATAAGATTTGGTACCCATGATAGCTCTTGAATTTTTGCTTGATTTGAAGGATTTGAAGAAGTAGAGTTCCAGTGATTATTTTCGAGTTTGAGTCCGGGTCCTTGGCCCGCTTATGAGTTTGTTGTCACTCATAGCATTGTTTCTTGGTTTGCTGCTTAGAAGAAATTTCATGTCGCGATAATTGATCCCGTAAAAATAAAATACACTTACCCATATACCATAATGCATATATGTTAAAATGTGATGTAAATGCTAATGATGATATGTGATAAATGATGCACTAATGATGATGATGCACTAATGGGATGATGGGTTACTTGAATTTGACTCGATTGTTAGCTGGGTTGTGTTACATTCCATTGCTGTCAGAGCATTAAGTCTACTAACATTGAGAGTATCTCCGCTGATGGGAGTAGTTGACATGTAATGTAGAATGTATCTCCGCCTAATAGGAGTAGCTGTACAATGTATCTCTGCGTGATGGGAGTAGTTGCATTTAAATGCAACGTATCTCTGCACGATGGGAGTTTCTGTCATGAAAATGTAATCATGTCTGTAAGCGGCATGAGCAAAACGTCAAAACATTCGAGATAAAATAAAGAAATAAGGGGAATTCCAAAGAGATACTCTTGACTACGAAACTAAATTGCGGCCGTCGATCGGCAAAACGTTGGTGATGAGGTTTTCACCTATATAGTGGTAATCTCTAATATGTCGGAGTGGCGGTGCAGAACGCTCCCATTGATGAAGCGAATAAATTGCTATATACAGGGATTCGATTGGCGAAGCTGATGACTAGAATTTATACAGGGCGCTCCGATTGATTGAGTTAACGGTTTGCTATATATATGGCTCCGATTGGTAGGGCTAGCAGCTCGCTATATACAACATGCTCAGCTCGGTTGAGCAGACGGTTTGCTATTTACAATATGCTCAGCTTGCATCGGCGACCTGGTTCGAAATACCTGCAAATGATTTGAGATTTAGTTTTTAATTATATGAGTAAAAATTAGAATAATCAAAGAGAGATGATAGTTATGAGAGAATGGCGGGTCTGTCATTTCTCCAATGTGCTCCAGCATTTCCTTGTACCGTTTGTCCTGCTTTCAAAGAAAAATTCTTAGCGGGGGGGAGGGTGGTTCTTTCTGCCTCGGGCTTAGTAAGGTTACATGTCACGCCCCAAACTCGGGGAGCGTGACCAGCGCTCAACCGAGTAAACCCGACTTAGAAAGCCTGTTAGATTTCATTCTATCCAAATTCATCCTTGAGAAAAGAGGAGATGTACTCTATTAATTAAATACTGAAAAGATTTCATTAACCGCTTCCATTTCATTCCTATTAACAGCATCATTCAATATTTCCAAAATAATATGAGTTTATAGATTTAATGAAAAACATGTTGCCAAATACCAACAGTTCTTATCCAACTCCCAACATCAAATACCACCCACAACCTGTCTACGGAGCCTCTAAGTATAACTGAAGAGTAATGTGGAAATGCCAGCAAAAAGGCCCCGGCTATACCTCAACCACAAAGTACATGAGAAATAAAAGAAACATGACCCCGAAATAAAGTGGGGCTCACCAAATCAACTGAAAAGAGTGTACTGCTATCACTTATCAATGCCACCTTCTGTAGAAGCACCTGCATCCATTAAAGATGCAGCGCCACCAACAAAAGGGACGTTAGTACTGTCGAATAGCACTAGTATGTATATCTAGTAATCCTCTTTCAAAAGAGAATGCCTATATGATCTATACGTGGAACACATAATATAATGTAATTGAAACACCTTGTATAATCAAGGACAACGAAAGTGGCACATATTGTCTGCATTAATAATGTGTCTCATTAGACCGTCCTTAATGTTCACATATCATATTACACACTTATGCATTTCATAGATCGTCCATAGTGTTTATTCATATCGTACACCCATAATTCTCATACACAATGCACCTATGCATTTCATAGACCGTCTACAAGATTTCATAATACAATATACTTACGCGTTTCATAGACCGTCCATAGGATTTTAGATCACAATATACCTATATGTTTCATAGACCGTCCATAAGATTTCATAACACAATATACCTATGTATTTCATAGACCTTCCACAGGACTTCATAACACCATATACCTATGCATTTCATAGACAGTCCACAGGATTTCATAACACCATATACCTATGCGTTTCATAGACCGTCTACAGGATTTCATAACACAATATTCCTATGCGTTTCGTAGACCGTCCACAGGATTTCTTAACACAATATACCTATGCATTTCATAGACTGTCCATAGGATTTCATAACACATTGGAAACAAAAGTACAAATACGTACATCTCATAACCTTTCACACCACATATCACTTAATCCGTACTTTCAACCACTTACAACATTATTATTTCATTGGCTCTCTTGGCCAAACATATGATTCTTTATTCATGGCGCAATGGTCGTATTTCATATTCCACACTTTCATTTCTTCCCTTTCATAGATCATCATCATAATTATCAACAAGTAGAATATTTCAAAAATCACAACTTTAAGTTCATTAGTAATGAAAGCTTTAAACACAATAGATTTCTTTCCAATAAATGGAGTAAAATGATTGGCAATCGAAGCACAAGTTAAAATCATACCCAATTTCTACTCACGAATATGTAAGAACGCAAAACATATTGAATAATACTTACAAAGCATAGCATTAGATAAAACAGCCACATATGGGCATCACTTGAGTTCATAAGCTTTTAGCCAATTATTTTATCGAAGTCAATTTTGGAATAGCTGAGTCAAAGATCATTTAATAATCTTTCTCACATTATTTCATTTCATTGGCACCATTGGCCACAAGTATAACTTTCACTATTGGCACGTTGGCCACACTTTATATCCTCAATTCATTTATTTCACTCCCAACCATCTTTATAGATTATCAACAATAAGACATTTCCAGTCAAGATTTTAGGTACACATATCACTCTTGAACACATTCCCAAAAGATAACATAATGTGATAGGAACATTCAGAACACATTTTGAATACATAATTCTCGACACTTTGCTTATTCGAGACAATCGAATTTATTGGAAACAACTCGGAACATTGAATAAGGAACTTGAGACAACCATGCTTGAAACTTATGAGAACATCATTGAATTCAATTCTAAGAGAGTAGTTTAGCCAACATACCTCAATCGAGCTTTCTTAACTCTAAAATATTCTGGAATTCTTAGCAATCCCAATCTATTTTGAGACATAACAAAATTGAACCATTATTAGAAAGATATTCATGATCCCAGCTCGTTTGAGCAATTTATCAAACACTAGGTGTGTAAATTTAACCACAAGGTTCTTCTACAAGATTTCCTTCACTCCACAACCCAACCCTTACTTATTTAAGCTCAACAATCTTTCCACAAATCTTATTGATACATGCATGTATAAATAATACTCTCATATGCAAGAATCACACTCCTAATCAACCATCTTCTTCCCAAATTCGAAATTGAAAACTAGGATATGGAACCTTACCTCTTAGATGAAGAACTTGTGATATTTCCTTGTTAATCTTCCAAGTTTTGAGCAAGACTTGATGAATAAATTGAAGATTTCCTTGTTAATCTTCTCTCTCTAAAACACTCTCCTTTCTCTCTAAAATATCAGAATTTTTGCTCAAAAATGACCCTTTGCGTGTATTTAACGAAGTTGGTTGGGTTGTAAAAACCCAAAAATAAAGCTCTGGAATAGGTTCTGCGATCGCATAATCAATATGAGGACCGCATATCGGTCGCATAGTTGCTGACCAAAATGACCAAACATCTGTCTGTGTATGCGGTCACTATGCGGTCTGCATAACTGTTCTATGGTCGCATAATGCACCGCAGAACACTTATGCGATCGCATAGTCGATCGCATAATTGCTTCCAGACTGACCCTCTCCTGCCTCACTTCTGCGGCCATTATGCGGCCCGTAGATTGGTTCTTTGGTCGCATAATGGACCATAGAAACACGCTTTTCCGCCAAAAATTTTCCTTTACATTCCGGTGCATTGTTCAACCCAAAAAGTCTGAGCCTTCAAAAATCCTCAAACACGTATACCTACTCCGGCACCACAAAACCTTAAATTCATTTTCGAAATTTTGCGGGGCTTTACACTTAAATACTTCAAAATCTTCTGAGGTGTTACATTACATCATGAAGTTTGGTAGGTGGAACGGTAGTTTTATTTTTAATTTTGAGAAAACATTTTGAAAATCTTTTATCGTATGGAAAATGTCGTCGCTCCAGATTATGACATGTTTAGAAAACCCCTCAAACGCGAATGTTTTTTTCTAGAAGATTTTGTCTCGTTGATGTCGATCCTCTAAGATGCTTCTAATGACGTGGATTCTTCCCTCTGCGATTGTATCCTAATCTAAACTAATGCAATACAAAGGTTTTCCTAAGTTTATGACCGAACCTTTCCAGGTTGCCAATGTATTTGAAATGGAATCAGGTATGAACGTAGTTCGTGGGTAACGATAAAGAAAATATGATGATGATGACCGAGCCTGACTCAAGTAGCCTACATATCCAAATGGAATCAGGTCAAAATGTAGTTCAGTTACAATAGATGCAAATTGATTAGATTGAAAATGAAGTGGTCGAGTCTTACTCAGACTACCTACGTATCCAAATGGAATCAAGACATAATGTAGTTCAATTACAAAAGATGACTGAATCTGATGAGGATTGCCTACGTATTCCTTCCCAAGGAAATCAAGTTGCAGTGTAGTTCCCAAAAGAAGAGGGGGAGAGAGAGACCGGACCCTATGTGGGTTGCCTATGTATCCCTCTGCGGGAAGTCAGGTCGAGCGTATGTAACGACCCGGCAGGTCATTTTGAGTATCCCCGTTTTCCCATTTACTGCTCTATTTGTGCTTTATAGCTGTATTATGACCTGTCTGATTAGTTAGTTTGGGTTCGGAAGGATTTCACAATGAATTGAGACACTTAGTCTCATAATGGAAAGCTTAAGTTAGAAAAGTTGACCGGATATTGGCTTATGTGTAAACGACCTCCGATTTGAATTCTGATGATTTCAATAGCATTGTATGGTGATTTTGGACTTAGGAGCATGTCCGAAAAATTATTTGGAGGTCCGTAGTGGAATTATGCTTAAAATGGCGAAAGTTGAATTTTTGGTAAGTTTGACCGGGGGGTTGACTTTTTGATATCAAGGTCGGAATTCGATTCTAGAAATGGAAATAGCTTCGTTATGTCATTTATGACTTGTATGCAAAATTTGAAGTCATTGCGGATTGATTTGATGTGTTTCGGAACAAGATATAGAATTTGAAAGTTCTAAGATCATAAATTTTGAATTGGGGTATGATTCATCATTTTGATATTGTTTGATATGATTTGAGGCCTCGGGTAGGTCTGTGGTATGTTTTAGGACTTGTTGGTGTATTTGGTTGAGGTCTTGGGGGCCTCGGGTGAGTTTCGGATGGTTAACAGATCAAATTCGGACTTAAGGAAAATGCTGGAATTGCTGCCTCTGATGTGATCACACCTGCGAGAGTCTTGATTCCCTTGTGATTATATTCAATGAATCTATCTTCATTCTTGCAATTGGTTGATGAATTTAAAGAGGAAATTGGGGATGTTGGCCTAAATTTCATAATACGAATTTTTGGAGTTTTGAACATTGATTTGAAGTTGAAATTGAGTGAAATTAGTACGGTTGAACTTGTAATTGGATGGGTTGTCCGATTTTGTGAGTTTCGTTTGATTCAGAGATAGGTCAATTTTTTTGGAGTGTAATTTCGAATTTTGTGGGAAAATATTAGTATTTTGGTAAGGAATTAATTCATATAATTATGTGGACGGAATCAAATTTATTGTGGCTAGATTCGAGCCATTCAGAAATTGATACACACAAAATGGGATTTCTGGAGCATTTTGATCTTGCTCAGAATTGGATTCATCTTGTTCGAGGTAAGTAACTCTTCTAATCTTAGAACTGAGGGTATGAACCCTGAATATATGTATTCTGTGAATTGTTTGGAGATGACGCACATGCTAGGTGACGGGCGTGTGGGCGTGCACCATAGAAATTGTGACGTAATTATTCCGTGGAATTTTATAGTCAAATAATCTTTGTATTTTGCATGCAGTTTTATGTGTTAAAGAAATTGAGCTGAGAATCATATTAAAAATCATGTGAGGCTATGTGCCAGTATTATTGAGAACCAGAAAGGTCATATTGCTATGAATTATTTGTTCAAAATAAAATTTCATACTCAGTCATATTCATTTCATTGCATCTCATATCTCAGTCTCTGTTATTTATTGATACATTATATAATCATTTTCGAGCTATTTTTATGACATTATGAGCCCATGAGAGAGAGACTGGAGAGATTGATGACTGAGGGAGGCCGAGAGCCTGACTGTGAGGATATTATTATGTGGATCGGGGTTGCCCGCCTGCAGCAGGCCATATTGGCTTTATATATATTATTGTTATTATGTATTATGATGTGGATCGGGGCTACCCGCCTGCAGCAGGCCTTATAGGCTTTATTATAGCACTTGAGTTGTCCGTGCAGTTTATAGCGCTTAGGCTGAAGGAGTCCCTCTGGAGTATGTACAACCCCAGTGAGCGTGGTTGATATTATTGAGGGATGGATATTCCTTGGACATGGATCTTGTTCGAAGTATTATATAACTAGAGATGGATCTTCTCCACGGGCTGGAGTGGCCCTACTCGGTACTGAGTGACTGATGATTAGTTGATGTGTATATTCCGGGATGGATCTTCCCTGGGCCGGATTGGCCATATACAGTACTGAGTGATTGGGCATGATGAGTGGAATGTGTGAGAAAGTGATATTGAGTACTTTGAGAGTGTGAGTACATGAGTTCATCTCCGAGATACATTGTAATGACGTGCACACATGACATACATGCATAGATATGTATTTTCCTCATGTTGTACGGTATCAGATCATTCATGATTTCTCACATATGTTGACAGATGGGCATAGTGATGCATTTGTTTTACACTGGTTATCTGGAAAGAAAATGAACCATCTTATTTATTATTGAAAGGATTTTGGGAAAATTATTGTTTTCAAACTTATTCATATTTTTGAAAATTCCGGTAAACGATTTGGGTTTTCATTGATGTACCTGAAAGGCAGAACTATTTTCAGAAATCATGTTTTTATTGAACATTTGATTGTTGAGTTACTTCTGGTATTACTTGTTGTATGTTGTTATGAACTATTGTTGGTTATTGAAGTTGGGACCCGACCTTTGTACAAGCTCGTCACTACTTTCAACCTAGGTTAGGTTTCTTACTTATTGAGTACATGGGGTCGGTTGTACTCATGCTACATTTCTACACCTTGTGTGCAGATGTTGGCTGCTGATGTTGCTATGTTTGTTGGGAGCTGGATCTGAAGATGTACCTATGCTCTGGTTGTAGCTGCTTCTTGTTCATGGTAGCCTTAGATTCATAAAACTTTGTTTATGCACTTTTCAAACAGATGATCTACTTACTTCATACTAGCATTGTATACTCTATTTTTAGAAGCTCATGATTTATACTACAAGTTCTTATGAAATGTATTAGATTAAGCTCATTCTTTACTTAAATTGCTTTATTAATTGTTATTGGAATTGGTTAGTGGTTAAGTGGCTTACCTAGCGGGTGAGTTAGGTGCCATCACGACTAGTCGGATTTTGGGTCGTGACAAGGTGGTATCAGAGCTCTAGGTTCATAGGTTCTACAAGTCATGATCAAGTGTCTAGTAGAGTCTTGCGAATCAGTATGATGACATCCATACTTATCTTCGAGAGGCTAAAGGGCATCTAGGATATATACTTCCCATCTTTCTTTTCTTATCATGCAAAATTGATTCAGCTTGAAACATAACTCTTTGAATTCCTTCCACGCATTCGTATGTACACAGGAATGCTCGGTATCAGGCGTGCATCGTCGGCATATGATTCTATGAATGAGGTTCGAGATATGTATTATGTGTTTTGGTGATGGGCCAGTCTGGAGGACTTGAGGCCATGGTTGAACCGCAGCTTAAGCTCAGTAGCTTCAGTTGTAACTTGTACATTTGGTCTCATATGTCTGATAATGTCCCTACGAGCGGAATTTGTAGCTCGATGAGCGGTGAAATGGATTTGTAATGAGTATGATGTAACTGTGAGATGTGTTAAGACGATGTGAATGTGGCGAGAAGTGTTTTCTTGAAGTGTAAAGGAAGGCCATTGGGTGCTTGATTTTCATTTTTATGCAACGTATAGTCTCGAGTGTGAAAGTTTTGAAAGATCTTTCATATTGTTAAATTTTGGAATAAATTAAATTATTATGACTGGTTAATGAGTTTGGACTCACAAAGACTAAGTGATTTCATTGTAATTGTAACGGCAAAAGGGTATAACAAGCTACCAATTTGAGGCTAAGCAGGTGGGTTATCCCCTGCGGAGTAATCTACGTAGGTATATTCCTTATAATGTGAGTAGAGTGTTTCTTTTCTGCCAGTTGGGCATATATGTTTAGATTTGAATTTGAATCTGGTTGAGAAAGTTGACTTGAGTGTTAAGAGAATGAATGCGAGCTTAGCGGATGATTTGGAATATTTTTATGGTTGGCGTTTCATGAGCTTGAGGAGAATTTTCATTGTACTGACTACGGTATTATGACAGTAATAGAGTATGGATATTGTGAGTTATCGAGTGTTTAAATTTATGGCTTTGAGCCAAGTGGGGGAGTTTGCTATTGGAAAAATCAATTCATGGTTATGTGTCAAATTTTTGTTTTGGCCTGAGGCATACTTGGGTGAGGACTTGCAGAGGTGGAGTTCGAGAATGACTCGGGTAAGGAAAATCCTGGATACGGGTTATATTGCACTTTATGAGTATATGAAAATCATGGGATGAGTGAGTTGTTATTTGTGAATGATGTAGTGCTCACTGAGTATGAATTTGATCGGTGGTATTAAGGCAGGATTACCTCTTGGAGTGATGTGCTAATGGAGAACGTATCTTTCAGCCCATTTGGGTGGTGTAATTTTGATTTTAACAAAGTGGGTGACTCTCGAGAAAGTTCCAATAGGTTCGAGGTTTATATATAGCAGTTGAGAATTTCTCCAGACTTCTGTAGAGGTAAAAATTTGAGATTTGCATTAGATGGTGCCTGGACTTGCAGAAATTCTATACGACTATGTATTCTACATTTTAGTATAAGGAAGGTAAGAAAAACAATTTTAAATTTCACATAAGTTATTTTCAAAATGAGTGTTACAGTTGTGGTATTTATGGAGGTGCTTAAAGTGAATACAGTTGCTTATGGGTCGTAAGGCGTTGTGGTTCTATGCTAAGGTTTATGTGGTGAGTTGTGGTTAAAGGTCGTGGTGTTTTAGCAATAAGAAGTATCAATCTGAAGACAAATTCGGAAGGGACTCGGAGAAATAGGACAACTTGTTAGTAGGTTGGATCAGTATGGTAATGGGTATGATCGGTTCTTTGGGCAATCAAGATGTGGTAAGACTTTATAGATGTTTTGGTGGCAATATTATTAGGTTTGGTGACCTGCGTGGCTAGGTCGAGTTAGAGGAATTCGATTCTAATAGCTTGGTTATGTGCAAATGGATTTCAAAGTGTTATTGATGGTTTCTACCATGGTTTGAACCAGATATTTTCTACCGATGTGGGGAACGTGTTTTGTATTGTGATTTCCTCCTGGAAGGAAGCAAGAGGAAGGATTCCAACTAATCGGGTATGTATTCTACTTGAGACCCTGAATGATTATGAGGTTCTCGTATTTTTTTCATATGATGACATTATAGATGTAGTGTGTTATGTGGGATTAAGGTTTGCGTGCGCAAGGCCACGGTTTAGTATTGAAGGGGAGGTCATAAATTCTTAGATGGCATGGACGGTTTTCTATGTTTAGATGACCGCTATAACTATTTGGTATTGCGTGAGTAGAGTGTACATTTCAGAAGGCACACTATGTTTTGAATTATGAAAATGTCATAGGTATCGCGGCACTATCCTGGTTGTTAGACTGCTGATATTTAAATTATTGCTATGTGGCACGGAAGAATTATGGAAATATTCCTAGTGGGATGATCGTGCATGAAGGATGTCGTGCATGAAGGATGTGATATTCATTCGGGCGGTGGAGATTGGATCAGAAATAGTGATTCGCGTGTCCTAGTGATTGGGAGACTGGGAGTTGTCAGGAGCAGATTGCTTCATGGTTGTGAACTATAAAGTCGTGGTAGAAGCTAGCCAGATAATAGTGTGTATTATGACTCAGTCATTGTGGATTTTTGGAGGGTTATTTATCTATGTATGGGTGACCAGAGTTAATTTGGGGATCCATCGGTAGGCCCAATTAGGATGTGTATTCTACACTAAGTAGGATTGGTTGGCTCCACACTGCTATTGTCGAAGAATGTTCCTTTAGGTTGTTGTTGAGCTTATTCGTGTTCTGAAATGATATGTGCGTTACGCTTCTATACTACGAGGAGTTGTGATTCATTGGTTATATGTACACATGGCATGGTTCTATTGGGGGCCTCATGGCGGAATTCAAGCTAGATGAGTATTTGGGTATTGCATGACCGATTGTGTATTGGTTATGTTCTTTTAGGTTTTGTGTGACATTGTGTCATTTGCCTCTCCATGGTTATTGATTCTGAGCAGGGTGACTCGAAGTATATAATATGGACCGGCGTTTGGATGGGGTCACGCATTGCAGTGGAGTTATGTAAAGGTATGTACTTTATGTTAGAATCGTGTGATGGTTCTACAGTGTGTGATGGATTTCCAGCATTTCTTTGTGGCAGTATTTGTTAATCTTGCGGGGCAGTTCTCTCATTTGAGTCATTTCTCATGACTTAGTACATTTGAATTGTTGCGTATTGGCGCATGGATGGCACGGTTTGTGGCTCTGAGTTATCTTGGTGTGGCATGTCTGTGGGATAGATGTATTTAATAATATAAGGTCATTGGACCTAGAATGAGTACTATCAGGTTTGAAACGGTATATTCGGGAGAATAATATTGAAATTCGGCTTAGAAAGTGATTATGGTTCTGGTTGGGGAGAGAGAGCTCCATCACTTGTTGATCTGATAAGGGGTCCTGAGATTTCTGCGTGTTTCTTTCATTATCAGAAGTGTACGAAGGTTTTGGAACAAGGTTTTGGAATGAGGTTTTGTTTGATATGGGGTTTAATACTAGTACCGGGTTAGTTGGAGTAGTTACTGTGATCGGGAATGGTGCTGCGAGTAAGTGAGTTGTGTGGTATGTTATGTGATTATATCTGGGGTTATGGTCATGGCTCGATGCAGCTTGTTCAGACTTATACAGTGTGTAACAGTGAGATTTGTGTCTTGTAAGAAATTCTGAAGGCTGGGAATTGAATTCTAAGGGTTTTGGGTTAAAGTTAAATTAAGGATTTTCAGTTGTATTATGTTGTTAGGCCTATGTGGAATAGGGTGATGTGGGATCACCCCGGGGTATGTGCGGGGTAATATGGAATAGTGATTTGATGGCTTAGAAACAGCTCTTGGCACATTCGAGGACGAACATATGGGGGAGAATGTAACGACCCAGCTGGTCGTTTTGAGTATTACAACCCCATTTCCCCATTTACTGCTCTATTTGTGCTTTATATCTGTATTATGACCTATCGGATTAGTTAGTTCGAGTTCGGAAGGATTTCGGAATGAATTGAGACACTTAGTCTCACAATGGAAAGCTTGTGTTGGAAAAAGTTGACCGAATGTTGGCTTATGTGTAAACGACCTCAAATTTGAATTCTGATGATTCCAATAGCTTCGTGTGGTGATTTTGGATTTAGGAGCGTGTCCGAAAAATTATTTGGAGGTTCGTAGTTGAATTAGGCTTGAAATAACGAAAGTTGAATTTTTGGGCAGTTTGACCGGGGGTTGACTTTTTGATATCGGGGTCGGAATCTGATTCTGAAAATGGGAACAACTTCATTATGTCATTTATGACTTGTGTGCAAAATTTTAATTCATTCCGGATTGATTTGATGTGTTTCGGCACAAGATATAGAATTTGAAAGTTCTAAGTTCATAGATTTTGAATTGGGGTATGATTCATCATTTTGATGTTGTTTGATGTGATTTGAGGCCTCAAATAGGTCCATGGTGCGTTTTAGGACTTGTTGGTGTATTTGGTTGAGTTCCCGGGGATCTCGGGTGCATTTCGGATGGTTAACTGATCAAATTCGGACTTAAGGAAAATGCTGGAACTACTGCCTCTGATGTGATCGCACCTGTGAGGGTCTTGGCCGCAGGTGCGATGCCGCAGGAGCAGCGTGGTTGGCGCAAATGCGGGATTGGGGCTGGCGTGGGGTCTTCGCAGGTGCAGGGATTTTTGCACAAAAGCGCGACCGCAGATGCGGTCCTAAGCATGGCAGAAGCGGAGGCTAGCTGGGTAAGTGAGGTCCGCAGAAGCGCAATTCCTTCCACAAAAGCATATGCGCAGGTGCGAGCCCAGGCACCGTAGGTGCGGAAATGCCTGGGCAATGTTAAAAATGAGGGTTTCCGAGATTTTTCTCATTTTGGTCATTTTGGAGCTCGGTTTGGGCGATTTTGGAGAGGAAGTTTTCCACACAACTTGGGGTAAGTGTTCTTGACTCCCTTGTGATTATATTCCATGAATCTATCTTCATTTTTGCAATTGGTTGATGAATTTAAAGTGGAAATTGGGGGTGTTGGCCTACAGTTCATAATACGCATTTTTGGAGTTTTGAACATCGATTTGGAGTCGGAATTGAGTGAAATTAGTATGGTTGAACTTGTAATTGGATGGGTTGTCAGATTTTGTAAGTTTTGTCCGATTTCGAGATGTGGGCCACATGGGCGATTTTTTTGGAGTGTAGTTTCGGATGTTTTTGGGAAAATATTAGTATTTTGATAAGGAATTAATTCCTATAATTGTGTAGACTGAATCAAATTTATTGTGGCTAGATTCGAGCCGCTCAGAAGTTGATACGCGCAGAATGGGATTTCTGGAGCATTTTGATCTTGCTCAGAATTGGATTTGTCTTGTTCGAGGTAAGTAACTCTTCTAATCTTGGAGCTGAGGGTATGAACCCTTAAAATACGTATTAGGTGAAATGTTTGGAGGTGACGCACATGCTAGATGACGGGCATGTGGGCTTGCACCATAGAAATTTTGACGTAATTGTTCCGTGGAATTTTGTAGTCAAATAATCTTGGCAATTTCAATGTAGTTTTATGTGTTAAAGAAATTGAACTGAGAATCATATTAAAAATCATGTGAGGCTATGTGCCAATATTATTGAGACCCACAAAGGTCATATTGCTATGAATTATTTGTTCAAAATGAAATTTTATACTCAGTCATATTCATTTCATTGCATATCATATCTCAGTCTCTATTATTTATTGATACATCATATCATCATTTTTGGTCTATTTTAATAACATTGTGAGCCGATAAGAGAGAGACTGGAGTGATTGATAACTGAGGGAGGCCGAGAGCCTGACTGTGAGGATATTATTATGTGGATCGGGGTTGCCCGCCTGCAGCAGGCCATATTGGCTGTATATATATTATTATTATTATGTGGATCGGGGCTACGCGCACGTAGCAGGCCCTATAGGCTTTACTATAGCACGTGAGTTGTCCGTGCAGCACGTGAGTTGTCCATGCGATTTATAGCACTTGGGCTAAAGGAGCCCCTCCGGAGTCTGTACACCCCCAGTGAGCGTGGTTGATATTATTGAGGGATGGATCTTCCCTGGGCATGGATCTTGTCAGAAGTATTATATACCTGGAGATGGATCTTTTCCACAGGATGGATTGGTCCTACTCGGTACTGAGTGACTGAAGATCAGTTGATGTGTATATTCCGGGATGGATCTTCCCTGGGCCGGATTGGCCATAAATATTACAGAGTGATTACGCATGATAAGTGGAATGTGTGAGAAAGTGAGATTGAGTACTCTGAGAGTGTAATTACATGAGTTCATCTTTGAGATACATTGCATTGACGTGCACACATGACATACAATCATAGAGATGTATTTTTCTCATGCTGTACGGTATCACATCATTCATGATTTCTCACACATGTTGACAGATGGGCATAGTGATGCATTTGTTTTACACTGGTTATCTGGAAAGAAAATGAAACATCTTATTTATTATTAAAAGGATTTTGCGAAAAATATTGTTTTCAAATTTATTCATATTTTTGGCAATTCCGGTAAACGATTTGGGTTTTCATTGATGTACTTGAAAGGCAGAATTATTTTCAGAAATCATGTTTTTGTTGAGCATTTGATTGTTGAGTTACTTATGGTATTACCTATTTTATGTTGTTATGAACTATTGTTGGTTATTGAAGTTGGTACCCGACCTTGGTACAAGCTCGTCACTACTTTCAACTTAAGGTTAGGTTTGTTACTTATTGAGTACATGGGGTCGGTTGTACTCATACTACACTTTTGCACCTTGCGTGCATATGTTGGTTGCTGATGTTGTTGCGTTCGTTGGGAGCTGGATTTGAAGATGTACCTATGCTCCGGTTGTAGCTTCCTCGTGTTCATGGTAGCCTTAGATTCATAAAACTCTATTTTTTTACTTTTCAAATAGATGATGTGTTTACATCGTACAAGCGTTGTATACTCTATTCTTAGAAGCACATGATTTGTACTACCAGTTCTTGGGAAATATATAAGATTAAGATAATTCTTTACTTAAATTGCTTTATTAATTGTTATTGGAATTGATTAGTGGCTAAGTGGCATACCTAGCGGTTGGGTTAGGTGCCATCACGACTAGTCGGATTTTGGGTCATGACAACGTAGTTCTGTTACAACCTAAACCTAACTTTACTTTCTCCAAATGTAGTATCTCTTGATTGCTTCTAAGCTGATAGTCTTTGTGCTGACTCTTCCATTCATCTATGCCAAGATTAGTGCTCCTCCCGACAACACTCAATGGACCATGTAAGGACCCTACCAATTTGGCACAAACTTTCCCTTCGCTTTTTCTAGGTGAGAGAATGTTTTCTTTAGAACAAACTGCCCCACTGTAAATTGGTGAGGTTTCGACCTTTTGTTGAATGCACTGGTCATCCTATTTTGATACAGCTGACTGTGGCATACTACGTCCATTCTCTTCTCGTCCATGAGCATGAGTTGCTCCTGCCTAACCTGTATCCATTCTGCCTCGTCCAACTTGGCTTCCTGAATGACTCTCAAGGATGGTATCTCGACCTGTGCGGGTATCACAGCTTCGGTGCCATATACCAATATCTATGGCGTTGCCCTAGTGGATGTTCTCATCGTAAAATCCTTTTAATGATTTTGTTGGATTCTTCAACTGCTCCATTCATTTGCGGTCTATAGGCTGTAGAGTTACGGTGGACGATTTTGAACGTCTCACAAATTTCACTCATGAGAACACTATTGAGATTGGCTGCATTATCAGTGATAACTGACTCGGGTATCCCAAACCGACAGACTATATTGTTACGCATGAAATCTACCACTACTTTATTTGTGAAGGCTTTGTATGTAGAAGTTTCAACCCATTTGGTGAAGTAATCAATTGCTACACCAAGATAAAACAGTGTCCATTGGATGTAGCGGGCTCTATAGGTCCGATTATGTCCATGCCCCAAGCGGCAAACGATCAAGGCGAACCCATTACATTCAACTCATTAGGTGGAACCCGGATTAAATCCACGTGGATCTAGCACTAGTGACACTTTTACACATAGCGGATACTATCACTTTCCATGGTCATCCAAAAATATTCGGCTCTTAAAATCTTATTGGCTAAGGTGATACCGTTCATGTGTGGTCCACATGTCCCTGCATGTATTTCTTCTAGCAGTCTGGTTTCTTCAACAACATCTACATATCTTAACATATCCAACTCTAGGGTCCTTCTATACAGGACTTCCATATTGAGGAAAAATTGATTTGCTAGCCTTCTGAGTGCTCACTTCTGAACCATCGTGGCGCTCTCTAGATACTCTCATGTTGCAAGAAACCTTTGGATGTCCTGGTACCACGACTTACCGTATGGCTCTTCATCTACATGGAAATAGTGCGCATGCAGATCCCTCATCTCTATCTCAATAGGGTCGATACAATTCTTATCTAGATGTTGGATATTGGATGACAAGCTTACGAGAGTATCGACAAACTCGTTTTGGATCCTGAGAATGTGCTTGATGTTTATGTCGACCGCATTCCTAATCCAGAAGATGCATGCTTCGTACTCGGCTATATTATTGGTACAGGGGAACCTTATCTTTGCCAATGCCGGATAATGTTATCCTGACTCTGAAATCAAGATTGCCTCAATTCCTACTCCTTTGAAATTTTCTACTCCGTCGAAGAACATTATTCATCTAGGGTATGACTCTGCAACGTCTTCTCCGGCGAACAACACTTCTTCATCCGGAAAGTATATAGTGAGAGGTTCATAATCCTTGTCCACTGGATTCTCTGCAAGGTGGTTAGCTAGGGCTTGTCCTTTGATGGCCTTTTGTGTTATGTACACAATGTCAAAGTCGCTGAGAAGAATCTGCCATTTGGCCAGTTTTCCTGTAGGCATCGACTTCTGGAAGATATACTTGAGCGGGTCGAGCCGGGATATTAGATGTGCGGTGTTTGCTGTCATGTAATGCCTCAACTTCTGCGTGACCCAAGTCAAGGCACAACAAGTGCGCTCTATCTAAGTGTATTTGGGTTCACATGGGGTAAACTTATGTCTTAAGTAGTAGATAGCTTGCTCTTTTCTCCCGCTCTCATCGTGTTGTCCCAACACGTATCCAAATGTATTGTCCAATACTAACAGGTATGACAACAATGGCTTCCCGGGCTCAGGAGGAACCAACACTAGTGAATTTGACAAGTACTCCTTGATCTTGTTAAAGGGTTTCTAACATTCTTCTGTCCATTTTATAGCGGCATCATTTTTCAATAGCTTGAAGATAGGCTCACAAATTACCGTGGACTGGCTATGAATCGGCTTATGTAATTTAGTCTACCAAGAAAACTCATTACATCCTTCTTGCTTTTAGGGGTGGGAAGTCTTGAATGGATTTGTTCTTTGAAGGATCCAATTCTATCCCTTTCCTGCTTACGGTGAAACCTAATAATTTTCCGGCAGGGACTCCGAATGCACATTTTATAGGGTTCAACTTCAAACTATACCTCCGCAAGAGTTCAAAAAACTTCTTTATGTCGTCCCAATGTTCTGCACTCTTTCGATATTTGATAATGACGTCATCCACATATACCTTAATCTCTTTGTGGATCATGTCGTGAAAGAGGGTCGTCATGACCCTCGTGTAAGAAGCACCGGCATTCTTGAGACCGAATGGCATGACTTTATAGCAATAAACTCCCAAGACGGAGTGAACACTGTCTTTTCTACATCTTCTTCATGCATCAGTATCTGATGGTACTCGACAAAACAATCCATGAATGACTACACCTCGTGCTTCATGCAATTGTCGATGAGGATGTGAATTTTTGGTAAAGGGAAATCATCTTTCAAAGTGGCCTTGTTAAGATCTCGATAATCCACACATATCCTGATCTTCCCATCCTTCTTTGGTACCAGTACAATATTCGCCAACCACATGAGATAATTGGTGACTCTCACCACGTTTGCCTCTATTTACTTGGTTACATCTTCTTTCATCCTCAAACTCAAGTCCGGCTTGAACTTCTTAGGTATGTGTTTGACTGGTGGACTAGCAGGATTGGTAGGCAGTCTATGCGAAATGATATTGGTGCTTAATCCAGGCATGTCGTCATACGACCATGAAATACGTCGATGCACTATCTGAGGAGCTAAAACAATTCGTCTTTTTGCTCTGCTTCTGAATGGATGCTGATTCGCGTTTCTTTCACAGCTTCTTCGCTTCCCGGGTTGACTACTTCTGTCTCTTCGAGGTTAGGTTTTTTTCAGTCTTTCCAACTACTCAATCTCTTGTGGGAGATTATTTGGCATTATGCTTTCATCATATTCCTCATAATCTGGATCACTTTGCTCGAGGGTTTTGTTACATGTCATAATCACGAAACACGGGTTTTTATCGTTTTGATTACTAAAAAGAAAAATGAAGTATAAATGAAGCGATAAATAAGTTTACAACAATTTTAAGAAACCATTTCGTTTTATTTCATCAAAAGAGGAACGTCTAAGGGTTCAAGGAGGTAATTGATAAAAGAGTATGGGCACAGTTCAAGCCTCAGTTAATCGTGCACTTTTTTCAAAAGGTTTTACAATTCCACACTACCAAAATTCTCAGCAAACCAAAGACGGGCTGGCAGTCCAATTCTGCAAGTCCTCTCCTGGTTTGGCATTCTGAGTGGTCGGTGTCGTGATATCAATTTTGTCACAGCATTCCTCGATCATGGTAAAAAACAACCTTCCCATTCCATCGACGATATCGTCCTCGGGTGTTGACCTTTGAATCGGACATAAAACATGCGCTGGCATAAAATCTTTGTTCCCAAAGCCACCAGTATAAGTCTTTTGAGTTGGAGGCTGATACCCTATTCCGGCTCTACCTTTCTGCCCCCTTGGCTCAATCGATTCTATTATCCCATCTGATCGGGCTCCCAACCTGGTCCCTGGTCTGTACCCGTACTTCATCATTTCTCTCATAGCCATCTTTGATTTGTATGGTGATTTCATACCCAGATTTTGCTCGGTCTCTCCTATCTCAGTGGTCTGCATAATCTTGACCGCATGAAGAGCGATCCCATCTAATCCTTCTATGAATGGAACTGCATGTTCTAGATAAGCTGATTGGCTAAATATTCCATGAACTACAATCTCTTCACAACCCCACTCGAACTTCATGCATTTATTGAGGGTAAATGAGACTACCTTTCCCATATGTATGCAAGGCCTTCCCAACAACAGATTATATGACGGTGAAATGTCCATTACTTGGAACAATATGGGAACCTCAACTGGTCAAATTTGCAAAGGTAAATAGATTTCTCCAATGATGTCCTTTTGCGACCCGTTGAAATCTCTTACCCTCACATAACTTTTTTTTACTTCTATTATATGAATACCCAGCCCTCATAGGGCGTAAAGTGGGAATATATTGACTTTAGATCCTCCATCAACGAGTACTTAGGATGCCATCTTATCTCTACATTTGACGGTGATGTGCGAAGATCTATTGTGACCCACGACTTATATGGGAAGTTCGTCTCTTTGGAAGGTAATCATGTTCGCCTCGACCATCATCCCGATAGTCGCTGCTAGTACCTCACTGGTAGTGTTGCTCGGCACGCTCACCCCACTTAACACTTTCCTGAAGGCGTCTTTGTGACTGTCAGAACTCATCAGTAGATCCATGATTAATATTTGCGCACGGGTTTTCTTTAATTGTTCCTCCATGGTGTATTCTTTAGTTGACATCTTGTTCCAGAATTTTGTGGCCTCCGTATTTGTTATATTCTTTCTCTGAATCTATTTCCTTCCTAGATTTCTTCGGTTTACCTCCTCCGGAGCGTAACACCTACCTGTCCTGGTCATTCTATGAGCCGATGCGGAATATGTCATCTTGCCTTTCCCTTTTTGCTAATATGTCCACGGGACTGTCTTGTATTCTTGATCCTCCTCATCTCAGAAAATAGGGGTGGACTATTGCTGGTATGTCTGGACCATCACAATAGGTTTTAATTGTACGGTGATCATCATAGTCCTTAGGGATAGAACCATTGCAGCCTTAGTGTTTCCGATCGTGATGATGGTTCCTTTCAAGTCATACACTTCATCTAGGGTGATCATATTAGCTCCTTGATTCCTATGGTTTCACAATGGCTTACGGTTCACATTAGTCAAAGCTGGGGTGCACTGAACGGCTCCACTTTTAATCAGTGATTCAATTTCATTTTTTAGTTTGAAGCAATCTTCGGTATCATAACCTAGTACATTTGAATGGTAGACGCATCGTTTTGTTGCATCAAAGTATTTTAAGGATTCTCATGAATCCTTCCTTTTATCGGATGTAACAAGCCAGCTCTCCTCAGTCTTTCATACAGTTGAGCCAAAGGTTCAGCAATCAGAGTGTAGTTTCTGGGACCTCTTCCTTCAAAATTTGGGCGAGGTCGGATTGCATAGGTCGGTCAATTTTGATGAGTGATAGTTTGCACTGCAGCTTATGGTCGTGGTGGATTTGAAGTTTTATGGGCCCGAGGTGGGTTATATTGAGGTTGGGGATTGTAGAATGGTTGTGTGTTGTATATTGGAGCATAATTAGGTGGGTGTTGGGAATGGGTATTTGGAGACTAATAATTGTTTCCGTGGTGTGGATTAGACTGGTAATAGGGAACGATTGTAGATACCTCTTCCTTTTTTCTTATTTCTGCTTCCTATTGAACATGATTGAATTGCTTTGCTTTCTGCTTGCAATGCAGCCATAGATTGTACCATGCCGAACTTTATGCCTTCCTCTAAAAAGTCTCCCATCTTAACAAGTTCAAGGAACTTATACCCCATCATGCCCATCATTTTCTCAAAGTAGATTCCTTCCTGAGCCTTGATAAAGTATTTAGTCAACTCGCTGCCATCTAACTGGGGTTGTGCTCTGGTAGTCTCTGACCTATATCAACGTGCATACTCTTGAAATGATTCTGAAGGCTTTTTCTACAAGTTTACCAAGGCAAATCTATCAAGGGTAATTTTTTGTGTTGAACCAAAAATGGTTCATGAAATCTTCTGCCATATCCTGCCACTCCTTCCAGTTTTTGGGATCTTGGAGAGTATACTAAGTAAGTTCCTCCCCTATCAAAATCCTTATAAATAGATTCATCCTCAATTTCTTATTCCTTCCAACTCCAACTAGCTTATCGCAACAGGCTCTGTGCATGGGGATCACCGGTCCCATCAAAGATATCAAACTTCGAAGGCTTTTACCATATCGGCATGTCCACATCAGGGTGTACGCACAGATCCTCATAATCTAGACTTTCGCTCCCTCGAGCGAGTTGAAGGTTCTTCATTTGTTTCCTCAAAGCCCATAACTATTCGTATACTGACTCTTCCTCCTTATACTAAGCTTCCCTTTCCATTTCCATATATTGATCAACTTTATAAGGCAGCCTGACCGTGACGGGCATTGTGAAGGTTGGTTCTGAAATGACATATATGGGTGGAACATATCACTCGTGTGTAGTGGTATGTGTCGTGGGTATGTTCTAGTTTTGATTGGTGGTGAAGGTGATGTAATCATGAGGAGGGGTATGAACTGCGTTCGTAGAAACTGGTGGGCGTTACGATGTCTGAATATAGTTTGGTACATAAGGGGTTTGTATAGGTTGGGTTTGGTGGATTCGAAGGGGTTACTGGGGGTATAATCTGGGTGGTAGGGACTGAAGTCGGGGTATTATTTACTTGGTGAGAAGTTGAAACAAAATGGTCGAGGATCGAATCTAGAAAAGGAAAACGGGGTGGTTGTGGGAGCGTCGTCACAACCAGATGTACCAATACCCGAATGTGTGTTCCTCCCTTGACGATTCCATCTCTTGGGCCATCCTAGCAACATGTTCATCATTCCGAGTATCATTATTCTCTCTCGATCACCCTGGCCTATCAACTATTATCAGAGTGTGTTTGGTCGGGTTATCTATCGCAGACATATTCGTTTTCGATATCAAATTGTATGGTGGTTCCGCTAGTTTTTGGGTCAACACCAAATAGACTTCTTCTTCTGGGGAATAAATTAATACAAGAAAAGAAAAGAAAAAGGCATAAGAACACAACTCAGTTTCAGTGTTTGTACAAATAATGATCACACAGAGCAGTTAATTCACGTACTGAAACAAACGTTTTTCCTAATGTTCGAGGGACCTCTCTTTGCCGGAGGTAGGCCTAAGTCGCGAATTTTGACAAACAATTAGATTTGACATATTCATATCCAAATCAAAATTGGTTTTCATTAATAATATTGGATTGTAACAGGCGGGAGCAAAGGTTACATCATTGTTTTCAACTTTCATAAGATTACATGGGCTCAACAGACTTGCCCTTAGGTAATTGGAAGGGTTCGAGATAAAAGATACAAGGTAGGAAAAGGGGTGAAATCAACCAGGTTCTAACAACCATCCCCAGAATCATTCCCCGTGTCTTCCTCCTCTTTAGGCTCCTCTTTCGGGCCTTCTTCAAACTCTTCTTCATCATCATTAAACTCAGGCTCTTCCTCTAGGTCTTCTTCTATTTCTATCTCAGACTCAATTTGTATACACTCAGCTACTCGGTGGTCATCCTCAGAAAGTGGCATCATATGATCAATTTATCCTGGGACCACTTAACGGTGCATGGAGGTAGTCACAAGGTAGTGCGGCAAAATCTCATGATATATTTGCAAAGCCACCACTGCATCTTCCAGCCAGGATATTCCCTCCCTACTTGGTCGGGCTAGCTCATCCTCTTCATTGATCCAGACATACTATTCCAGAGTGCACCACAAATTCTGACCCATTTGGCATCGTGATTAGATCATTCCACTACTTCTAAAGCCCCTTTATCCTTGGTTGTGAGATGTGCCCATTGTACTCGTCTTCATACAGTGTCGTCCTCATTTAGAGAGGTACATCCTGAATCAACCCGAATTGCTTGAGAACTCATAGGGTGTATATGTTTGAATACCCTCGAGTCCCATTAGCTCGATGAAATACTTCTAGGAGTCCTTAGAATTGCCCTGCCGCTCAGCCATGACAACTTCCAGTTTATCCACTCTCCGCTTAAGTTTGTTAGCATCTCTCTCTATTCTTCCTGTCCATGTAGGGAGACGCAATGCCTCATTCTCTAACTGTGACTTCGAATCATGTTGCTAAAGCCCACAAAGTAATCAAATGTGGCATCTCGTTGAAAGAAGTTCTCCGTGGCCCATATTTGGAGCAACAAGTTGCAACCCTTGAAGAAATAGTACCCCCGAGAACATGCAGAAAATGCCTTGAAAGTTTTTTCTAGCACCATAGGTACCAAAGTGTCTTTGAGGTTGCCTCGGAATGTTGACAAGATCACATGCAACAAGTTAATGGTTATATATCCTCTTCTTTGTTGGAAGACCAACAATCCTAGCAGCACCAAAGAGAAGGTTATGGTTCGGGGGCTTTCCCAGGTTACCTGATCAAACTGAAAGACTCCTATGTACTATTCATAGTTATCACGATGTCCAAACCTATCAAAACATTGGTCCAGGCTTACCCATCCATCTTCAATGTCCCTTAAGCTCCGATTACCCACTAAACCTAAAGCATCAAAAAACCTATAGCCGGGCATGGTGACTTGTAGTATCGATTTCTTCCTTGTAAATGGCAGCTCTGTGAAGTTGGTAACTTATTCCAACGTTGGCACCAACTCACAGTCAGCGAACTTGAAACCACTTTGGCTACATCCCAAAACTCTATCAGCAAATGGGTGTGCACCCTATCGGCCCGGATGTTCAGTTAGGCACTCAATGCTCCCAGGTGTGTCTTGATTTCGTTTCCATGCTCTCGGCGGATATTATTCCATCATTTCTTTAGCTTGTTCGGTGCTCCCATTACCATATTGATTTCGAGGATGTTCTAGTTGATTTCCAAATCTGAAAATGGTGGATAAAAGGGTTTGATAAGTGTTTGATTCAGATCATTAGTGTCTCGTCATGATTAGTTTGTCTTTACACAAAAGTCATGTCGTTGGGTGCATGACCTATTGACATTACGGTGGATTTCCTAATTGTGTGACAATGCCAAGGACCAACTTACCTAAGGCTTATGCAATATGACCTATGTTTGCTAGAGTAGAGTGTTTCCTAATTTTTAGTTGGACTGAATACTGCGAGAAGTTATGTCAGTTGACCTGACAAAGCCATTCTCTGAAACTAAAGAATTTTGAAAGAAGGTTCGGAGGGGTGTAAATGATAACCCTCACATGACATTGTGCGTGATAGTGTACGACCATGATTCGATAGGGAAGAGTGTGATGAAAGTATATATAAAGCGAAAACAAATAGTGGGATGTTAGTAATAACATTGAAGCAAGCAGATAAGTACATAATGAGCAAGTAAGGCAGGTAAGCACATAGTTGCAAATTAAACACAGTTAAAGCAGTGTATAAGTATTCCTAAATTCCGAGTATAGTCTAAGTCTGCTTAGATCAGAACCTAAGTGTAGTCCCCAGCAGAGTCGCCATGTTGTTGCACCCTATTTTGCACGAGTCAAAATAAGATTCAACTAGTGGTTTCCCTGTTAATTATAAAAGAGAGTCGCCAACTAATATTTAAAGGTATAGTAGGGTACCTATTTAATTATTAAGATCATTATCTTATTAGTATGCTAACCAGTGAGATTTGGGTAAGGATTCATATTCTTCTAAGGAAAGGTGTTAGGCACCCCTTAAAATCTACCTAAGGTAGCTTCATTGGACTTAGACCTCGGGGAATTAAACGTCTATATTCTACTTTAGTTAGTGCTAAATATGTGTAACTTACTCTAGGTTATGTTCTAGAAACTTATCATTTTGAAAGGAAATAATATATGTACATTGAAAAGAGAATTTAGGTTTAATTTGTAAAAGCCTCTTGAAATATTTATATCTACATGATTGGAGAGACTTGAAAAAAATAATTTCTAACATTTACACCAACAAGACTTGAAAGACATAAGATATGGCTATGTTTGAATACTATATAACATGGTTCGCTATAAAAGTCTAGTAGAGTAAAGACTATTAGAAATGCGCCTTGAATATACCTTTGGAGATTTGTTTCAATTGGTAGCGATGTATTTGAAGAAAAATCGTTGAAAGTTTAGTAGCCTTGATTCTAACCGTGTTGATTTTGTTTAGAAGAAAAACTAATTTGAAATATCCCTTTTCAATTCTGGCTTTAGAAGAATTGCATTGCTTTTCAAATCTGCTTTGAACTTCAAAGAACTCAATTAAAATGGTTAGAGTGATTCAAAATAAAATCCTATGAAATAAATTATCAAAGTGCCAAAATTTTATGGCTAATTGTAACGTAATAGTGATTTTTTTATTACCTATGTATCTTGGCTTGCCTAGGTTCCTAAAGGTCTTAAGGAAAATAAAATATCCAATCAATATCGTTAGTATTATACACATATAAAGAAAAATATAACAGATTCAGATTATCTAATAATGAGGAAGGAAAAGGAACACGACTAGGTAATTTAGGCCTGAAGAAGGTTAGGCCCAGCGAACAGCAGACAAGCAGCAGCGGCTCCCGTGACTTCAGACTCGAAGGCTGGAACTTGAGGCCTGAATTCTTTAAAACTCAACAGGGCCAGTTCAGTTACATGGTCAAGAGAAAAAGGTAAAAATTATTTACGAAGCCCAACAAAATATTTAAATACAGATAAGATCAAACACAAGGCTCAAATGAGACTATAACAAATATTTGTGGTCAAGAATGCAAATGAAATTGTCTGAAATAAAATAAAGTAAGGAAAATTACAGTGAAGCCTTTTCTTCATTAGACACTAACCCTAAAGAGATTGGCAAATATCAATGATTAAGAGCTTAAGGTGAAATTACATTTATAGTCAAGATACCCTTTGAGTCCCTGGCACTTCAAAGTTTACACGGGTCTCAACCCAAACACCAATGTGTAGTTCATTGTTAAGAACCACTAATATGTAGAAGAATGTCCATAGAAAAAAATTACATGTACAATTAAGGAAAAAGATTAGTAGAAGATTATTTCAATCGTTCAAACCATTAAGTCACGCAACTTAAGAAGTAAAAGAGGTACATAGTTCAAATCTACAGAGGTCCTCAAACTTAACAATCAAGGCTTAAGTTAATCGGGGTGCATGCACAGGTCAAGTTTTAAGCTCTAATAGGTGTATGGGTTAATAGTGTCATATAGGATCTTTAAAGAGCATCAACATGACTATTTAAGTAAACAAATTAGTTTCAACTCTAATGGATGATGACTTTCTCCTTAAAAAAGTCATGATATCATCAGAAGTCTCTCTCAAATCCACAAATGAATCATAGTTGACTTATGCAAACTTAGCAAGGTTCAATCTTCATTATGTGATAGGGCAATGTGAGAACATATGCATGAGTATGAAAGATAAGCATATGTCTGTTTGATAACAGGAATGAGTATAGAAATACAAGAGCAGACAATCAAACACATCCAAGAAATGTCCCTAATGAGTGTAAGACTACAACATGATAGAGCACAGGGTCAGGCCAACAAAATTCAGTATAAAAGTTCAGAGCAAAGAAGGTTTCACATGGAATAAGCAGGGTACTAGTAGCAAGATAACTAGCCCAGTTACACAGGTGAATGCATCAGCCCAAGCATGGTGAAGTTTAACTTGGTATGGTCAGTTAAGGGGGTGATATATATGTACAATATCTATAACTCTTAACCAAATTCTATTTCTTAATCAGGTCCCTGAAGAAAATTCTAAACATGCTTGGTCTATGTCAACAGTAGCAGTCTGACTTCATATTAACTATAAAAATTCATTAGAACTTAAACCAGTCTCATTTCAGGACATATTTACTATTAGGTGAGGCTTCACATATATGATCACATAACCAAAGAAATGGATAGGATCACCTTTACAGTGATCTCTTAAGAGGTCTCAGAATTACAGAAGAACATTGGAATAGAGAAAAGGATATATATATATATATATATATATATATATATATATATATATATATATATATATACACACACAATTTGGTATTTCTTGAGGTTTGCAAGATTATTTTCAAAGGCCCCAGATGTTCCAACAACTAAGCTAGTGAATCCACCACAGAAGTAAAAGTCACAAAATCATGTGAGTTTTACATGTTAAGGTAAGCATGGTTTCAATAGCAGATTAATCCAGTCTAAGAAAACAATTAAGTGGGTATAACATAGATTTATGAGGAAAATACATGCTAACAAATGATATAGAATTGCTTAGCTTCAATAGACAATATAGCACAAATGTAGAAGACATCAACCCTCGACAGGATATCAAGAGATGTTTAAAGAATACTGCTTGATCAAGCTAACTAAATATGGTATTACAGTTAACAAACACATTCAGAAACATCAGAAGATTCCTAAACAATGAACAAAGCTCAGAAAAGTATATATCATTCTCTAATAACAACTATTTATCCAGTTAAGTCATGAAGTTCATTAACATAGATTAACCAGCCTTACTAACACAAATTATAAGGAGATGATTAACTCAATCAATAATGATAAAAAGTAAGAACGGAACCTAATAATCAATGACAAACTACTAACATGCATCATGGATGAAAATAACCAACAAAAGAAAATATGATATAGCACAAAACAATATGAATGATCAAAAGAAAGGGAAGGCCGGTGTACACTGACCTTCTACGGAGTAGCAAACCAAACAAAAACTTCTTGTTTAACCGTTAAGAATTCTAACTCAAGCTCGAACAATGGACTAACTCGGTGCCAGAGAAGGAAAAGAAAATCAGTGAGAAGTTTAGGGATTTTATTCTCTTAAGCTTTCTATTTTTTTTCTATTCTGTTTTAGGTGTTAGGTAGTGTTAGGTGTAAGCATTGAAGTCTCCTATTTATAATGGCCATTGAAGACTTAGGGTTTAACAAAAATTCAAATCGATAGTGGAGAGTGAAGGAGAGATTGATGATGCTAGCAAAATGAGTGAAAATCAAAAGATCATAACAGAAAATCATAGGAGTTTTACCTGAGTGGAAGACAGTCATTGCAGGTGAGAAAACCATCGGACAAAGACCGATAATCCAGAGGTCAGTGTATTTGACCTCTGATTTCAAATAAACATAATGAGATGCTCATGCATGCTCTGATTTTGTTGCAGCACAAGAGGATCTTGAAGACTTGAAGTTTCATCTTTAAGTCTAAGTCAGAAAATGTGAGATTTTGAATTCATATGATGAAACAAGGAGACATCGGTGAGATTCGCGGAGTTAGAAGGCACAAAGGATGATTTGAAGTCATGATTTACAACCTTGCATGATTTGGTGCAAGGTTTCTGTGATTGATGGGGTATGGGGTTTGATAGAATAGAGAGAGGAAGGGGAAAGGGGGAGACCGAGTCTGGAAGACGAATGATTAGGGTTTGAGGGGATTGAGTTGGTCTCTAGGGGTTTAAACGGGTTGAAGAGATCTGGGCCGTTAGATCTTTTGACTAACAATCCTGATAAATCGAAGATTAAATAATTAAAATGGTGCAATATGACAAACATTGGATTGTTGAATTTGGACGGTTAAGATTGAATCTGATGGAATATTTAAATTAAAGGGAAAAACAGGGATAAACACGGGCCGCTAATATGAGAGATGGACGACCAAGATTGATTGTTTTTCTTTTGTGAGTGGTGTGGCAGATGATGTGGCAAGTTTTGATTGGTGTAGGGGGAGGGATGCGGATCGCCAAAGTGGATTGGAGTGGTTCATTTGGACTGGATCAGATTCGTTTGGGCTTGGGTATTGGGTTAAAAATAATTCAAAGAATAGCAATTTTGTATTTAATTGCATAATTGTAAAACCCTACTTGTGAAATTTCACTGGGCTTCTTCTTCTTGTTGTTGTTGTTGTAATTGTAAATTTTGCCATTTGGTCTTTATCCCTTTAAAGATTAATTTCGTTAAACTTAAATAATTCCAAAAAGATGCAGTAGAAATTATAATAACTAAATACACTACAAATTGCTATAATTAATTAATTAGCTACCAAATATCTTATTTTCCTATTTACTACACTAATTCCTAATTCATTTTAAAGTTATAGGCTATGTTGCCAAAAATTGAGGAATAGCTTATTAAACTAATTATATTCCTATGTGACGAATATGAAAATTATTTAAATAGTTTTAAAAGTTATAAAATTGTATATATAATGTTTTTATAGTTATATAATGACTAAATTACTAATTAACATTATTAACTACTTAAAATAGGCATTATTAATTAGAAAATATCTTTAACATGTATTGAAAATTAATTAGTGCATAAATAAATAAAATTTTAAAACGAAGGTCAAAATTGGTCGTCAATAGTATCTAACATGCTATCCTATCCTCTGTTGTTATTTGACAATTTGGATGTGAAGATGGATTTCCTTATGTTGGGTTAATATCTCATGTGTGTGGATTTGTCGGTAGCATATCAGATTGATGTAAAAAGAAAGTTGTCATCATGTATTGATATATTGGTTTATTGTAAAATTCTCACGAACTCATTATTTGTCAATTAATACATAATTGGGCCATTGTTATGCATCGACACCGAATGGTTATGGTTGAGCATTTGAGCATACACTATTTAGTGCAAGTCTTTTGTTGTGCAGGGTTGATACAAGTTGTAATTTCATTATCTGTGTAACTGGAAAAACTGGTTTATTATCCTTATCTCGGTTGTGCACTCTAACTTTTTTACATCTGTTATTCTGTGACTGCTTCCTTGGATTCTTCTCTGTGTTATATATGCTATTGAGTTTCACAGGTTATGTGAGTATCTTTTGGACATAAAAACATCGGCACTACTTCTCTGAGAATAGATGAAAATACTTACTGAGTACCTGTGGTCGGTTGTATTCATGCTACACTTTTGCACCTTGCGTGCAGAGCTTAGAGTTGCGTAGCTATGGAAAATGAAACCTTGCATTGAAGACGTGTCAGCTTTCCAGATTGAAGTTACCTCTTGTTTGTGGTAGTTTAGGACTTTATTTATATTTATGTAAGCTTCAAGCAGATGTTGTAATTATTCTTCACTTTAGTTTTGTTAATATAAATCTTAGTGGCTCATGACATGTACTACTTCTCCTTGGGATAGTTGTATTAAATTCTTTGCGGTTTTTATTATTAATATTAATGATTCCTCACTATAGTTGTAACTTATATTTTTTGGCTTACCTAGTGAGTCGGGTTAGTGTCGTCACAACTTGGTGGGATTTTGGGTCGTGACAAAGCAAAGGCCGCAGATGCGGCACTTTTGGTCGCAGATGCGATGGACCTGACATATGCTATATATTTGAGGGTTTTGATGCATTTTTCGTTATTTTGAGTTTTAGAACTCGATAAAAGGCGATTTTGGAGGATATTTTCACTGTTATTTTTTGGGTAAGTAATTTCTACTAAGATTTGGTTATATAACCTATTTTCTCATGGATTTACATATTTAACATGGAATTTTGAGATGAAATTTTGAGTTTTGCCTACACTATAAGAGAGTGTATTTTGAGAATGCAAGTAATGATTTAGACTCGGGTTTTGAATCTAATCACATATTTAGACTCAGCAGGTTATGGGTCATCAAATTTTGTATTGGTACGAATTTCGAGCATGTGTGACCCGATTGACTTTGATTGACTTTTTGGAAAATCATTAGAGATAGAAATTTTATGGATTGGGATCGCTTCCTATAGCATTGTTTGACTTCCTTGATTGACGATTGGATTGGATTTGCGTGATTGGAGGGCTAGAGCGAGGTTTTTATACATTTTGAGGTTGAAGGCTAGCCCAGATAGGGTAAGTATCTTGTCTAATCTTGTTGAGAGAATAACCCATAGGACATGACCTTATTTGTCTACTTGGAATGTGTGAAAAGCGACGTATATGCGAGGTGACGAGCATATATGCGGATGCTATTCATATTGTGCTTTGTTTTGAATATAGGTGTAGTAGTCTTTAGGCTACATCATGCCTTGTTTTTAATATTGTGCTTCCTGCTATCATGCTTTATATGTTTAAATGACTACGTTAACTTATCGAATCAAGCTAGATATCATGTGTATTCTTAATTTCCTGTTTTAGTCATGATACTCGTTTCTGTATGGCATACCCGCCTAATCGGAGCTGTAATTGTACACTCCGAACATGCATACACCTTAGCATGCTATTTTCCTCAGTCCATGACTATGTGATATGATATTTGTTGATTGTATACATGTATCCTTGGCATGTACGTGCAATGTCTGGATAAGGATCCATCCTCTGGGTCGTTGTCACGCCCCGGCCTCGGGGAGCGTGACCGGCGCTCAACCGAGATTCCCTGGTTAAGCAAGCCTGCTGGATGCCTTCTACCCAACCTTGCCCATTAACAACATAAGAATAAGTACAAGTAATAGACATGAGAAGAGTCAAGGGTTCCACAATCTTTTAAATTACTAAAGGATATTCATTAATAATTTCCAAAATATTACAAGTTTATAGATATGATGAAAAGCATGTTTGCCCAAATACCAATACTTATCAGTATAATTCCCAACATCAAACACCACCCACAACCTGTCTACGGAGCCTCTAAATACAACATAAAAGTAGTATGGAAGTGACGGCAACAAGGCCCCGTCTATACCTCAAAACATAAAGTAAAGCGTCAAATGACATGACGCCCGGAATAGAGTAGGGCTCACCAAAATTGTTTAATAGAGAGTAACTGCTAACGAGGGTCAAAACCACCTACTGACGAACCACCTGCATCCATTGAAGATGCAGTACTCCCGACAAAAGGGACGTTAGTATATATGGAATAGTACTAGTATGTAAAGCTAAATGCCAACTTTCAAAATAGAATGCCAGTATAAGAAAGGGAAAACCACAGAAACAAAAAATCACAATCAACAATATCCAAATGCCCAGTTAAAACATACCAATTTTCAAAATACGAAAATAATATATATTATTTGTTGGGAGATCATTAGCACCGATATACCACCGTATTTTTCGTACGGAGTCCAATCACGCCCGATCGGCTAGGCCATCTCCCTACGGATAATGTAGTTTGACATGTGGTGCGAAAGAAAGGTGTTACCAAGAGTAGTACCACCTTGTGCGCAACATGGCGTTCGTTCTCTACCCGATCGACTAGGCCACCTTCCCACATATACCGTGTAGGTTGACATTCCAATTCACAACTAATATCAACTTCATCCCAATTAAGGGAAGTAACCAAAATCCACCCCTACACTGGCACATATAGTTTCAGGCATGGGCCTTATGACCCACCCTTCCTCGGTTTACTAGTGATACTTCCAAAACTATTTTTGGTTTGCACACAAGGGAAACAAAAGAACAAATATATTTTATATTCACCTTATTACCTTTCACACTATATATAGCCTCATTAGTAACTTCAAGCATTCACAACATCATTATAATTTCATTGTCTCTCTTGGACATACTTATGATTCTTCATCCTAAGGCACAGTGGCCGTATCTTATATTCCACACTTTTATTTCCTTATTTTGAAGGACTAACAACATAAATATCAACATATAGAATATTTCAAAAATCACAACTTTAAGTTCATTAGTAATGAAGACTTTAAACATAATGGATTTCTTTCCAAAAAATGAAGTAAAATGGCTGGCAATCGAAGAACAAATTAAAATCATAAACGAGTAACACATCATTTAATCTTGAAATACTTTTTCCCATAAAGGAAAATACACAATTTCAACTCAAGAATATATATATATAAGAGCTAAAGACACATTGAAAATACTTACAAAGCATAGCATTAGTTAAAACAACTGTATTTAGGCACAAGTATGACCCTCATTATTAGCACGATGGCCACCGTCTCCATCTCCAACCCCCCCCTCCCCCCCCCCTTATTTCACTTTCAAGCATCCTTATAGAGTACCAACAACAAGGCATTTCTACTCAAGTCTTCAAATACACATTTGAGCCACTAACCAAATTAAGAGTCTTAGGTACATGTGATTTCTTACACAATTCGACATGCTAGTTTTCATTAGAATCACGTTTTCAAATCATAACATATTAACACATAGCCCATACTTAATCACCTTCTCAAATAGTTACTCAACCTACAAGAACGTTTGGAATACAATTTGAACGCATATATCATTTGACACAAGACTTACTCGGAATAATCAATTTATAATGAGCAACACGGGACTTGCAAGACCATTGTGGAGTTTAGCCAACATACCTTGTTTGAGCTTTCCTTAAGTTACTAGAACGTCCCAACACTTCGAGAAATAACAATCTATAAGAAGATAGCAAATATCGGATAATAATTAGAGGGATTCACATGGTGTAACTCTCTTATGAATTTTGTCAAATACCTAGTATGCAAAATAGACTTTAAAGCTTTACAATGGTAACCGCTTCCTCCCTCAACAAATTTAAACAAGAACTACCCAAAATGGTTCATTAACCCCACATATTACAACCTATTGTCACATGCATGGCCTATTTCCAACTCCATAACTTAATTAAACCCATAACAATTGCATAAAAATTTTAGGACAAGGTCTTACCCGAGTAGATGATGGTCTAGTGAATGATTCCCTTGAATCTTCAAGATTGGGGCAGGGATTGATGATCAATACACTTGGGGCTCCTTCCTCTCTCTCTAAAGCACTCCCCTCTCTCTAAAATATGTGTTTAACCCGGCCAAAATAATCCCAAAGTCATTTTTATATGTAATGGGGTCGGGTTATAAAATAAAAAAATGGACCCTCCGAATTCAGGTCTGCGGTTGCAGAATAGACCGCATAACGGATATGCAGTCCAAATAGTGGACCGCGAAACTGATACCCAAAAACTGGAATGGTCTGGACAGGTCTATGACAAGTCTGCAGTCCGCAGACCACTTATGCGGCTGTAGAATGGACCGCAGAACGACCTTCAAAATTCAACAAACTCCCTGCTCAACTCTGTGATGCTTATGCGGCCCACAAAATAGTTCTGCGATCGCGAAACAGATCGTAGAATTGCCCTCTTCTGCCAAATTTTCCATCAACTCCTCACTGCATTCTTCAAGCCAAAAAGTCTGTACTGTGGCGAGCTTGCGAGCCGCGAAGAATTTCTACAATCCTCAAACACATAAGCCTACCTCAGTACTACAAAATATGAATCCCTTGGTAAAATTTTACGGGGCCTTACAGTCGTCCTCTCATATTTCTCCTTGATGATGTACACGCGGATTATGGAAATCTATCTAGTGGTCGGATTTTGTGCATCTTATCTATATGCAAACTCATTAGATATATACATGATTTTCATTGTATATTTTCTCTATACGCTAGTTCTGAAATATATACATGTCATTATTTAAATTATTTTGCATGTTGTTAGGTTTACTTAGTCTTAGAGATTAGGTGCCTTCACGACATCCTACGGAGAAAATTTGGGATTGTAACACTTATTCATGCATATCTTCTCTATATGCAATTGTTGTTGGTTTAGTAATACTTCATACCTATCTTCTCTATATGCAAGGTGTTGATGGTATTTGTTATTTCATTCATATCTTCTCTATATGAAATTGTCGACAAGTTAGTTGATATCAAATGCGTATCTTCTCTATATGCTGATATGTTAGTTGGTTAGAATGCTTGTGCATATCTTCTCTATGTGCACAGATGGCCTTATCCATATTTCATGCTTAGATTTTGATATTGTTGTTGGGCATATGTATATGTTATTGAGCTGTACAGGTTATGTAAAGTGAGTATCTTTGACTTGAATCATCATCACTACTTCACCGAAATTAATCAAGATAGTTACTGAGTACATGGAGTCTGTTGTACTCATACTACGCTTCTGCACCTTGCATGTATATATTGGAGCTGAGTTGCTATGGATGACGAAGACTAGCATTGAAGATGTACTTGCATTCACGATATAAGCTACTACTTGTTCTTGGTAATTTAGGATTTGTACTTATGGTTATGTATATTCAAACATATGTTGTATTTATTCTTCGTATCAGCTTTGTAAATCTAAATCTTCGTGATTCATGACTTGTACTACCAATTCTTGGGAACTTGTATGGAATTTAGCTACTTTACTCATTGATTATTGATGATACTAGGAAATTTGCCGCGCTCTGCGCGTTTGCGAAAAACGCCATTAAATATAAAAGAAATATTTATTTTTAAATTTTAGTATGAAACAGATGATTTTTTCAATTATGTGAATAATAAAATTAATTCTACATATTGATAAGATAACAATATAAAAATTTCTGTAGAATTAGAGCTTAAATGCAATAAATACTTGATTTTTGTTCTTTTTTGCTTTCATTAGATAGTGAAAATAATCTTGCATAAGTTCTCTTCAATTCAAGTAAAGGAAAATGAAATGAAAAATATAAAACCAAAAGTAAGGGGAAAAAAGAGTTTCTATTCCGTTTCCTTTTTTATTTTTTTACTTCTTTATTCTTTCTCTATCTATTCCTTGGTTTCTCTCAATTTTGAACCCCAATTACAGACGTTCATTTCTCCTTTGCGATTACGTTTTAGGGTTTATTTATATTTCAATATTATCGTTACTCGTGTTATAAATAGAGAAAAGTAACCCTCTAAGAGAATTTGTAACACATCTCCTTCAGCATCTTCCTAAAAGAAACTAATGACGAATCAAAAATATCGGCCCCAAATCCATTACAAATTGTATGAATCTCTCATATAATTTCCACTCTTATTTTTTCCTTTCTTTTTTTTTTTTTTTTGTGTTTTCCTTTTCCTTTCCTCCTCCTCCTCCTCCTCCTCCTCCTCCTCCTCCTCCTCCTCCTCCTCCTCCTTCTTCTTCTTCTTTCATTTCTTAATTACTTCTTCTCCATTCAATTTACAATAAGAATGCCTATTTAGCTTTTCTTTTTACTTCTCTAACTTCCAATCACCTTCCCATAGTCAGCGACCCGTTCACTCTAAAATCACTCATTTCATCTTCAAAACCATCAAAAGTCTACTAAGATTTCCCAAAATTGCAAAAATTCAGTTCATTTATTTTGGATGCTAAGTTTCTCCTATAAATTTAATATACACATGATCATCTTCAGAAAGTAGAGATAATAGCTTCAACGGAAATTTTAAGTTTCGGTCTTATTGAAAATCTTTTTGACAATTAGAATAGTTTTCATTGAAAGTATGTAAACTAATTTTCTGGTAAAGCTTATCCTCAAATATCTGCAACTAACTATTATATATATAGTAGAGGAAATAAGAAGTATAAATTGTTCCAAAAAGACATTAGAAACTGTAATATCTTGACAGACCTGCTTTCACATCAAGAAAATTCATACATATTAGAGATCAAAATAGGAAGGTGTACTTCCAGGTCCCAAAATAAAATAAAATAGAAGAGAACAACATCAATAGAAAAACATGATTATCAGCTAAAAACACCATATGAATGAATCACCAAAAGGTAAAAATAGGGAAAATAAAATTACTCCGACAAAACAGAGAAATAAAAGAGGACAAATAGTGTTTGAAAACAATTATTATCAGGTAAAACACATCAATGAATTACCCAAAACAATTAGGTAAAAATTAATGACATCGAATACAATATTCTAAGCCAATAAATTGAAAAAAGATATAGAAAGAAGGAAAAACGTTTCCAAAGCGATTGACATGGTATAAGAATACATTGAATTTGTCTCTCCGAACAACTTGTCTCCTTCCTATCATATTACTATGAATAATAATGAGAAAGCAACAGGGAGAGATTTCTATCGTTTAAAGAGAAAAAAAAAAGCAAGAGGGAGAATTCTAAAGCTTTGCCTGATATAAGTCCTTCATTTGAGTATACGCAGTTTTTGCTCATTACTGCTTCTAATGAATCTCAATATTGTTTCTCCTCCTATTGTATGAGGTTTGTCCATATACATATATACATTGCCTTGTTTATGGAAGGAGCAGTTGGAGGAGCAATTTTATAATGGAGTTTCGGCTAAAATGAAGGATTGACAATTAGGAAGATGAATGAAATACAACCAATTTGTAGAAGAGAACCGTCACTATACACCTTTTCATTGTTCATAACGTTTCGGCTATTATTTGCATGACAACGTTTCAGGTATAGTTATGTGTAATTGATTGTTAGAGTCGGTTACAAAATACATAATTATAGAAAAGAGAGAAAGAGCCAAAGAATAAGGGATTAAAAAGCAAAAAAAGGAGAGTGAAGATAAATAGATTCATTGGCCAAAGTGAGGTGTCAAGTGAACACTCTTTGGCCCTCTTTTATATATATATAGATTCTTGGGAACTTGTATGGAATTTAGCTACTTTACTCATTGATTATTGGTGATATTTCATTCTAGTTGTGTTTTTGGTTGTTTGGATTACCTAGCAGGTTGGGTTAGGTGTCATCACGATTTGGTAGAATTTTGGCTCAAGACACTCGTACAACTACAAATCTACTACCCAGCTCTGCCGGTACCAACACCTAGAGTTACATAGAATGTGTAGAAGTGTAGTATGAGTATAACTAACCCAATATGCTCCGTAAGTAGAAAGGTTAATCTCGACGAAGGAGTGGCGAGATTGGTTAACCGATACTTGCTATCATAACCTGAACAGTTATAAATAAATACAACACAAGAATATATCAAAGAAAGTGTATAAGATGATTAGATGTATAATTAATAGAGATAATAACAGGCTTTAAGATAAGAAATGATCAAAAGCTCATACTAGTACACTGAATCAGCATATAAAGATGATATGCATCACAAAGCATTATTACAAATGCCTACTATGTGAGTCAGTAATCGCTATGCATAAGTAAGACTCACTTTCATCAACCGACACTCCCCAAGTGTCCAGCAAATCTGCGCACTCAAGGCCTAAGGTACAATGGGTGATCACCTGACCGCGGAGGGACAAATCCAAAAATAGTATAACTATGGCTAAATTAGGTAGGATATGATGTAAAAACTAACCATTTCGATGATAAAGGCACAATAAGGCTAAACATGGTTTCGAGCATGATTAAGATAGGCTATGTAGTCATACAAGAGAAGTAACAAGTCATAAATAGCATATGATGTCAATCTAAAGCATAAAACATCCTAAAATCTACCCCCGAGCATGAATATCCCACGGCACTCGCATATGCGTTTGCCACCACATATATACGACGCCCGTAATACATTACAATTAATCAAACAAGGTCAATTCTTATGTTTAATTCCCTAAAGCTAAGTCTAGGCGAGATACTTACCTTATACAATCCAATTCAACCTTCCGATTGCTTTAGAAATCTCGTCTAACTGGCTCAAATCTAACTTACAATACTTAACGGGGTCAAACAAAGTCATACAAACTAATTCCAAATGATAAAGTTTAAATCTTTAATCAATTTTCAAAAGAGTCAGGAAAAGTCAATCGTGGCTCACGTGGTCAAAACCCAAGTCTAGGACTCGATCCCACTGACACATTATCCCATGAGTCCAAATATATATTTAGTTTTTAAATCCAAGTCCAAATCGATGTCCGAAACCTCAAAATACACTCTCTTAAATTATAGACAAAAGTCCCTCCACTCCCCCCCCCAAATTACACTTTAAAATCTTATATTTTAGTTGTGGAGATCCATGGGGAATCAATATAAATGATCAAAATCAAGTAGAAATTACTTACTCTCAAGAATGCAGTAAAATCCCTTTTCAAAATCTCCATCTCTCGTTCTGTAAAACTCAAAAATAGTGAAATGAGCAAAACACTGAAATTTGGATGAAATATACCCCTGCCAGCAAAATGATCTTCGCGATCGTGGTTACTACCCACGCGATTGCAATTCATTTCTAGGCAAACCTTCGGTTGAAGTCCAACCCCACGCGTTCACAATGCACAAGACTGCCCGGACTAGACCTTCCTCCACGCGATCACGTCTGTCCTCACGTGATCGCGATTGTAAGCATGTAATTTGTGCTTCACTTTAAAAATGGTTCCTATAGTGATTTAACTTAGTATTTTAGTTGTTTGTTATTTTAGTAGGAAATTTAAGAATTTTTATTTTTTTTGTTTTGCATATTTAATTGCACTTTTTAGCTGCATTTTTAATCACATAAAAATTACAAAATATTAGTGCATCTTAGTTAGATAATAGCATAATTAGATGATTAATTGGATTATTAGTTAATTATGTTGTCAATTATTCATGTGATAAGTTAAGTAGGCTATTAATGCAAAATGGGTTTATTTAAAATCAATGCAAAGTAGCTATATGCTTTAAAAGAAAAGAAAATGAATTGAGGGCCATTTTGATTCAGAAGTCAGACCGAAAAGACCAGAGCCATTAGCCCAGGCCCAGTACACTGGCCACATTTGACCTCTGACCCAGCTCGACCGCTCCTCTAAACCAGAGTTGAATTGACGTAGTTTCAAGTTGAAACTGCGTCGTTTTGGCTCAATTTTGTTTTTAATAAAAGTAAAATCCAAAGATTGAATTTTTAATTTAAACCTAAATCCTCCAATTTTTCTCTTCCCCTCCATAGTGGTCGGAAATCGTCTCAGCCAACAACCGCCTTCTAACCACCATCCGCCACCGATCAAAAATCGTCTCTGCCAAGGAGTGACGGCCAAATAACCTCAAACCACCATAGTTCTTCTCCCTTCTTACTCCTCTACCTTGATCTGCTAAGATCGAGCCTCAATACCTCCCTTTTCCTCACCAAATCGTACTCCAAAGATCAAAACCTTAGCTCCCTGTCCCCTTTTCAGATTTGACCTAGCCAAAGTTTGTATGACTTTGAAACTTACACCACTCGATAGATCTCATTGAGATCTATTGATTGGTGTTTGTCTTGAGTCATTTCACGATGGCCGGTTTTAGTCAACTCGCCGTTGACCGATCAAAACTACCTAAAACCATATTTTTCAAATCTTTGCCTAGCAAGAGCCATTGTCGCATTCATCACTTGTTAGGTCTTGAAATCTAGGCCAATGACCACGCGAAAATGATATTTTTCGACCAGATATCAGTTCCTTGCAATCAGACCACTGCTTAGAGCCTTCTTCCCCCTTTTCTCGGCTATTCAAAGCCTTTGTCATGTCTTTCACTAGTTCATATCCTAAAAGGGAACCAGTAAAGACCCGGCACGACCCAAAACCCCACCAATGATTGTGATTATGCCTAACTTGCTTGCTAGGAAATCCAACACTCCACAATAATATTAGAATCCAATTATTATGTATTTAATAGAGTCAAGATGTAATAATAATGTGGAATAAGTCTCAAATCAATATCATAAGTAAATAATTAAAGACATGGTCTAAACACGACCATAATTGTCTAACAAATGCCCAAAACATGGTGTAACTATATCATTAGCATCTAATAAGAGTAAATAGTCTCAACAAAATAATAACATTTGTCCGGAAATAAAATACATAGAAAGAGATAGATAAGTAGGGAAAAGAAACTCCATATGATGCGGATCATATAAGGTAAAGCAGCTCACCACGAAGCCTTCAACAAATACCCTTACTCAGCCAGATGGGTACCACTAGTAACTGCCTCAAAACCTGCACAAAAGTGTGCAGAAGTGTAGTATGAGTACAAAACTATGGTATCTAGCCTCGAAGAAGCAGTGGCGAGGGGTCGATACTAACACATACTAATAGTTCAATGAACAAGTGAAGAAATAAATGGAACATGTGATACGGCATGATATCATCAATCAAGTCCAAAATTGGAAAACACGGTAAATCTGAAACTTACTCATGCTTTTCAAACAAAGAGATAGAATACAATATCAATTATCTCAATTCTTTTGATAATCGTGATATGAGTCAATCAAAATTCTTATATACTTAAGAGCTACTGCATGAGTCCAGGCTACCAATCCATGCTCATGATCCAATACCAAAACCTCTCTGCACAAATCCATATATCCGACAATAGCCAAGTGCCTAAACTAGCCCAATCAGGGTGCCTATGGTCACAGGGCTCAAAGTAATATGGGTAATCACCGACTCCGGAGGGACGAATACCTATCTAAGCACAGTTGCATCATGTAACTCGATCCACCAATAATAATATCGCAACATGCAACCCAATCCTGTCATATTACTATTGCAGTGTGCAATCCGATCAAACCATAATACTATTGCGACATGAAACCCGATCAAATAACAATACCATCAATAATAAATATCTGCTCACAATGTCCTTGGTTCCAAGATTCTCAACTTTTCACAATATCTAACTCTCCAACTTATGCACATGTGTATCAAATAATATAATAAAGAAGCACCGGGCATAACAATAAAAAAAGCTCAAATGTCTATAAGATGGTTTTGGCTAATCATGTAATTCAATGTATCACAATGGCTCAGTACGCTATCTCAACATACATAAGTATAATTATATTACTAACATGAGCAATTTAAGCCACATAACTACCGAATCATAAAGCAAGTAAGACAAGTGTATGACTACGGATTAACAATAAAGCTCAACATGGCAAAATAATCTTTTATGCCCAATTTAACAAGTCATAACCATAAGAATGCTTCTAATCCATAATTATGGGTCATCACGTAGTCATAGAATTAATGAAACATGGATAATAAATTCACATATCCCAAACAAGACATAATCAAAAGCCAAACTCTACCGGATATAGCCATAACCTAGCTACGCATATACGCTCGTCACCTCGCGTATATGTGGCTTCTAAATCAAGTAACAAGTCGCAAATAGATCACTTATGGGGAGAATTTCCTCTAACAAGGATAGACAAAAGACTTACTTCTTCCCGGCAAGTACCAAACGACTCGAATAGTCAAATATTACTCAAATGAGTCAATACAAGCTTTAGGTATTTATTTCTTATCAAAAGATTCAATATTCGACCCAAATCAAAAAGTCAACAAAAAGTCAACCTTGGGCCTCGGGCCTGAAATCCAAAATTGATTATAGATATTGTTTCTCACGATTCAATTATATGATTAGATTCAAAATCGTATTCTAATTTCCTGTTCAAAATCCCCAAAATCACTCTTTTAAGTTCATTACTAAAACCCCAATTTATACACTTTAAATCCTTATTTTAGGGGCTAGATATCCATGTATATTTTTGAAATATAATTACACAAATGAGTAAAAATTACTTACCCTTGTGAAATATTGCCCCTCTCCAAGTCTAGGGTTCAAAATATGAGAGAAGAAGAAAAAACCCTAAAATTCACAACTTAAATATTCTGCTAGTGATACCTTTTGTGGACATGACCTTAGCTCTGTGTCGCGAAGCACAAATATCTTGCACCTAAAATTCCTTCACCACGAATGCGACATGACCCCTGCAAATGTGATGACCAACTAACCAACCCAACGCAAATGTGAGCAACCCTTCACAAATTCGAAGGCCAAGACCCTCCAGTTGGCTTCTTTCTCATCGCGAACGCAATGCACCTACCCCAACTATATGTCATGCCCCGACCTCGGGGAGTGCGACCGATTCTCAATCGAGATAACCCGGCCGAGCAAACCTGCTAGAGTTTCTTCTACCGAACTCACCCATAAATAAAGAGAATATAAACTTCATTAATTAACACTAAGAGGGTTCATAAAAAATACTAATTCGATTACCATTAGTTACTTCATTTATAATGTCTCAAAATACACACACTTTCATATTTTGGAGTGGAAGATGTAACACACATACAACATTACTATCTTGACTTTCTCAATATGAATACAGAACCCACCATGTCTACGGAGCCTCTAATAGATATAAAAGAGTAAAATGATAGTGCCGGCAACAAGGCTCCGGCTATACCTCAAATATAATACACACGGAATAAAAGATACACGAACCTGAATGAAGTGGGGCTCACCAAATCTACGGAGAAGGGGGTGTACTGCTATCAATGATCAATGCCACCTGCTGCGGAACCACATGCATCCATTAAAGATGCAGCACCCTCGGAAAAAGGGACGTCAGTACATAAGGAATAGTAATAGTATGAATGACTAAACACCCTCTCAATAGAACGAATAATAACACAAGGAAGGACAATCATAAAATCAATCGGAGCCTCAAACAATACGAAAACATCAAGTTAAGAGTAAGAAAGATTTCAGGTAAATTTCCATATTTTAGGTTGGGAGATCTTAGCACCGATATATCACCGTGATTTTAGCACGGAGTCCGATCACGGCCCGATCGACTAGGTTGTCTCAGCCAAAGACATCAATCACAATTACAATAAGTATCTCAATCTCAATCATTGTTTCAATCATAATCTCAAGCACAATCATCACCATGTGTGCGGCATGGCATCCGATCATGGCCCGACCGCCTAGGCCGTATCACGACAATGTCATGCGGATTGACATCACCCTTTTCTAGCAATTATCTCATCCTAATAAAGGGGAATATTTCATCACATAAATCTTGTCCCAAATGAGGGGAACAATTACAATCCATTCCTACACCGACATGTGTAGTTTCGGGGTTAGGCCATTTCAACCTACCTTTCCTCGGTGACTAACGATACTCCCAAAGTATTTGTTATTAAAAGGATTGACAACTCATTTCATTATCTTTTATATATCATTCAGTTCATTGGCACCGATGGCCATAACACAATGTCATTCTTGGAACGTTTGACGTATTTCATATTTCATATTCATCTCTTTCACTTTCAACATTACCACGTATCATCAAAATAAGGCATTTCTATTCCAGACTTTATGTCCACATATTGAACAAATAAGAATGTTAAGCACATTGAGATTTCTTACACAATTTGACTTAATAGCTTTCATTTGAATCATTTGAATCACAATTTAAAGATATAACATTTAGATATGTGACCATGCTTCGAGCACATTTTCAAATAGTATATAACATAACAAGAACATTGGAACCTATATTGAACATATATCTTTCGATACAAGGCTTATTTGGAATAATCCACTTATAATGAACAACTCAGGACTTACAAGGATATTGTGGGGATCAATTCTAAAAGAAGAGTTTAGCCAACATACCTTGCTTGAGCTTTCCTTAAGTTACTACAATGTTCCAAAAATCCTATCAATCCCAATCTATTTTGAGACATAACAGAATTGAATACAAATTAGAAAGATATTCATGGTTTCAACTCATTAAATTTTTTATCAAATACTAGGTGTGCAAATTTGACCACAAGGTTCTTCTACAAGATTCCCTTCACTCCATAACTTATTCAATACCAAGAGTTTACTCATATTAGCTCAATTACCTTCCCACCATCCTTATATTTACATGCATGCATAAATAACAACTCTCATACCCAAGAATCACACTCCCAATCTCCCATCTTCTGCCCAAACTCGAAATTAAAGGCTAGGCTTAGAACCTTACCTCTTAAATGAAGACCTTGTGAGTTTTTCATGTGAATTCTCCAAGTCTTGAGCAAGGATTTAGGAACAATTAGCCTAGGGTTTCCTCCTCTCTCTCTCTCTCTCTCTCTCTCGAGAACACTCTCTCTTCTCTCTAAAATATCAGATATTTGCCTTCAAAATGACCCTCTAAGGCCTTATATAAAAATAGGGTCGGATAAGAAAATTTTTAAAAAATGACCCCTGATGCAGATCTGCGGTCGCATATGCGACCGCATAACGCTTTTGCGGTCCACAAAGTAGACCGCATAATGGCCCTCTGGAAATGGGCAATTCTTCCCTACTCTGCGACCGCTCTACGGTCGTATAATGCACCACAGAACTCCCCTCCGAAAAATTTCATGTTGGATCTGCGATGGGTTCTGCGGTTTGCGAAATGATTATGTGGCCGCATAATAGTCCGAAATTTGCCCAGGTTTCTGCCTCAGCCTGCGGCAGTTCAGCGATCGCATAATTGACCGCAGAAATGCTCTGCACTTCTAAAACGTTTCTTCAACTCCCCAACACATTGTTCAACCCAAAAAGTCTGAACTACGGCTTGCAAGCTTGCAGTGAAGAATCTCTACAATCATCCACGCATAAGTCTACCTCGGCATCACGAAACCTCTGGTTATTGGTGAAATTTTTACGGGGCCTTACACTATATGCGAACACGACACCCTATCGCCGAACGCGAAGAACAAAGTACAGCCGGCCAACATCCATCTCCATTGTCGCGAGACATGTTTCGGAATCGCAAAGCACTATAGTACACCAGCAAACCAGCTACTCCAAACTCAACCAAACATTCCAATTTTTTCGAATGCGTCTGAATCACACATAGACATTCCGGATTACTACCAAAATTTGCCCACAAGTTCATATCAACTGTTAGGACCTATCCAAGGTTTCAAAACCACAGTCAAAGCTTATTAGGCCAAAAGTAAACTATCGGTCAGACTTAAGAACTCTCTAATTCTTCAAATTGCCTACTTTCGGCAAATAAAAGTCAAAATCTTCTACGAACATTAAAAAGAAATTTGAACATACTCCCAAGTCCAAAATCACCATACTAACCTATTGAAACCATCAAATCCCGATTCTGAGGTAGCTTAGTCAGAAGTCAAACCTTGGTCAACTCGTACAACTTAAAACTTGCATGATAAGAATATGTCTTCCAAACGATTCCCAAACCTCTGGAATATCCAAAACAACCACACATAAGTCTACCCCGGCCTCCCAGGTGGCTTCTTCGATGTGTTGGTTTCACCATAACACTTTCACGTTGGCAATCTCTTTATTCCTCAAATTTTGAACTTGCCTATCAAGAATTGCAACTGGAATTTCTTCATAAGTCAATTCTTCATTAACCTCAATGGTATCAACTGGAACAATAAGCGACGGATCTCCAACCACCTTCTTCAACATGGATACATGAAACACCGGATGCACTAAAGACATCTCTGGAGGTAGTTCAAGCCTGTACGCCACCTGGCCAATCCTCAGAATGATTCTGTATGGTCTGACATACCTCAAACTAAATTTTCCTTTTTATCAAACCGCATTACGCCCTTCATGGGGGAAACCTTTAAGAATACCCAATCATCCTCTTTAAACTCCATGTCCCTGCGACGCACATCCGAATAGGACTTTTAATGACTATGCGCAATTTTTAACCGTTCTGTAATGATCTTAACCTTCTTCATAGCCTGATACACGTGGTCCGACCCTATCAATTCTGCTTCCCCAATCTCGAATCACCCAATGGGAGATCTACATCTCCTACCATATAAAGCTCGAACGGTGCTATCTAAATGCTAGCGTGATAACTATTGTTGTAGGCAAATTTTATGAGCGGCAAATGATCATCCCAGCTACCCGTAAAGTCAAGATTACAAGCATGCAACATATCCTTAAGTGTCTGCATAGTCTGCTCTACCTGCCCGTCAGTCTGCTGGTGAAAGGATGTACTAAGTTTCACTTGAGTACCCAAACCTTGCTGAAATTTCTTGCAAAAATTAGCTATAAATTGTGCCCCCCGATCTGAGATAATAGAAACTGGAGTGCCATGCAACCTGACTATTTCCTTGATGTATAACTGAGCAAACTATTCCGCTGTGTCGGTAGCCTTAATAGGTAAGAAGGGTGCTGATTTTGTGAGTCGATCCACAATCACCCAAATCGAGTCGAACTTGTTAGGAGTGTGAGATAGTACTACCACAAAGTCCATATTGATCATCTCCCACTTCCATATCGGAATTTCTATGTTCTGGGCCAACCCACCAGGCCTTTGGTGTTGGGCCTTCACTTGCTGACAATTTGGACATCTTTCCATTAAGTCCGCTACATTCCTCTTCATATCATTCCACTTGTAGACTTCCTTAAGATCGTGGTACATCTTTGTAGAACCTGGGTGCACGAAATACCTAGAAGTGTGAGCTTCGGTCATGATTCTTTTCCGGAGACCATCCACATTTGGAACACATAACCGCCCTTGGTACCTTAGTGTACCATCATCCATGTTAAGAGAAGAGGCTGTGGTCTTATGTTTATGAATACCCTCCTTCAATTGTACCATCAATGGGTCGTTGTATTGATTTTCTTTGACTTCCATAACAAGCGATGATTTAGCAATATTTTGCACAATCACTCCTCCTTCACTAAAATTTGCAAGAAGAACTCCCAAACTAGCCAACCGATGAACCTCCTTGGCCAACGGCCTTTGATGTGCCTACAAGTTAGCCAAACTACCCATAGATTCCTGTCTAAGAGCATCTACTACAACATTATCCTTCCCGGGATGATACAGAATATGGATGTCGTAATCCTTGAGTAATTCAGACCACCTTCTCTGCCTCAGATTCAACTCCTTCAGTTTGAAAATGTATTGAATGCTCTTATGGTCTGTGAATTTATCCACATGGACCCCATACAGATAATGACGCCAAATTTTCTATGCAAATACCACCGCCGCAAGCTCTAAATCATGATTATTGAATTGCCTAGAAGCATAAGCTATCACCTTGCCATGTTGCATTAATATACACCCAAGTCTGATTCTTGAAGCATCACAATATAACACAAAACCATTTGTACCTTCTGGTAGGGTCACCACTGGTGCCGTAGTCAATCTCAATTTCAACTCCTAAAAGCTCGTTTCACAAGAATCTGACCATTGAAACTTAACCGCCTTCTACGTCAATTTAGTCAACGGAGAAGCAAGGGTAGAGAACCCCTCCATAAACTTCATGTATTACCCCCGCTAGCCCCAAAAAACTGCGAATCCCTGTTGGGGTAGTAGGTCCGGGCCAATTCTTCCCAGCTGCAATCTCCTGAGGATCAACCTCAATTCCTTCTCTGGAGACGACATGACCTAAGAATATGATAGATTTAAGCCAAAAATTCACATTTCGAAAACATCGCATACAACTAGTCCTGATATAAGGTCTGTAGAACTACCCTGAGATAACCGACATGGTCCTCTCGACTTCGCGAATATACAAAGATATCATCAATAAACACTATCACGAATGAGTCAAGTAAAGGCTTGAAGACTCGATTCCTAAGATCTATGAAAGCTACCGAGGCATTTGTTAGCCCAAAAGACATTACCAGAAATTCAAAGTGCCCATACCAGGTTCTGAAAGTTATTTTCGGAATATCCTGCTCCCTGATCTTCAACTGGTGATACCCGGATCTTAAATCGATCTTGGAGAAGTACTTAGCATATTGCAATTGGTCAAACAAGTCATCTATCCTTGGAAGTAGGTACTTATTCTTGATCATGACCTTGTTGAGCTGTCGATAGTCAATATACATTCTCAGTGATCCATCTTTCTTCCTTACAAAAGTACCGGTGCGCCCCAAGGCGACACACTCGGCTGGATGAAACCCTTCTCTAACAAATCCTCCAATTGTTCCTTTAGCTCCTTCAATTCTTCCGGTGCCATTTTGTAGGGTGGAATAGATATAGGATGCATGCATGGCATCACATCAATCCCAAAATCAATCTCCCTGTCTGGTGGGATCCCAGGGAGCTCATCCAGAAAGACATCCGGAAATTCATTCACAACCGGCATACACTCAATTGTAGGTGCCTCAACATCGGAGTCCGTAACTCGGACCAAATGGTAAATACACCCCTTGTTAATCATCTTCGTGGCCTTAAGGTAAGAAATAAACCTACCCTTCGGCACTGCATCATCCCCCTTCCATTCGATCACTGACTCATTCGGAAATTCAAACCTAAAGGTTCTGGTTCGACAGTCAAGCTTGGAAAAACATGAATAAAGCCAATCCATCCCTATTATTATATTAAAATCAACCATCCCCAATTCAATGAGATCGGCCATGGTGTCCCGACCATGCACCGTGACAACACAATCCCTATAAACCTGTGTGGCCATAATAGACTCACCAACCGGAGTAGATACAGAGAATGACTCATGAAGTTGTTACGGTTCTATCCCAAATTCCATAGCAACATAGGGAGTAACATAGGACAAAGTAGAACTGAGATCAATAAGGGCATACACATTAAGAGTTTGAATAGTCAATATACCTGTGAAAACATTTAGAGAAGCCTTTGAACTCTGGCAACCCTACATAGCATAGAAATGATTGGGTCCTCCCGAACTCTGTGTACAACCCTAGTTGAACCACGCCCTGCGGGTGCTGGAGAGCTTCGAGCTGGAGGAGGTGCTACAGATGTAGTAGCTGAAGAACTAGCTGGCCTTGTCGTGCCCCTGCCCGCACCCTGGCGAGATGAACGGCAATCCCTCTAGGGTTGGGGGCCCCCACTTAGGATCATTCATGCTGAAGTGCATCTTTCCACACCTAGGGCATGGGGGCCTCTGCTGCTGCTGGAATCTCCCACCAGGCCGACCCTGCTGGTAGGATCCCCTGTTGCCCTGACCGGGCCTAAAATGACTCCGCTGCTGCTGACTGGAACCTGACGATGATGCATTGATTAAAGACTAAGCAAAAGACTGGGATGGCCCTAATAACCCTCCCCTAAATGTTGACCTACCATCACCACCACCCAAAGAACCTCCAAGATTGCCCGCGGACCGGAACTTGCTGCTACTTTCTCACTCCATCCTATTTTTCAGTTTACGGCTATCTGTGGCTTGAGAAAATGGCACCATCTTCCCATAGTTCATATCAGAATTATAGGCAGCTGTAGCGACCTCATTAATAACCAAGGGGCTAAGGCCCTGCACAAACTGACGCACTTTCGCCTCCATAGTGGGCAGCATGTATAAAGCATACTTGGACAGGCGCGCGAATCTCATATAGTACTCCCACACACTCAGGCTACCTTGCCTTAAGCACTCAAACTTAGCGGCACGGACTGCCTTAGTCTCGGCATGCAAGAAATGATCAACGAAAGCATTGGTGAATTCATTCCACCTCGCCGTAGGGCACCCCACTTCATAGGACTCCTCCCACAATTCAAATGTAAGCATACGCCACCTCTTTTACATTGTAGGAAGCCAACTCCACTGCTTCTGTCTTAGTAGCATGCATAACCCAAAGAGTATTATGCATCTCATCAATAAAGTCCTGGGGATCCTCCTCGGGATTAGTACCCATGAACACTAGAGGATCTAACTAAAGAAACTTGTTCACCCTGGAACTAGTAGATTCCCCAGGCTGACTGGAAGAAGTAGGCGCAACATTTGATCTCTGGGACTGAGAAGCCACTATCTGAGCCAACATCTGTATGGCTCCCCTAAGATCTCCCTCAAAAACATCGGGACCGGAAGCTGGGGCTGGAGGTGGAACTGGAATGTCAGTTGGAGGGACTGTTGCACCCTCAGTAGGTGTAGGGACAGGTGCGTTCTGATCAGTTGTAGTAGAGTTAGGCCGTTTAGGAATTGGGGGAATATCCTCACCCCTCGGTTGCTCACACGCATCATCAAATATAGAATCCACTGCCACTCTTGGGGTGACATTGGCTCCTTGGCCAGTTCTTGCCTTTTTCCTAGGCGGCATGTTCAGAAAGTTAGAGTAAAGCACGAGTTAAAGGAGGAACAATCTTACATTCACCTTTATTGCACGATTGAGAACATCAAAGAAGGGTATTATTTCTAAATACACAAGTAGCCCCCTAATTATGGATGTGAGCAACAACACACCTATAAGAAGGACTCTACTAGACACGTATCCGAGATAACCTATGACACTTTACACCTTAGGCTCTGATACCAACTTTGTCACACCCCGACCTCGGGGAGCGCGACTAGTGCTCAATCGAGATAACCTGGCTGAGCATGCCGTCTAGATTTCCTTCTACCTAACTCACACATAAATAAAGAGAATATAAACGTCATTAATGAACACCAAGAGGGTTTATAAACAATACTAATTCCATCACCATTACTTACTTTATTTATAAAGTCTCAAAATACACACACTTTCATAGTTTGGAGAGGAAGATGTAACACACATACAACATTACTATCTTGACTTTTCCAATACCAATACACAACCCACAACATGTTTGCGGAGCCTCTTATAGATATAAAAGAGTACAATGTTAGTGCCGGCAACAAGGCTCCAACTATACCTCAAACATAATACACACGGAACAAAAGATACACAACCCCGAATGAAGTGGGGCTCACCAAATTTGCTGAGAAGGGGGTGTACAGCTATCAATGATTAATGCCACCTGCTGAAGAACCACCTGCATCCATTAAATATGCAGTGCCCCCGGCAAAAGGGACGCCAGTACGTATGGAATAGTACTAGTATGAATGACTAAACACCCTCTAAATAGAACGAATGATAAGACAAGGAAGGACAATCATAAAATCAATGGGAGCCTCAAACAATACCAAAACATCAAGTTAGGAGTAACAAAAGTTTCAAGTAAATTTCCATATTTTAGGTTGGGAGATGTTAGCACTGATATACCACCGTGATTTTAGCATGGAGTCCGATCACGGCCCGATCGGCTAGGCCGTCTCAGCCAAAGACATCAACCAAAATCACAATTATTATCTCAATCTCAATCATTGTTTCAATCATAATCTCAAGCACAATCACCACCATGTGTGCGGCATGGCGCCCGATCACGGCCCGACCGCCTAGGCCGTCTTACCACGGTGCCATGTGGATCGACATCACCCTTTTCTTGCAATCATCTCATCCCAATAAAGGGGAATATTTCATCACATCAATCTTGTCCCAAATGAGGGGAATAATTACAATCCATTGTTACACCGGCATGTGTAGTTTCGGGGTTAGGCCATTTCAACCTACCCTTCCTCGGTGACTAACGATACTCCCAAAGTGTTTGTATTAAAAGAATTGACAACTCATTTCATTATCTTTTATATATCATTTAGTTCATTGGCACTGTTGGCCGTAACACAATGTCACTCTTGGCACGTTGGTCGTATTTTATATTTCATATTCATCTCTTTCACTTTCAACATTACCACGTATCATCAACAACAAGGCATTTCTATTCCAGACTTTATGTCCACATATTGAACAAATAAGAATGTTAAGCACATTGAGATTTCTTATACAATTTGACTTAATAACTTTCATTTGAATCACAATTTAAAGATATAACATTTAGATATGTGACCCATGCTTCGAGCACATTTTCAAATAGTATATAACATAACAAGAACATTGGAACCCATATTGAACATACATCTTTCGACACAAGGCTTATTCGGAATAATCCATTTATAATGAACAACACAAGACTTACAATGATATTATGGAGTTCAATTCTAAGAGAAAAGTTTAGACAACATACCTTGCTTGAGCTTTCCTTAAGTTACTACAATGTTCTGAAAATCCTAGAAATCCCAATCTATTTTGAGACATAACAGATTTGAACACAAATTAGAAAGATATTCATGGTTTCAGCTCATTTGTGTATTTTATCAAATACTAGGTGTGCAAATTTGACCACAAGGTTCTCCTATAAGATTTTCTTCACTCCATAACCCATTCAATACCAAGTGTTTACTCATATTAGCTCAATTACCTTCCCACCATCCTTATATTTATATTCATGCATAAATAACATCTCTCATACCCAAGGATCACACTCCCAATCTCCCATCTTCTGCCCAAACTTGAAATTGAAGACTGGGTTATAACCTTACATCTTAGATGAAGACCTTGTGAATTTTTCATGTAAATTATCCAAGGATTGAGCAAGGATTTAGGAACAATTAACCTAGGGTTTCCTTCTCTCTCTCTAGAACACTCTCACTTCTCTCTAAAGTATCAGATTTTTGCCTCAGTCTGCGGCAGTTCTGCGACCTCAGAATTGCTCTGCACTTCTAAAAAATTTCTTCAACTCCCCAATGCATTGTTCAACCCAAAAAGTCCAAACCGAGACTCGCAATCTTGCCGCGAAGACTCTCTACAATCATCCACGCATAAGTCTACCTCGGCATCACGAAACATCGGGTTTTAGGTGAAATGTTTACGGGGCATTACACTATATGCGAACGCGACACCCTGTCCCTGAATGCGAAGAACAAAGTCCAGCCGGCCAAAATACTTCTCCATGGCCGTGAGACCTGTTTCGCAATCGCAAAGCACTACATTACACCAGCAGACTAGCTACTCCAAACTCAACCAAACTTTCCAATTTTGTCGAATGCGTTTGAATCACACTTAGACATTCCGGATTACAACCAAAATTTGCACACAAGTTCATATCAACTGTTAGGAGCTATCCAAGGTTTCAAAACCACAATCAAAACTTATTAGCCCAAAAGTAAACTATCGGTCAGACTTAAGAACTCTCCAATTCTTCAAATTCCCTACATTCGACAAATAAAGTCAAAATCTTCTACGAACATCCAAACCAAATCTAAACATACTCCCAAGTCCAAAATCACCATACTAACCTATTGAGACTATCAAATCCAGATTCTGAGGTAGCTTAGTCAGAAGTCAAACCTTGGTCAACTCGTTCAACTTAAAACTTGCATAATAAGAATAACTCTTCCAAACCAATCCCAAACCTCTGGAAAATCCAAAACAACCATACTCACAAATCGTAAAGCATCATATGAAACTACTCAAGAGCTAACATCACATAACAGAATGCCAAAACTCAAAATCACTTGTCTGATCGTTATATTCTCCCCCACATAAATCTACGTTTATCTTGGAAAGTGCCAAGAATCACTCCAAAGCCATCACATAACTGTATAAACTCACCATACACACACCCACGAGTGACACCATGCCACCTCAATCCATATAAGTCCAGTTACATAATCCCGACGGAAGATTCTTCTTTCAACTTTAGCCCATAAGCCTTAGAACCAAATTCCAACTTTAGCCGATTCTTGTATATATACACTGTATCAATCCCACAAGCTGCGTCAAGTCATACGTGTACTCATAAGGTATAACCACTCAATGTACCGAATAACTCATATGCACATAGCCATATCTTCCTCCCCCAATAACTACTCATTACCAAACTCGATAACTTTAATATACCTCATATCAAATAAAATCGTTTGGCGAAACTTCGCAACTCTACTAATGATGAAAGAAACATGTAAAAACTTATAAAGACCCATCAAATCAATAAGTCATAGTGTTCTGTATCCCGAGAAGAACCATTGCTAAATTGTGAGTTGACTAGTGGCATTCTTATTGCAAACATACCTTATCCAAATCCGATTGCACCAATTCCACATCCAATAGCTTTGTCTCACTCAATACAAGCTGCTCGATCGACATGCCACACCAAATGCAACCTACAACCTCATACAATGTGATCCGTGCACCAAACAAGCAACAACTCGCATATGACTAATAATAGAAACAGAACCAAATAAGAGAACTATTTAACAAGTTGAACAAAAACAATAACAAAAGCATAATTCTATGAACCCAACCCACAAAGATAATGCACAACACCTAATCACAAGTAATCATGTCAAAACATAACACCTTTGCGGCGCATAACCCGATCTAAAAATATCCATCCACATGGGAATACCCAACGAGACATAATTCTCATACTCATCAAACACATGTGTGCCGAAAACAAGCACATAAAGTGTGTAAACATAACCATGGGGAGACAGATAATATAATACTCTATGGAATATGGTAAGCACCACTAAGGTGCAATAAGCAAATCAATATTTCAAGAACCATCTCGCTCATATAGCGTCACAAGGCCTAAATAGAACCACACATGCACGTGAATAATTAGATAGTCTCATAACCCATCATAACATAATAGTGTACCATATTAAATAGATCAGGACATGAATAATATCATCTCCATCAAATGGCACCACATAGTAAATGCTATGTTTAGAAAGCAAATCCAATCTAGTATAGAACACACATTCATATAAGGTCTACCAATAGGCCTCCAAACCGATTCAAACCATTTTGAAATAGGTAAGTAGCCTTCCAAAGGTCTACAGTGAACCTATCCATGATACATACAACCAGCTGCCTAACCATTAACTGTCACGTCTCGACCATGGAGAGCGCGACTGGCTCTCGACCGAGACATCCCAGTCAAGCAAGCCTAGTTGATGCCTTCTACCCAACCTTACCCATGAACAATTTAAGAATCAGTCATAGGAAATAGACATGAGAAAAGTAAAGTGTTCCACATTTTTTTTCATTACTTATAGAACCTTCATTTACAATTTCCAAAATATTAAAAGTTCATAGTTTTGAAGGAAAACATGTTTGACAAATACCAACACTTCTAGTTCACTACCCAACATTGAACACCACCCAAAGTATGTCTACGGAGCTTCTAAGTATAATAGAATAGTAGTATAAAAGTATCGGCAACAAGGTCCCGGCTATACCTCAAAACACAATGTGCAAAAATCAAATGTCATAAGGCCCCGAAGTAGAGTAGGGCTCATAAAGTCTGCTGAGTAGAGGGTAACTGCTAACGAGGATCAAAGCTGACTGCTGACAAACCACCTGCATCCATTAAAGATGCAGCGCCCCCAGCAAAAAAGACGTTAGTACATATGAAATAGTACTACTATATAAAGCTAAATACCCTCTCATGAAATAGAATGCCAAAATAAATGGGGGGAAATCATGAAAAGCGACAAGGAAAAATTAATGATATCCAAATGCCAAGTTAAAACATAATAATTTTCAAAACAAGAAATTAACCTTTTTGGTTGGGAGATCATTAGCCTCTGATCATCACACGATGCACGAGGCATGGAGTCCAATCACAGCTCGATCGGATGAGCCATCACTCCACGAATGAATATGGATCGACATGTGGTGTGAATAAAATATAATAATAAGAAGGAGGAACCACCATGCGCACAACATGGCATCTGATCTCAAACCGATTGGCTAGGCCGTCTCCCCACATATGCTGTGTGAGTTGACTTCTAATCCAAGGCCATCAACAATCTCATCCCACTTAAGGGGAATAATCTCATCACATAATTATCATCCCAATTAAGGGAAATAATTTCAATCCACTGTTACACCGGTACATGTAGTTTCGGGTGTGTGCCGTTACTACCACCCTTCCTCGGCTCGCTAATAATACTCCCAAAAATATATTTTTGCGTATAAAGCAAATACAAATATGAATGCATTCATCTCATAACCTTTCATACCACTCACAACACCAACATATAGAATATTCCAAAAATCGTAGCTTTAAATTCATTAGTAGTGAAGGCTTTAAACATAATGGACTTATTTCTAAAGAATGCAGCCAAATAATTGGCAATGAAGGCACCAGTTAAAATTATAAATGAGTAATACACCATTTATTTTAGAAATACCTTTCTCACGGGCAATGCTCAATTTCAACTCATGAGTATGTAAGAACTCAGACCACATTGGAAATACTTACAAAGAAGAGCGTGGTGATTTACGGTTGAAACATGGATTCAAACCATATGTATTAGTTAAAAACAACCATATTTGAATATTTGCCAACTAAGGGGAGCATATTATGATAAGGGAAATTTGAACATGACTCGAGTGCATAAGCTTTTAGGCAAATCTATCATCTGAAGTAAATTAAAACCATAGGAAAAGGGATTGGTCAACCACATTTGGAACTTACGAGGAAATCATGGATTTCGATTCTAGAAAGGAAATTTAGCCAACATACCTCAAGTAAGCTTTCCCTTAGAGCACTAAAGCGTCCCAACACTTCTAGCAATTTTAATCCATAGGAAGATAGGGAAAATTGAATACTAATTAGAAGGATTCTCGTGATATAAGTTCTTGGGAATTTCTATAAATATCTACTATGCAAAATCGAATTCAAGGCTCTACAATGGTAATCCATTCCTCCCTCAATAAATTTCAACAAGAAACTACCCGAAATAGTTCAACAAGCCCACATACTACCTCCTATTAGCATATGCATGGACTATCTCCAACTTCACAACCTACTTAGACCCAAAACAAACTTGCATGGATGATGTAGGACAAGAACTTACCCGGATATGTGGTGGCTTAGTGAGTGATAATCTTGAATCTTCATGATTGGGGCAAGGATTGACGAGCAAAGCACTTAGGGATTCCTCCTCTCGCTCTAAAGAACTATCCTATCTCTAAAATAGTCGTTTAACCCAACCAAAATAACCCCCAAACTCATTTTATAAAAATGGGTTCGGGTAAAATTTTCTCAAACTTAAGTCTCTGAACTGGGTCTGCGATCGCAAAACAAATATGCGGTCCGCAAAAATGGTCCCAAAAACTGGGCCGGCCTGATCAATTCTTCGACCCGCGGAACAGTTATGAGGTCACATAACGCACCGCAAAAGTCTCCCTCCGGAATTTTTTCATGCTGAATCTGCCACGGATGTGTGGCTAGCAAAATGCTTATCACATAATTGACTGCAAAATGACCTCCACAATTGGCTTTGAACCTGTTGCACTCTGCGGTAAATCTGCGGTCCGCGGAGTAGTTACGCGGCCACAAAATGGACCGCAGAAATCCCATGTTCTGAAAAAATCATTCCTCCAACTCCCCAATACACTGCACAACCCAGAAAATCCGTACCACGGCAAGCTTAGATTATCTACTACCTTCAAATACATTAGCCTACCTCGGCACTGCATAACCCCGGGTTCTAGGTAAAATTTTAAGGGGCCTTACATTAATATATTTTCACAGTCTGCAACCATAGGGAAAGTTTGCCTTTAAGAAATCCAAACTCTAAAGCTCAAGAATACATGAATCTCACTAATCTCTAACCCTCCCACTTAAATGACTTCCACGTCCCACATGCACAATTATCTCATAAGAAATAGTCCCACAAAACTTCCGCATCAAGTAGCAAAACCTAAACATCAGCGATTACTAACCACTAAATTTTTGTAGTACTAGTCAAGAATCCGCAAATTAATACATAACATGTTTTCTACAGCACCCACCCTTCTCAGGTGATACGAGATAGTGCTATCATTCTCCTAAACAAATGAAATCTCTCATGCTATCTAGAACTCATGACCATTCTTTCGAAATTAAATCACAACCCCGTTTATTCAATCCCAATCTCACACAACTCATCATATCTAACACACTATTATATAAAAATAAAATAATCTTGTTATCAACTATGAATCACAAGTAGGATGGTCCCACTCATAAAAACTCCATCGACCATAAACCATCCACTTAACCTAATTTATGAGAAAAGCACAACACGCAATAAAATTTCCATACCCATAGAAGACAACAACCTTAAGTTATGGTCAAAACCATCATAAACTCCTCGAAACCCATTGCATATAACCAAGATATCACAATTGAATCCCTCTAAATCAATCAAGCCTCACAGGCTGCCAAACACAAAGTCCTACTGCATAAAGTTCCTGTAATTCCCTTTCATACCAAGAGAATCGATCATTTCCTTTAGCATGATGATCAAAGCCACTCCTATATTGAACCAACTTCTTCATAGTTCTTGATCTACCTTCAAGATAACATCTCTCTTTCCCATTACAGCATGGCCCTCAAGCAAAACTCATCCCAAGTGATCTCTTCATGAAACTACGTTGTCCTAGGATCCGTAAACCACTTTATTTTCTTCATACACCCAAAGGCACCTCAAACCAAAATGCTTGCACTGAAGAGACATCTATGAATCCAAAGCTATATATTTCATCCCTAAAATACTGCATCGCAGAACTGATAATGATATAGAAATACTCCAATTCTCTCTCACAATCAAATGCGAATCTCAAATTATTAGCACACAACGAATACAAAAATTTTTAGGTATCATATCTTGAATCTTGAACCCATTCGAATCATTCTTGAGAGTCACCCATTATGTCTTAGTCACAAATACATAGCCAAAATTGCCGAACGACTAGTGCTCCATTAGAATGTGAATATTCAAAAGAAGAAATTGAGTGAATCCTTTCCCATTGCACATAACATCCACAAGAAACATTAAAATTGAGTCATTCCATAACTGGTTACACCCCGCATTTCTATGTTAGAATGTGTCTTTAGTGAATCAATATAAGACGGGGAGTTTAAGAACCTTTACAAAGATAATGATGACTTAAAACAGTTGTTAAGGAAGTATCGTGAGCGTTGGAGGCTAAACGGATCAAAGATGTTATAGCCCATCTTTCAGGATAAAACTAGGAGTGCTTAATTTTCTAAGGGGGTTGTGATTTAACTTACTTGAATCATATAACATTTGTATGTTAGTTTTTGATATCAAACAAGTTGTAAAATAAAATTCGGCAAAAGTTATTGTAAATTACGTTCATTATTTCACTAAAATTTGGGTCTAATGTTACTGATGTTTTCTCCCAATATACTTGGATTTACGGGGTGATCCACCCAGAAAAGTGAAGGTCTATGAGTCTAGTTTCCAATGTATTAAAACCTTTGTCAATGAAATATTTTAGTAGAGAGATATTTGCATTTTTGCGAGACTGCACAGGCAGCCCTTTGGGACCCACTTAGGCGGTGGAAAATTATCAAGTTGTATAAAGTGGTAGAACAACTTGGAGACCACATTTTTGTCGATATCAGTTCCTATATACCATAAAACTCTAAAGGTTCTTACATAGTTCAAGATCTTATCGGAAGGTTCTTAAAGTGAATCAAATACTAGAAACCTTGTAGTGGTCATAGATTTGTTATTGCTCTTCTGGTGGCTATTTTGGGAGATTTCTTCACGGTGAAGTAAGCTTGAGTTGGAGCTATTCTTGTTGATTGAAGGTTATATTATGACTCTTCTACTTGTTCACGAGTTTATCTAAGTCATAGCTATCTTATTGTTAAATAACTTGTAAGATAAAAGGAGAAAACTGCATGTTTGATGTGTTATAGTTGTTGGATTGTTTTGGGATGTTTTGAGCTACATTGTTGCTGGGAAATTATGGAGAACAACTTGGGTTTGTTGCTATTGATCTTTTATTATGCTTATGGAGAAAGGAAGGTGGTGGTTGTGTCAATGAGATGAGCTCGTTCCTCAATACGTTATATTCTAGTTTCCCTTTTCATTGACAAAAGTCCTATTGTCCTTTATTGTTGTTGTTGTCACACCACTGATTGGCTGATTATGAGCTTACTTCTAAGTTAAATTCATGGATCGTTTATGCGGGAAGGGGACTGGTTATGTGGTGTTGGTTGTGTTGCTCGATTTGAAAGAAAAGACAAGTCAGAAATGTGTCATTTAGTAATCTGAGACTGAGCTTGTCGCTCATTACTTTGTTCTTGATTTGTTGGCTAGTTATAGTCATTATTATGCCTATTGTAGGCTTGGGGAAAGTACTAAAATAAGGGGAGATTCTGATACATGGTATAATAGTATTCTTTAAGTTAACAAACATATTGTCATTGTTATAGGTTGAGGTGCTATTCGAGACAAGTTCATTATTGAGTTTGTAAAGGTGACAAGAGGTATGTAATGGCTATCCTTTTTCTTCTACGGGCATGAATCCATAGTAAGTGTGAATTCGATGAATCTTATATGAGAGACGCATATTGTAGAGCTCGTGTCTCAATAGGTGTTACATCTTTCTGTATACTTCCATCATATCTTATTTAGAGGGTTCCTACACGCTTTATGTTATTCAATTGAGTTGGAAAGAGATAGAAAGTAACATTCGTACATCCATACATTCTTCTATGTACATGATATATAACATCATATACATATATTTTCTGTAGCGTGGCCACTTATTCAGTGAGAGATATTATTACCTGCCCACTTAGTTAGTGAGAGATACTATTGCCTGGCCTTATGGTCAGTGAGAGTTTATATTTGCATGGACACTTGGTCAGTGACAGATATCATTGTCCATCCACTTGGTCAGTCCGAGATACTATTGCCTGGCCTTATGGTTAGTGAGAGTTTATATTTTCCTGGCCTTATGATCTATGAGAGTTTACTGTATCCTAGCCACTTGGTCAGTGAGAGTTTACTGTAGCCTAGCCACTTGGTCAGTGAGAGATACAACGAGCTCTATATGTGGCCAGCTAGCTATGATATCACGATATTACATTGTGTTGAGTCGGAAATAGTACAAGTCTAAAGCCAATGACATAAATAACTGTGTCAATATATAAAATCTTTGGAACTGGTAATACATAGTCATGATCTCTAAAATAGAAGTAAAGGTCTAGAAATACTAAATAGAAATAATGTCTGAATAAAAGCAACAACGACTGAAATGGAATGAAACACCCAAGAACGAAGTCGAAATGCAGCTCTACTTCATTTGTCGAAAAATCAGAACAACAATCACAGCAGCACATCGCTTGGTCCAACACATGGATCTTCACAATTAAGTGTAGAGTGTACTATGAGTACAACCGACCACATGTACTCAGCAAGTATCATATCTAACCTCGCCGAGGTAATAGAGGAAAGCATTATAAATGATACTCTCTAGTTACCTGCTCAGCTCATGAAGTTCCACAAGTCCACAAAAATAATATCATCAAATCATGAAAACACAGATAAAGTCACCTCGATGTACAATAGATAATATGTTAAACTTTTGTCTGAGTTAACAATCCAGCATATAAAGAAGATATGCTCATAAAACAAGTATACAACCAAGGAAACTTGCAATTAGAGAACAAATGCAATAACCAATACCAAAGCACTGATCAGTTTTCCTCATACCGCATGTACACCATCAAGAGATAAACATGCGAGGGTGACCCTAAGGGGTGGATCCTTATCCACATATTGCACATACAACTCACATTCCATATATATCAACCGTACGGACAACTTACGTGCCAATAATTACAATCGCATGGACAACTCACGTGATATCATTTCTCGGATCCGTACGGACAACTCACGTGCTATCATAAATTAACCGCACAGACAACTCACGTGCTATCATATCTCAATCGCACGGACAACTCACATGCTACTAGTCCAATCCATATCACACAGAAAGCAGATATACAAGGTTACATGTACATGAATAATGGATGTCAAAATGCATACACATGGATAGGTATAAGTGACATACTAAGGTGTATGCATGTGCGAAGTGTGCTACCATAGCTCAAATCAGGCAATTATATCATGAAAGTAGCAATTATCATGTTCAATCAAGAGAAATCAATTCAAGGCATATCGTAGCCTAAGCACTACCCCGAGCATGGATAATATCCAGATGTACGCACATGGGCTCAACCCCTCACATGTGCGCCACCCATAGCACGTAACTATCACTAATAACTCAACCATAGTTTAGGTAAGATAATTACCTTAAGTAAGCCAAATCAATACTGTAGAAATCCTTTCCCGTCTGAATCAACCTCCGGACGGCTTTAATCTAGCAAAATTAACTTAATAACAGTAATAAAAAGGAAACAACCCCAAACAATAATGCTTTGACTTTTAAGAAAATTCAAAAGGTCAACCATGGCATGCCCAAAAGTAACAAATTCCAAACACCCATTTGAATATGACTTCAACCATACAAGTTTCATCCAATTTCGACTCCGAATCGGGGTTCAAATCCTCAAATTTCATTTAGAAAGGTTTTTACCAAAATCCCTAATTTTGTCACTTAGATTCACCAATCCAACGCTAAAATCAAGGTTGTAATCATGAATAATAACAAATTCGAGTCAAAAACCACTTACCCCAATCCAAATCATGAAAATTCCCTCAAACTTTTCCCAAATCCGATCTCCCAATCTCAAAATACTAAAAAATAACTAAAGCCCTCGAAATTGAGTACTTAAGGGTCTGCCCAGGCATACCCTTCACGAACGCGGCCCATGCCTCCATTCGCGAAGCATAAAATGATGTCTACATCAAAATACCATTCACGTTTGCGTCCATACACACGTGAACACGATGAAGAACTCACCAGGCCCTATGTAAGCACGGCAAGGACCTTGCGAACGCGTAGGCCAAACGCTCCCAGCTCCCAGCTGCTTCGGGAATGCGGCACCCAACCACGAATGTGATGAAGGGCGACTTCCCAGCTCATACAAACCCTCTGCGAACGCAACTCTCTTATCGCGATCGCGATGAAGATAATCAGACACGAGAAATACAACAGTCCAAAACAAAAGAAAATGGTCTGAAATCCATCTAATACACACCTGAGGCCCCTAGGACCCTGTCGAATAACACCAACCAATCCCAAAATATAATACAAACCTACTTAAGGCCTCCAATTAGACAGAATAATATCAAAGCCATGAATCGCATCTCAATTCAAACTTGATAAGCTAATCAAAATTTCTTAATTCAAGACTTACGTTGAACATGCCTAAACAACTCGGAATAATCTCAAACTTTGCATACAAGTCCCAAATGACACAGCGGGCGCCTATTCCAACTCCTGGAACCAAAAGTCGAACCCGATATCATCAGAAGTCAAACCTCGGTTAGATCTTACAACTTAAGCTTCCAACCTAGGAACTAGGTGTTCCAATTCAATTCAAAACTTTCTAAAACCAAACCAACCATCTTCGCAAGTCACATAACGACAAATACACATATGTAAAGCATCAAATGGGAAAAACAAGGCATAAATACTCAAATCGACCGGCTGGGTCATTACGTTCTCCCCCTCTTAAACAAACATTCATCGTCGAACGAGTCTAGAACTACACTTGAAGTGCCGAAAAAGTAGGGATATCTACTCTACATATCATGCTCGATCTCCCAATTCGCCTCCTCAACTGGTTGACCCCTTCACTAAACCTTCACCAATGTAATATTCTTTGACCTCAGCTTACAAAATTGCTTATCCAAAATGGCCACTAGCTCCTCATCATAAGTCAAATCCTTGTCCAACTACACCGAGCTAAAATCTAACACATGTGACGGGTCCTCATAATACTTCTGGAGCATAAAAATATGAACATTGGATGAACTCCCGATGGACTAGGTGGCAAGGTAAATTTGCATGCCACCTCACCAACCCTCTCCAAGACCTCAAAGTGACCAATATAACGAGGGCTCAACTTGCCCTTCTTCCCGAACATCATCACGCCCTTCATGGGCGAAACTCTAAGTAAAACCCTTTCACCCACCATGAATGCCACATCACGAGCCTTCCTATCGGGATAACTCTTATGGCAGGAGTGCGTTGTACATAGCCGCTCCTGAATCAATTACACCTTCTCTAAAGTATCACGAACCAAATTAGTGCCCAACAACCTAACCTCCCCAGGACCGAACCAACCATCTGGAGTACAACATTTCCTCCCATATAAGGCCTCATAAAGAGCCATCTAGATACTCGACTGATAACTGTTATTGTAGGAGAACTCTGCTAACTATAGAAACTGATCCCACTAACCCCCAAAAACAATGACATAGGCTCGTAACATATCCTCCAACATCCAAATCACGAATCTTCAACTGATGGTACCCCGATATCAAGTCGATCTTAGAGAACACCCTAGCACCCTGCAACTGGTCAAACAAATCATCAATACGCTGCAAAGGATACTTGTTCTTGACTGTGACCTTGTTCAACTACCTGTAGTCAATGCATATTCTCATAGAACCATCTTTCTTCTTTACAAATAGAACCGGTGCACCCCAAGGTGACACGCTAAGCCTAATGAATCCCTTACAAGAAACTCCTTTAACTGTTCCTTCAATTCCTTTAGCTTCACTAGTGCCATGCGATATTGTTGAATAGAGATGGGTTGAGTTCCTCGCACCAAATCAATACAAAAATCAATATCTCTATCTGGTGGCATGGCCGACAGGTCTATAGAAAACACATCTGAGAACTCCCTCACAACTAGAACTGACTCAACAGTAGGAGTATCAGCATTAACATCTCTCACGACGAACAAATAAGCAAAACACCCATTCTCAACCATCTATTGAACCTTAAAAAACGAATTCACTCTACTAGGAGTCTGACCAAACGAACCCTCCACTCCAACCTAGGCAACCCCAGCATCACCAATGTTAGAGTCTTAGCATGACAATCAAGAATAGCATTATATGGAGATAACCAATCCACACCCAAAATACCCTCAAACTCAACAATACAAAGCAATAAACGATCAACTCTAGTCTCGTAACCCCCAATGATAACTACATAAGACCGATATAAATGATCCACCATAGTAGAATCACCCACCGGTGTAGATACATGAACATGAATATCTAGAGAATCACGAGGCATATCCAAATAACAAGCAAAATGGGATGACACATAAGAATAAGTGGAACCAGGGTGAAATAATACTGAAGCATCCCTATGGTACAATAAAACAATACTTTGATCACGGCGTCAGAAGCAACTGTCTCTAGTTTGATTGGAAAATCATAGCAACAGGCTTGTCCACCACCTGATTGACCTCCCCTTCTAGGGCGACCTCAAACCGACTGAGCCCCATCCCTAGCTGGTTGTGTGGGTTGTGTAGCTACTGCTGCTAAAATCATAGGCTGCATTCTCTATTGTGGGACTCTACTCATAAGTCTGGGGCAATCCCTCTTCTCCCAATGAAAGACTAGCTGAGGAAAGAAGGAAGAAGGCTTTGTCCTAAGCATAACAACCTAAATTAGACATCATAGATAAAATGTCTTGTAACAATAGTCTCATTAGAACCTTATATTCACTCAATAAGAAAGTGGCACCTATCGTTAAGTAAAATGAAAAGTGATATTCGAAATGATATGAGTTACAGGAAATTCTAGTATGTGTGGGCACTATGATAAGCCAAGAATTCATGCAACATGTGGTAGAATGACCAGGAAAAGTAATTGCTTACATTTAAAGACAGTTGGGAAGGAACAAAAGGAATTATTCGATCTATGACCCAAAGTTAGTTATGTTATGAATGCACTTAAGATTTCGGAGAATTATCCATGCAACATATATATTGACATTCTTACAGTTATAGAAGACTCCTATATATTATTAAAATAAAGAATTGAGTCCATGTCATAGACAAACACTTGAATTAGAATATTATAACATGGATGTTCCATAGTGTCCATGAAAGGTTAATGTAATAGCTAATACCCTATGCCGTAGATTGGAAGACAGCTTAAGCCTACTTAAAGTCTGAGAGGGAAGAGAAAGCTCGAGAGTTATATCAGCTAAGTAAATTAGGAGTCTGATTATTAGACCCAAAGGATTATAGAAATCGTGACTCAAAACATTGCAGAATCACTATTAATAGCATAAGTACCAGAGATAGTACAAAGTCCATATTCTATAACAAATCTACGATTAAACCAGTTAGAAGAGTATCAGCCTTAGAGATAACAAAACATGGAGCGGAGATGACTAGCTAAATATATGCCCCACTGTTGCGGGAATCTGAGACACTACCAAGGCGAGGAAGCATTATTATTACCATTCGAGTAAAAGACACATACGACAATAGATTCATAATATATAATACTACAAAAATAAGAAGACATTATTTGATATGAGCGACACTTTGTGGTCAGTACTTCAAAGATGATCGCGGACTATAAAGTATAACATGGATGAACATATCTTGAGATCAATTGTTCAGTTCAAAGTGTCTTCTAGGATAAGCTATGCTAAAAATAGAAATGTGCGAGCTTTTACAGAAGTACAATAATTTAAAAGATCAATAATGTGAGTGAGCTACGATGACAAGTCAAGTATAAATTTTTACAAGACCAGGATAAGTCGTGAGGCTAGAATAGGAGGCTGAGAAGTTGAAGCCTATCCTAAATAACTCACTCCTCAAGTGGACCAAAAATATATGTATATCTCTATACAAGCTGCGACAGAAGGGTTGAATAGCAATGTTACAAGTATAAGTTGATAATTAAGTTTAAGAAAAGTAAAACAAGAATTATGAGAGATAAGGTGAGGATTGTATTTGGATCTAAGAGCATCAAAATAATAATTATATGATGGCCAAAGTCGTAGAATAAAAATTCCTATAGTACAAACATATGGAAAGTCATAGACGACAAGATATTCCTAAAGTTGACGCCTACGAAAGGCATCATGAGATCCGATTAGAAAGGAAAGCTTAGCCCGGAATATACGGGGCCTTACAGAGTCATTCTACAGATAGGTAGATATCTTATGAGCTTGAATTGCCTCCGGAGTTAGAGTCAGTCCATTATCCATGCTACGGAAGTGCATTGGTGACCCTTCTCGGGTTGTCCCAGTAGATAACGTTCAAATTACAGAGAATCTATCCTATGAAGAGATTCTAGTGGCTATTTTAGATCGACAAATCCGTAAGTTGAGGAACAAAAAGGTAGCCTCCATGAAGTTATTATGGAGAAGTAAGAACATCAAAGAAATGACATGGGAAGCCACTGAGTAGATGAAATATAAATACCCCCACATATTTCAAACTAAAGATAAGGCTCGAGATGGGATACTACAACATAGCTCGGTTCAAACCAGTAGGCCGTGAGGTGAGCTGCTATATTTGACTTGCAGTACTTATGATTGACGGTCGTGTGAGGCCAGCTGTTGCTATTTATAGATATTGGCCTTATATGGCATGTATTGTGTCTTTTCTGGCTGCGTTAAGGTTGGTGTTAGTCAAGTGTACAGAGGAGACTCTTGCGTGATTTTTGCAAGTCTCTAAAAGTTAACATTCGAAGTCGAATATTCCTAAGGGGGGAAGGATGAAGTGAATCAATATAAGCCGGGTATTTTAAGGACCTTTACATAGATAATGATGACTTAAAATGGGTTGTAAGGATATATCGTGAGAGTTGGAGGCTAAACAAATCAAAGATGTTATAACATGTACTTTTGGGGTAAAACTAGGAGTGCTTAATATTCTAAGGAGGTCGTGCTTTAAGGTACTTGAATCATATAATATTTGTATGTTAGGTTTTGAAGTCAAACAGAATCTAAAACAAAAGTCGGCAAAAGTTATTGCAAATTAAATTCAAAATTTCACAGAAATTTAGGTCTAATGTCTCGAAGGTTTTCTCCCAATAAACTTGGAGTTACATTGTTATTCATGTACCAATTATAAGGTCTACGAGTCTAGTTGCCAACGCATTAAATCATTCATCAATGTGACGTCGGAGTAGAGAGATATTTGCATTTTTACGAGACTACGCGGGTTGCCCCTTTGGGACCCACTTAGGTGATGGAAACTTCTCATGTTGTATAAAGTGGTAGAACGACTTGGAGACCTCATTTTTAGTCCATATCTGTTCCAATAAACCTAAAACTCTCTCTAAAGGTTCTCACATAGTTCAAGAGCTAATCCTAAGGTGGTCAAAGTGAATCAAACACAAGAAACTTTGTGGTGTTCATAGATTTGTTCTTTCTCTAGTGGCTGTCTTGGGAAATTTCTTCGTGGTGAAGTAAGCTTGAGTTGGAGTTTTTCTTGCTGATTGAAGGTGAGATAAGCTTGATATGCAGTTGGTCTTGCTGATTGAAGGTAAGATAGGCTTGATTTGGAGCTGTTCTTGTTGATTAAAGGTGAGATTATAAATCTTCTACTTGTTCTTGAGCTTATCTAAGTCATAACTATCTTGTTGTTAAAGAACTTGTAAGATAAAAGGAGTAACAACCATGTTTTATGTGTTATAGTTGTTTGATTGTTTTGGGATGATTTTGAGCTATATTGTGGCTAAAAAATTATGGAGAACAACTTGGGGTTGTTTTTGTTGATCTTGTTTTTATGGTTAAGTCTGATTGTGGCTATGAGATGAGATCGCCGCTTAATATGTTATATTCTAGTTTTCCTTTTCATTTACAAAAATCCTATTATCGTTTATTGATGTTGTTGTTGCGACTCTGACTGGCTGATTATGAGCTTAATTCTAAGTTAAATGCATGTCTAGTTTACGTGGCAAGGGGGTTGGTTATGTGTTTTTGGTTGTGTTTCTCTATTTGAAAGAAAAGAGAAGTTGGAAATGTGTCGTTTAGTAATTAGAGACCGAGCATGTCGCTCATTATTTTGTTGTTGAGTCGCTGGCTTCTTATAGTAATTACTATGCCTATTGTAGGCTTGGGGTAAGTACTAAAATAAGGAGAGATGATAGTTGATTCTTTATAAGAACTAGTTATCATTCGATACCCATCGTATACTAGTATCTTTAAGTTAATGAACGTATTGTCATTGTTATAGGGTTTGGTACTATTTGAGACAAGTTCGTTATTGAGTTTGTATAGGCGACGAAAGGTATGTAATATCTGTCCCTTTTCTTTTATGGGCATGAATCCATAGTAAGTATGAGTTGGATGAATCTTATACGAGCGACGCATATTTTAGAGCTCGTGTCTCAATAGGTGTTACATCTTTCTGTATGCTTCCATCGTATCTTTTTTATAGGGTTCCCATATGCTTTAAATTATTCCATAGTTTTGTACAAGGATAGAGAGTTACATACGTGCCTCCATACATTCTACTATGTATATGATATACAACATCGTATACATATATTTACTATATCCTGGCCACTTAGTCAGTGAGAGATATTATTGCCTGGCCACTTGGTCAGTGAGAGATACTATTTCCTGGCCTTATGGTTAGTGTGAGTTTATATTTGCATGGCCTTACAGTCACTGAGAGTTTACTGTTGCCTGTCCACTTGGTCAGTGGTAGATACACTAAGCCCTATTTGTGGCCGTCTATCTATGATATTACTACATTACATTGTGTTGAGTTGGAACAGAGGAGTATGTCTTAGAGCATTCATTGGCTTCCAGATTACTATGTACTTTAGTTAAGTTTCAGCTTTCAGTTTTTCTATTGCCTTACATACTTAGTTCAATATTTCGTACCGACATCCCTTTAGTTGGGGGTGCTGCATTTCATGCATGCAGGTCCTGACAGATAGCCGAATTGAACTTCCTAGTAGACATACCTAGACATCATCTTGATTGATAAGCTCCATGCCCCCAGAGTTACCATGTCTAGACTTTGGAGTCCATTTTGTATATACAGAATTGATGGGGAGGTCGGGGCCCTGACCTGACCATGATATAGTTATGTTATCTCTAAAGGCTTGTAGACAAGTCCTATATGTCTGTATGTCAGTACAGCGGCCTTGTCGGACCTTGTATATGCTCATTTTGGTACTATTGTAGATGTTTATGGTGGCCTCGACAGCCTGCATAATTATGTATATGAGCTTCTGGGTATGTTTACCCTTCAGATGACATAGACGTTATTTTCATATGATTCAGAATATGGCCTCGCCGGCCTTGGTTGGTATTGTCTGTATGCAGGTAGGCCTTGTTGGCCTAAGTTGAAGGTTACCCCCAGAGTTTACATTTACATATTGGTAATCCTGGGGTCAAGTATGGCATCGGGTGCCAGTCGCGTTTCTCCTGGTTTGGGACGTGACATAACCTCCATATATCAATAAGGTGACATACATCACACATCCAGCAGATTCCTTGCTCGAATCATCCTCGATGTCATACCTTAGTCCAATTGTCCAGAAACTACAACAACACATGACCATGAAATCCAATTGTCGATGGTAGACTCCCCCACTTTCCTTTAAAACACAATCACATCACCCAAGAACCTACAATGACTTCTCCTTTTTAACTACCAAGATCTTGCAATGTTACTTAACTAAATTTCTCGTAAGCTCATGTTGTACTACCCATAACACATCCCAAATAATCAGCCCAAAGGCATACTCAACCTTGTGACTGTCATGCCATCTTCCTCAAGTGATCCAAACTCCCATAGTAGTACAGACATCCCATTGGATAGAACGTAAAAATCGTAATAGGAACCTCAATAGAAATTATACAACCTCAAACCTTCTTTTAGGATAAAGCCTACATGTTTAGCCTCAAATCGACATCTTTCAATGACCTTGCCATGGGTTCTACCACTATGTAATCAATTGATCCTCTTGAGTCTAAACTCGTCCACAAGTATTTTATTCCACAATTGAGCAACTGAAAGGTCCATTAACACATCCAAAAGTCGAGAATGTATTGAACACAAAGATAATAATCAACCATTCATATTCCCTTTGTATCTCAAACAAAATCCTGTCGTCACATTAGAACTCTCTAAATGTAAGAAGTCATCATCAAAATGAAATGCATAGACTTGGTCAAATGTCCACAATGACCTAAATAACATCAAACTTGATATGCTCCCACTTCCACTCCGTTATAAAACTCTTCTAAAGCAAACCACTTGATCCCTAACGCTCATACTTGACCTGCTAACAATTGAAACATAACAAAACATGCGAAACAATGTCCTAGTTCATCTTCCGCCACCAATCATGGTGCTTCAAATCCAACTCTGAAGTCACAATACACCATCATCTCTATGGACAACCTCCTTAACACCACCTTGCAACAATGTGTCCTTAAGGACAAGCAAATAGAGATCATCATATGACGAGCCTTAATGCACCAAAACAGGACGACTGCACAACCACACAAGCAAGAACTCTACTATGCTAAAAAATACATAATCTCACAAATCTTTATCCAAAGCCTGAACATCCATAGCCAAGCCTTTCCTCAGCTAGATTGAACGCCACACTACCCATACTCTATACTGCCTCAAATTTAAATCCTCCTGCTTGAACAAGTATTCAAGATTTCTATTATTAGTATAAACCTCACATAACACACCATGCAAGTAATGACTCCAAATCTTAGGTACATGCACAATAGCTGCCAACTCCAACTCATAAACTATATAGTTCTTATCATGAGGTTCAACTGCCGTGACACATAAGCAATTACCCTTGTCATGCCCCGACCTTGGGGAGTACGACCATCGCTCAACCGAGATATCCCAGTCAAGCGAGCATACTTGATGCCTTCTACTCGACCTTACCCATGAATAAAATGAAGATGTATACCATTCGTTAGACAATGAGAGGATTTCATGAACAACACCAATTTCATTACCATTAGTTACTTCATTTATAATTCCCAAAATACATTACACATCCATAGTTAAGAAGTGAAAACATGTGATACATATACAACATTTCTAGTTTGACTTTCCAAAATCAAGGTACAACCCACACTATGTCTACGGAGCCTCTACTGGATACAAAAGAGTAATATGATGGTGCCGGCAATAAGGCCCCGGCTATACCTTAAAATACTATACATGAGGAACAAAAGACACAAGATCCCGATATGAAGCGGGGCTCACCAAGTCAGTTGAGAAGAGTGTGTACCGCTATCATTGATTGATGCCGCCTGTTGTGGAACCACATGCTTCCATTAAAGATGCAGCACCCCCAGCAAAAGGGACATTAGTATATATGGAATAGTACTAGTATGTAAGACTAAACACCCTCTCAATTAATCGAGTAATAGTACAAGGAGAAAGAAACATGGAATCAATGAGAGCCTCAAATAATATTAAAGCGTTAAGTTAAGAGAAAGATAAATTTTCAAGTAAATATCAACATTTTAACTTTGGGAGATCTTTAGTACCGATACACCACCGTGCTTTTAGTACGGAGTCTGATCTCGGCCCGATTGACTAAGCCGTCTCACCGCAAGACATCCAATCACAACACCACCATGTGCGTGGCATGGCATCCGATCCCAGCCCGATCGGCTAAGCCGTCTCACCACAATACCGTGTGGGTCGACATCACCTTCCACTAGCAATCATCTCATCCCAAATAAGGGGAATAATCTCAACACATCAATCTCATCACAATGAAGGGGAATAATCTGAACACATCAGTACGGGGATTTACCCCTTAATCACTCTTACACCGGCACATGTAATTTCAGAGTTAGGTTATTTCAACCTACCCTTCCTCGGTGACTAAACGATACTCCCAAAACATTTATTATATAAATTAGTTACAACTCATTTCATAATCTTTCACACTTCCTTTCATTGCATTGGCACTATTGGCCACATGTGTAATTTTCATTCTTGCCACAATTGCCACATTTTATATCTCATACTAACTTCTTTGACTTTCAAGCATCATCATAGGTTCTCAACAATAAGAGCAGTTGAAATCAAGGCTTTAAGTATGTATATGAGTAATAGGAGTCTTATGAACATTGAGTTGTTCTTCCAAAATTAAGCATAATAAACTTGAAATTGAAACATGATTTTAAATCATAACATTTTGATACATTGGTCATACTTGAATACATTCCCGAAGGAGGACAAAATATAATAGGTTCAATTGGAACACATTTTGAGCATATATCTTTCGACACATGGCTCACTTGGAATACTCAAATTTTTTAGGAATGACTCCGAACATGAAAAATAAGATCTTGGGCCAATCATACTTGAAACTTACACGAGCATCATGGAATTTGATTCTACAAGAGAAGTTTAGCTAACATACATTGCTTGAGTTTTCCTTAAATTACTATAACATTCCGAAAATCCTAGCGATTTCAACCTATTAGAGACATGACAAAATTGAACCATAATTAGGAAGAGATTCATGGGTTCAGCACATTTAAGCATCTCATCAAGCATTAGCTTTGTAAATTCGACTATAGGGTCCTATGGTGATGTTCCTTCACCCCACAATCAATCCCCACTTCAATAGGTCACCCATATATGTTCTACAACCTCCCTATCACCTTCATTGGCACATGGATGCATAATTAACCAACTCTTATTCTCAAGAACCACTTTCCCCATTAGCTATTCCCGGTACAATTTCGAAATTGAGGGCTAGGGCTAGAACCTTACATTTTTAGTGGACAATTTTGCAAGCTTTCCTTGTGAATTCTCCAAGGATTGAGCAAGGATTTGAAGTGGAAGGTGTTGGAGTTCCTCCTTCTCTGTCTAGTTCCTCCCCTCCCTCTTCAAATATCAGAATTTCCCTTCAAAAACGGTCCCTTAAGTCTATTTATTAAAATAGGGTCGTGTTGTAAAAACACAAAATGGGCCCTCTGAATTTAACTATGCGATCGCAAAATGCACCATAGAGCATGTATGTGGTCCGCATAAGGCACCGCAAAATCATCCTCCAAAACTGGGCTGGTATGTGCAAGTCTGAGGCCATTTTACGGCCCGCAGAATAGTTATTCGGTCGCATAATGCACCGTGAAATCTCCCTCCCAAATTTCTCATGTTGAATCTGCAATGGAAATGCGGCCATCTAAAATTGGCTTTATTTATGTTGCACTATGCAGTACATCTGCGGTCCTCGGAATGGTTCTGTTGTCGCATATTGGACCACAGAAATATTATGTTCTGCAAAAATTGTTCTTCTAACTCCCTAACGCATTGCACAACCCAAATAGTTTGTTCGGCACCACGAAGATTATCTACAAACGTAAAACACATTAGCCTACCTCTTCACCATGAAACCTCGGGTTATAGGTAAAAAGGTTTTACGGGGCCTTACAACCCTACCATTCAGCATCAACACCATGTCAAGACCAACAGGTTAAGTATCACAATACACTATGTATGGCCCTAAACCTGAGGGCACTACCAAAGCTGGGGTTATAGTCCAAGCCGTCTTGAGCTTTTGAAAGCTCTCCTCATAAAGATCATACCACCTAAGAAGGACACCTTTTCGAGTCAACTTGGTCAATTGGGGTTCAATAGATGGTAACTCCTCCACAAAGCAACGGTAGTAGTCTTCCCTCATAGCACAGGGGACAAATATCTCGCGTCGCATCTGTAACATCATCACAACTCGCTAGTGCCCAACTGATATCGACTACTCAACATTGGATATGAATGAATAGGAAGGAACTAAAGATATAGGCTTAAAGATGAAATAAAGTCGCATGATAAGGAATCAAAAACGGAAAGTTCCTAAAGTCCTCTAACTTGTCGTAGTAGATACTGATGTCTCTATATCGATCCACAGGACTCTACTAGGCCTGATCGTGACTTGTGAGAATCTTAAAAACCAGGGCTCTGATACCAACTTGTCAAGACCAAAAATCCCACCAATGATTGTGATAATGTCAAACCTGCTTTCTAGGCAAGCCAACACTCCACAATAATATAAGAATCCAATTATTAAATCCTTAACAGTGTTAGGATGTAAAACATAATGTGGAATAAGTCTCAAATCAATATCATAAATAGATACACAAAGACAGGGTCAAACCACGACCACAATTGTCTAACAAACGCCCAAAATGTGGTGTCACTATAGCACGAGCATCTAATAAGAGTAAATAGTCTCAACAGAACAACAACATCTGCTTGGAAAGAAAATACATAACTATAGATAAATAAGTAGGGGAGGGGGGCACCATGTGTTGTAGATCAGGTCAATTAAAGTAGCTCACCACGATGTCTCCAACAAATACCTTTACTCAGCCAGATAGGTACCACTAGTACCTGCCTCAGAACCTGCATAAATATGTGCAAAAATATAGTATGAGTACAAAATAAAGGTAATAAGAAAATATCAAGTCTAGACTCGAAGAAGTAGTGGCAAGAGGTCGACACTGAAACTTAGTAACAATTCAATAAAAAAGTGAATACATAAATGGAACATGTGATAAGGCAATATATCATCAACTGTTACACCCCATGTTTTCGTACGCGAGAGTACGTCATAACTCAATTGATGTAAGCTCAGAAATGAGATCATCTTTGAAAGTACATAATGTAAGTTAATCATATTACATTGGAGTTTACAATTATTTAAGATCACAAATAACAAGTACCAAGAGGGTAGGAATGCTTAGAAGCTAAACGAATTGAAGAAAATAAGTTTTGTCGAAAGTCGACAAATTGGGAATGATATAACATGAACTTTTGGAGTGAGACTAGGGTGCTCAACATGATAAGGAGGTTATGTTATGAGTTATTTTAGTCGTATTATAGTCTTTTATTATGTTTTGAAGTCAAGCGAGTTGTGAAACAAAAGTTGGCAAAGGTTATCACAAGTTACATTCATAAATGTATTGAATATTAGGTCAAATATAAATTATCTTTTCTCCTAATACACTTAATGTTACAGGGTTATACACCCATAAAATGGAATATCTAGGAGTCTAGTTACTAACACATTAAACCTTTCATCCATACGACATCAGAGTAAAGAAATATTTGTATTTTTGCGAGAATGTGAAGACTGCATAGGTGACAAGTAGGTGTGTCACCTACTTGCTTAAATGAAAGGACAAAATTTGTCCAAAAGGGGCTAGTTTGGGTCGGCCAAAGAGCCCTTTTAAGTGCTGATTTCCTTCATATTTTACACTCATTATAGAGAAAATAACTCAGAGATAAGCCCCTGCAAACTTCTCCCAAAAATTCAACACATAACCCTAAATAATTTTCTCTTCTTTTCAAGTTCTAGTTAGAGAAAAACCTAAGGGTTGAAGAACTAAGATAGGAGCTGATACATTCACCAAATAAGGTAAGTATACTACCCTCTTTCATCCATTTTTTCTGCTGTGAAGGTAGATAAATTCGTTCAATAATTGTAAGAACTCACGGGACGGTGATCCGAAGCCGTAAGTTCGAGTTATTCAACTTGTAGTGGACTGTTTGTGGGCTGTTTCATGTTGTAGTTGGGTTTTCTATTTTGCTACTACTTTATGGAGTTTTTGAGGAGCAATGGTGAGGAGAAACACCACATAATGTCGGAATGGTGGTGTGGTCATTCGTCGTTACATTTTCAGGTTGTTTGACACTACTATGGTTGTCGTTTTATGTATGAAGCTATTGGGGTATGTGGATTGGTTTGTGGTATGTTGTGATGGAGATAAGACTGGAAATGATGTATACATATTTTTATTGGTGTTATTTCTAATTGGGAGGAAGTAAAGATTATAGGGGAGATGCTGCCTGTTTTATTATAACATAAGCTTGTCGTTCGTTGTGCGATAGTTGTACCTTCCGTAACTTAATGATAGTATTATTATCGTTATTCTAGATAAAGGTGCGACGAGACGAGTTCAACGTGGTTATTGGACAGATTGTGATAAGGTATGTTAAGTCTAAACCTTTCCTTCATTTTGACATGATCCTATAACTACATGTATTTGATAATAAGACATAAAGAGAAGTTCGTATTTCTGAACTTGTGTACATTATCCTATTCTCATAAGTTACTGTATTCTCCCTTATCGAGACTTTATATTCAGTTAAGTATTGTCTTCTTCCAGTCAAGAGAGCAGAGGGTCTCTCTCCATATATATATATATACATTATTAAAGTATTTTCATCACCATTCAGTCACTTTCATAGTTCTCGTTCGGACAATAATAGAATATACAACAGAAGAATAACCTTTAAAGGTCATCCGGAAAAAGCTTCCCTAAAGCAAGCATTGTAAGCAGAGTTAAGCTTGAGGGACCAAGTGTGCCAGTTACACTAGGTGTCACCCTCATTCGTAAGAAATTCAGTTTTCCCTAGTACAGAAGGGTTACGGCAAGCGAGTATGAGTCCGTGAAGATGTGAAAAGATGGCAAAGATGAAGAGGTAAAAAATTTATAGGTAAATCTTCATAGCATTAAATGTTAATACTCCCCTAACGGGAGGAAGATGATGTGAGATGTGATCTAGTATTAAGTCAGAGTTAAGTGGTTCAGGTAAATATAGAATAGTAAAAGAAGAATGCGGTATAAAGTCAAAAAGAATGATATTGCATTTACTCAGATCCTATAGATATGTCACGACACCAGAACATTATGCAAGCACGATGTCGGGGAGAGACAGTAAGGTTTCCCGGCCAGGATGTTATTGATAAATAAGTGTGAATGGACACTTGATACATAAGGAGCAATGCGAGGGGTAAGTTAAGAAAAAGGACATACCCCAAGAGAGATTACGCATAATGTAGATATGATAATGGACCAACGAGTAGTTAGAAGTTAATTTAGGAAGAGCCTAGTTATGGCTAGAAAAGAAGATACAAATAAGTTATCAAATCGTGCAAGGTAAATGTAGTGAACCCTAACATAGGGAATTCAATCTGGCAGATATGGCATCGTAATCCTTGAGAAATATTAAGATAGGAGTCGGGGTAGTTAAAGGTACCATATAAGTGTTACAGAAATAAAAGAGAGTTCCACTGTGGAGACAATCAAAATTTTGGTTCAGAAGCAACACTACGAGCACAAGGGCGTGAAGGTAAGTAACTAAGGATAATTATAGGTGAGTAAGAACATCAAAAATTTTGTCGAGTATACGAGGTAATAAGCTCGCAGCTTTACAAGATTCAGAGGGCCTCCCCTAATTACTACAAGAAAAGACTAGTTGTGGAAATAAGGAAGAAGGCCTCAACTTAAGCATAGTGACCTGAAGAAGAAATGATCTTGTAACAACAGTCTCACTACAACATTGTATGCACTCCATATAAAGTGTCACCTATCGTGACCAATGAACGGGAAGTAAAATGAAAAGTAACATTCGATGTCATAGGAATTGCACGAAATTCCAATATGTATGGGAACTAAGATAAGCCAAGTATTTAGACAATAAGTAGAAGAACGACCAAGAAAAGTAATTGCTTACATTTAAAGAAAGCTGAGAAGGCATGAGGGAAATAATTCGATCAATGACCCACAGTTAGTTACGTTATGAGCGCACGTAATATCTCAGAGTGTTATCCATGTAGCATATATGTTGACATTCATACAGCTGTAGGAGACTCCGGTATAAGTTAAAAGAAATAATTGATTCCACGTCACAGTCAAAGGCTTGAATTATTAGACGATTACATCATGGATGCTACATAGCGTCCAAGAAATACTAAAGTAATAACTAATACACTGAGCTGCAGATCAGAAGATAGCTTAAGCCTACTTAAAGGCAAGAGTAAATAAGAAACTAAAGAGTTACATCAGCCTTGTGAATCAGGAGTCTTATTATTAGACCTCGATAATTATAGAAATCATGATTCAGAACATTGAAGAATCACTCTTAGTATCAGAGGTACAAGAGAGATATTACAATAACCATATTCTATAACGGCTCTACGATAAAGCCACTTAGAAGCGTACCAACCTCATAAGAAGTTAGTATGAAGCTCCTGCTGGATTATGCATGTACCAGAGGTGCAAGTATTATAGTACAACTTGAAGGTGTGGATGTAAATTCCACCTATGTGGAAGGGAAGTTTAGAAAGAGACAGAACATACTATGCGAGATTTAAAGGTAAGTAAGGTAAGAAAAATAAAGTACGAGATACTCAAGTTCAGAAGGTTATGAATAGTCCAGACTTCACACAGAGGGCCGGAAGAGCCGTTATTCCGTATCTAGAAATAATAGTGGTGGCATCGGTAGCATATCTTCCAACCTATGACCGAGAGGTATAGTTAAGAGAGTAAAGAAGAGTTAGAGACGATGTGATGTGTCCCTTGTGGTTCCTAAATAACATAAGGAAATCTATCGTGCTAGCAAGTTAAAGGAATTTTGCGAGTAGTATAAATAGACATGTGTAGGTCGCAAGCTAAAGTATGGTAGAGAGGCAAGGTTTTAGTTAGACAAGAGTGATGATAAGAAAAGGTGAATGAGAAGGTGACGAGAATAGGTAAGTCCTCAGGATTAAACCCATCAAAACAAGAAAGATGACGATTTTCGTAAGTTATAAAAAGCTCAATATAGCTTGAATGAACTCAGAGGAGTTTAAGACTAGGGGTATTTAGAAGAGATGGGATGTTGTCCTGGTAGTAGAATGAGAGTGTAATTGTGATAAATGATAGGAGAATGATGCTTATACCTTTGATTGAGTAATGATTTAAAGAAAAGGGATTTCTTGAATTGCACGGGATTATAATACCCCTCATAAGATGAACCACGTTGGGATGCCATGGAATATAGTAATTGAATTATAGTATCATCCCTAGGTGGATCGGGAAAATCACTTCAGATGTTCCCCGATGACACGTGAGCCCTAGTGACAATGTGTTACATAAGAGGTTTCAAGTTATTAGTGGTAGATTAGAGATCAACATTAAGTGAATCAATAATATATGGATAAAATTTCCAAAGTATGAGATGCGATTAGGATGTTATTCCTAAGATAAATAATTATGAGGAAGCACTAAAGGACTTAGATTTATACATATAGGATAAGCAGCGAGAGAGTAACTTGGAGTAGGGTAACAAACCTCGGTAATAATAAATCAAAGTAAGTGTTATGGTATAGTATGACCTACCTAGATGCAGTAAAGCCATAAGCATAGATAACCGAGGCTATGAAACAAGATATAGCAATAGTCGTAAGTTTGATAAAGTGCCTGGCGAAGAACTTCAGTACACGTATAAATGCCTAAAGGGACAGCTTGTCATAGTTTTGTATATGCTTACAAAGTCAGGCCTAGAGATTGGCTAAAAGATGGAGTAAAAATAAGAGAAGAGTCGTATAGGCGCGCACACAAGGATAGAGTCGTATAGGCTGCATGACAGAAGGTAGCAATAGTTACGAGATTGGAAGAATTCTGACACTAAAGTCGTGGTGTGAGAATGAGGCCTAAAGGGGGTAATGCCCTAGCCTTTTGATTTATTCGCAGAACAGTTGCATAGATGGAAAGGAAAGCATTAAAGTATCTATAAGAGCTATAGGTTATAAGACAGATAAGCGCATCAGTTAATATTCGAGGACGAATGTTCCAAAGGGAGGAATGATGTTACACCCCATGTTTTCATACGTGAGAGTACGTTGTAAGTCAATTGATGTAAGCTCAGAAATGAGATCATATTTGAAAGTATAAAATTAAGTTAATCATGTTACCTCATAGGTTACAATTATTTACGATCGTGAATAACCAGTACCAAGAGGGTTGGAAGGCTTAGAAGCTAAACGGATTGAAAAAAATAAGTTTCGTTGAAAGTCGACAAGTTGGAAATGATATAACATGAACTTTTGGGGAAGACTAGGATACTCAACATGATAAAGAGGTTATGTTATGAGTTATTTTAGTCGTATTATAGTCTTTTGTTAGGCTTTGAAGTCAAGCTAGTTGTGGAACAAAAGTTGGCAAAGGTCAACACAAGTTACATTCATAAATATGTTGAATATTAGGTCAAATGTAGATGAGCTTTTAACCCAATATACTTAAAGCTACGGGGTTATCCACCCATAAAATGGAAGATCTATGAGTCTAGTTTCTAACTCATTAAATTATTCGCCGATATGACATCAGAGTAAAGAAATATTTATATTTTTGCAAAACTGCGCAGACTGCATAAGTGACAAGTAGGCATGTCACATACTTTCTTAAATAAAAAGACGAAATATGTCCAAAGAGGGGCTAGTACTTTAGATATTACACTCATTATAGAGCAAAAAAATTCATAGATAAGCCCATGCAAACTTATCCCAAAAAATCAACACAAAACCCTAAAGATTTTCTCTTCTTTTCAAGTTCTAGTTGGAGAAAAACCTAAGGGTTGAAGAACCAAGATAGGAGTTGAGATATTCACCAAATAAGTTAAGTATACTACCCTCTTTCATCCATTTTTTCTGCTGTAAAAGTAGAGAAATTCGTTCAATAATTGTAAGAACTCACGGGGCGGTGATCAGAAGACGTGAGTTTGAGTTATTCCACTTGTAGTGGACTGTTTTGTGGGTTGTTTCGTGTTCTTGTTGGGTTGTCTATTTTGCTACTGCTTTATGGAGTTTGGGAGGAGAAATGGTATGGAGAAACACCATATAATGGCGGAATGGTGGGTTGGTCGTTCGTCATTACATTTTCTGGTTGTTTGACACTACTATGGTTGTCGTTTTGTGTATGAAGTGATTGAGGTGTGTGGGCTATTTTTTGGTATTTTCTGATGGAGATAAGGTTGAAAAATGATGTATGTATGTTGTTATTATTGTGTTCCATTTGTTGTTGTTATGTCGAATTGGGAGGAAGTAAATATTATAGGGGAGATGTTGCCCGTTTTATTATAAAATAAGCTTGTTGTTCGTTGTGCGATAGTTGTACCTTCCTTAACTTAATGATAGTATTATTATCGTTGTTGTAGATTAATGTGAAACGAGACGAGTTCAACGTGGTTATTGGATATATTGTGATAAGGTATGTTAAGGCTAAACCTTTCCTTCATTTTGGCATGATCCTATAACTACATGTATTTGATAACAAGACATAAAGAGAAGTTCGTATTTCTGAACTTGTGTACATTATCCTATTCTCATAAGTTACTGTATTCTCCCTTATCGAGACTTTATATTCAGTTAAGTATTGTCTTCTTCCAGTAAAGAGATCATAGGGTCCATATATATATGTGTGTGTGCGTGTGTGTGTATGTGTGTGTATGTGTGTGTGTGTGTATGTATATATATATATATATATATATATGTAGTATTACAGTATTTTCACCACCATCTAGCTATAATCGGTGGGCAGGCCCCTATTGGGCAGTATTACAGTATTTTCACCACCATCGAGCTATAATCAGTGGGCAGGCCCCTATTGGGAAACCTCTAATCAGATGGTAAGTTATATACCGAGCCTACTGTGGCCTAGCGCCTGTGAGCAAGCCCAGAATGGCCAAGATATAGAGCCTAGTAGGACCGAGCGACAATGAGCGAGCCTACTACGGCAGAGCAGTTACAATACCGAGCCTTATACGGCCGGACATCTATTTTACTTATTATATTGAGAGAGTTAAGTTAGTTTTAGCCGGTAAGCATATCTTCATATTATCTTTGACTCATCGTTACTTTCAGTTATTATATTATCAGTTCAGTTTCAGATTTCAGTTATTATGTTGCCTTACATACTCGGTACATTATTTCGTACTAACGTCCTTTTTGCTGGGGACGCTGTATTTCATGCATGCATGTCCTGATAGATAGGTGGATAGGCCTTCCCAGTAGATAGAGTCAAACATTGGCTTGGTTGGTATGCTCCACTTCCTCAAAGTTAACAGGTCTAGACCTTGGAGTCCGTTTCATATATACAGGTTTTATGGGTAGGTCGAGGCCCTGTCCCGACCACGATACAGTTCAGTTATCTCTAGAGTCTTGTAGGTGAGTCCTGTGTATTTTTATATAACTATTGTGGCCTTGCCAACCCTGACTATATGTTAAGTTTGGTATTACGTGTTGGAGACATTCATGGCGGCCTCGTCGGCCTGCACAGTTATGTATATTAGCTTTTGGGTATTTTTACCCCTCAAATGAGAGAGACATTATTTTCAGATGATTCAGAATATGGCCTCATTAGCCTTGATTGGTATTGTCAGTTTGCAAGTAGGCCTCATCGGCCTAAGTTGAGGCTTACCCCTCCTGAGTTAACAGTTACACAGTGGTACGCTCGGTCCAAGTATGGCACCAGGTGCAGGCCACGCCTCCCCAGGTTTGGGGTGTGACATCAACCAAGTCCGAAACTGGAAAACACAATAAATATGGAACTTAGTCATGCTTTTCAAACAAAGAGAGAGTATACAATATCAATTATCTCAATTCTTTTCATAATCATGATGTGAGTCAATCTATATTCGTATATAATTAATCGATACTGCATGAGTCAAGGCTACCAATGCATGCTCATGATCCAATACCAAAACCTCACTGCACAAATCCATATATCAAACACTGGCCAAGTGCCCAAACTAGCCCCAATCAGGGTCATGTGCTCACAAGGCCCAAAGTAACATCGGTAATCACCTGACTCCGAAGGGACATATTCTTATCCAAGCATTGTTACAGCGTGCAGGCCGATCCACTAATAATACTATTGCACCATGCAAGCCGATCATCTTATATTACTGCTGCAGCAGTAACCCGATCCAACCATAACACTGTTACAGCATGAAACCTGATCCAATCAAAATATCATCAATAATCAATATCCGCTCACAATATCCTTGATGCCAAGGTTCTCAACTTTCCACAATATTCAACTCTCAAACTCATGCAGATGCGTATAAAATAATATAATAAAGAAGTATCCGACATCATAATAAAAAGAGCTCAAATGGATATAAGATGGCTATGGCTAATCATGTAACTCAATTTATTACAACGGCTCAATAAGCTAGCTCAACATGCATAAGTCTAATCATATAATATAACATCAGTAAATTAAACCACATAACCATCAAATCATGAAGCAATTAATATAAGTGTATGACTACGGATTAACAAGAAAACTTAACATGGAAAAATAATCCTATTTACCCAATTTAACAAGTCATAACCGTAAGCATGCTTCTAAGCCGTAATTATGGGGCATCACGTAGTCGTAGAATCAATGAAACATTGATAATAAGGTCACATAGTCCAAACAAGGCATAATCATAAACCAAACTCTACCAAATATAGTCATAACCTAGCTATGCATATATGCTCGTCACCTTGCATATACGTGCTTCTAAATCAAGTAACAAGTTGCAAATAGATCGAATATGGGGAGAATTTCCTCTTACAAGAATAGCCAAGGGACTTACTTTTTTCCGGCAAGCTTTAATCAACAACAACCGTCTTTCCTTTCAAATCCAACACAAAACGACACGAATCTAGTCAAATTTTACTCAAATGAGTCAATACAAGCTTTAGGAATCGATCTTCATACCGAAAGATTCAATCTTTATCCTAAATCAAAAGGTCAACCTCATGCCTTGGGCTTGGAATCCGAAATTAATAATAGATATAGTTTACCCATAACTCTACGATTCCAAATATATGATTAGATTTCAAATTTTGTTCCAATTTCATGTTCAAAATCCCCAAAATCACTCCCTTAAGTTAATACCAGAAACCCCATTTATACACTTTAAATCATTGTTTTAGGGTTAAAATTACATGTAGATTCTTCAAATATAATAACACAAATGAGTAGAAATCACTTACCCTCTTGCCTTGCGTTAAAACCCTCTTGAAAAATTGCCCCTCACAAAGACTAAGGTTCAAAAGAGAGAATGACCAAAAATCCCAAAATTCACAACATAAATATTTTGTCGTTGATATCCATCACAAAGGCAACCTTAGCTCCGCATTCGACATATACAAAAATACAGTGACTGAAGTTCCTTAATCGCAAACGCGACATGATCCCCGAAAATGCAGCGACCAACTGACCAACACTCCACGAACACAAGCAACCCTTCGTGAATGTGAAGGACAAGACCCTCCAGCATGCTTCTTCCTCTTCACGAATGTGAACCCCTCACGTGAACACAATGGACCTACCCTCAACTCTATTGGAACGTGACCCCCTATTCGCGAACACAAAAAATAATGTCTAGCTAGCCAACATCCTTCTCCCTTATCGTGAGATCAGCTCCGCGATTGTGAAGCACTATAGTGGCAAGCCAGGTGCTCCAAACTCTATCGAAATGATCAGAAACCACCCTGAATCATACCCAAGCTCCTGGGGAACCCATCCAATCATTCCAAAAAATCGATATACTTCCTAAAGACTTGTCCCAAGGCTCGAAACATCAACCCAAACAGCAAAACCAAGAATCGAATATCAAATCCATCTCTTAATTTCCAAACTTTCTAACTTCGTCGAATGCATCCAAATAACACTTAGACATTCCGGATAACAATCAAACATTGCACATAAGTTTATATAATTAGGATCTGTCTAAGGTTACAAAACCACAATCAAAGCTCACTAGCCAAGAAGTTAACTGCTGGTCAAACTTAAGAACTATCCAATTCTTCAAATTGACAACTTTCTACAAATAAAGTCAAAATCTTCTAGGAACATCGAAAACTAAATCCGAACATACGCTCAAGTCCAAAATTACCATAAAAACCTATTGAAACACTCAAATCTTGATTATGAGGTCGTTTATTCAAAAGTCGAGCCATGGTCAACTCATCCAACTTAAAGTTCCATAATAAGAATTAGTCTTCCAAACCAATCCTGAAACTCTTGGAAATACAAACCTACCATACTCACAAGTTGTAATTCATCTTATGAAGCAACTCAAGGGCTCAAATCATATAACGGAATGCCAAAACTCAATGACCTGTCAGATCGTTACAATACCTAAAAGAGGCATTTGATAGCTGGAACCTCAGTTGAAGCCACTCAACCTTCCCTCTATTTCATACTCTGGCTATCAATGGCAGCATCACTTTGCCACTGGCTGGATAATAATATCCAGTCCAGTGGTCAAAGTAACAATTTTAGCTGCTTGTCAGACCTCCTCTGCTCTGGTTGGTAGGAATCTCATGAGATAAAACCCTAATCCCTTTTCCTTATTGTCTTTCATTTTCCTTGTTTAGGTATAGCTACGGTCAATTAGTTGTTGAATTTGTTTGCATATGTCGTATTAACTATTAATTGCATGTTTTAATTGGGGTTTCAATTATAGCATGATTGTCCTTTTTAAGATAGTTGATAATCAACCGCATGAGTAATATATTTAGTTAGATTTCAGTATGTTTAATGTTTGACCTTAGTTTTAGGTTTTTGATTATTGGTTTAGGGTTTAAATTTGGGGATTGGGGATGTTATTGTTTAATCAATGGCTCTGTTTCAACTTTTAGACATGCCCAGGAACATTTTTAAGGGCCTGGTATGTTTAATGTGGACCTTCAAAAGGACAAGTAATGTCACGACCCAAAATTCCATCAAGTCATGATGGCACGTAACTCAACCCGTCAGGTAAGCCAAACAACAAATAACATCTCTCGAATGAAAGATCGTCAATAATTAATAAATAAGATGGTTGAATTCCATACAATATCCCAAGGATTGATAATACAATTCATGAGCCACTAAGATTTAGATTTACAATGTTAGTACAAATAAAATACAACAACTGTTTGAAGATTACTTAAACAAAAAGATATGTCCTAAACTACTAAGAACAAGTGGTAGCTTGAGTATGGATCGCTAGTACAACATTAATGCTAGTTTCATCATCCACAGTAGCTCAACTCCAACATCTTCATGCAAGATGCATAAGTGAAGTACGAGTACAACCGACCACATGTACTCAGTAAGTATCAAGACCAACCTTAGTGAAGTGGTGATGAGGTTTTCAAGTCATATGATATCACTTTACGTAACATGTACAACTTAATCCCACAAACATGTACACATCAACAATATCAAAATCTAAGAGTGAAGTACAGATAAGGCCAATAGTACACATAGAGAGGATATGCACAAGCACTGTAACCAAGCTAACAGTACAACATATAGAGAAAATATGCATAGGTTTTGTACTACTTTAACAGCTCAGCATATAGAGAAGATATGCTCCTAACATCATAAGATCATCAATAATTGCATATAGAGAATATATGCACAAATAAGAAAGCCAAGTTACCCAGGTTGACATACAGAAAAGATACATATTGTGAATCAATTCATCGAGTAAAGCAGCATATAGAGAAGATATGCATAAAAGACATGTATAAATTCCATAACTACTATATAGAGAAGATATGCAGTAAAAATCATGTATACATCCAAGGAGTTTGCAATTAGAGAAGATACACAAAAACCCAAACACGCATCAATTTCCATAATTTGCGTTAACCAGAAACACGTCAGTCTCTCATAACCAGCGTGTATACCATCAAGAGAGAAACATGAGAGGGCGACCCTAAGGGGATGGATCATTATCCACATGCTGCATGGACAACTTATGCGCCATAATCATTATCATCGCACAAACAACTCACGTGCTATAATCATAACACCGCAGGGACAACTCATGGTCCATAATCATAAGATTTTACGGATAACTCATGTTCCATAATCATAACACCGAGCAAAAAACATGGCATTTTTGCGGTACATTCTACGGTCGTAAAACTGATTTGCGGACCGCATATCTACCGCAGACCGAAGCAGAAATTTGGGCAAAATTTTTAGACCATTATGCAGTCCATTATGCGGTCGCATAATCATTTTGCGAGCTGTATAACCCCTCGTAGATCCAGCACAAAATAATTCTGGAGGGCAGTTATGCGGCACATTATGCGACTGCAGAATAGATCTGTTGACCGCAGACCGGTCGCAGAGTGTGGCAGGAGTGCCTAATTTCAGAGGGCCATTATTGTCACGACCCAAAACTAACCCCTGTCTTGATGGCGCCTATCGTGGAACTAGGCAAGCTGACCCACTTCCAAAACAAACCAATATTTTCATTTTAAAGATAAATTCAAGGTTATTTGACATAAAACCTCCATTAAAAGAGTTCAAATAAAAGAAAAACAGAAGTGCGGAAAAGAAAAGCCCGACATCGGGGTGTCACTAGTCATGAGCATCTGCTACAATCTGTCTAACAATATCAAGGCTAACTCAGTCTGGAAAATAGCTAAATACAACTAGAGGAAGATAAGAGGGAGAAGAGCAGGGGTTGCGATCGCCAAACAGCTACCTTGCTGTCTCCAAGAAAATCTGCAACCAGAACACTCAATAACCGCTACCATGTGCAGCTACACCTGAATCTGCACACAAGGTACAGGGAGTAACGTGAGTATGCCAACTCAGTAAGTAACAACAATAAATAAAGAATGAGCAGTAGTGACGAGAAATAAAGCATATAACATTCATATCAGGAAATCTCAGTAAAATACCACATGCTTTTAAAAATCAGGATTTGAATCAAACATCTCGTTTAAACCCAGTTCCAGTAAAAATCATTTAAAGACATTTTTCCAACAGTTTTTCAAACAAAGGCTCAATGCAAAGGTGAGAAATAAATGATGAAATCATAAACAGCCCCTCGGGCAAAACATCACTCATATACAGCCCCTCGAGCAAACCTCACAGTCACTCGTGCCACTCGGGCATACCTCATAATCACTCTTGCCACTCGGGCATACCTCACAATCGTTTATGCCTCCCAGTCACTCAGCACTCGGCACTCGACACTCGGCACTCGGCACTCGGTTGATACCTGCGCTCACTGGGGGTGTGTACAGACTCCGGAGGGGCTCCTTCAGCCCAAGCGTTATAATTCTGCCCAGACAACCTCGGTTCTGCCTAGATCATGGCCTTCGATCTTGGCCTTCGATCGAGGTCCTCGATCCTGGTTCTCGATTATATGCCTTCGATCATTTCTTCGACCCGGCCTTCGACCGTGACCCTCGACCCTGGGCTCGATCATGGCTTCGATCGTGGCCCTCGACTCTGGGCTCTATCATGGCTTCGATTATGGACCTCGACCCTGGGCTCGATTTCTGGGCTCGAATCTGGCAGAAGAAATTTCCAACAGAAGGAAATTGCAGCAGCTGTTGTAGTTAAATTTTTGATCTGTTAACCATCCGAAACTTACCCGAGGCCCTCGGGACCTCAACCAAATATACCAACAAGTCCTAAAACATCATACGAACTTAATCAAATCTTCAAATCACCTCAAACAACGCTAAAACCATGAATTACGCCCCAATTCAAGCCTAATGAACTTTGAAATTTCTAATTTCTACAAACAACTCCGGAACCTATCAAATCACGTCCGATTGACCTCAAATTTTGCACACAAGTCCTAAATGACATAACAGAGGTATTCCAATTTTCAGAATCGGATTCTGACCCCAATATCAAAAAGTCAACCCCCCGGTCAAACTTCTCAAAAATAAAACTTTCGGCATTTCAAGCCTAATTTCTCTACGGACTTCCAAATAATATTCCAGACATGCTCCTAAGCCAAAAATCACTATACGGAGCTATTACAATCATCAAAATTCAAATCCGAGGTCGTTTACACATAGGTCCATATCAGGTCCACTTTTCTAACTTATAATTTTTAATTATGAGACTAAATGTCTCATTTCACTCCGAGTTCCTTCCGGACTCGAACCAACTAACCCGATATAACATAATATAGCTGAATAACACAAAAAGAAGTAGGAACGGGGAAAACGGGGTTATAACTCTAAAAACGACCGGCCCGGTCATTACATCCTCCCCCTCTTAAACATCCGTTTGTCCTCGAACGGGTCTAGAAACATACATGGAGTCTCGAATAGGCGTGGATATCTGCTCCGCACCTCCCGCTCGGTCTCCCAGGTGGCCTCCTCCATAGGGTAACCTCTCCATTGCACCTTCACTGAAGCTATATCCTTTGACCTCAACCTTCAAACCTGCCGATCTAAAATAGCCACCGGCTCCACATCATAAGTCATATCGCCCTCCAACTGAACCGTGCTGAAATCCAAAACATGGGACGGATCTCCAATATACTTCCGGAGCATGGAAACATGAAACACTGGATGCACACTCGACAAGCTGGGTGGCAAGGCAAGCTTATAAGCCACCTCTCCTATCCTCTGAAGCACCTCAAAAGGCCCAATGAACCGGGGGCTCAACTTGCCCCTCTTCCCAAACCTCATAACACCCTTCACGGGTGATACCTTCAGCAAAACCTTCTCCCCAACCATAAAAGACACATCACGGACCTTCCTATCTCCGTAGCTCTTCTGCCTGGACTGCGCCGTGCGAAGCCACTCCTAAATCAATTTCACCTTATCTAATACGTCCTGGACCAAGTCTGTACTAAGAGCCTAGCCTCAGCCGGCTCAAACTATCCAATCGGAGATCTACACCTCCTCCCATACAAAGCCTCATACGGAGCCATCTGAATACTCGGCTGATAACTGTTGTTATATGCAAACTCCGCGAGTGGCAGAAACTGGTCCCATGAACCCCCAAAGTCAATGACACAAGCATGTAACATGTCCTCCAATATCTGAATAGTGCGCTCGGACTGCCCGTCCATCTGAGGGTGAAAAGTTGTGCTTAACTCAACCTGAGTACCCAACTCTCGCTGCACGGCCCTCCAAAACTGCGATGTGAACTGAGTACCCCTATCTGAAATGATGGAAACTGGGACACCATGCAGGCGAACGATCTCTCGGATGTAAATTTCAGCCAACCACTCTGAAGAGTAAGTAGTTCCAACTGGAATAAAGTGCGCGGACTTGGTCAGCCGATCCACAATAACCCAAATAGCGTCAAAATTCCTCGAAGTCCGTGGGAGCCCAACTACAAAGTCCATAGTGATCCTCTCCCACTTCCACTCTGGGATCTCTAACCTCTGAAGCAAGCCACCCGGTCACTGATGCTCATACTTAACCTGCTGACAGTTTAGACACCAAGCCACAAACCCAACTATATCCTTCTTCATCAGCCTCCACCAATAGTGCTGCCTCAAATCCTGGTACATCTTCGCGGCAACCGGATGGATGGAATACCGCAAGCTGTGGGCCTCCTCAAGAATCAGCACTCGAAGCCCATCTACATTAGGCACACATATCCGGCCCTGCATTCTCAGCACCCCATCATCACCAATAGTCACATCCCTAGCATCACCTCTCCGAACCCTGTCCTAAAGAACGAGCAAGTGGGGGTCATCATACTGACGCTCCCTGATGCGGTCATAAAGAGAAGACCTGGAGACCACACAAGCCAATACCCGGCTAGGCTCCGAAATATCTAATCTGACAAGCTGGCCTGCTAAGGTCTGAACATCTAATGCCAAAGGTCTCTCTGATACTGGAAGATATGCTAAACTCCCCAAACTCTCTTCCCGGCGACTCAAAGCATCGGCCACCACATTGGCCTTCCCCGGATGGTACAAAATAGTGATATCATAGTCCTTAAGAAGCTCCAACCATCTCCACTGATGCAAATTAAGATCCTTCTGCTTTAATAGATACAGCAGACTCCAGTGATCAGTATAGATCTCACAATGAACCCCATACAAATAATGATGCCAAATCTTCAAGGCGTGAACAATGGCTGCTAACTCAAGATCATGGACAGGATAGTTCTTCTCATGGGTCTTCAACTGGCGCGAGGCATAGGCAATCACCATACCCTCCTACATCAAAACACAACCAATGCATATCCTCGAGGCATCACAATACACGATGTAAGAACCTGAAGCTGATGGAAGAACTAACACTGGAGCTGTGGTCAAAGTAGTCTTGAGCTTCTGAAAGCTCTCCTCACATTCATCTGACCACCTGAATAGAGCCCCCTTTTGGGTCAATTTGGTCAAGGGTGATGCAATAGATGAAAATCCCTCCACAAAGCGACGGTAGTAACCCGCCAAACAAAGAAAGCTCCTAATCTCCGTGGCTGAGGACTGTCTGGGCCAACTCTACACCACCTATATCTTCTTTGGATCCACCTGAATACCCTCACTGGACACCACGTGCCCCAAGAATGCTACTGAACAGAGCCAAAACTCGCATTTGGAGAACTTTGCATAAAGCTTCTCCTCCCTCAATCTCTGTAATACAATCTTTAAATGCTGAGCGTGCTCCTCCTGGCTACGGGAGTACACCAGGATGTCATCAATAAATACAACAACGAATGAGTCCAAATAGGGCTGGAATACACTGTTTATCAAATGTATGAACGTTGATGGGGCATTGGTCAGCCCAAAAGACATCACCAAGAACTCATAATGGCCATATCGGGTTCTGAAAGCTGTTTTAAGAATATCTGAATCCTGAATCTTCAGGTTGTGATAACCGGATCTCAAATCAATCTTGGAGAACACACTCGCTCCTTGAAGCTTGTCGAATAAATCATCAATACAAGTCAAAGGATACTTTTTCTTGACTGTGACCTTGTTCAACTGCCTGTAATCAATACACATTCTCATGGAACTATCCTTCTTCTTCACAAATAGAACCGGTGCACCCCAAGGTGACACACTAGGCCGAATAAACCCCTTATCAAGGAGTTCCTGAAGTTGTTCTTTTAATTCCTTCAACTCTGCCGGTGCCATACGATACGGTGGAATAGAAATGGGCTGAGTGCCTGGCACCAAATCAATACCAAAGTCAATATCCCTGTCAGGCGGCATGCCCGGTAGGTTTGCGGGAAACACATCCAGAAAATCACGTACCACCGGAACAGAATAAATGACAGGAGTCTCTGCACTAACATCCCTTACAAAAGCCAAATAAGATAGGCAACCCTTCTCAACCATGCACTGAGCCTTCAAATATGAAATCACCCTACTTGGTACATAATCTACAGAACCGCTCCACTCAACCCTCGAAATTCCCAGCATAACCAACGTCACTGTCTTAGCGTGACAATCTAGAACAGCATGACATAGAGATAACTAATCCATACCCAATATCACATCAAAGTCAACCATACTGAGCAACAATAGATCTACTCGGGTCTCCAGACCCCCAATAGTCACCACACATGACCAATTTATGTAGTCCACAATAATAGTATCGCCCACAGGAGTAGATACATGTACAGATAAAACTAAGGACTCACGGGGCATATCTAGAAAATGGGTGAAATACGAGGAAACATATGAATACATGGAACCAGGGTCAAATAATACTGAGGCATCTCTGTGGAAAACTGAGACAATACCTGTAATCACAGCATCTGAAGCAATAGCATCTGGTCTAGCAAGGAGAGCATAGAAACGGGCCTGACCACCCCCTAATCTGCCTCCCCCTCTAGGGCGACCCCTAGCTAACTGACCTCCACCTCGAGCTGACTGGGCGGGTGGTGAGGTAGCTGGTGCTGTAGTCGGAGGCTGACTCCTCTGCTGAGATAGACCTCCATGAAGACGAGGACACTGCCTCCACATATACCCAAGATCCCCACACTCAAAACAACTTCCTGGTGCTGGCGGCGGAAACTGAAGGGAACCCCTAGCATCGGGATGACTGGTAGAAGAACCTGGCATGGAAGAGCCCTGAACAGGTGGAGCACAGGACGAACTCTGAACATGAAGGGCACTAAGTGATGAGTGGACCTAATGAGAACTGTGAGAACCATGGCCAGATGATGCACCCCGATGAAATGGCCGAGCTGACTGAGCTTGTCTGAAATAACGACCTCTACTGTGCTAGAACTGACCCCCAAAAGGAGCACCGCTGAATCCCCCTGACCACGAGGCCTCTTGGCCTCTTGCTCAACCCTCTCCTGACTGCGAACCATCTCAATCTATTGAGCAATGTCGACAACCTCATCAAAGGTAGCACCCGAAACCCGCTCCCTGGTCATGAGCAACTGTAGCTGATAAGTGAGGCAATCAATAAACCTCATGATCCTCTCTCTGTCCGTGGGAACCAACCAGATAGCATGACGGGCCAACTTGGAGAACTGCATCTCATACTGTATCATAGACATATCACCCTGGCGAAGCCACTCAAACTGTCTACACAACTCCTCTTTGCGGGATCGAGGCATGAACTTCTCCAAAACAACCACGGAGAACTGCTGCCAAGTAAGGGGTGCTGCGCCAACAGGCCTACACCTCTCGTAAGTCTCCCACCATCTGAGTGTAGCCCCAGAAAACTGAAAGGTAGTGAATGAGACCCACAAGTCTCCAAAATACCAGCAGTACGAAGTATCCTCTGACATTTGTCCAAAAAGTCATGAGCATCCTCTCTCTCTGTGCCACCCAAAAGTGGTGGCTGAAGTCTCCCAAACCTCTCCAACCTGCGCTGATCATCCTCAGGCATAGCAAGAACCACATAATCCTGAGCAACAGCAACCAGCTGGGCTGGTGGTAGCTTTGGTGTCTGAAGTCCCTGAATAACCTGCTCGGGTGTGCGAGCGACAGGAGTCTGAGTGCCTCCCCTGGCCTAAGAAGTGGTTGCGGCCGTCGAAATAGAGACCGCCTGAGCAAGGCCAGTACACGCTGTTAGAATCTGAGCTAGGGCCTCCTAAAGGCCTGGAATCACAATAGGCACATGTGGTGCCTCTGGTGCATCAACAACTGGAACTTGGTCATGATCTGGGACAACCGGTGGATCTGTAGGTACTACCCCAAATGCTGTATGGGCTGCACCTCTATCCCTACCACGGCCTCTACTGCGGCCTCGGCCTCTCGCGGCCCTGGCTGGTGGTACTGGTAGCTGGCCCTCCTGACTGGTAGCACGAGTCCTCACCATCTGTAAGAGAATGAAACAACAGATGTTTAGTTACTAGAATCAACAGATTTGCACGACAAGAATTCAAGAATGTGGAGTTTCCTAAAGGTTCTGCAGCCTCCTGAAGATAAGTACAGATGTCTCTGTACCGATTCGCAAGACTCTACTAAACTCGCTCATGACTCGTGAGACCTATGTAACCTAGGCTCTGATACCAATCTGTCACGACCCAAAACTAACCCCTGTCGTGATGGCGCCTATCATGAAACTAGGCAAGTCGACTCATTTCCAAAACAAACTGATATTTTCATTTTAAAGATAATTTCAAGGTTACTTGACATAAAACCTCCATTAAAAGAGTTCAAATCAAAGAAAAATAGAAGTGCGGAAAAGAAAAGCTCGACATCGGGGTGTCACTAGTCATGAGCATCTGCTACAATCTGTCTAACAATATCAAGGCTAACTCAACTTGGAAAATAGCTAAATACAACTAGAGGAAGATAAGAGGGAGAAAAGCAGGGGCTGCGATCGCCAAACAGCTACCTTGTTATCTCCAAGAAAATCTACAACCAGAACACTCAATAACCGCTACCGTGTGCAGCTACACTTGAATCTTCACACAAGGTGCAAGGAGTAACGTGAGTACGCCAACTCATTAAGTAACAACAATAAATAAAGGCTGAGCAGTAGTGACGAGCAATAAAGCATATAACGTTCAAATACCACATGCTCTTAAAAATCAGGATTTGAATCAAACATCTCGTTTAAACCCAGTTCCAGTAAAAATCATTTAAAGACATTTTTCCAATAGTTTTTCAAACAAAGGCTCAATGCAAAGGTGAGCAAAAATGATGAAATCATAAACAGCCCCTCGGGCAAAACATCACTCATATACAGCCCATCGGGCAAACCTCACAGTCACTCATGCCACTCGGGCATACCTCATAATCACTCTTGCCACTTGGGCATACCTCACAATCACTCATGCCTCCCAGTCACTCAGTACTCGGCACTCGGCACTCGGTAGGTACCTGCGCTCACTTGGGGTGTGTATAGACTCCGGAGGGGATCCTTCAGCCCAAGCGCTATAATCTGCACGGACAGCTCACATGCCAAAATAATAAAGTATGCTGCAGGCGGGCAGCCCTGATCCACACTCATCCTCACAAATCAGGCCCTCGGCCTCACTCAGTCATAAATATGCTGCAGGCGGGCAGCCCCGATCCACACTCATCCTCACAAATCAGGCACTCGGCCTCACACAGTCATAAATATGCTGCAAGTGGGCAGCCTCGATCCACACTCATCCTCACAAATCAGGCCCTCGGCCTCACTCAGTCATAAACCTCTCAGGCCTCTCGGGCATTTCAATAAAATAGGGCATTCGGCCCAAAACATTTATATGCACCAAAATAGAGTCATAAAACTGAGTTATGCGGTAAACAAGTATAAACATGACTGAGTATAGATTTTCAATCGAAAACAATGAGTGGATAGTAAGAAACAGCCCCTAAGGGTCCAAATAGCTTTGGCGCAAGGCCCAAACATGGCATTCAGCCCAATTTACATAAATTCTTTCTAAAACATATAAGTATCATATGGTTTCAACAAAGTATGCAACTTTACAGTTGCTACGGGACGGACCAAGTCACAAATCCCCAACAGTGCACGCCCACACGCCTGTCACCTAGCATGTGCGTCACTTCAAAATAGTAGAATGATACGAAATTCGGGGTTTCATACCCTCAGGACTAGATTTACAATCGTTACTTACCTCAAAACGTGAAACTTTTTACTCTGCTATGCCTTTGCCTCGCAAATCGGCCTCCGAATGCCTCGAATCTAGTCATAAATAATTCGTTTCAGTCAATAAAATTTATTGGAATTAATTCCATAAGAAAATACTAATTTTTCATAAACATCCGAAATTTAGCTCAAAAATTGCTTGTGGGGCCCATGTCTCGGAACCCAACAAAAGTTATAAAATCTGAAAGCCCATTCAACCACGAGTCTACCCATACAAATTTTACCAAAATCCGACCTCAATTCGACCCTCAAATCTACAAATCTTATTTCCAAATTTCTAAGTTCCAATCTCCGATTTACACCTAAAAGTCATGTAATCTAGTAGGATTATTCGATGATAATTCAATATTATGGAGTAGAAATGATCACAAGGGACTTACCTCAAGTTTTCCTTGAAAATAAATCAAAAATCGCCTCTCTTCAAGCTCTAATTTGTCAAAAATGGCAAATGGGACGAAGTCCCTATTTTTATAATTCTGCCCAGACAACCTCGGATCTGCCTCGATCTTGACCTTCGATCTTGGACTTCGATCGAGGTCCTCGATCCTGGCCCTCGTTCGTGGTTCTCGATCCTAGGCCTTTGATCATGTCTTCGACCCGGCCTTCGACCGTGACCCTCGACCTTGGGCTTGATCATGGCTTCGATCGTGGCCCGCGACTCTGGGCTCGATCATGGCTTCGATCGTGGCCCTCGACTCTGGGCTCGATCATGGATTCGATCGTGGCCCTGGACCCTGGGCTCAATCTGGGCTCGATTTCTAGGCTCGAATCTGGCAGAAGAAATTTCCAACAAAAGAAAATTGCAGCAGCTGTTGTAGTTTAATTTTTGATCCGTTAACCATCCGAAACTCATCCGAGGCCCTCGGGACCTCAACCAAATATACCAACAAGTCCTAAAACATCATACGAACTTAGTCGAATCCTGAAATCACCTCAAACAACGCTAAAACCATGAATTACACCCTAATTCAAGACTAATGAACTTTGAAATTTCTAGTTTTTACAAACAACTCCGGAACCTATCAAATCACGTCCGATTGACCTTAAATTTTGCACACAAGTCCTAAATGACATAACAGAGGTATTCTAATTTTCAGAATCGGATTCAGACCCTGATATCAAAAAGTCAACCCCCCGGTCAAACTTCTCAAAAATAAAACTTTCGGCATTTAAAGCCTAATTCCTCTACGGACTTCCAAATAATATTCCGGACACGCTCCTAAGCCCAAAATCACCATACATAGCTATTGGAATCATCAAAATACAAATCCGAGATCGTTTACATATAGGTCCATATCCGATCCACTTTTCTAACTTAAAATTTTTAATTATGAGACTAAGTGTCTCATTTCACTCCGAGTTACTTCCGGACTCGAACCAACTAACCTGATATAACATAATATAGTTGAATAACACAAAAAGAAGTAGGAATGGGAAAAACGGGGTTATAACTCTCGAAACGACCAGCCGGGTTGTTACAATTATACGGACCACAAAAGCGTTATACAGTTGCATATGCGATCGCAGGTCTGCATCGAGGATTCTTTTTTTTTAATTTTTTACCCGACCCTATTTCGATATATTGAGGCAAAGGGTCACTTTTGAAGCAAAAATCTGATATTTCTAGAGAGATGGATTACCATAGAGTGAGTGGGGAAGTTACTAAGCTTATTGATCATTAACTCTTGCTCCAAGTTGAAGAATTCACAAACAAATTCACTGGGTCTTCATTCTAGAGGTAAGATTCTACTCCCCTAGCTCTCAATTTCGTGATTTTACTGAAAATAGGTAATGAGAAAAGAAATTCTTGGGTGTGGGAGTTGTCCATTATGCATGCATGTACTATCAAGGGTTGGGGGAAGAATGTTGAGCTAAATTGGGTAGACTTTGGGTAGTGAGAGGGAGGAATCCACCATAGGAGGACGTTGAAATCATAATACCCACCTAGTGTTTGATAAATGCTCAAATCAGTTGGAATCATAAACTCTCTACTAATTTGTGTTTAATTTTGCTATATTTCTAAATAGATCGAAGAGGCTAAAAATTCCAGAACATTGCAGTAATTTAAAAGCTCAATGTGTAAACTCGTCTCTTACAATTATACCCCACAATATCCTTGTAAGTCCCGAGTTGTTTATTATGAATTGATTATTCCGAATAAGCCTTGTGTTAAAAGAAATATGTTCAATGTGTATTCCAATGTTCTTGTTATGTTATATTCTATTTGAAAATGTGCTCGAAGCATGGGTTGCATATCCAAATGTTATATCTTTAAGTCGTGATTCAAATGAAGGCTATTATGCCAAATTGTGTAAGAAATCTCAATGTGTTTAACATTCTTATTTGGTCAATATGTGGACATAAAGTCTTGAATATAAATGCTCTATTGTTGATGATCCGTGATAATGTTTGAAAGTGAAAGAGATGAATATGAAGTATGAAATACGGCCAACGTGCCAAGAGTGACATTGTGTTATGTCCATTGGTGCAAATGAAATGAATGGTATATATAAAATATAATGAAATATGTTGTCAATCCTTTAAATAAATAAACACCCTGGGAGTGTCGTTAGTCACCGAGGAAGGGTAGGTTGAAATAACCTAACCCCCGAAACTACACTTGTCGGTGTTGGAGCGAAGTGTGATTGTACCCCTTTATGGGGATGAGATTGATGTGATGAAAATATTCCCCTTTATTGGGATGAGATGATTGCTAAAAAAGGGCTATGTCGATCCACACGGCATTGTGGTGAGACGACCTAGCCGGTCGGGTCGTGATCGGATGCCATGCCGCACACATGGTGGTGATTGTTCTTGAGATTACAATTAAAACAATGATTGAGACTGAGATAATGATTATGATTGTGGTTGATGTCTTTGGATGAGACGGCCTAGACGATCGGGCCGTGATCGAACTATGTGCTCAAGATCACGGTGGTATATCGGTGCTAAAATCTCCCAACCTCTAAAATATGGAAATTAACTTGAAATCTTGTCTTACTCCTAATTTTATGTTTTGGTATTGTTTGAGGCTCCCATTGATTTTATGACTGTCCTTACTTGTGTTATTATTCGTTCTATTGAGAGGGTGTTTACTAATTCATACTAGTACTATTCCATATGTACTAACGTCCCTTTTGTCGGGGTCGCTGCATCTTTAATGGATGCAGGTGGTTCTGCAGCAGGTGGCATTGATCATTGATAGCAGTACACCCTCTTCTCAGTAGATTTCGTGAGCCCCACTTCATTCGGGGTCGTGTATCTTTTGTCCCACGTGTATTATATTTTTAGGTATAGCCGGAGCCTTGTTGCCGGTATTATCATAGTATTTTGTATCCGTAGAGGCTCCGTAGACATAGTGTGGGTTGTATATGGGTGTTGGAAAGTCAAACTAGCATTGTTGTATTTGAATCACTTGTGCACTTTAACTATGACTGTGTATGTATTTTGAGACTATAAAATGAAGCGACTAATGGTAATGGAATTGGCATTGTTCACGGAATCCACTTAATGTTAAATTAATGATATAAATGTATCTTCTCTTTATTCATGTGCGAGTTGGGTAGACGGCATTGTAAAGGCTTGCTTGACCGGGGTATCTTGGTTGAGCGCCGGTCGCGCTCCTCAAGGTCGGGGCATGACAAAAGCATATACAAGAATACATGTATACAGTCAATGGATATCAAATCATATACTCAAGGACTGATAAAATAGCATTCTAAGGTGTATGCATGTGCAAAGAATATGACTACAACTCATATTAGGCGGTTGCACCACACACAGTGAGTATTATGTTTGAACCAGGAAATCAAACCTATTTTTTGATCTCTATCATGATTCACGAAATTCACGTAGTCATAAATGAATATAAAGCATGATAGCAAGACGCACAGTATACTAAATAAGGCAGAATACAACCTAAAGACTACTCCGGTCATGAATCATACATAGCACATGCATATACACTCGCCACCTCACATATAACAATTAGAGAAATAAGGTCATATCATATGGGTTATTCCCTTATAACAAGATTAAGCAAAATATACTTACCTCATTGGTGCTAGTCTTCAATAACAAATTGCGTAAAAACTGACTCTAGCCCTCCAATCACGTAAATCCATGCCAATCATCAATCAAGAAAGTCAGACAATGCTATAGGAAGCGATCCTAAACCATAAAATTTCATTCTTTGAAGAATTTTTAAAAAGTCAACAAAATTCAACTCGGGCTCGCATGTCCAAAGTGCGAAACCAATACCAAATCTCGATGAAACATAACCTGCCGAGTCTAAATATGTGATTAGATTCAAAAATCAATTGCAAATCAACCATCAAATCTTCAAAGTTCATCCTCTTAAGGAGTAGGCAAAAACCCCAATTTTCCTTGAAAACTCCATGTTCTTAGAGTACAAATCCATTGGGAAACAAGATATATAATCAAATCCAAGTAGAAAATACTTACCCTCAAAATAGTAGTGAAAATCTCATCCAAAATTGCCTCTTTTCGTGCTCCAAAACTCAAAATAGTCAAAAAAGAACTAGGGTTGTCTAAGGGGAGGGTACTAGGTTCTTAAGGGTTAAGGGTACGGGGAGGTACGGGGGCGGTAGGGGGGTTCCTTAAGGGGACTTTGGTTAAGGGGATATAAGAGTACGAGTAAGGGTATTTTTACAGGTACCCTACCAGTACCCCTACCGGCCCTAGAGGGGTACTTAAGGGGCGGTAAGGGTGCTTAGGGATATTTTTAAATTAAAATTTTAATAAATATTATATTTAAATACAAACAAACTTTAATGGATGAAAAGAATTCAAGACTATGAAGTGCCTTTTATATTTAATGCAATGTAAACATTAGATTTCTAATATAAGTTACAAGTATTTATTTGTATTTCAACACTTGTAAAAACAAAATTACATATTTCTTTTAAACGATTTACGTAATTGTTCAATAATTGACGTGGTTCTTCACATAGAATTGGTATCGCTTGTTCTTGTGTGTCCCTGCCATCTCCGGTAGATAGTATTTCATTATATGTATCGTCATATTCTTGGATTATTTCTGGAAGGCCAAAGTTTCTTCTCTCCGCTTTAATCCACTCTCTGAATAAAACGGCTGTCTCCAAAGTGTTTTCTTCCAATGAGTGTGTGTCGTCTCCAAGTAGAAATCGTGTTGCACTGAAAGCGCTTTCAGAAGCTACTAATGAAGTTTGAATAGTTAGCACATCTCGGGCTATTCTTGAAAGAAACGAAAATGTTTGTTCATCCATTCTCCAATATTTGAGCAAGTCGTCAATCCCTTCATCATCACAAAATATAATAATTTCCGCAAGTAAATAAACATCAAGCTCGTTAATTTGTTTAGATTGTGATTGACTAATCATTTGCCAAATAACACCAAAAGGTCTATTTGAAGCAGTCTTTTTAAGAGGTTGAGATGATGAATAAGAAGAGGCACCACTAGTTGGTGCAACAGAGTTCATTTGTCTTTGGTAATAGTCATACACAACTTTAGTATTTGGTTTAATACTAGCCAAACAAGTAGAAAGAGGTGGTCTTTGTGTTGGTTCTATTTCTAAATTATGTTAAATCGCTTCAGTAAGTGTCTTTTCACCAATAAATTTTGTTTGAGGATGTAAAACAGCAGTAACAATGTAAATGACATGAATAGGAGAGAAATATTTTTAAACTTATCCAACCATTATTTTAATAGCATCTGTATAGTCTTCTTTTTGTTTATACGAAAACAAATATCAAAATTCCAGCTATATAAATTAACATGTTAGGAATAGTGTGATAATATATCCCAATCATCATCTATTATCATATCGTGAACAGATGAAACATATGCATTAAACATGTTGGTAATAGGCAATCAATATTCATAAGCAACCGACCACATATCATATACTGAATTCAATTTAGCTGCAACTTCTATAGGAATTTTTCCAAAGGGTAATTCACAAGATTCACGATGCATCTTAAATTCTCTATGTCTAGCAGGTATATCCAACTGCAAATCTAATTTTGCCAAGAGAAGTGCCAAATAAATTATAAATATGACATGCACATCCATCTTGAACAACTAAATTATAAATATAACATGCACATCCAATTTGAAATAAATCCGGAAAAGGTGGAGTTACTCTAGTTTTCAAAACTCCTATAGCATAAGTGTTACTAGAAGCATTATCTAAAGTAATAGTAATAATTTTGTTAGAAATTCCATAAAAATCAGAATTTTTTTTAATTTGTTTAGAAATAAAAATACTAGTTTGACGATCATCAACAAATTTATAACTAATAATGTCCTGTTGCATACCCCAGTTGTTATCTATCTAATGGCATATAACTATTAAGTAATCATAACCATTAACATTATGACCTATGTCAGAAGTAATAGAAACTCTACAATCTGAGTGGAAAAATAAATAATCTAAATATAGTTGATATTCACGTTGAAATTTAAACACATCATTTATAATAGTTATTCTAGAAAAATCTTGAAAGGCAGGATTATATGTTTCTTGTGTGTAACGAATAAACCCATTAAATGAAGGAAAAATAAAAGGCAAGCCCTATACAGGAACCATTTTTTGTTATTTTTCCCAATCCTGTTTTTGATCATATTGGAGAAGATCTCCCGTCATAGGGTTAATTTATTGTTGTGCAGTATGAGAACCATGCCCGGACTGAGTAGAATTTGTTTCAGAACGAGGACCCCCTCCGTAGCAAGCCAAAAATCTTTGTGATGAAGTTCCATATGCTTCTTTAAACCTCCTGTTCCGACCATGACCAGATTTATTTTTAAAAGATATTCAATGTTTACAATGTTTACAAATAGCTTTTTCATTAGCCTTATCCTGCGTAAACTATTGCCAAAAAATTGATCTTATTACGTTCAACTTGTTGTCTAGTGGGAGAAAACAGAACATTAGATCCAAACTCAGATTGACTCTAAGTAGGAGCTGCAGGAACATGACTAGTAGGTGTTTCAACTATGTTCTCTTCATCCTCACTCAAACTATCATAATCATCATATTGTGCTTATACTGATTCGTGATATAGTGGTTGATAATTAACATTAACACTATGATAGATAGTTATTTCATATATGTGAGTGAAGTCATCAAGAGGAGTAGGACTAGTGGAACTAGCATTACCCGTAGTCAATTTTTTAAACACGATTTTTACTAGTATAGAAGTCATTTATGATAATAAATAACTAAAATAAAAATAAATAGCAACACAAGTATAACAAAAGTAAATGCGAGAATTAATAAGAGTTGGAACGAATGTACCAAACGCCGACGTATAATTGATGTTGATGGAAGAAAATTGCTCCAACTAGTAGTGTAATGCCAGGAAACAAATACGTTGTTGAATAATTGATGTTGAAGCTTGAAAAATTATACCAAATAATTTTAGTGATAGAATGTTAATTGCAATTAGAGATAGAGAAATATAGAGAATTAGAAGATATGAGAGTTTTGTCTGAAAAAATTTAAAAATAAAATGGGATATTTATAGTTTTAAAATACGGCAAAAGTGTATTTGAACAAACTTAGGAGATAAAAATATAAATTAGGGGGTAGGTGGTGTTAGGAGGCTAGGGAGGAAAAAATAGCCATTTTGATCGTTGCCAATGGCTTTTTTTAAAAAATAACTATTGCCTAATGGTACAAAAATGGCTACATTTAAAAAGAAATGTTAAGGGTACCGGTTTGGTACCCTGCCAGTCCATGTTCCCCTAACCCAAATCCCACACCCCTACCTCCTATCTGGGCCGATAAGGAGCGGCACTAGTACCGGTACGAACATGTACCAGTTCGGGTACTCCCCTCCCCTTAGACAATCCTAAAAAGAACAAACCCTCAAAATATAACATGCTGTCAGGGCCTCCCAAATCTGCATACCAAAAGCTCGCTTCTGCGTCACAAAGTTTGCATATGTAAACACTTCCAAGCTGACCATCGCACCTGAAACAAAAAACTCTACAGATGCGGCTCTGCAGGCACACACAAAATCCCGCAGGAGCGACACAGCCTGGCCTGAAAACTCTCGTAGATGTGCATCTTCTTCTCAAAAGCAAACCTTGCATATGCGTTACCACATCACTGTCACGCCCCGACCTCGAGGAGCACAACCGATGCTAAACCAAGATACCCCAGTTAAGTAAGCCTACTTGATGCCTTCTACCAAACCTTACCCATGAAAATTGATACCACAATATAAGAATCACTAACAAGAGATGGACATGAGAAGAGTAAAGTGTTCCATATTCCTTTTTCGTTACTCAAAGGTATTCATTTTACAATTTCCAAAATATTACAAGTTCATAATTACGAGGAAAAACATGTTTGACAAATACCAATATTTCTAATTCATTACCCAACATCGAGTAGTATGGAAGTGTCGGCGACAAGGCCCCGACTATAACTCAAAGCATAAAGTACAATGTTGACATAAGGCCTGGAACAGAGTAGGGCTCACCAAAACCTGCTTAATAGAGAGTAACTACTAATGAGGATCAAAGTTGCTCGCTGATGAACCACCTGCATCCATTGAAGATGCAGCACCCTCGGCAAAAGGGATTTCAGTACATGTAGAATAGTACTAGTATGTGAAGCTAAATGCCCTCTTTCGAAATAGAATGCCAATATAAGAAGAGAAAACCCATGGAAGCAGCATGTAACAATCAATGATATCAAAATGCCAAGTTAAAATATAATAATTTTCAAAGTACGAAAATAATATTATTTTTGTGTAGGAGATCATTAGCACCGATATACCACCGTGTTTTTAGCACGAAGTCCGATCACGCCCGATCCGCTAGGCCATCTCTCCACGAACAATGTGGATTGACATGAGATGTGAAAAAAAGGTGTTACCAAGAGTAAGAACCACCATGCGTGCGACAAGGTGTCCGATCTTCACCCAATCGGCTAGGCCGCCTTCCCACATATGCCGTGTGGGTCGACTTCCAATCCAAGGCTATCCACAATCTCTTCCCAATCAAGGGGAATAATATCAACACATCAATCTTATCCCAATTAAGTGGAATAATCACAATCCACTCCTACACCAGCACGTGTAGTTTCGGGTGTGGGCCTTACGACCCACCCGTCCTCAGCTCGCTAATGATACTCCCAAAAATATTTTTGTTTTGCAAACAAAGGAAATAGAAATACAAATACATTCACCTCATAAAGTTTCACACAATATATTGCTTCATTAGTACTTTCAACCACTCACAACAATATTTTCTCATTAGCTCTCTTGACCATATATATGATTCTTCATTTATGGCACGATGGTCGTATCTCATATTCCACACTTTCATTTCTTTAGTTCCAATGACCATGATCGTAAACATCAATATATAGAATATTCTGAAAATCATAGCTTAAAATTCCTTAGTAATGACAGCTTTAAACACAATGGATTTCTTTCAAAAGAAATGGAGCAAAAGATTGGCAATCGAAGCACAAGTTAAAATCATACACGAGTGACACACCATTTATTCTTGAAATACTTTTTTCCAAAACGGCAATACATAATTTCAACTCATGCATATGTAATAACTCGAAACACATTGGAAATACTTAGAAAGAATAGCATTGTGATTTTCGACTGATACATGGGTTCAAATCATATACATTAGTCAACCATATATGAGTATTTTCCCACTAAGGGGAGCATAATATGATAAGGGAAGTTTGAACATGATTTGAGTACATAAGCTTTTAGGCAAATCTATTTTCGGAGTCAATTTGAAATAGTTGAATCAAGGCTCATTTCATAATCTTTCACATATCATCTCGTTTCATTGTCACTATTGGCCACAAGTACGATTTCCATTCCTTGCACGGTGGCCATGCTTAATATCTCATACTCACTTCTTTCACTTTCAAGCATCTTTATAGCTTATCAACAATAAGAGCATTTGAAATTAAGACCTTAAGTATGTATATGAGAAATAGAAATCTTAGGCGCATTGAGTTTTCTTTCCATGTTAAGCATAATAGAGTTTCATTTGAAACACATAAACCATACTTGAACACATTCACGAAAGAGATCATGATAAGATAGGAGCAATTGGAACACGTTTTGATTATATACATATTTTAACACAATGCTTACTTGGGATAATCAAATTCATTTGGAACAACTCGGAACATGGGAATTAGGAACATTGGCCAAACATACTTGAAACTTACGGGAATATAATGGAATTCGATTCTAAGAGAGAAGTTTAGCCAACATACCTGAAATTCACCCCTTAATAATACTATGATGGTCCATCACACTAAACAACTTCAATCTACAACAATGCAACACAAATGCACAAATATTAGCAAGATTTCTATACTTCATTTAGACTTCTTATCAAACATCAAATGTGCATATTTTTATACAACCCCCTTCAATGGAATTTCTTCACCTAAAAACCACCTTACACATTGATGATTCACCTTACAATCATCTCAAGGCCATCCACAACTTCCATTCGCAAATGCATGCCCAACAATTCACTCCCAAACCATCAATCTCATCAATTAAACCATTTTACAATCTCTACAACGCCAACACAACCTTAGTTAGGCACTTATGGCTTCCAATCACCATCCCATTATCCATAACAAATATTTCATACATAAATAATCACCATAGATTAGTTAGAGATGGTAGACATACCTCTTATAGTGGAACTATTGAGAATCTCAACTTGTAGTGTTCTTGACAAATATGGGGATTTGACTGGAAATATATGGATCTTCAAGATTAATCCTTGTTAATATAAGTGTTTAGGAGTAGCAATCAACTCAAAATACTCCAAAAATGTTATCTTGGTTCATGGGAGGGAAGTATAGGATGGATTCCCCTTGATAGAGCAAGCCCTAGCTCAAAGAAATGACTTGGCCACTCTCTCTCCCTGGCCTTAGGGGTATTTATAGGGCTTCTACATGTGCTTCTGCGCACCTGGGCAAGTGACCGTGCAGCTGGGCGCGCATACAAGGAAGAAACCCCTCTACTGTGCGCTTCCGTGCATCTTGGCGCGCAGATGCGATAGGTTCGGTAAAATGGCCATAACTTTCTGTAGGAATATCCAAATGACAAACGGTTTGATGCATTAGAAACTAGAATCAAAGGGATCTAATTCTTTAGGTATATCACCACCTACATCTTTATATTTTGGGAGTTGCATACGTTTGAAGTCGGGTCTTGTGCGAATATATTTGAAACTTTAGCCCATTCCATAGCTCCCAACTTGGCTTAGTTCTAGGGATACCCTTAGACCCTAAACAACATCCAATACAACTACTACACTTAATATCATGGTCATATAAGTTGTTCCAGCCTTTAACCTCTTATGGAAGGCAAAAAGACACTTAAGCGACTTGTGAGCATGCTTTGTGGCCTCGAACTCATCAGAAATTTGAGGGACCTCACATCCTCCCCCGCTTAAGATCGTTTGAACTCGAATGAGGTTCAAAGTCTGCCATCGACATCCAATGTGACTCCAATCTTGATTCACACTCACAAGCCTCATACTTGACTAACTCCCTGTGTTTCCAGGAACTTCGACAGAGTTTCCCTTGTATTTGGGCTTATCCACCTGTCAGAGAGCCCTAGAAACCACTCTTAACAATACATCCACAACCCAACAAAACAACACAACATATAAATAATACTATCTCAACATCACAAGAATTACGCTTACCAAAAGGGTATCTGGACATGATTTGTACATATTTAAATCATAACACAAAGAAAGTACCTTTTGAATCACAACCATTTGGCTATACAAATAAGTGAGAATATTTTCTTTCCACTACAGCCTCGATTTTTGACCTCCTCGAGTCACAAACTTCTCCATATAACTTTAATGAAGGCAATCTCAAATTTCGGGCTTGTCTGACAAGGTTCACAATTAGGTACCTCTCATAAAACAATCATCCATTAACTTTACCTTCAATAGCCTCCACAGGAATGATAGACGAAGGATCTCCAACTACCTTCTTTGACATAGACACATGAAGCACCGGGTGTGTGGAGGACAATGACGGGGGCCATCATACTCATAGTTCGGTCTATTTCCCTCAAGATTCCATAAGGGCCAATGTGCACTTGCACCTACTTTACCTTTATCAACAATTCACATAATATCTTCATGGAGGAAATCTTGAGAAGACTCATTCACTTTCTTCAAACTCCAAATCACTACGTCGAACCGCCGAATTAAACTTTTGCCGACTATCAACTTCCTTCTCCCCTTATTCTACGATGTATTTGAATGAATATGAACATAGAGGTTCATGCCAGTACGTTTGATCATGGAGTGATACTTCTTACATATTTGAACTTGAGACCCCCGATAGATTAATACAAATTGGAACATCGAGGTTGGAGATTGTGCTGCAATTTTTCATGAATCCGTCAATGTGTTAGGTAGCGGCATTTTTAGGAGTTATATCCTAGTAAGTAACAAGGTAGAGCTAGCATAGTTAGCCAAGGCGATAAAGTTATTGATTCAATCGAAAGAGAGCTAGAGTCAACTAGTAAATAAGGACAATGTGAGAAACATGTATATGATCCCAAGATGTAAAAGTAGTGAGTCGTCTTAGACATGTGATATATCGGAGGCATGACCGAGAGGATAAAGACAATGACATAGGTTACTTTTCAGGTACGGAGAGTCATGAAAGAAATAGTGATTTATTCTTTATGCCATATGCGCCCAATTTGGCAATAATAAATCTATGGAGATGTAGCCAAGAACGTGAAATAAGATGTCTCCTTGAGTGTAGGGAAAATCAATTGAACTCGAAAAAGATTCTTGCACCATGAATGTGATAGAGATTTCAAAAATACATGAAGTTGCGTTACGCTCTTGTGCATCTCATCAATGAAGTCCTGGGGGTTCTCCTCGGGATTAGTACGGGTAAACTCTGGAGGATCTAACTGATGAAACTTGTTTACCCTGGAATTCGCCTGGCTGACTGGTAAAAAGTAGGCGCAACATTCGATCTCTGGGCCTGAGAAGACACTATCTGAGCCAACATCTGTATAGCTCGCCTAAGGTCACCATTAGAAACACTGGGACCAGAAGTTGGGGCTGAAGGTGGATTTGGAATATTAGTTGGACCCTCGGTAGGTGTAGGATTTGGTGCAGTCTGAGCAGGAATAGTAGATTCGGGTGGTGTAGTAATTGGGGGAATATCCTCACCCCTCGGGTTCTCACCCTCATTGGCCAATTCTTGCCTTCTTCCTACATGCAATGTACTGAAAGTTAGAGCAATGCACAAGTTAAAGGATGAACAATCTTACAATCGGCTCTATCGCACGATCGAGAACATCAAAGAAGGGTATTATTCCTAAATGTCCAAGTAGACTCCTAATTATAGATGTGGTCAACAACACACCAATAAGAAGGACTCTACTAGACGTGGCTTCGAGACATCCTAAGCCACTTTAAAACCTTAGGATCTGATAACAAGTTTGTCATGCCCCGACCCCGGGGAGCGCGACCGGCACTCAACCGAGAAAACTCGGCCGAGCAAGCCTGTTAGATTTACTTCTACCAAAACTCACCTGTGAATAAAGAGGAGATATATTCTATTAATCCAACTCCATTACCATAGTTACTCTATTTTTAAGTCTCAAAATACACACACTTTCATAGTTTGAAGTGTAACATGTAATACACATACGACATTACTAGCTTGACTTTCCCAATACCAATACACAACCCACACTATGTATACAGAGCCTCTAATAGATAAAAAAGTGTTCAATGATAGGGCCGACAACAAGGATCTAGCTATACCTAAAAATATAATACACACAGAACAAAAGATGCACGACCCCAAAATGAAGTGGGGCTCACCAAGGTAGATGGGAAAAGAGGGCACCGCTATTACTAGTCAATGCCTCCCACTGTGGAACCACCTGCATCCATTAAAGATGCAGTGCCCCCAGAAAAAAGGGACATTAGTACATGTCGAATAGTACAAGTATGAAAAGCAAAACACCTATTCAAGGACTTGGAAATACAACATGAATATGATGAGTCATAGTAACAATAAAAGGGCTTAGATAGCCGTTAAAGTGAAAGCAAATTTATTAAGAGTTTCCAATAACATTTATAAACTTTAAGTCAGGGATCCTCTGTAACAACCTTTACACAAAGCGGCCCTGCCGCCTCACCCCAATGTATGCGAGTGAAGGTGCAATCACGATACCATAAACTCTACACAAAGCGGCCCTGCCGCCTTACCCCAATGTATGCTAGTGGAGGTGTAATCAGGATTACAATACCACAACTCTACACAAAGAGGCCATGCTGCCTCACCCCAATGTCTGTGAGTGGAGGTGCAATCACGATACCATAAACTCTACACAAAATGGCCATGCCGCCTCACCCCAATGTATGTGGGTGGAGGTGTAATCACAATACCACAACTCTAGATAAAGAGGCTTTGCCGCCTCACCCGAATGTATGCGAGCGGAGGTGTAATCGCAATACCACAATTTAGATTCCCTAAACAATAATAGTTTGTACAAATAAGTTTTCTTCCAATCAACCATTTGGCACCTTTGGCCTTAGCAAGTGTAAGTTCATAAGATCTCATCATATGAGAAATAAGAGTTTGATCACATTAATTTCATACAAGGTTTTCTTCCCAAAAGAGGCTTAACATAATTAAGTCATTAGAAAATCTTTAACACATGAGGGTTCAGACACGTTATGAAATTTGAGAATCGATTTACTAGCTTGAACATCCCACCTCAACAGTGTTTCAAGTTTTACTACACATGATGGAGTTTTGCAAGGATTCGGGAATTTCGATACTAGAAGAAGAGTTTAGCCTTCATACCTCGAAAGATCTTTCCTTGGTGTAACAATAACATCCCGACACTTCTAACGATGTTAATCTATAAAAGAGGGGAGAAATACAAGCATGATTAGAGGAATTCGTATGGCAAGAGCTGCTACACTGATGACCCAACCTTCCCTCAACTAACTCAAGAACAAAACCACCCAAGATGGTTCAACAACTTCCCCACAGTCTTTATTAGCTCATGCATGTGATAAATCTTCCCTCACCACCCATAGTCAAACCAAACCCAAAATTAAAGAATTGGGGGAAGAAATTCTTACCTTTTTAAAGCCCTAGCAAGTTCTTTTGATGGAATTCCAAGGTTTGAACAAAGTAGAGTAGTGAAATCCTTAGTCCTCTCTTTCCTCTCTCTAGAATAGCTCTCTCATCTCTCTAAAATGGCAGGTAATCCCCCAAAAATGAAACCTCAGGCTAGATAAACAAAATCGGGGTCGGGTTATAAAATTGGAAAAATGAAGCCACGATGCAGATCTGTGGTCTACAAAATGGATCATATAATGGCCCTCCGCAGACTAATAATGCGGTCGCATAATAGACCACAGAACCTCCTTATGAAATTTCTCATGTTTGATTTACGATGGGATCTGTGGCCCGCATAATGGTTCTGCGGCCACATAATGGTCCTCAAAATTGGCAAATATTTTTGCTTCATTCTGCGGCCGATCTGCGGCCCACAAACTGGTTTTTTTCTGCAAACATTTTCCTACAACTCTTCGACGCACTGAGCAACCCCAAAAGTCTGTACCGTGGGGAGCATGCTCACCGTAGCACCACAAAACCTTGGGTTCTAGGTGAAATTTTATGGGGCCTTACATCCTCCCCCGCTTTAGATCATTCGTCCTCAAATGAGGGTCTAAATCTGCCATTAGCATTGAATATGACCTGACTGTTACTTCATACACTAGTAATTCTAAATTTTGTCTACCTCCCCCAAATTCCCAAATATTTCGGTAGAGTTTCCCTTGTAACTGGGCCTATCCACCTGGCAAAGAATCCCAGAAATAGATCCTAACAACATATTCATAATCTAATGACGCAACATAACACAAAAATAACACCAACCGTGGCCTCATAAGCAATATATCATCAAAAAGGAACAACCTTAACATCAACTATACAAGTGGTACATAATTCATAGGCAACAATTTCGTTGATACAATTACATAGCTATTCAAACAAATAAGGTACTTCTTCTTCATTTCCTCCTCAGCCTCCCAAGTGGCCTCTTCAACCTATTGGTTTCTCCATAGTACATTCACGGAGGCAATTTCTTTATTTCTTAGCTTTTGGACTTGCCTATAAAGAATGGCAACTTGAATTTCTTCATAGGTCAGTCTTCATTAACCTCAATAGTCTAAAATGGCACAATAAGCAATGGATCTCCAACCACCTTCTTTAACATGGATATGTGAAACGCCGGTTGCACTAAAGGCATCTCTGGAGGTAGTTCAAGCCTATAAGGCACCCGACCAATCATCTGGATGATTCTGTATGGTCCAACGTACCTCGGACTCAACTTCCCTTTCTTACCAAACCGCATTATGCCCTTCATGGGGTAAACCTTCAAGAATACCCAATAATCCTCTTTGAACTCCAAATCCCTACGACGCACATCTGAATAGGAATTTTGATGACTTTTATCAGTTTCCAAAAGATCCTTAATGATCTTAACCTTCTCCATAGCTTGATGTATGAGGTCTGGTTCTATCAATTTCGCTTCCCCAATCTCGAACCACCCAATGGGAGATCTACATCTCCTACCATATAAAGCCTTGAACGGTGCCATCTGAATACTAGCATGATAAATGTTGTTGTAGGCAAATTCTACGAGTGGAAAATAATCATCCCAGCTACCCTTGAAGTCAAGAACACAAGTGCGTAACATATCCTCAAGCGTCTGAATAGTCTGCTTTGCCTGCCCGTCAGTCTGTGAGTAAAAGGTTGTACTAAGATTCACCTGAATACCCAAACCATGTTGAAATTTCTTCCAAAAGTTATCTGTGAACCGTACCCCTCGATATGAGATAATAGAAACTGGAGTGCCATGCAACCTGACTATTTCCTTGATATAAACTGAGCATACTTCCCTGCGGTGTCGGTAGCCTTAACAGGTAAGAAGTGTGCTCATTTCTTGAGTCGATCCAAAATCACCCAAATCAAGTCATACTTACAAGGCGTGCGAGGTAGTCCCACCACAAAGTCCATATTGATCATTTCCCCCTTCCACATTGGAATTTCTATGTTTTGTGCCAACCCACTGGGCCGTTGGTGTTCGACCTTTACTTGTTGACAATTTGGACATCTCGCCACAAAGTCCCCTACATTCCTCTTCATATCATTCCACCAGTATATTTCCTTAAGATCATGTTACATCTTTGGAGAGCCCGGGTGCACGAAATACCTAGAAGTGTGAGCCTCAGTCATGAGTCTTTCCCGGAGACCATCTACATTTGGAACACATAGTCGCCCTTGGTACCTTAGGGTACCATCATCCATGCCAAGAGAAAAAACTATGGTCTTATGTTTATGAATCCCATCACTTGTCAACACCTCCCGTTGTGGAACCACCCGCATCCATTAAAGATGCAGCGCCCCCAGAAACAAAGGGACATTAGTACACGTTGAATAGTACTAGTACGAAAACCAAAACACCAATTCAAGGACATGTAAATACACATGAATATGATGAATCATGGTAACAATAAAATGGCCTAGATAGCCATTAAAGTGAAACCAAATTTATTAAGAGCTTCCAATAACACTTATAAATTTTAAGTCGGGGATCCTCTGTACACAAAGCGGCCCTGCCGCCTCACCCCAATGTATATGGGTGGAGGTGCAATCAAGATACCATAAACTCTAGACAAAGAGGCCTTGCCGCCTTACCCCAATGTATGCGGGAGAGGTGTAATCATAATACCACAACTTTACAAAAAGAGGCCATGCCGCCTCACCCCAATGTATGTGGGTGGAGGTGCAATCACGATACCATAAACTTTACACAAAGCGGCCCTACCGCCTTACCCCAATGTATGCGGGTGGAGGTGTAATCACAATACCACAACTCTACACAAAGCGGCCCTGCCGTCTCACCCTAATATATATGGGTGGAGGTGTAATCGCAATACCATAATTTAGATTCCCAAAATGATAATAGTTTGTACAAAAGAGTTTTCTTCCAATCAACTGTTTGGCACATTTGGCCTTAGCAAGTATAAGTTCATAAGGTCTCATCATATGAGAAATAAGTGTTTGATCACATTGATTTTATACAAGGTTTTCTTCCCAGAAGGGGCATAACATAATTAAGTCATAATAGAAAATCTATAACACATGAGGGTTCGGACACGCTATCCAATTTGAGAATCGATTTGCTAGCTTGAACATCCCACCTCAACAGTGTTTCAAGATCGACTACACATGATGGAGTTTTGCAAGGATTCAGGAATTTTGATAATAGAAGAAGAGTTTAGCCTTCATACCTCAAAAGAGATTTCCTTTGTGTAACAAAAACGTCCTGGCACTTCTAACGATGTTAATCTATAAAAGAGGGGAGAATTACAAGCATGATTAGAGAAATTCGTATGGCAAGAGTTGCTACACTAATGACCCAACCTTCCCTAAACTAACTCAAGAACAAAACCACCCAAGATGGTTCAACAACTTCCCCATAGTCGTTATTAGCTCAAGCATGTGATAAATCTACCTTCACCAACCATAGTCAACCCAAACTCGAAATTGAAGAATTGGGGGAAGGAATTCTTACCTTTTTGAAGCCCTAGCAAGTTCCTTTTGATGGAATTACAAGGTTTGATCAAAGTAGAGTAGTGAAATCCTTAGTCCTACCTTTCCTCTCTCTTGAATATCTCTCTCCTCTCTCTAAAATGACAGGTAATCCCCCAAACATTTACCCTTCACGTGAGCCAAGCTGCCCATAGATTTTCGGCAAAGAGCGTCTGCCATAACGTTAGCCTTCCCCGGATGATATAGGGTATCGATGTCATAATCCTTAAGTTACTCAAGACATCTTCTCTGCATCAAATTCAATTCCTTCTGCTTGAAAATATATTGAAGGCTCTTATGGTCCGTGAATATATACACATGGACCCCATACAAATAATGACGCCAAATCTTCAATGCAAAAACCATTGCCGCGAGCTCTAAGTCATGTGTTGGATAGTTCTTGTCATTATTCTTGAGTAGCCTAGAAGCACAAGTGTTTACCTTGCCATGTTGCATTAATACACACCCAAGTCCGATCCTTTCAGCATCATAATATACCACAAACCCATATGTACCCTTTGGTAGAGTCAACATTGGCGCCGTAGTCAATCTTGATTTCAACTCTTGGAAGCTCCTTTCATAAGCATCTGACCATTGGAACTTAACCGCCTTCTGCATCAATTTAGTCAATGAAGAGGCAAGACTAGAGAATCGCCTTCTGTATCTGACCATTGTAGGTCTAGGCCAATTCTTTATCGCTACAATCTTCTGAGGGTCAACCTTAATCCCTTTTCTAGAGACAACATGACCCAAGAATGTGACAGACTCAAGCCAAAATTCACCCTTTGAAAACTTCGCATACAACTTGTGCTGATATAGAGTGTGCAGAACTACCCTGAGATGATTGGCATGGTCCTCTCGGCTTTGTGAATATACAAGAATATTGTAAATGAAAACTATCGCAAAGGAGTCAAGAAAAGTCTTGAAGACTCGATTCATAAGATCCATGAAAGTTGCCGGGGCATTTTTTAGCCCAAAAGACGTTACCAGAAATTCAAAGTGCCCATACCGGGTCCTGATAGATGTTTTCAGAATATCCTGCTCCCTGGTCTTCAATTGGTGATATCCGTATCTTAAATCAATCTTGGAGAAATACTTAGCACCTTACAATTGATCAAACAAGTCATTTATCTTTGGCAGTGGGTACTTATTCTTGATTTTGACCTTGTTGAGCTGCCGATACTCAATACACATCCTCAGTGACCCATCTTTCTTACTTCCAAAGAGGACCGGTGTGCCCCAAGGTGACACACTCGATCGGATGAAACCGTTCTCTAACAAATCCTTCAATTGTTCCTTTAGCACCTTCAAACTTCTGGTGCCATTCTGTAGGGTGGAATAGATATAGGTTGCGTGCCTGACATCACATCAATCTCAAAATCAATCTCCTTGTCTGGTGGGATCCCAGGGAGCTCATCCGGAAATACCCCAAAAGTCCGTACCACAAAACCTCGGGTTCTCGGTGAAATTTCATGGGGCCTTACAATTATTTAAAACAACCATATATGAGTATTTTCCCTCTAAGGGGATCATAATATGATAAGGAAATTTTGAACATGACTTGAGTACATAAGCTTTTACGCAAATCTATTTTCGGAGTCAATTTGGAACAGTTAAATCAAGGCTCATTTCATAATCTTTCATACATCATCTCGTTTCATTGGCACTATTTGCCACAAGTACTATTTCCATTCCTGGCAAGGTGGCCACACTTTATATCTCATACTCACATCTTTATCCAGGAACAACTCAGAATGTGGGAATTGGGAACCTTGGCCAAACATACTTGAAACTTACGGGAACATCATGGAATTCGATTCTAAAAGAGAAGTTTACCCAACATACCTAAAATTCACCCCTTAATAATACTATGATGGTCCACCACACTAAACAACTTCAATCTACAACAATGCAACCCAATTGCACTAATATTAGCAAGATTTCTACACTTCATTTATACTTCTTATCAAACATCAAATGTGCATATTTTTCTACAACCCCCTTCAATGGAATTTCTTCACCTAAAACCCACCTTACACACCAATGATTCTCCTTACAATCATCTCAAGGCCATCCACAACTTCCATTAGCACATGCATGCCCGATAATTCAGTCCCAAACCATCAATCTCATCAATTAAACCATTTTACAATCTCTACAACAGCAACACAACCTAGGTTAGGCACTTATGGCTTCCAATCACCATCCCAGTATACATAAGAAATATTTCATACATAAATAATCACCATAGATTAGTTAGAGATGGTAGACATACCTCTTATAGTGAAACTCTTGAGAATCCCAACTTGTAGTGTTCTTGACCAGTTTGGGGATTTGAATGGAAATATATGGATCTTCAAGATTAATTGTAAGGCCCCATAAAAGTTTTTTCCTAAAAACCCGAATTTTGTGATGCCGGGGCAGGCGTAGACGTTAATAGTAGTAGAAATTATTCACCAAGTGAAGGCCGAACATCAACGGCCTGGTGGGTTGGCATAGAACATTGAAATTCTAATGTGGAAGTGGGAAATGATTAATATGGAATTTGTGGTACGGTTACCGTGCACCCCGCGCAAGTATGACTCAATTTGGGTAATTGTGGATCGACTCACGAAATCAGCACATTTCTTGCCAATTAAACCTACCAACACATTAGAACAGTATGCTCAGTTGTATATCAAGGAAATAGTCAGGCTGCATGGCTCTCCAGTTTCTATCATCTCTGATCGAGGGGATCAGTTCACAGCCAATGTTTGGAAGAAATTTCAGCAAGGTTTGGGTACTCAGGTAAATCTTAGTACAGCCTTCTATCCACAGACCGACAAGCAAGCAGAGCAGACTATTCAGACGCTTGAGGACATGTTGCGTGCTTGAGTACTTGATTTCAAAGGTAGTTGGGATGATCATTTGCCACTCATAGAGTTTGCTTATAACAACTTCTTTTATGCGAGTATTCAGATGGCACTATTTGAGGCATTGTATGGTAGGAGATGTATATCTCCCATTGGGTGGTTCAAGATTGGGGAAGCTGAGTTGATAGGACCAGACCTCGTGCATCTGGCGATGGAGAAGTTTAAGATCATAAAGGAGCGGTTGAAAACTTCTAGAGTCATCAAAAATCCTATTCGGATGTCCGTCGCAAAGACTTATAGTTCAAAGAAGATGATTGGGTATTCTTGAAGGTTTTCCCCATGAAGGGTATTATGCGGTTTGGGAAAAAGGGGAAATTGAGTCTGAGGTATGTCGGGCCGTACAAAATCATTCACTGAATCGGTCAGGTAGCGTACAAGCTTGAGCTCCCACCCGAGATGTCATTAGTCCACCCGGTATTCCATGTGTCTATGTTGAAGAAGGTAGTTGGAGATCCATGAGCTATTATGCCGGTTGAGACCGTTGAAGTTAATGAAGAACTGTCATATGAAGAAATTCCAGTTGTCATTCTTAATAGATAAGTCTAAAAGCTGAGAAATAAAGAAATTTCCTCAGTGAAAGTGTTAGGGCAAAACCAGCAGGTTGAAGAGGCCACTTGGGAGGCCGAGGAGGAGATGAAGAAGAAGTATCCTTTCTTGTTTGAATAGATGTGTAATTCTTTTTATGAACTTGTCGCCTATGAATTTTGTATCACTTGTTCAGTTAATGTAAAGTTGTTCCTTTTGATTATATGTTGTTTACATGACTCCACGGTTGGTACTGTTATGAGTTATGTTACGTCATTGGATTGTGTATATGTTTGTAGGATGTGTTTCTGGGGCTCTCTAACAGGTGGATAGGCCTAGTTTCAAAGGAAACTCTGGCAAAATTTTTGGAAATTTATGGAGCTAGTTAAATTTGGGGCTGCTTGTGTGGGGTATGAAAAAGAAAAAAAAAAGAATGAGTTGCATAAGGTGCTAATAGTGAACCTTGACCCTCATTCGAGGATGAATGATCTTAAGTGGGGAAGGATGTAAGGCCCCGTTAAATTTTTCCTAAAAACCCGGATTCCGTGATACTGGGGCAGGCGTAGAGGTTAATAGTAGTAGAAATTCTTCGTTGGCATTTTGGATTGAACAGTGCCTGGGGAGTTGAAGGAAAATGTTGGGCAGAAGTAGGCATTTCCGCGGCCCGTTCTGCGGCTGCAGAACCACTCTGTGGACAGCAGAATAGTCGCAGAGTAAGGCAGTTTTTTGGGGCATTTTTTATGTCAATTTCACGGCCAATTATGCGACCGCATAACCGTTTCGTGGGCCGCACTTTGGTCGCATAGTCATCCTTAGAATTTTGCGGAGGGAGGTTGTGCGGCACATTATGCGACAGCAGAACAGGTCTGCGGACTGCATAACGGCCGCAAAGTGAAGCAGGCCAGCCTAGTTCCCAGGGCCACCTTTTGCGGACATTTCGTGAACCGCATAATCATTATGTGGTCGCTTATGCGACCGCATAACCTATTTCGGAGCTTCATTTTTGGCATTTTTAAACCCGACCCTATTCCGCTAAAACACCTACCTTGGACAATTTTGAACTTATTTTTTGATATTTTTAGAGTGAGAGAGAGGGTCTTAGAGGGAGAAAGTGATCTTCATCAAATTGGTCTTCAATTATCACTTAAAAACCTTGAAGATTATTAAGAGAGGCACCTAGGTCTTCTTCCTAAGAGGTAAGATTCTATCACCCAAACTCTTAATTTCAAAATGTAACTAGAATGGGCCATTAGTAAGGTAATTCATGGGGATAGGAGTGCTTACCTTGCATGCATGTGTTCCTAAGGTACGTGGGGAGGTTGTGGGGTGGTGAAGTCTTTCATGAAAGGGCCATGGAACCTTAATACACACATAGTGTTTGATAAAATGCTTAAGTGAGCTAGAATCATGATCGTTTTCCTAATTATTTGTTCAGTTTTGCTAAATTGCTAAAATAGATTAAAGTTGTTAATATTTCGGAACATCTTAGAGTTTTAAGAAGCTCAATTGAGGTATATTGGCTAAACCCCCTCTTCTTAGAATTGAACCCTATGGTATTCATGAAATCGACGCAAGTCCCAAATTGAACGTCCTAGAAATTGCTATCCCGAGTGTGCTTGTTTTGAAAATATATGTGTAATATGTATTCCCATGCTTTCATCATGTTATCTCGTCATCTGAGGAAATGTTCAAAACTTAGAATATGTGCTAAAAATGCCTAGACTTCAAGTCAAATTCGATTAAAGATTGTTATGCCAAATTATGTGAAAAGCCTCTATGTGCCTTAGTGTCTAAATTGCTGACATGTGAAATCAAAAGTCTTGAATGAAAAACCGTGTTGTTACTGATGATAATCATAATGTTGGAATGTGGAAAAGAACTTAAATCATGAAATACAGCCAAGCACCAAGAATAACTTTATAATTGAGGCCACTCGTGCTATGGTATTGAAAAGATGGGAAAGAAATAGGAATTGAGATGACCGATTGAAAAGGGGTGATGTCTCAAATGAGATGGCTTAGCCAATCAGGTCGAGATCGGACTCCGTGTAAGGACACGATGGTATTATGGATGAAATTGTGAATATGGTTGATGTCTCAAATAAGATGGCTTAGCCCATCGGGCCGAGGTCGGACTCCGTGTAAAAACACGGTGGTATTGTGGATTGTGGCATATTGGTACTAAAAACCACCCATTCTAATAACGTGGAAATCGACTTGAAAATCTATGTGATCCTTAACTTGATGTTTTAGTGTTATTTAAAGCCCATATTGCATTCTTGGCTGTTTCCCCCTGTATTATTGTTCATTCTATTGAGAGAGTGTTTTAGTTTTACATACTAGTACTATTCGACAGTACTAACGTCACTTTTGCCGGGGACGCTACATCTTTAAATGGATGCAGGTGGTTCCATAGCAGACAGTGTTGATCACAGATAGTGCTCCATCCTCTTCTCAGCAGAATGAAAAGTGCACTGGGGAGTTGAAGGAAAATATTTTGCTGGATTGGGCATTTCTGCGGTCCATTATACGGCTGCATAATCACTCTGCATGCCGCAGAATGGCCGCAAAGTGAAGCACCTGTTTAGGCCATTTTTTATGTTAATTTTGCGGCCAGTTATGCGGCCACACAACCATTTCAGGTCGCACTTTTGTCGCACAATCAGCCTTGGAGTTTTTGCCGAGGGAGATTCCGCTGCACATTATGCCACCGCAAAACAGGTCTGCGGGCCGCATAGTGACCGTAGAACCAGAAAATTATTTTCCAGTTTTTGGCACCAAATTGTGTGGCCGATATGCGAACCGCATATCCATTCTGCAGTCGCATATGCGACCGCAGATCCCGTCATGGGGCTTCATTTTTGGGGTTTTTAAACCCGACCCTATTTCGTTAAAATATTTGCCATAGTCCATTTTTGAGCTAAAATCTGGTATTTTGAGAGTGAGAGAGTGCCCTAAAGTGGGAGAATGATCTTCAACAAATTGTCCTTCAATTCTTGCTCAAATATTTGAATATTAACAAGGAAAACTCACTAGGTCTTCATCCTAGAGGTAAGATTCTACACCCTAGCCCTTAATTTTGAAGTTTACATAAGAATGGGTAATTAGCAAGACAATTCTTGGGTATGGGAGTTGTTTATTTTTCATGCATGTGTTATCAAAGGGTGTAGGAATATTGTGAACTAAAAATGGTAAAGATTGGGTTGTAGGATGATGGAATCCTCCATAAAAGGACCTTGAAACCTTAATGCACATCTAGTGTTTGATAAAATGCTCAAATGAGCTAGAACCATGGTCATCTTCCTGATTTTGGTTCAATTTGTTATATTTCTAAAATAGATTGAAGTTGCTAAAAATTCCGAATCATTTTAGAGTTTAAGGAAGCTCAAATGAGGTATGTTGGCTAAACTCTTCTTTAAGAATTGGAACCCCAATATCCTGGTAAGTTCCAAGATATTTATTACAAGTTGAGTATTCCGAATAAGTTTTGTGACAAAGATATATGTTTAATTTGTGTTTCAAATGCTCTCATGATATTGTATTATAAATTGAGGATGTGTTCCAAACTATGGATTGTGTATCTACATGTTATGATTCCAAGTCATGATTTATATGGAAAACTATTATGCCAAATTGTGTAGAGAATGTGATTGGGGTTACACCTCCACCCGCATGTATTGGGGTGAGGCGGCAAGGCCGCTTGGTGCACAATATATGCGGGTGGAGGTGTAACCACAATACCAATTTTCACATAAAGCGACCCCGCCGCCTCACCCCAATATGCGGGTGGAAATGCATCAACGATACCAATATCTACACAAGGCGTCTATACTGCCTCACCCCAATATATATATATTGGGGTGAGGCGATATAGACGCCTTGTGTAGATATTGGTATCGTTGATGCATTTCCACCCGCATATTGGGGTGAGGCGGCGGGGTCGCTTTATGTGAAAATTGGTATTGTGGTTACACCTCCACCCGCATATATTGTGGTGAGGCGGCAGGGCCGCTTGAGTAAATTTTTGGTATTGTGATTACACCTCCACCCACATACATTGGGGTGAGGTGGAGGGGCCGCTTTGTGTGGAAATGGTTACAGAGGATCTCATCTTGAATTCTATAAATGTTAATGACAGCTCTCGATAATTTTGGTTTAATCGGCTATCTATGCTATTCTATTGTCGCCCTGGTTTTATCATGTTCATATTTTTTATTTTCGAGTTCTTAAATTTGTGTTTGGTTTTTATACTAGTACTATTCGACATGTACTAACGTCCCTTTTTGCCGGGGGCACTGCATCTTTAATGGATGCAGGTGGTTCCATATCGGGGGATATTGACCAATGATAGCGGTGCTCATTCTTCCCAGCTGACTTGGTGATCCCCATCTTATTCCGGAGTTATGCAACTTTTGTTTCGTATGTGTTATCGTGTCTTGAGGTATAGCCGGAGCCTTGTTGCCGGCACTATCATTTTACTATTTGGTACTTTAGAGGCTCCATAGACTAAGTGTGGGTTGTGTATGGGTGTTGGGAATGTTAAACTAGTTGTGTTGTGATTAAATCACTTTTTCCACTTTGAACCATGAAGGTGTGAGTATGTGTGTTTTGAGACTTATTAATGGAGTAACTAATGGTAATGAATTGGTATTATAGACATAATCACCTTATTGTCTAATTAACGAAAATATGTATTATCCTTATTCATGGATGAGGTTTGGTTAGAAGAAAATCTAATAGGCTTGCTCGGTCGGGTTCACTCGGTTGAGCGCCGGTCGCGCTCCCCGAGTTTGGGGCGTGACAATAACAATAGAGGTTCCTGCCAGTATATTTGATCATGGAGTGATACTTCTTACATGTTTGAACTTGCAAACCACGATAGATTAATACAAATTGGAACAACGAGGTTTGAGATTGTGATGGAATTATTCATGAATCCGTCAATGTGTTGGGTAGCGGCATTTTTAGGAGTTATATCCTAGTAAGTAACAAGGTTGAGCTGGCATAGTTAGCCAAGGTGATAAAGTCATTGATTCAATCGAAAGAGACCTAGAGTCAACTAGTACATAAGGAAAATGTGAGAAACATGTATATGATCCCAAGATGTAAAAGTAGTGAGTCGTCTTAGACATGTGATATATCGGAGGCATGACCGGGAGGATAAAGACAATGACACGGGTTACTTTTCGGGGACGGATAATCATGAAAGAAATAGTGATTTGTTCTTCATGCCATATGCGCCCAGTTTGGCAATAATAAATCTTCGGAGATGTAGCCAAGAATGTGAAATAAGATGTCTCCTTGAGTGTAGGGAAAATCAGTTGAACTCGAAATAGGAAGATTCTTGCACCATGAATATGATAGAGATTTCAAAAATACATGAAGTTGTGTTACGCTCTTAACAACACTTAAGATAAGTAATCTACGCACCAAGCCCACAAGGTTGAATAAGAGGTTGATCAATTATAAGGTTATTACTCCGGCAACTTAACCTTTCCTGATAGTTGATCCTATATAAGAGGACTAGAGATACGATAGACTTGTCCATCAAGTTAATATGTTAACATCTACCTGAAGTGGGGAGGGAATGGCCGCGGTAAGGCTACGTATGTTCAACCATACACGAGTGAGACGATTTAGTTAGGACGTCCTAATGTTAGAATGAAATCATACATTGGTTAGAGAGGTTCTAATGGTTAATGTGATTCTCCAGAGGGAATTGCGAACGATAAACCCTCGTCCGCCCAAGTATGGGGAATGCTAGGGAAAGTAAATCCTCCGCACATGACAATGGCAGAGTAAATGATCCTAGAAGCCGAGTGTTAAAGACAACGGAACCCAGGGAGGCACTATAGAGTAATCATGTAAGGTTTGTGAATGTTCATAATGAGTTCGCCACGAGTTTTGTCACTTGAAAAGTACCCAGATGCTAATGAAGGATGGGAAAAACATGAGAAACAAACATGATGTTATGATAACTCCAATATGTATTCGGACTTAATGGAGAGCCCCCTTAAGAATCCTACAAGAACGGATGTGTTAAAGCGACTCAAGAAAGAACGCGCTCTCTCATGGTTATCCCGGCAAGTGTCGGTAGACCAGCGCAATGAATTTACTAACTTAGTAACACAATCAGAACATGTTGTAGAGGTGTAAAGAGAGAATGAACACTTGTTATGAGCTGGTCATGTTTTTACCATACTAACACTCAAATTGCAATACCAAGCCACGTCATGCGTAACTACAATACTAGGAACAAGGCGAGTTACTTACTGCGGAATGGTCCAAGTACACATAAAAGTTATACTGAGATGGGCAAACAAAATATCTTCCTATGATGAATTCCCGAGAAACTTTATGCGGACAAGCGACCATTTCAATTGTCATGTACACATATGATAGTTGGTGAGATATGCTCTTATGTTACTAGTCAGTGAAAATGATTCGTGATAATGTTTACAAAAGGAGTAAAGTGATTCCTCAAATCATATGATCCACATACATAGGAAAGGGAGAGAGAGTGTGGCTTAAGAAAGATCTCACGCTAGGCTGCTTTACGTTAGATTCAGTACCATGTAGGCAAACATTATGGTGGTGCATGTGCAATCTCAATGGAGCAGATGTTATCCATCTGAATCGAAAGGTTCTATAAGAAATTTATCAGGTATAGTCCCTTGTTGAGAATTTAGGGAAGCAAGTGGGAAGTATTAACCTAAGGTTAAAACACAATTCAAGGAAATAATTATAGAACTCAGTTCCTTAAGAGATTGTAAGTAAGATAATTGTGATAAAGACGCTTCATGAATAATGCGACTCTTTGAAAAAGGTAGGTACATGTAATGTTTTGTGATTCAGTGTCTTTTTAAGACCATATTTATGTAGGCTCTTCAATGCAGATATGTAAGGCCCCGTAAATGTTATCCTAAAAACCCGGATTCCACGATGCCATAATAGGCGTAGAGGTTAATAATAGCGAAAATTCTTCGCGGCAAGATTGCTCGCCACGATTCGGACTTTTTCGATTGAACAATACGCTAGGGAGTTAAGGAAAATGTTGGGCAGAAGTAGGCATTTCTGCGGCCACAGAACCACTTTGCGGACCGCAGACTGGTCGCAGAGTGGGACAGTTTTCTGGGGCATTTCTGTTCTCAATTTTGCGGCCATTATGCGACTGCATAACCGTTTCGCAGGCCGCACTCTTGTCGCATATCCCGCCTTGGGATTTTTCGGAGGGAGGTTCTGCGGTGCACTCTACTACCGTAGAACCGTTCTATGGTGTATTATGCGACCAGAGAACAGGTATGCTGGCCGCATAGTGACTGCAGACCTGGTCAGTTTTGTTTTCTAGTTTTGGCACCCCAATTTTGCGATCATTTTTCGGACCGCATAACCATTATGCGGTCGCATATGCGACCACAAAACCTGTTCCAGAGCTTTATTTTTGATGTTTTAAACCCGACCCTATTCCATTAAAACACCTACCTTGGACCATTTTGATCATATTTTCTGATAGCTTTAGAGTGAGAGAGAGGGTCCTAGGGGGAGGAGGTGATATTCATCAAATTGCTCTTCAATTCTCACTTAAAATCTTGAAGATTATCAAGAGAGGCACCTAGGACTTCTTCCTAAGAGGTAGAATTCTATCACCCAAACTCTTAATTTCAAAATGTAACTAGAATGGGCCATTAGTAAGGTAATTCATGGGGATGGGAGTGCTTACCTTGCATGCATTTATCCTTGTAGTATGTGGGAAGATTGTGAGCAAAAATGTATAGAGAATGGGTTGGGGAATGATGGAATCTTCCACAAAAAGGGCCTTAAAACATTGGTGCACACCTTGTGTTTGATAATATGCTCAAATGAGCTAAAACCATGTTCATCTTCCTAATTTTGGTCCAACTTGTTATATTTCTAAAATAGATTGAAGTTGCTAAGAATTCCGGGTCATTTTAGAGTTTGAGAAGCTCAATTGAGGTATGTTGGCTAAACCCCCTTCTTCTTAGAATCGAATCCCATGGTGTTCATGTAATTGGAGTAAGTCCTTGATCATTATTGAATTGGCTATTCCTAATGTGGTTGTGTTGAAGTATGTTTATTCAATGTTTATTCTGAATGCTTCATCATGTCATCTTGCAATTTGATAATATGTTCAAAATGTAGAATATGTGTTAGGAATGTTAAGACTTCATGTCAAGATCGAAATAAATATTATTATGCCAAATTGTATGAAAAGCCTCTATGTGCCTAAGATTCCCAAATTGCTCATATGTAAATCTAATATTTTGAATGGGAAGCTTTATTGTTGTGGATAATGATAATGATGTTTGAATGTGGAAAAAAAAGGAGTGGAACTATGAAATACGGCCAAGTGCCGAGAATTACTTTGTAATCATAATCACTAGTGCCAATGAATTAAAAGTATATAAAAGATGTACGATGTGAGATGATTGACTGAAAAAGGTAATGTCTCAAATGAGATGGCCTAGCCGATCGGTCCGAGATCGGACTCCGTGTAAGAACACGGTGGTATTTGTGGATGAAATTGTGAAAATGGTTGATGTCTCAAATGAGATGGCCTAGCAGATCAGGCCGTGATCGGACGCCATGCCACACCCATGGTAGTACTGTGCTGGAAATTTAAAAAATATTGTGGTAATGTCTCAAATGAGATGACCTAGCCGATCGGGTCGAGATCGGACTCCATGTAAGAATACGGAGGTATTGTGAATTGTGGAATATCGGTACTAAAGATCACTCAATCTAATAATATGGAAATTGACTTGAAAACGTATATGATCCGTAACTTGTTTTTCTAATATTATTTGAAGCCCTTATTGAATTCTTGATTTTTCCTCTTGTATTATTATTCATTCTATTGAGTTGGTGTTTAGCTTTACATACTAGTGTTATTCGACGGTACTAACGTCCCTTTTGCCGGGAGCGCTGCATCTTTAAATGGATGCAGGTGGTTACATAGCAGACAGTGTTGATCACAGATAGTGCTGCATCCTCTTCTCAACATACTCGGTGAGCCCCATTTCATTCCAGGGTCATGTATTTTACCTTTTGTTTATATTGTGATTACTTTTTGAGGTATAGCCGGGGCCTTGTTGCCGGTACCATCTTTACTCTCTTTTGTATATTTAGAGGCTCTGTAGACACTATGTGGGTTGTATATGGGTGTTGGGAATGTTAAACAAGTATATGTTGTGTTTGATCACTTGTTCCACTCAAACTATAAGAATCCGTGTATTTTGAGATTTAAAGGCGAAATAGCTAAGGAAACGGGTTAATGTTGTATGTATGAACTTCCTTCTGTCTAATTAATGAAATCATGTATTTATATACTTTAGCTCTTTTTCCTTTTCACCAATTACCATGTGTATCCCCAAATGACGAAAATTTCCTTTTATATTCACTATCTAATGAAAACTGAAGCTCTTATAACTTAGAGTTGAGTAATAAATCGAGCAAATAGTGAATGGTCTCCTCCAAAGATTGATACTAATAGTAAATGAGTTTTTTGTTCTTCGTCTCCAAGCCCTTGCTCAAAATCATTGAAACTTTTGGGCGAATAATTAATAGACTTCCTTCAGCCCCAATTCCAACAAAATAATAAATGATTGGGGAATATACTAGAGATGAAGAAACACATGCTTTCTAATTAAGCATATCTTAGAGATGAAGGAACCTATGAAATTTGAAGCAACTGTGTCTGCGATAACAATGAAGAGAACTGGTATCACCTGGCAAATGGCTTATCTTATATTCCGCTGGTTTCAACTGGAAGGCAAAGGAATATTATATTGTGTTTCACAAAGGCAAAGGGACGAAACAAAAGGTTCTTTTATGAATAAGATTGTTTACTAGATCCTATTGTAAGACTAGCTAGGTATTTCCTCTCCAAACTAGTTACACTTACTAGATTTTGGTGGGATATATATCAGACTAATTTATTTTCAATGCATGTTCTGTTATCTTTATAAGAAGAAGGCTTGAGGAGAGAAGAGTGAGTATTTCTGGAAAAAGGCTTGTGCATACATTAGAAATAGTTCTTGGTAGGCTTAATTGTGAGAAGCATTTCCTAGGCATATTAGTTGTGATGACAGAGCCATGCAAGCGGCTGCATTCCCTCAAGTGTAATATTTGGTTTCCAATGAAGAAGTGAGTGTCAATGAGGAAAGAGAAATTGAAAGCCAAGGAAGAAGCAGCTAAAATCCAACTAAGAAGAGACTTGAACAACTGGTGCTACAGTGAAGGATTGGGTAAAACAGAGAATTGCAGCAATTGGAAAGAAAGAGACACGATTTGCTGCAGAGGGGGCTGTCCAAAAACTATGAACAACCAATCAATAAGGCGAAAAAGAAAAAATTTATACAATATTTTATAATTACAGTTTGCGCTTCAGTGGCTTTTGATTGTTAAACACCCAAACGTCTTCTATACAAATTGTAAAACTTTACCGTAGCTTATATACAATCTTCTAAATGAAAACCCACCTCCAAGTGCGTGCAATATGGCAGAGGTGATTTAAAAAACTCGTATAGTTCATATTTCTCCTCTTTGTTTCTACACCCAGCCAATATTCTGCCATTATGCGCCTTATACAAGTTGTTTGATGGTCTAATGCAGGTCACAAAAAGCAACAGTTTCAACTGCAGTGGTTGAGAAACTAGAGCTGTGCCATGATAAATGAACTAAATCAAGCTCCCGCAGAAATGTGGGGGGGGGGGGGGGGGAGCTTGCTAAGCCACAGCAATACCTATAAAATTCTAGCCGCCTTACAGCTGTAGGCAGGATCAGTTCGTTGTGTTGATGATTTTTAGTAGCAACACTCCCCAAGGTCAGCCTGTAGGGTCGGATATGGGCGGATCAAAACAGGTAATGCAAAAACGGATAAATTATCCGACCTAACCCATAGTTAATACGGATAAAATACGGGTTAACCGGTAAATAATATAGATATTCATATTATCCATAGTTTCTTGAAGATTATTACCTTTTGGAAGAATTCTTTGTCTCCCAAACTTGAAGAATCCCGAATTTGAGACTTTACAAATGTAAAAGTTAAACTCATTAGCTATCCATTGGTTATCCATTTTCTAAGTGGGTAATATGATTTTTTTTTTCATATTTGACCCGTTTTTAAAAAGTTCGTTATCCAACCTATTTTTAATAGATAATATGGGTGAATAATTATGAAGATCCACTGAGAGAAGCTCTTCCCAGAGTTACGAAACTCAAACTTAGTTACTCCTGTATTGACAATCTTCCGAATCTCAAAGATAACTAATCCAAGTTACAAGTCATCACGGTACATGTACCTGTTCCAAAGCTTCAGATGGCATTGAACTAACTTTATGCTTCGCCAAATTGCCACATAATGCAGATAATATAAAAGCCAATTCATTTCCAACAGTCGACCACATGTTCTTCAAACAGGGCACTCAGAGGACGAAGATTTTAAAGTTTAGGAACAAAAGATAACAAAATCAAACTCTGGCAGGCATAATGACATCGGGTAGCAAGTAACAAAGTTAAAGTTCGTTCTGGAGCAAATGGTACAAATTTCTTACTTCTTTCGTAGAACTGTACTTGCAATAATGTGAGAAACCTTCTCCAGTTAAGAAATGGGTGTCCTTAATTTGACATGCATCGTATCTGCGTACTTTCTATTCTTTATACTACAGAGATCTTTCTTGCTTTCTTTGAGGAACCAAACGCCAGAGGTCCACAGCAATGTCGACCTCCTTTTTCTTGTGAAATTTGTAAAGTTGTGGCACATCATACCGAAGCTGCAATTAAAAGAGATTAGAGCACAAAACATTACAAGGCAACACCAAATCTCAATCAAAGTCACTACCAATTACCATGATAGAAAACAAAACATTGAATCTATTTTCTTGATAGTTAAGAAATGGCAACTGAATAAGAAAAAGAATGTGTACCTCACATATAACTTCAGCAGTTCTTGCATTATATTCTCGCAAGGCTGCTCTTTTCACATGCTGTTAGAAACAGAACAACGAAAAAATTATATATCCTCCCGAACATTATATTGAACCGATAAATGTTGATCATGACCTAGATCAGAGCACTCTTGCGTTAAAAAAGAGGCAGACATTGTGTGCGGAAAACACATGGAACACGCTTTACAGATTGTAAGCAGTTTTTCTGTTGTAACAAAAGAAAAATCAGAACAGCATAAAACAAGTCAATTATGATTGGTGCGACAAAATGTAGAGGAAGTATAACTGGTTATGAGCAAGAATCTAATACTTGCATCTGCAAAGTAACTAATCATTCTAAACATCAAGAAGAGATCTAATCAGGGATGAAGGAGCATCGTCTCAGCCAATCATTCCTTTGCCCAAATTTAATGTGTCAGACTCCTTTAGCTAGCAAAGGGGAGCCTTGGAGCAACAGTAAAGTTGTCTCCGTATGACCAATAGATCACGGGTTCGAATCGTGGAAGCAGTCACAGATGCTTGCATCAGGATAGGCTACCTACATACACCCCCTTTGGGTGCGGCCCTTCCCGGACCATGCGTAAATGTGAGATGCTTCGTGCACCAGGCTGCCCTTTTGGACTCCTTTAGCTAACAGGCCAACCTTTTTAAAATTTGTATTTCGAAACCTTTGACATTCTTCACTCCCCTCTTCTTGAATGCCAAAAGCTGATCTATTCAATGATAAACAGAAATCTAAGGTTCTTCATTAACTTCAGGCTGGAAACTGTAAATTCAACATTCAGTACAGCTATTAAACTTTCCAGATAATTGTATTGATAAAATCACCAGCTTTTCTTCTTCTGTTTTTTGCTTTTTTGGATAAGCGATAGCAACTTAATTAAAATTAACATCATTTACGAGCACCACAAACTCAAATAATTTCTTAGTTCACATTTAAGCCATTTAGTGTGGACGGTAATGGAAGAACTTACTTCTCTTGTTGTGGTCTTATGCAACGAATAAACTGCTTGAGAAGCAACCTGATACAGTAATAAATTCATATATTAAAAGCTTGGGAACATATGAGGACTAAACAAAAAACAATAAAGAAGATGATGAGCAAAGAATATGTCTTGGCCAACAGAAATATGAAAGAGTACAACCATACCTTCATAGCCGCAGAGAGAAATTCCATGTCAGCACCTTTCCTCCGTGTACCAAAAGGTGGATTCATCACCACCGTCTCAACAACCTGACCTACAGATGATTGAATATCAATCATGAGCCAGGTAAAACCGTAAAAGAGAATTTTTTTTTTTTTTTTTTAAAAGAACGGGGCAAGGAAGATACATCTCCATTTTAAGTTTCTAATGTCACATTGAATAAAATCCATGTCTATCTGCAGAAGAAATTGTTCAAGAGATGAAGATAAGCACACAGATAAATATGGAATGCTAATAAATTTATTAATCAAAATCAATTTTAAAAGAATGAGAGAGTTGTCTCAGCCTTTCAAGTCAAAAAGGAAAAAACAAATGCAATATACTTGTGAAAAAGTACAATCACCTCAAGTTCATCAGCGTTTGCAGATGCAATCTCAAGAGACTCAATATCAATATCAAGCCCAATAACACTTCTGTTCACAAAAACTCCATGTAAAGAACAAGCATCAACACGGCACCATCTTGCAGCCAAAATTGATATAAAAAAATCCATTGCACAAAGAACAAATAATGTTATCCCCGCTCAACAGTAAAGTTCATCATCAACAACAACTACTACTACTGCACTTTAGTCCCAAACAAGTTGGGGCTAGCTATGTAAATTCTCACTGACCACATTACTCCATTTAATTCATCTTATGCCAATATTATGTAAATACAAATAAGAAATATCAAAAATTCTGTATATTTTCTAAACATATAAATCTCCTAAGGTTAAACCACTCCTAGAGAGTATATATAACCTAAGTAAAAGTGCTAACGTCTAAAACATATTCTCAATTAGTTGTGGCAAAATGGATTTTAAAAAAATAATCCATCCATATTATCCACTAAAATATGGGTTGGATAATGAACTTTTCGAAAATGGGCCAAATGTAGATCCATATTATCCACTTAAAAATAGATAGCTAATGGATTTAAATTTTACATTTGCCAAGACTCAAATTGGGGGTCCCTCAAGGTTGGGAGATTAGGAATTCTCCCAAAAAGTGATCACATTCAAGAAGTCATATTAAACATGGGTCAGGTAGGATATTTTATCCGTTTTTGCATTATCCGTTTTTAACCCGCTCATATCTGACTCGACCCACCCGTTTGCCATCCCTGTTCTCAACTAATACAAGGCGGATCTATGTACTAATTATAGGTGCTTCAGCACCCATTGATCTCAACATAAATTGTGTATGATTATATCAGAAATATAAGAAACCAATATAATATATTGGCAAACACCCAAGAACCAAAATGACTAATAGGTGTTGTGGTTCTGAGGTTGAACTTAGAAGCCTCTGAAGTAAGAGACGTGGGTTCTATTTCTAATGGAAGCGTTTCTTTTTCTGAAAGCCAGCCTAATATTTCTTAATACTGACCATCTGAATTTTTTATAATTCCTTTTCTAAGTTTGACCCTTCTTTTTTAAATTTATTTTTCTCTTTTTCTTATTTCCTTGGGCTTTTGTCTCATGATACTTTAGCATTAGACAATCTTTTTTTATATTTCTTGCTTTTGTGACTAAAAAGCTTTTTTTAAAGATAATATTATTCGTAGTTCATCGTGACTCATGACTAGAAGTATTTTTTTGATAATGATAATTTTAACTATAATTGTTGTTGGTAGAAACTTTATGTTAAAAGAGTGAGCACCCACGACCTTAAAATCCTAGATCCGTCACTGAACAAATATGTACGCCCAACGAGTCTTTGACTTAAATTGTCCCTTATCTATTGGAGTAGGTTCATTTTTGCCCTTCAAATATAAACCATAGCATCTTTAATCCCTTATCCCTTAAACTTTGCTAAAGTGGAGCGCATTTGGTCTCACTAACACAACCAAGTTAAAAACTAACGGAAGGGGACCCATGTGACAGTCATGAGACTTTGTAAATACTAAACCCATCTGTAAAAGACCACCTTCATTTGCAATCTTTTCCCCAACTCAATTTAGGAAGAAATCCTTCACCAAAAACCTTAGCCCCTCAGAAAAAGCTTTGATTGACTGGAACAAAAAGAGAACTCCAGTGAAGAAACTTATTTCTTTATCTCCATCAATGATTACTAGATTCCATGGTAGTGAAATACCCAATTATGGTAAGATTTTAGCAAGGAATACTATTTGGGTTTTTATCAAACTGAAGAAAATGTGATTTTTTTTACTGTATGTTTATTTCATTTCTCATTCTTTAGTATTTTTGATTTCTATGCAACATATGACAGCTTCATTATATTATAATAAGGTTATTAAAAATTAAATCTCCTCTGTTTTTTAGGAAATGTATGATATAATAGAAGCCTTTTGAATAAAAAATAGGAATAAAGACAAGCAATAAGGAATAAATAAGTTTTTCTCTGACATGGGAATCTTTATAAGCCACTTTTTAATCGTTAGTCAGTTAGGTCCACCTACATTAACATGTCTTTTTCTTCTTGTAAGATTACTATAAAATACTAATCCTTGTAGGCCATTAATTTTGTTGCAATACATTTTCAGGTCATCTTTCCACTAGAAAAAGGTCTAACATATGTTTAATTTTTTTCCGGACAGACCCTACATACGAGGCTTCTTTCTTCAATATAAAAGTAACACATGGTGGTACCATGAAGCATCAGCCTAGCCGATATTATCTTGGGGGCGTGTAGATTTTATTGACTATGTCAACGATACGGAGTTGAAGCTGTCACATTACAATTCTATGGCAGAAATATATGGTTATGAGAGAGATTATGTTACTTTCTGACATAAGTGCGGGATATATGGTAATAGAATGCGACTTGTTTCTACTGATGTGGGAGCCACTGTGGTATCCAAAAATATTCCAGATGATAAGGTGGTTGAGGTGTACTTTGAACATCTTGATTCATATATCGGAAGAACTATACATACTTATGAAGTTGGTGGAGTAGAACAAGAGAAAGAAGTAAACAATGAGCATTCTTCAACTGATGATGAATTCGAAGATTCAGAAAATAATTTTTCGGATGATAATGAATATGTGAATCATAGATACGAAGTTAGTGAAGAAGTTAAGAAAAAGAAGGCTGCTGAAGAAGGTGATTCAGATTGTGTTGACTCAGATGATACAAAGATTTTAGAATGTGATTCTAATAGTGAGAGTTTCAACTTTCCTAAGTTCAATCCTAAAACGGACGGGGATAAACCGGTGTTGGCATTAGAACAAACTTTTGGGAACAAGCATGAGTTCAAATATGCTGTAATAACTCATGAAGTTAAGGAAGGAAAATATATTAAGTGGTGCAAGAATGATAACTCGAGAGTGAGAGCAACTTGTGGTCATCCAGATTGCAACTGGGAGATTCTAGCTTCAAGAATGCATCGAGATAGGGACTTTCAGATCAGAACATACAATCCCACTCATGATTGTAAAATTTGGAATCATCGCAGCAAATCAATCACATCTTCTTATATAACACGAAGATACCTCAAGGCCATAAGCTCTAATAGGTCTTGGGCAATCGGTGCATTCAGAGATTACGTTAGTGTCGAGCTGAGAGTTCAAGTGACATTATCACAATGTAGAAGGGCTAAGAAAAAAAGCAATGGCACTGATTGATGGAGATCTTAATGCTCAATACAAGGCATTATGGAACTATTGCAATGAAATTAGGAGGACAAATCCAAATACCTCTGTCTATATGAAGTTAGTTGAAAATGATGTGCCCGACAAGCCTAAGAGATTCCAGAGAATCTACATTTGTTTTAGTGGTTGTAAAGAGGGATTTAAGAGTGGTTGTAGAAGAATAATTGGGGTGGAAGGTTGTTGGCTTAAGGGTCCAATGTATGGGACTTATTTGTTAACTGTTGTGGGGCTTGATCCGAATAATAATATCTTTTCGAAAGCATATGCAATTGTAGAGAAGGAAAGAAAGGAATCGTGGGAATGGTTTTTAAATTATTTGAAGCATGACTTAGACATTGATGATGATGGAACTTGGACCTTCATGTCAGACAAGCAAAAAGGTTTGATTGAAGCGTTCAATGAGGTATTGCCATATGTTTGTCATCGATTTTGTGTGAGACACCTCCATAACAACTTCAAGAGGGCCGGATTCAGTGGCATCTCACTCGGGAATGCCCTTTGGAAGGCTGCAATGGCTACAACAGTAAAGTGGTTTGATGATTGCATGGTTGACATCTGTGATCTACATTCAGAAGCTACTCATTGGCTCAATAAAAAGTCACCCTGTTGAATGGTCTAAATCTCACTTCCCTGAAACTGTGAAATGTGATACCTTACTCAATAATATGTGTGCATGTTTTAATAACATGATCATTGAGGCTAGAGATAAGCCGATTATCACTTTATTGGAGAAGTTAAGGTATCACTTTATGACAAGGATGAAAGCAAATAGGGATAAAGGTGCCAAGTGGAATGATGGTGATATTTGCCCTACGATTAAGGATGTATTGCACAAAAATCAAGCTAGTGCAGCTGAATTTATTCCTAGGAAGTCAAATGAGTGGAATTATGAGATAATAGGAGCAAGCATAACGAACAATTGGGTTGTGGATGTGTTAAATAGAAAATGCAGTTGTAGGAAATGGGATCTAATAGGAATCCCTTGCAAACATGCCATTGTCGTTATTTGGGCTAAACATGATGACATTAATTCATACGTGGATGATTGTTATAAGGTAGAAACTTATAGAAGGATCTATGCATTTTCTATTCTACCTATGAATGGTCAAGAGATGTGGCCGATATCGAGTAACATACCTCCTTTGCCTCCACGATTGGAAAGACAAAGTACCAAAGGAAGAAAACAAAAGCTTCGGAGAAAAGAGTCTGATGAAGTTGGAGCAAGTAGACAAAAAATAAAAAGGTAGCAAAAAACATTGACTGTAGCTTATGCCACAATCCAGGCCATAATAAAAGAACTTGCAAGTTAAATTATGTGTATCCAGATTTCTCATGATGATGAGACATAGCGACAAGAATCCTCATTTTCTACTGCATCTTTTGCTCCTATAAAGCTTCAGGTATGAGTTTATTACACATCACTCTATTTGATTATATTATTAATACGGTGACTGTAATATTTTCTTAATTATAGGTAAGAAAAAAACCTACTAACCAGGATCATATGCACACAACTCAAGAAAGTAGAGTGACTGGAGATTCATTTTTTAGTATATAAGTTTCTGTTGAAAAAGACTGGTTGTTGCTGCCGTAAGAGGATGTTGTTTGCTACTATAGAAGTACCATTTTGCTGCTGAAGATTGGTGTAAAACAATTGGGATGTTGTTGAAGACTATATGGATAGGTTGATACGCCTAGCATATTATTTTTTGTCGCTAAAAGGCTGATGTAAAAGAGTTGATTTTAGTAACTCTTATTTTGCTTTTGCTACTGTAAAGGGCTACTATAACATACTTCTCAAAAGTTTAACATATTTCTCTACGAAGGAGATGAGTTTAATGACTCTTTATTTTGGTTTTACTTTTGCTTTTGATGTGTCAAGTAAGTGGAATTGATAAAGCATATGAAGTTTAAAGGTCAAATTAGTTTCACCTTGTCCTAGGAAAATGAAAACAGGAGGAAGGAAAATGTGCATCAGTGAAAAAGCCAAAATAATGCTTCTTCAGTTAAGAAAGAAGGCAGAGGGCTATTATTTGAGAAGCTTCAAGGAAAGTACGGTGAAAAAAATTGCTCATTCTGTTAGTTTTTAACTTGGTTTTGTTAGTGAGACCAAATATGCTAGACTTTAGCAAAGTTAACAAAATTGAACCTGCTCCCATAGATAAGGGACAATTTAAGTCAAAAACTCTACGTCCAACAATAAAGTTCAATAAAAGAAACAAAATCCAGAGAATTTATGAACTAACCCAGCTCCCAAAAGGCCAGCAGCAAGGCCTAATGTACCACACCCACATCCAAAATCAGCAACCACCTTACTGTTCACATCCTCAAATGAATTGTCAGCCTAGAGAAAAATAAAAACAAGACTTTTAGAAAAAATCGCTCCAAAAAATACCCTAAAACGAAACTTAAAAGAAAAAAAGCCAATAATAGAGCAACAATGATAAAGAGGGTATCTGTATAAGAAGAAAAAGGGTAGGAATATAGAGAATTACAGTGTAAAGCATGCGAGAAGCAATGTGGGCTCCAGTAGGATATTGTTCTAGTTCAATCTGCAATAGCAAAAAAAAAAAAAAAAAAAAAAAAATTCTTTCTGAATTTAGAAATCAAGAATCACACTACATGGACAGAAGAAGGCAAACATGTGTAGACCAAATTAAAGGAAAAGTGCATGGAGATGTATAATTCAACAAAAACAGGGGACCTTTGGGCTGGAGAACTGTTCAAGGGAACCCAGAAGACCTTCTAATTGCTTCAGCTTCATCTTCTCCTGATGACTGCTAAACCTCCTCTACTCTGTGCGTGTGTGTGTGTGAGAGAGACTTCTTTGAGTGCACTAGAAAAACCCCTAGTTGCAATCGAGACAACATCAGCCCAATCATGGTCAACATGTCTGCCTGGTGTAGGGGTATTTTTAGAATTTATGGTTTTCCTTGCTCGGTTGTATTGAACCGTCTGCTTCAGCGACTTGACCTTGTGCTGTGTTGACTGAAAAACCAGCATTATTTGCTCTAAATCCAATGGCATTCTAACACGGTTAATGGATCTGAGTTGCGGTACTTTTTAAAGGTCTCATTTTGACCCTACTTTTGCACCTTTTTACGATAAATATACTTGCATATTTGTGTAAATCCAATGGATAATACAGTCTTCTTTCAATGCCTAAAAAGATATACTGCTGATGTCACATGAAAGTGCCATGCTCACAAATTCACGTGTGTCTAGCTTTATCTTTTGGCACGCTTTCAAATGTTTTCTTCTTCAACGTGAACTTTATATAAGTAGTACTTGTACCAAAAAAAAAAAAACTCATGTAAACTTGATCATTCTTTTCTTCGTTGTAAATTAAATTTTTTCCAACTTTAGCATATTTGTTTGTAAAATTTTATAAATAAATAATAGTTCCCTTTTTTGCGTAAACAAAATAAGCTCATTTTATAAATTAAAATTAAATTTTTTATTTTCATCATTATAAATTAAAATCGACCTAACTTTAGCATACTCAACTCTAAATTCTTATGAAAATAATAGTAAACAGAATTTGGGTAAAGAATTTTGGCTAGAGTAATAGAGCCAGTCTAAGGTAACAAAGAAAAACAAGCACTATCCATTACTATAAAAAAATGAATAAATAAAGAAACAATTATATAGTATTTTACTAAGCTTTTCAATTACTATAAAAAATAAGCGGTCCCAACTAAATTGTGTTAATTATTATTATGATAGAAAAAGGATTCAACAAAGGATTATATACTATCACTATATTTTTCACTTACCACTAGAAGAAGAATAGGCTGCAAATAAATTCTATTAATTCACAAATGAAGAAATATAAATGCAACTGTATATGGCCATTCTTCTTTTCAATCATTGGGAATGAATATGTTTGTTAAATAACTTGTGTTCATTGTTAGTAGGACAATTGGAGAACCAAATAGCTAAAGTGAATTGTTGAATACTTGTAAACTTATGTGATTGAGTCTTGGAGAGTACATATCTTGTACCTGAAAGGGGATTGAATTTTTTTATATTAGAATCATAATTCACCTTTAAAATATAGGAATAGGAAGCTTAATAAGAGTTTGACAAAAATCTCAAAATAAATTCCTTGCCTAAAGATGTCGCCAAATCTTTTATGTTATGGATAAAACAAATATTTATCTTGAAATTATATTAATTGCTCTAAATTAATTTTGTATTTAAGGTGGTAACAAATATTTTATGTTATAAAAAGGAATCTTTAGTACCAAGATTAGCACAATATGAACATCAAGCAAACTCCTTTTAAAATGTATTTTTTCAGGTAATAGTTGGGACCAAAAAAATTATAGTATACTTTTTTTCTTTTTCAGTTATTTTAGCTGATTTAAGATTAACTTTAGGATTCTTCGAAGACGAACTCTTAGCAAAAAAAAAAGACCGCATATGTATAATCCATATATATATTATATGTATAATCATGTACCATTAGTATATAATTTATGTATACCAACTAAAAAAAATAAATAATGAATCTGCCCGTTTATTTATACGAAGATCCCAAAAATTATAATTTAATATTAAATATATGCTTATTGGGCTCGTGCGCAGCACGGGCTATCCTTTACTAGTGTTAGTAGAAGAGTGGGGCCAGTTTGTGATTTAGCCCAAATGATCTGAAAAGGAATTATTGCTGCTATAGCAGTAAATTATTTTGGGAGTTTTACAGAATCGGACCAGAAATAATATATTATTTATATTTTTTTACCAATAAAAAATTCTCAATAATATACAACATTCAATAGATCTAGCAAAAAAAGAAATTTTTTCAGTGAGTGTGGTCGCAATTCGTAAGGAAAAACACCTGGACTAGTCAATACATAAAATTTGGGAAAGATTCAAGGTGACCTGGACTGGCTTGGAGTCAAAATTCATAACTGAATCGAGTTGAAAAAACTTCACTATGGCACATATATCATATTTATGTTATTGAGTGTACAAAGAGTGTATGAGTGTACAAAGACATACAAGGAGTATACATAATACATAAATATACATTAGCGATTTGACTAACAGTGTTCCTTTTAAACATGTAACCTGACACTTAAATTTTTCAGGTTGGTGATTTTGGATTATCTCGAATTAAGAGAAATACCCTTGTTTCGGGTGGTGTTAGAGGAACACTTCCGTGGATGGCGCCGGAGCTATTAAATGGAAACAGCAGTCGGGTTTCATAAAAAGTAAGGTCTTTTTTTCTGTATGCTTAACTTCAAACCGGTGAAGGGGAGCCTTCACGTAACTGTTAAAGTTGCTGCCATGTGACCAGGAGGTCATGGGTTTGAACCAAGGAAACAACATTCTTGCAGAAATGCAGGGTAAGGCTGCGTACAATAGACCCTTGTGGTTCGGCCCTTCCCCGGACTCCGCGCATAGCGGGAGCTTAGTGCACTGGGTTGCCCTTTTTTTTAACTTCAAACTGGACCATTAAGTACTTTTATAGCCCAGATATGAAGAAATGCCGTTAATGTTCATGAGCAAAGTCGAGGGGATGTCTTTCACCCTTGACCACCTCATCAGGTTATACAGTCCCCGCCTCTATCGAGGCGAGTTAATAAAAATCCAATGCCGGGCTACCAAAGTGCTGTTCTCGAGCATAGATGAGGACAAGGACCGAGGAGATGATTCAAGAGGCTCAGGCCTTGAAGACTCACTCCATCGAAGGAGCCCACGGAAGGGAAGATCTCTTCCGTGATTACTTTACTAGGGTCGAAGATGCTATTGGCCTGAGTGACTTGGAGGTCTCGAGGAAAGACTCGGGCGAGGCATCAAGCCTTTTCAACGAAGCGCATATACAGGACAATATACACAGATATACATAACCTCACAAAATCATTTTCACTATTTTCACACAACTCAACCACAAAAACACCTTAACCACATTCCAATTCAAAAAGTAAAAAGAAGAAGATGGACAAAGTTTCAAGCATCCCAAGGCACAGGAGTTAAGGGCAATGACTTAACCAAGCAGGAAATTGAATCAGTTTTAGTGAAAATATTCGGCAAAACCCTCACAAAAGGAGCATTAACGTGGTATTCACTCTTACCTGAAAATTCTATTGACTCTTTTGCTGAGCTTGCAGATTTATTTATAAAAGCACATTCAGGAGCCCAAAAAGTAGAAAAGATAATGGAATATATCTTCAAAGTGAAGCCGGAAATCACGAAATTTCTTAAGAAATTCGTAGATAGATTCCAGTGGGAGAGGATGATGTTACCGCGTGTACCTGATAACTAGGCATCTATGGCGTTTGCAAGTAATCTGAATGAGAAGAGTTCAGAAGCCACGAGAAGATTAAAATAAAGCATGCGGGAGTTTCTTGCAACCACTTGGAATGAGGTATACAACATGTACATTATTAAGTTACGAATAGAAGAAGATACGGTGTCTCAGCCAAATGTAGAGGAAAGGTTTGGGTCTAGACGTTCATAAACAGAAAGGAGATCTGAAAAAAATAGGTACGAGCCTTACATGGGGCCCGTGGGATAGAGAGTCCAGATCAAAACAAGAACACACATGGTTTGATTCAAGATCGAGACAAAAGGAGACAAGTTCCTCTTTCCGATTCAATAAGGAACGAGATACAGCAAGAAATAGCGATCCAAACTCTCCATCAAGAATATGAGATTATAATTTCAATATCAGTATGTCCGAGTTGGTAGCTGTTCTGAGAGGTAAGGGAGATAAAGTACGATGGCCGAAAGAGATGAGGACAGATCCCAGCAAAAGAAGCCAGGAATTTTGGTGCGAATTCCATAATGATCATGGCCATAGAATAGCAGATTGCACGCTCTTGCAAGGAGAGGTTAAATATTTATTAAAAAAAGGCTACCTCACTGATTTGTTTAGTGAAAAAGGAAAACAAGCTTACATGAAAAACAAGCAAGAACCACCAAAATTCCTGTCCCCAAAAAGGGCAATAAATGTTATAACCGCGGGTGAAGAGGACAATGGGGTAATGTACACAGTAACAAAAAAGACAATCAAGTCCACGGTTACCCATGGGATGCGGGTTTGTTAAGTTTTGGAAGGAGACATCATAGTGTTTGACGATGAACATGCGGACGGCTTGATCATCCCCCATAACGATGCACTGGTAATATCTTTACTTGTTCCTGATACTAATATCAAACGAGTTTTGGTTGATCCAGGTAGCTCTACGAATATTATGCTACTGAGAGTAGTGAATGAGATGCAAGCGACTGATCATATCATACCCAAGGCTTGGTCGTTGTCAGGGTTCGATAATTCAAGTGTCATAACGAAAGGTGAAATTATGTTGGCAACGTTCGCAAAAGGTGTCGTCAAAGATACTAAATTTCAAGTGGTAGATGCAAACATGACCTATAACATAATTTTAGGAATGCCATGAATTCATGATATGGATGCAGTCCCGTCAACATTGCATCAGGTAATTAAATTTCCATCACAATGGGGAATTCGTCAAATCAGAGGAGATCAGCAGGCGGCACGAGATATCAACTCAGTTGTAATAACAAGTGGAACGATCGAAGACTGAGATGAGAAATAGCAATTATAGAATTCAATTGAGGACAATTTACTTTCTACCCTGACTGAAAATCCAAAAGATGAAGCTGATATAGATTCAAGGCCCGATGTGATCCAAGAGCCAGAGGAGAACGAAAATATCAAAACAACCATGGAGGAGCTCGAAGCTGTTATGTTATTTGATCATTGGCCTGATAAAAAAGTTTACATCGAAACGAACCTGAGTTTGGAAATGAAAGGTATGTTAATTAAATTCCTACATACTAATGTCAATTGCTTTGGTTGGTTGCATTCAGACATGACAGGTATAACAACGGAGGTAATGACTCAAAAGTTGAATGAAGATCCATTACACCCTCCTATCAAGCCAAAGAAACGAAAGCAATGAGAATTTAATAACTAGGTAATCTAAGACGAGGTACAAAAACTTCTGAAAATTGGCTCAGATCGTGAGGTAAAGTACCCTGAATGGTTAGCTAATATTGTTGTAATCCCAAAAAAGAATGGGAAGTGGTGAGTGTGCGTGGATTATACTGATATAAATAAAGCTTTCCCTAAAGATTCATTTCCTTTACCGCATATAGATTAACTAATTGACTCTACTGCAGGTCATGCACTTTTGAGTTTCCTAGACACGTATTGTTGTTATAACCATATAAAAGTGGATCCTCTAGATGAGGGAAAAACTTCTTTTATCACAGACAGGGGGACTTACTACTATAAGGTTATGTCGTTTGATTTGAAGAATGTTGGAGCAACATAATAAGGGTTAGGTGACAAAAATATTCCAAGAACACTTGGGAAAACCATGGAAGTCTACATTGACGATATTCTAGTAAAATCAGCACGAGCAGGAGATCATTTCCAGCATTTAAATGAAACCTTTGAAATAATCCACAAGTATAACATGAAGTTAAACCCGGAGAAATGTGCCTTTGGTGTTGCCTCAGGTAAATTTTTAGGATTTCTTATTTCTAACAGGGGGATCAAAGTGAATCTCGTTCAAATCAAAGCAATTGATGAAATACCTAATGTGCTCACAAGTAAAAAAGAAATACAGAGGTTAACAGATAGAGTAGCCGCTCTGGGGAGATTTATATCCAAATCCTTAAAAAATGTTTTAAATTCTTTTCTGTAAAAGCAAAATCAATTTGAATGGATTGACGAATGCAACAAGATTTGAAGGATTTGTCAAAATCTCCCCTATTAACAAAATCAAGGGACGGAGAAAGGTTACTCGTCTACTTAGCTCTATCAAAGGTAGCAGTAAGCGCGGTACTGGTGCGAGAAGATAAAGGTAAGCAGTCTCCAATTTATTATGTTAGAAAATCTTTGTTGGATGCTGAAATGTGGTATCCTCATTTAGAAAAATTAGCATTAGCATTGGTAATGGCATCAAGAAAGTTACGACTTTATTTTCAATGTCATTCTATTTATGTTATAACTGCTTTTCGTTAAGGAATATTTTGCATAAATAAGAGTTATCAGGAAGATTAGCTAAATGGGCCATGGAACTTAGTGAATATGATATTATCTATCAGCCTAGAACTGCCATAAAATCTCAGGTATTAGCAGATTTTGTAGCGGATTTTAACTCAAACTTACTTCCTGAAGCAAAAAAAGAGGTACGAGTGTTTGTCAGATCTAATATTGGGACTTGGACCTTATTTATGTAAGGCCCCGTAAATTTTCGCCAAGAAATTCAAGGTTTCGTGGTGCAGAGGTAGGCTTATGGGTTTGAGGATTGTAGAAAACGAGCCACGGTACAGACTTTTTGGGTTGAAGAATGGACTAAAGTGTTTATGGGATTTTTTGGCAGAAGAAGGCGATTCTGCGGTGAATTTCACGACCGCAGAACGGTTCCATGGACCACATAAGCATCGCAAAGTGGAGCAGAGCATGGGTAAATTTTGAAAAATAGTTCTGCTGGCCGCATAATCATTTTGTTGGCCGCAAAAAAATTCTACTTCCCACATAATTTTTCTGCTGGCCACATAATCGATTCTGCTGCCCACAAAATGATTTTGCTGCCCACATAACGATTCTGCTACCACATAATTGCACCACATAATTGACTTCGGGGGTCCTTTTTGGAAATTTTCTTATCCGACCCTATTTTGATATAAGGCCTTAGGGGGTCATTTTACTAGATAAAATCTGATATTTTAGAGAGAGGAGAGAGTTATTTTAGAGAGAGAAGGAAGGGCACCAACATCTTCATGCTTCAAATTTTTGCTCAAGCTTTGGAGATTCATGGGAGAAATCCACAAGATCTTCATCTAATAGGTAAGGTTCTACTCTCTAGCCCTAAATTTCGGGATTTAGACCGAAAGTAGGTCATGAGAAGTATGATTCTTAGGTGTAGGAGTTGCTCTTTGTACATGAATATAACCATAAGGGTGGTAGGGAGGTTATTGAACTAAAAATGAGTAAACTCTTGGTATTGAATTGGTTGTGGGGTGAAGAAAATTTTGTAGAAGAACCTTGTAGTCAAATTTGCACACCTAGTATTTGATGAAATGCTTAAATGAGGTGAACCCACGAATATCTTCCTAATTATGGTTCACTTTCATTATGTTTCTAAAGATTAAAGTTGCTAGGATTTCCGAAATATTGTAGTAATGTAAGAAAAACTCAAGATAGGTATGTTGGCTAAGCTTCTATCTTATAATTGAATCCCGCGATGTTCTTATAAGTCCCAAGTTGTTCATTATAAATTGACTATTCCGACTAAGCTTTATGCCGAAAGAGATATATTCAATATGTGTTCCGAATGCTCTTATCATGTTATGTTGTCCTTCGGGAATGTGTTTAAAGTATGGGTTGCGTATTAAAATGTTATGACTTCTAATTGTGTTTCAAATGAAAGCTATTACGCAAAATTGTGTAAGAAATCTCAATGTGCTTAAGAATCATAATTGTTCATATGTGGTACTTAAGTTGTGATTTCCGAAAAATTCTATATGTTGATATTTATGATGATGATCCTTGGAAGTAAAGAAATGAGAGTGTGGAATATGAATTACGGCCATTGTGCCATGAAAGAAGAACCATATGTATGGCCAAGAGAGCCAATGAAATAATGATGTTGTAAGTAATTAAAAGTACTAATGAAGTGATACATGGTGTGAAAGGTTATGAGATGAATGTATTTGTACTTTTGTTTCCAATGTGTTGTAATATCTTACGTCCTCATGAGTAGAGGCTATGGTTTCCTAAATGTTTTAAATGTTATTATGCTTAATTTTGCAAAGGAAACTCAATACTCTTATTGTTGATAACCTATGATGAGGCTTGAAAGTGAAAGAAGCGAGTATGAGATATGATAAATGTGGTCATCGTGCCAAGAATGAGAATTACATTTGTGGCCAATAGTGTCAATGCAATAAAAGAATGTGTGAAAGATTATGAAATGAGTTTTGACTCCTTTATATAATAAGTGTTATTAATGTCATATGATCATCCATGCCAAGTACATGTAAGTGATAGTATGAACATGAAATGTGGCCGCATTGCCAAAATGAGAATTATGAGGCATTGTATGTTCCAATGGTTTCAATCATAGTATGTATGCTTCTAAAATAATAAATGCAAATGACTTCGATGTTAAATCCCCAAGAATCATGAACTTAGCTAATGACCTTAAGATGACAAGCGAGTGAATAATGAGATGTCCTATGCTAAATGATGATAAACCTTAAGAAAAGAAATTGGCCCATGTGCCATTAAAATTGACTTATTGATTCACCATGCATGTGCTAATGTAATGAGATGTGTTTCTCCATGATGAGCATGAAGATGAATTATTCCAATGGTCCGAAACTTACAACCTTAAATGTAATGTTAATCATGTCGCTTTGAGTTTATATATGGTTATGTGCATAATAATGTGTTATGAACCCTATGGACGGTCTATGAAATGCATAGGTGTATAATATGTGAACCCTATGCACGGTCTATGAAACACATAGGTGTATAATATGTGAACCCATGGACGGTCTATGAAACACATAGGTGTATAATATGTAAACCCTATGGACGGTCTATGAAACGCATAGGTGTATAATATGTGAATCCTATGGATGGTCTATGAAAAACATAGGTGTATAAGATGTGAACTTTATGGACGGTTTATGAAACACATAGGTGTATAATATGTGAACTCTATGGACAGTCTATGAAACGCATATGTGTATAATATATGAACCCTATGGACGGTCTATGAAACGAATATGTGTATAACATATGAACCCTATTGACGGTCTATGAAATGCATAGGTGTATAATATGTGAACCCTATGGACGGTCTATGAAATGCATAGGTGCATAATATGTGAACCCTATGGACGGTCTATGAAACACATAGGTGTATAATATAATATGTGAACCTTATGGATGGTCTATGAAATGCATAAGTGTATAATATGTGACCCCTATGGACGGTCTATGAAACAAATAGGTGTATAATATATGATACCTATGGTCGGTCTATGAAACACATAGGTGTATAATATGAATGAATCCTATGGACGAGCTACGAAATGCATATGTGTATAATATAATATGTGAATCCTATGGATGGTCTATGAAACGCATAGGTGTATTGTATATGTGATCCTATGGACGGTCTATGAAACGCATATGTGTACGGTATGAATAAACACTATGGACGGTTTTATGAAACACATAGGTGTATAATATGGAGGAACACTATGGACGGTCTATGAAACACATATGTGTATAATGTGCATAGTAAGGGAGGGCTATGGATGGTCTAGTAAAACTCATAGCAAACACGAAATATAGGCGCCACTTTCATTGACCTTGTTTGCACATGTTGTTACATTTACATTATATTTTGTATCCCACGCATAATTCATATGGCTCAATTAATCCCAAAGGAAGTTCAGAATGATATAAGTATAATAAGACATGAAATTTGATTCTATGGGATGTTTCGTAGTGTCTTGATGTATTTTTTTTGTCTCTTATTTGAGTTACCTTATTTTCATATGTTGTTTTGTCTGCCTTATACACGTTTACTATTCCACATGTACTCATGTCCCTTTTGCCGGGGGCGCTGCATCTGTTAATGGATGCAGGTATACTTCTACAGGATGATATGGATCTTTGATAGGGATCTTCTTCACTACTCAACTTATGGTTAGCCCGCTACAGTTCGAGTGGGTGTTTGGGTCTAGTTCATTTTATGTATTTAGGTATCTATTGTCATAGAAGCTTCATGTACACTGTGGGTCATGTAATTAAAGTTTTGAGTTTTGTCATGTATTTATGTTCACATTATTTACAGCTATTTATAAAGATGTGTACCCATCAAGAGAAAGAATTTTAGGCCATTAAGCCAAATGTATTCAATTTAAAAGTCAAGATCTAATTATGTTATGGTAAATCATGCATGAGTAAAGATGTGAGGTTGATGTAAAGTATGCTTGCTCGACTAGGTTTACTCGGTTGAGCGCCTGTCACGCTCCCCGAGGTCGGAGCGTGACAAACTTGGTATTAGAGCACAGTTTAAGAGTCCTAAGGTGTCATGGATCTATGTTAGTAGAGTCCCTCTAATCGGTGTGTTGCCGACCACACTTATAATAGGGAGGCTACAATGACATTTAGGAAATGTTTCTCTTCTTCTATCCTCGATCGTGCGTTAAGGTTCCGAGTTAGTCTCGAAGTTCCCTTGTTAATATCAAGGAATGTTTGCACATCGTGCTACGAAATGAGAAAGGCCTAAGGATTAAAGGAATGACACACATAGTAGGCATAATGTGTGAGGCTCCCAATTGTCCTCGTAATAGATGAAGGAAAAGTCAAGGATACGACCAAGGTAAGCAAGGTCATAGAGCTAGCATCGAGAGTCATGGTTGGTGTTGTTTTCATGTATATGGTGCAATGTTGTGTTATCTATATGTTGTTAGGATTGATTTCTGATATTCTCTGACATGTGGATATGCGCAATTACAAGCGAAACTCTGTCAAAATTTCTGTAATATTCAGGGAGTTAGTCAAATATGAGACTTGGGGAATGTGAATAAAGATTTAAGTCATATTGGGTGTTTTGTGGCTTACCCTAACCCTCATTCATTGACGAATGATCCTAAATGGTGGAGAATGTAAGGCCCTATAAATTTTAGCCAAGAAATTCAAGGTTTCATGGTGCCGAGGTAGGCTAATGGATTTGAAGATTGTAGAAAACGAGCCCCGGTACAGACGTTTTGAGTTGAAGAATGTACCAAAGTGTTGATGGGAATTTTTGGAAGAAGAAGGCGATTCTGCGGTGAATTTCGCGACCGCAGAACGGTTCCATGGACCGCATAAGCATCGCAAAGTGGAGCAGAGCATGGGCAAATTTTGAAAAACAGTTCTGCTGGCCGCATAATTATTTTGTTGGCCGCAGAAAAATTTTGCTTCCCACATAATTATTCTGCTGGCCACATAATCGATTCTGCTGCCCACAAAATGATTCTGCTGCCCACATAACGATTCTGCTACCACATAATTGCACCACATAATTGACTTCGGGGGTCATTTTTGAAAATTTTCTTATCCGACCCTATTTTGATATAAGGCCTTAGGGGGTCATTTTACTAGATAAAATCTGATATTTTAGAGAGAGAAGAGAGTTATTTTAGAGAGAGAAGGAAGGGCACCAACATCTTCATGCTTCAAATTCTTGCTCAAGCTTTGGAGATTCATGGGAGAAATCCACAAGATCTTCATCTAATAGGTAAGGTCCTACTCCCTAGCCCTATATCTCGGGATTTAGACTGAAAGTAGGTGATGAGAAGTATGATTATTAGGTGTGGGAGTTGCTCTTTGTACATGAATGTAACCATAAGGGTAGTAGGGAGGTTATTGAACTAAAAAGGCATAAACTCTTGGTATTGAATTGGTTGTTGGGGTGAAGAAAATCTTGTAGAAGAACCTTGTAGTCAAATTTGCACACCTTGTTTTTGATAAAATGCTTAAATGAGGTGAACCCACAAATATCTTCCTAATTAAGGTTCACCTTTTATGTTTCTAAACAGATTGAAGTTGCTAGGATTTCCTGAACATTGTAGTAATGTAAGGAAAGCTCAAGAAAGGTATGTTGGCTTACTTCTCTCTTAGAATTGAATTCAGTGATGTTCTTGTAAGTCCCGAGTTGTTCATTATAAATTGACTATTCCGAATAAGCTTTATGCCGAAAGAGATATATTCAATATGTGTTCTGAATGCTTTTATCATGTTATGTTGTCCTTCGGGAATGTGTTTAAAGTATGGGTTGTGTATTAAAATGTTATGACTTCTAGTCGCATTTCAAATAAAAGCTATTACGCCAAATTGTGTAAGAAATTTCAATGTGCTTAAGAATCATAATTTTTCATATGTGGTACTTAAGTTGTGATTTCCGAAAAATTCTATATGTTGATATTTATGATGATGATCCTTGGAAGTAAAGAAATGAGAGTGTGGAATATGAATTACAGCCATTGTGCCATGAAAGAAGAACCATATGTATGGCCAAGAGAGCCAATGAAATAATGATGTTGTAAGTAGTTGAAAGTACTAATGAACTGATACATGGTTTGAAAGGTTATGAGATGAACGTATTTGTACTTTTGTTTTCAATGTGTTGTAATCTCTTATGTCTTCATGAGTAGAGGCTATGATTTCCTAAATGTTTTAAATGTTATTATGCTTAATTTTGAAAAGAAAACTCAATGCTCTTATTGTTGTTAACCTATGATGAGGCTTGAAAGTGAAAGAAGCGAGTATGAAATATGATAAATGCGGTCATCACGCCAAGAATGAGAATTATATTTATGGCCACTAGTGTCAACGAAATGAAAGAATGTGTGAAAGATTATGAAATAAGTTTTGACTACTTTATATGATAAGTGTTATTAATGTCCTATGATCATCCATGGCAAGTACAAGTAAGTGATAGTATGATCATGAAATGTGGCAGCATTGCCAAAATGAGAATTATGAGGCATTGTATGTTCCAATGGTTTCAATCATAGTATGTATGCTTCTAAAATAATAAATTCAAATGACTTCGATGTTAAGTCCCCGAGAATTATGAACTTAGCTAATGACCTTAAGATGACAAGTGAGTGAATAACGAGATGTCCTATGCTAAATGATGATGAACCTTAAGAAAAGAAATTGGGCCCATGTGCCATTAAAATCGACTTATTAATTCACCATGCATGTGCTAATGTAATGAGCTGTGTTTCTCTATGATGAGCATGAACATGAAGTATTCCAATGATCAGGGAACTTACGACCTTAAATGTAATGTTAATCATGTTGCTTTGAGTTTATATATGGTTATGTGCATAATGATATGTTATGAACCCTATGGACGGTCTATGAAACACATAGGTGTATAATATGTGAACCCTATGGACGGTCTATGAAACGCATAGGTGTATAATATGTGAACCCTATGGACGGTCTATGAAACGCATAGGTGTATGTCTATGAAATGCATATGTGTATAATATGTGAAGCCTATGGACGGTCTATGAAACACATAGGTGTATAATATGTGACCCCTATGGACGGTCTATGAAACACATAGGTGTATAATATGAATGAATCCTATGGACGAGCTATGAAATGCATAGGTGTATAATATAATATGTGAATCCTATGGATGGTCTATGCGTTTCATAGGTGTATTGTATATGTGATCCTATGGACGGTCTATGAAATGCATATATGTACGGTATGAATAAACACTATGGACGGTCTATGAAATACATGTGTATAATGTGCATAGTAAGAGAGGGCTATGGATGGTCTAGTAAAACGCATAGCAAACACGAAATATAGGTGCCACTTTCATTGCCCTTGTTTGCACATGTTGTTACATTTACATTATATTTTGTATCCCACGCATAATTCATATGGCTCAATTGATCCCAAAGGAAGTTCAGAATGATGTAAGTATAATAAGACTTGAAATTTGATTCTATGGGATGTTTCGTAGTTTCTTGATGTACTTTATTTGCCTTTTATTTGAGTTACTATATTTTCATATCTTGTTTTGTCTTCCTTACATACGAGTACTATTCCAAATATACTCATGTCCCTTTTGCCGGGGACGCTGCATCTTTTAATGGATGCAGGTATACTTCTACAGGATGATATAGATCTTTGATAGGGATCTTTTTCACTACTCAACTTATGGTGAGCCCGCTACAAATCTAGTGGGTGTTTGGGTCTAGTTCATTTTATATATTTTGGTATCTATTATCATAGAAGCTCCATGTACGTTGTGGGTCATGTAATTAAAGTTTTGAGTTTTATCATGTATTTATGTTCACAGTATTTATAACTATTTATAAAGCTATGTACCCATCACGAGAAAGGATTTTAGGCCATTGAGCCAAATGTATTCAATTTAAAAGTCAAGATCTAATTATGTTATGGTAAATCATGCATGAGTAAAGATGTGAGGTTGATGTAAAGTAGGTTTTCTAGACTGGGTTTACTCGTTTGAGCGCCGATCACGCTCCCCGAGGTCGGGACGTGACAATTTTTTGATGGGTCCTCGAATATAAAAGGGTCAGGTTTGGGTATTATTTTAATTTCACCTTCGGGAGAAATTAATAGACAAGCAATAAAATATTACCTAATCACTAACAATGAGGCAAAATTTGAGGCAGTCATTGCAGTTTAGGTACTTGTGAGAGATCTTGGGATTGAACAAATTGAAATCAACAGTGACTCGCAGCTGGTAGTAAATCAAATACAAGGGAATTACGTGGATAGAGAGGCGCGAATGCAATAATACTTGGAGAAGGTATGAGAATTACTGAGGTAATTCCTGACATGGAAAGCTATCTAAATACCCAGGGAAGAAAATGCAGAATCTAATGCGTTAGCAAATCTGGGGTCCATGGCTGATGTGTCAAATGCAGCAAACGCGATTATGGTGCATTTGTTTCATTCAACCCTTGATCAAGCCAAGAATGAGGTAAATTTCAATAATTTCACTTGGGATTGGAAAAATAAATTTGTGTATTATCTGTAGTATGGAATTTTACCTGAAGATAAGAAGAAATCCCAATTGTTGCGAATGGAAGTTGCTCAATATTTCTTAATAGAAGGTAATTTTTATCGTATAATGTTTGGGGGGGGGGGGGGCTAGCATGGTGCCTTGGTCCGTCACAATCTGAATATGTGATGCGAAAAGTATATGAGGGGCATAGGAGGAATCACGCTGGAGGAAGTTCGTTGGTAAAAACGCTAATAAGAGCGAGGTATTATTGGCCAAAAATAGAAGATGAAGTAGAAAATTTTATAACGAGGTGCGATAAATATCAGCTGTATACAAACAATATGCATCGATCAACGGAGTAGCTTCATTCAATCATAGCATCGTGGCCGTTTATGAAGTGGGGGATGGATAAGTCCTTTGCATCAAGCACCAGGAAAGGTACAATTTCTACTTATTTTAATTGCTTATTTTTCGAAGTGGGTAGAAGCAGGTGTCTTCAAACAGGTACGAGAAAAGGAAGTTATCGACTTCATTTGGAGAAATATAATATGTCTATTTGGAGTCCCAAAGGAAATCGTCTATGATAACATGCCGCAATTCTTGGGTACGAAAGTTACTGACCTTTTCAAAAGTTGAAAAATTAAACGAATTACTTCAGCACGCTATCATACCTTAGATAATGGGAAAGCAGAGTCGTCAAATAAAATCATTGTCAACAATATAAAGAAATGATTAGAAGAATCAAAAGGCAAGTGGCCTGAAGTGTTACCCGGGGTGTTATGGGCTTATAGGACAATGACGAAAATAAGCACAAGAGAAATGCCATTCTCACTTGTTTATGGTACTAAGGCCTTAATTCCAATAGAAATAGGAGAACCAAGCACAAGGTACGTACATGTAAATGAAGCATCAAATGAGGAAGAACTCCGTACAAATTTAGATTTAACAGAGGAGAGAAGGGAAGTGGCTTTGGTATGAATGGCAACACAAAAACAGAGGATTAAACGATATTACATCATGAAGGCAAACCTATGATATTTCAAGATTGGGCACTCTGTCCTTAAAAAGGTGTTTCTATCAACACAGGCGGCAAATGCAGGAAAAATGAGTCCAAATTGGGAAGACCCGTATCGAGTTAAATGCATTGCTAGAAAAAGAGCATATGAATTGGAGACTATGGACGACAAGGTATTACCATCCAATTAGAATGTAGTTCACTTGAAGAAATATTGCTTTTGAGCGAGTACCCACGGTCAGGTATCCCTAAAATTTATTTTTTACTTTGTTCATTTAAATTTTACTAACCATTTTAGATGATAGACAAAAGCTAGCCCATGCTAGATGACATTAGACCCAAAAGACACACGGAATACCTAATTATTTCAGGTAGAGGTTACAACAATTTTGATGGATAAGGGTTAAGCAGTCATCATCTAAAAGTTACCTCCGAGTCTTGCGTGTATTTCCTTTTTCAGGGAAAGGATCAAAGAGAGGAGTTGATCTAGTGTTCAAATTTTTATGCTTCAAAGCTCAAACATTGGGGCGCCTATGCATATGGAAGAAGTACACAAAGGATTAAGATGTACACCACAAAAGCATACATTAGCCAAAGTAAAAACCTCTTGAAGAAAATTTGAAAAATTTCAAGCTCGCAGGAGGAATGTGAAGTAAAGAATTGAAGATTTAACAGAAAGCTCCCAAGAGCTATTAGGTTAAGCGACAAAACCTGTACTTGTAAACCTGCTATAAAGAAAGCAGTTATAAAAATGTTGTACATAAATATTTGTTTGAAAGTTCAAATAAAACTTCTTCAAATTACTTCATATTTCATATCTTTACACCAATATGAAGATGAGACATCATCTTCATCAGTGTTGTTAATACAAAATGGCCCTCTTTTATAAAATAGATCATGCGTATTTAGCCACGACATATTAAAGAATTTATCAACTTTAAGGAAATGCAAGAAAAGGCTTAAAAACCCAAGAGCAAAAACCATGCATAGGATATGCAACGAAGTAATATAAGCAGTAATGTTGATACTCAAAAATTAGGGAGGAGAAGTTTCCCAAAACTAACTTCAGTAAAAAAAAAAACATCATCCAAAATGATAATCATTAAAAGGGAAAGAAACTAAAGAGCATCATCAGAAGGGGCGGAAGGATTGACTTGAGTAGAAGACGAGGGATGGGCATCAACTTGGTCAGCTTCGGAACCGTCCTTGCTCAAATCACCCTTGGAACTTTCGTCCTCGGGTGTTGAGAAACTTTGACATTGCTGAGTACTCTCAATTGCATATTTAGCCTTGGCAATCTCACCTTCGAGGTCAAAGCCTTCATGGCAAGCCTCGGTCAAAGTATCAAGACATGCGTTCAAAAAAGCCCAACTGACATCAAGTGTTAGTTTGTCCTCAAGAGCCTCATTGTCTTTCTCCAGTTGCTCTATTTCAGCTTTCAAATCTTCCTTTTCAGCTTTTGAATATTCATAATACACCTTCAAAGGTTCAAGAGTATCCTCGAGGAACTTGACTTTTTCATAAGTGGTATGGAGATCCCCTTGAGCTTGAGTCAATATTTGAACTAGATCACTTGCATATACTTCCTTCTGATTTAAAAGCTCTTTCAAGCTCCTAATTTCCTCAGTAGCCCTTGAATGTTGTTCAACAAAAGAGGATTCCAATCTATCTTTCTTATTTTCAACTTGATTGGAAGAAGCTTTCAAAACCACCAGTTTAGCAGTGGTAATGTTTAGTTGCTGCTCCAAGGATCCTTTCTCCTCGGTAAGCACATCTTTTTCCAGCTGAAGGCTCTCAAATTTTTCCTTCTAATTGTCAGCTTCTGTACGAAACTCAGCAACTTGCTGCTCAATCCGGGATATTCTCCTCATCAATTCCGTACCTGTTAAATTAATCTGCAAGAAAGGCAAGTTGGAAGAATTACGCACTTAAAGAAAATGGATGGAAGAAAAATAAGAGAACAGGAACAAACCTTAAGGGCAAAATAATAACATCATTCATTAAAGTAATGGAGCTATGATACTCAAGTTTTTCCCTCTCCATAGGGCCGATCAATGGTTTCAACCAAACCGCAGCTCTGTTGGACTTCTATAGCAAATTTCCATCCTTGGGGACTTCAATTAAAACTCCCTAATGCCCCTTCTTCCACTAGAAGCCTCTTCACGAGGAACGTCTACAAGAGTAACAACCGGTGTGGCAGCAGAAGTAATGGAAGGGATGACCAAGGGAGCAACATGGGTTATTGAAAGAGTAGCGAGAGGTGGTTCTTCAGAAACATGGCTGAATTCTTCTTCACCCTCAAATCCTTGAGCGTAAAACCTTTCAGTAGGACTTGAGGGAGGGTTAAAAGCAGGATAAGCATCTTCATCTTCTGATATATCCAAAGTGACATTCTCAGGTTCATCAACTAGTTGAAAAGGTACGGGGCCTGAAGGTTGATCCTGTGGAATAATGGCTTCATCATCTAAAATCACACACCTCCTGACTCACGGCTTCCTTACTAGAGAGCCTTCATCATCTTCTTCTTCTTCTTCTTCTTCTTCTTTTTCGTCAGAGGTGCGAGTTTTATTTTTACTCTTTGAAGAGGACACACTCAAAATCTATTCCTGGGCAGCGCTAACAATAAGTCTAGCAGCAAGAACAGAGGAGGGATGAATGCCACAAACAACAAATCCTGAAAATAATGAAAAAAGTCAGAATAAGTGAAATCATAAAAAGAAAATTCATGGTAAAGTAATATAGACTACCATGGGTTTTCACTTTCCATCCAAACTTTTGGGAGAGAAATTTCCAAGATCTTTGATCCATAGGGGCGGCAGTCAACATTTTTTCTACCCAATCACAGAAGTTGGAAAGTTCACCAAAAACCTCCATGATTGTTGAAAAGTATGAAAGTAAGGATGAGGAAAGTAAAATTCTGAAAAGAAAGTGACGAAGAAAAAATACTCACGTGCAAAGTTCCATTTCTCAGGAAAAGACATGTTGTCATCACCCACTAAATCATGGGTGGGAACAGCCACAAATCGAGCATACCAACCTCAGTCATGGTAGTATTCGGGACTGACCAGGACTCTCTTGCTTCTCGCCACAAGAGAGAAAATACCTTCGCGAAAAAGCTTTAGGGAATACAGATGGAGTAGGTGTCGAAAAGTGAAAGGGGCTGAAATTAAGCCTGATAAGTAATGAAGGCAAGCCACTTCCCTCCACACTATCGGGCCAATTTGACTAAGATATACATTGAAGTAACGATAAAATTCAATGATCACTGGGCGAATAGGTGGATTGAATCATAAGGTAAAAGAATAGGTGTAAACAAACGAATAACCTTCACGATAAGAGGTCATTAAAGAAGGGTAATGATCGGTAAGGTTAAGTGCAGCTATGGAAGAAACTTGTTTTCTGCATGCCTCACAAGCTGAAGTGAAAGAGAATTCCTGAGAAATAATTTGTCCAACAACAGGCTCCTCCAGCGGTTCACTTTGGTCTTTACCTTTGGAGGAAGATCTAGGGGTTGATGAAGTTTTGGCTTTAGAAGAAGAAGATTTTGGAATATTCTTCTGGGAAGGAGTAGAGCTACGACTTGATAAAGAACCTAAACTACGGAGCTTACCACCTCTTTTACTCCTCACTGGGGTAGTAGAAGGAGGAATTTCGTCTATGGTGATTGTTTTTTTTAGGTTTGAATAACAGGAAGCCATATTTTGTTAATGGAAGCACGAAGAAGGAAGAGAAATTGCAGAAGATGCTCGTAAAAGAGTGCAAGAAGTAGGAAGAAGTTCTTGATGAAATATGATATAGTATTTATAAGAGAAGTACGTCATTATGAACCATCATCATGAAACTGTCACTTCGAACTGATGCAACAACAGTTAAATCGTAAAAAGACGCTATAAACTGCAAAACCAAACAAAGTAGGACACGTGCCTCGAGCATTAAATGGAAAAGACGTACATTTTTTCGTTTTTGAAGAAAGCATAATGATGTTGGGAAGAGGCGGCAAGACATTATCCCCATAAATAAACTCACCACTTCTCGAATATTCAGAAAGTGGAAGGACTATCTGTATTGGTGAAAAAATAGATGACATGTGGATTAACGGAAAGTTGACAGGTGGCATTTGAATGAGATCAATAAAGACGAATGATGAGGCACGATTAAAACAACCATGAGATTGATTACAAAATATACCGTATCTGACAAATAGAAAAGAAGAGGTAGGCACGTTTTGTATGAAGACTAAAGAAAAGGAAGATTCATCGGCAGTTACGGATATGGAAAGAGAATTAGCATAGTTCCTGATTATACATGATTGTTTATTATTACCCTAACCACTACGAATAATTTGAGTAATGGACAATTAATGTAGTCAATGTTAGTAACTGGCAGGAATTAAGTAGGAGAAAATAATTACATATTGTATCCTTATATAATCGCTCCTACCTTATTTGGTATGATCATCAGAAAATTCACGAATATATGCAATCAGTCTTTTACTTTTACTTCTCTACTTGATTGAAGATTCTTACTCGCAATATCAGGGAGAAAACAACAATCAACAATAAGATTTCTTTTCCTTTGTTTATTGAATATTGAATTTCAATTACTTTTTACTCTTTTATTTTTGGAAAGGTGAAGTAAACTTGGTTATTAAAAAACCGATTTATTATAATATTAACTTTGATCGCAAAATTTATTTTTTGGTTAAACATTTATCCTATAAGGTATGGGTAATAAACATTTGTACACATCGGGTCCTTTTTTTCATTTCATTTATATTTTGCGAAAGTTTGATCTTTTGGTAATTTGTATCTATGAGTAATCTGCAAGTATTTACCGGTATGGCATTTTCCAGTTCTTTATTTGGCATTGGTTACTTTACATTTGAAAAGATGTTGCACATTAATTATTTTTATATGATAAGTAAAAGTTTGGTGGTACGACGAAGGGCATTTTTGATATTACTGTTATTTTTTATGGGAAATTTGGTATTCAATTATAGTCTTTTTTTCTCTTTTGATAACACATGTTTCAATACGCTGAGACAATTGGTTTCCACCCTTTTTTTCTTTGATATTTTCAACTTCTTCGTTTTACCGATTTTCGGTCCAATACCAATCCCCTTGAGAAAGCTCAATTGTTGCTGAAGGATTGAAGCTCTATGTCTCTATATCGATATTAGGCATCCATCTCTATCTAACTTTACTATTTTCTTTCTGTATATCTCTATGTAGGCCTCACTATACTATTTCCCTCAATTTGATATCAAAACCAATGAAAACCATTTTTCTTTTCTCCTCAAGGTTCCACCATTAGAACTTGATCAGAAATAAAAATATTATCTTTGCTCTTCCGCTTCCTAAACTCTTGTTAGAAAGTGCATTCTGTAAGTTTTTCTCTGTTTCTGCTTTTATGTTGGTTTGGGAATAAATGCTGATTTTAATCTTAGTTTTTTTGGATTGTTTTGGGTAATAGTAGATTAGTTCTCAGTTGGTTATTTTTTTTTTGTAACTTTCTCTTTTTTATTTTTTCGATTTTTTCTTTTGGTTGATCTGGGTGAATGATTGATAATATTTATCCTTTCAAGTTTTTTCTTTGCATGTTTTGAGTTATAGTAGATTTGCTCTTCAGGGTGGTGCATGACAGATTGGAGAGGATATTGCCTTCCCTAATATCACACCCCAAACCGAAGGGGCACGATGCGCTCTCGGGCCTACCTCACCGAGCACTAATATAACGTGCATCCATAACCATGCTATCATGCGTAAATAGGCCGAAAAGGCCGCCATGAGATAATCTGATTAAAACATAAAAGAAAACTCGGCAAAGGATGACCCAATATGATATACAAGCTTATATACATGAGACATATGGCCCTACAAGGCTTCCATGACCATCAATACACATAACATCTGTCTACAAGCCTATAAGAAGTATATAAATATCATAAGGCCGGGACAGAACCCCACTATACCTAACAATGTACATATATGCAACCATCATATCTACTAGCTCACTAGATAGCTCCGTAAGAAAGGAGCGTGACAACCTTTAACTGAGTTGAGTCACCTATTGTGAAGTATTATCTAAATTTCTATCTCTATCTAGGGGCATGAAACGCATTACCCCAACAAGGGGTCATCAATACAAAAAATATACTGAATATGTAAGGCAGGTAAAGCACATAAATAGAAGATTAAATACGAAGGAAGAGTTCTGTAAGGCCCGGTAAAATTTTACTTAAAATTCGGGATTTCGTGGTGCCAAGGTAGTCGTATGTGTGGATGATTGTAGAGCTCGCCGTGGTATGGATTTTTGGGTTGAACAGTGCGTTGGGGAGTTGAAGAAAAGTTTTGGCAGGGTAGGGCATTTCTGCGGTCCATTCTGTGGTCGAAGAACTGATCTGTGGACCGCAGATCCGCCGTAGAGTGAAGTAGAGAATTGGAAAAATTTGGGATGATATTTTGCGGTCAATTATGCGGTCGCATAATCATTCCCGAGCCGCACTTTGGTTGTAGAAGCCAACTTGAGAAACTTCAGAAGGAGGTTTTGCGGTCTATTATGCGACCACGGAACTGGTCTGCGGACCGCAGGCCTGCCGCAGACCCAACTCGAACAACCCAGTTTTGGGACCCTTTTCTGCAGTCCCATTTGTGGGTCGCATACCTATTTTGTGGTTTGGAAAATTTCACCCGACCCCATTTTTATAAAAACAACTTGGGGTCTATTTTGGCTGGTCCTCACTAGTATTTTAGAGAGAAGAAAGTGGTCTAGAGTGAGGAGGGGATCCCTAAGCTAAGTGTTTACCAATCTTGGCTCAAGTATTGAAGAATTCATAAGAAAGAGTCACAAGGTCTTCATCCTAGAGACAAGATTCTACACCCTAACCCTCAATTCCGAGATTTAACTAAAAATAGGTAATAAGGCAAGCAATTCTTGGGTATGAGAGTGTATCTATACATGCATATACAATCATGAGTGTGGGAAGGTAGTTGAGCCCAAATGGGTAGACCTTGGGTTGTTGGGTGAGGGAAATCCACCATAGGAGAAGCTTGAAAACATAATGCCCACCTAGTGTTTGATAAAATGCTCAAATGAGCTGGAACCATGAACTCCTTTCTAATTTGTATTCAATTTTGCTATATTGCTAAATAGATCAAAGAGGCTAAGATTTTTGGAACATTGTAGTAATTTAAGGAAGATCAAGGCGAGGTATGTTGGCTAAACTTCTCTCTTAGAATTGAGTCTCACGATGTTCTTGTAAGCCCCGAGTTGATTATTATAAATTTGACTATTCTGAATGCCTTTATCTTAATGTGTTATCCTTCGGGAATGTGATTTAGGTATGGGCTGTGTGTGTAAATATGTTATGACTCAAAAATGTGATTTTAATTAAAGCTATCATGTCGAACTGTGTAGGAAGTCATATGTGCCTAAGACCCTTATTTGCTCAAATGTGTACTTAAAGTCTTGAATAGAAATGTTTGATGTTGATGATTCGTGATGATGTTTGAAAGTTAAATAGTAAGCATGAAATATGAATTACGGCCAACGTGCCAAGAACAACATTAAAATTGTGGCTGCTAGTTCTAGTGAAATGGAAAGATGTGTAAAAGATTATGAAAGGGCTAGTGAATCCTTTTAATAATAAGTGCTTTGGGAGTATCGTTTAGCCACGAAACTACACGTGTCGGTGTAGGAGTGATTGAGGGGTAAATTCCCGTGTTAACTCGGTTGACCGCCGGTTGCATTCCCCAAGGTCGGGGCGTGCCAAGTTCAGAAGACATGAAACTCATAACAATCCTCTAAGGGCATACACTATCACAATCATGGATATATATGCATGTCTGTAAAAATAAAGCCACTCAACGGGGCCATATAATATAATTTCAAGCCACTCTATGGGTCAAATCATGTCATAACATAACGTACCCGACCTCGAAGAGGACTCGGTCGTACCCAGCCTTAATAGGACTCGATAATATCTCATGTCATATCATAACATGCCCGACCTCGAAGAGGACTCGCTCGTACTCGACCTTAATAGGACTCTGTAATGCCAAAACCAACTGCAGTGGTGTGCGAATATAAATGCCATACCTGGCCGACTATAGAGCAACTCGGTATAAAAATAGATATGTATATATAAGTGCAATTCAAGCAATAAATCTAAAGGGCCTTATGGATCTAATCGGAGTGACTCAAGGTCGTTATCCTCTGATTATCGTTATGTAACTGTGTCTGTATCAGTTGTCCCAGAGTCAACAAGGATCATAAGAAGACATAAGATTCAAAGTCTATCAAGTCGGGAAGTGACCCGGCAAGGAACAATAAGAGTCTTGAACTATAACAATATGAAATAATGAGGTTCACAAGCTTTAATCTTGAGAATAGAGTTCCTTTTGAAGTAATGTTGTTATAGTTACATTCTTTGTAGATCATGCCAAAAGAATGAAGGAGTGAGCCTTAAAATGCCTTCATTATTTACTTAAAGACTCAACGTATATCCTCCCGAAGACTTCAATCTATATTAAGATAGTAAAACTTGTAGTTAATGCCATAAAAGGACTTACAAACATTCTTCTAAGCTAGTAGGTCACTTATGGAAAATCGGACAAAATTTACCCTATAAAATACCACTTCCATCAAAATCAATCCAACACCAATAAAATAGGGACAACATCAACAATATTGTGTCCAAGATATTACATAAATAACCAGCCAAAGCCTAGCTCAAAAACCTTTCAAACAGTCCCATATGCACAAGCACCTCTCCTCAACCTTCACTTTTAATTCATAGTTTCATATGTTTCTTTCATCAATTCACTTGATAAACATATAGACATGCATAACAACGGAAACTACATCATAATCAAGTTATTTTCCAAAATTTTCAGCCATCACTAATCATATTTATCACCTCAAAAATAGCCCAACAACACAGTAGCCATATCTTAGGCTATTCCAATGCTATCTTGTAGTATTTTGCTTCAAACAACCTCACCAACATGGAATTAAACTTAAGAACAAGCAAGGAGATAATATACTTACCTTGTACAGAAACTACAACTCGAAATCCAAGCTTCTCTTAGCTCACAAAAACCCTTAATGCGACAACACAATCTTGTAGAGGTATTCTTCCTTTTTTAAGCTAACTTGATGTTGGATTGCGGTATTATTTTTGGAATTTGTTTGGAGTCTTGGGGGAACTATTTGGGGGTTTTGTAGAGTGTGAGGACGGAAGGAGGTTGAAAAATGAGCAAATCTTATCCCAAAAGGAGATAAAAATAGGCAAAGGTCGGCCACCGTCCAAGTGGGTCCCATAGGGGCTGCCTGCGCAGTCATGCAAAAAGCGCGAATATCTCTCTACTCCGATATCGTATCGACGAACGATTTAATGGGTTGAAAATTAAACTCGTATATATTCAATTTGGTTGGTGGATAACCCATAAATCCAGGTATAATGAGATAAAAGCTCTGTGATATTAGACCCAAATTTCAGTAAGATTGAATGTATCTTGCGACAACTTTTGTCGACTTTTGTTTTACAACTTGTTTGACTTCAAAACTTAACATACAAATATTATGTTATTCAAATACCTTAAAACATGACCTCCTTATCATATTAAGCACTCCTAGGTTTACCTCAAAAGTACGGGTTATAACATTTTTTATTTGCTTAGCCTCCAACCCTCGCAATACTTCCGTAACACCTATGTTAACTCATCATTACCTTTATAAATGCCCTTAAACTCTCAGACTTATATTGATTCACTTAAGACACATTCCAACATGAAATTATGGGGCGTAACATCCTTCCCCCTTAGAAACATTCATCTTCGAATGTTAACTCTTAGATACTTGCAAAACGTCCGCCAGAGTCTTCTTTATACACTGGACTAAACCCAACCTGCACATAGCCAGAAAATATACTATACATGCCACACAGGGCCAATGCCTATAAATAGCAACACTTGGACTCACACGACTGTCAATCATAAGTACCGCAAGTCAGAAATAAGAGCTCACCTCATGACCTACTTGTTTTGAATCAGGATGTGCTGTAATATAACTTCTCGAGCCATTAGGTGGGGGTATTTAGATTTTATATCCTTTGCGGCCTTCCACATCATTTCTTCAACGTTCTTAGTTCTCAACAATACCTTCATGGTGGCTACCTTTTTTATCATTAACTTACGGATCCGTCGATCTAAAAGGGTCGACGGATTTATCACATCTAAAAGGGTCTCCAATGCCTGTCATATTTTGATTTACTGTTACCGCCCATTTATCACATCTTACTTATAATGCTTCATTTACTCTTTTCTTATTCTCCTGCTAATGTTTTGGTCTATTACCTTATTTTGAAAACTTCGACAAAACATTCTTTCTCTTTTAGCTCCCCTTGCTCCATCTCACTGGATCTTTGGGTTGCCTAACATTCTCTCTTTACTAGGGACGAGAGTCATACTAAGGTAAATATTTATCCCTTCTAGGATTTCATTGCCTATCTTCTGAATTTTCTGAACATTCTAGTATTCATATTTGACTGTACTATTCTAAAGTGCACCACCTGTGTGTCTCACAAGGAGAACTATTATCACGTTTGCAATATCCTTTAGAAATGTTAGCTTATGCTAACAATCCATTCACCATTTTAAGTTACTCTAACCCCAGCTGGATTATGATATTCGATCCTTCTCTTAAACTATATCTGTTAGCTCTCATAGTGCATAAATGAGATGGGTGTGGCCAATTCTATATACCTCTATTACTCTTGAAAGTAACTCAGAATTCTTATATTTCTCTGCATGAATTGTAAATACTGATCCTTCACTAATTGGGTACCTCATACCTTTCTTCATCTTGCTTCTTTTACATGTTGAAACTTATACTCTTACCTCCTGATACTACCATGGCCTATTATTTACGGGGTGTGTTAGATATTCCTATCTTAGGGTCTTAAGCAGGAAATTTGCACATCTGGTATGCACGATCTGATAGGGCCTCAAACTAGGCCACATCATCAAGAACTCTCTCTCTACTAGTGCTCTTACCTGCTATTGTATTAGCCCTCCGGCTAGCTATAATCTTTCTAATTGCAAGTATCTCTATATCATTAGCAAACATAAGTCCTGACTCAAACTCTTATGACTCAACTCTATAGTACGATTTATATTTGAAAGAAGGGTAACAGACTCTTAAATTCCTTGTAGCTTCCTATTTATATAATGTGGTGCACAACACATCGATAAATAAGACTCTGCTAGACACGGCTTATAGACTCCCTAGGACAGAACTGCTCTGATACCAAGTTTGTCACACCCCAAACCGGACACTCGGCCCTAGCTCACCGAGCACCAATATAATATGCATCCATAACCATGTTACCATGTGTAAATGGGCCAAAAAGGCCGCCATGAGATAATCTGATTAAAACATGAAAGAAAACTCGACAAAGGACGAACCGAAATGATATACAAGCTTATATACATGAGACATATGGGCCTACAAGGCTACCATGACCATCAATATACATAACATCTATCTATAAGCCTCTAAGGAGTATATAAACATCATAAGGTTAGGATAGGGCCCCGCCATACCCAACTATGTACATATATGCAACTATCTTACCTACCAGCTCACTCGACAACTCCAGAAGAAAGGAGCGAGACAACCTCCAGCTGAGTTAAGTGAACTATTGTGAAGTATCGTCTGAATTGCTATATATATTTGTGGGTATAAAATGCAGTGACCCAACAAAGGGTCGCTAGTATGAAATATATACTGAATATGTAAGGTAGGTAAAGCACATAAATAGATGATGAAATATAAAGGAAGAGTACAAAAGTCAACCTGAAACTCATAACAAGCCTTTGAGGGCATACACTGTCACAATCATAGATATATATGAATGTTTGTCAAAATTAAGCCACTCAACTGTAAGGCCCCGTAAAAGTTTACCTAAAACCCGATAAAATTTTACCTAAAGTAGGCTTATGTCTCGTCGCGGTTCGGACTTTTTGGGTTGAATAATACATTGGGGAGTTAAAGAAAATTTTTGGAAATACAGGGTATTTCTACGATCCATTCTGCGGTCGTAGAACTGGTCTGCGGATCGCAGATCTACCGCAGAATGAGGCAGAAATCTGGGTAAATTTTTGGCCCATTATACGGTCCATTATGCGGCTGCATAATCATTTTGCGGGCCGTATAACCCATCGCAGACCAAACATAAAAAATTATGGAGGGCAGTTCCGCGGCGTATTATGCGATCGCAGAATAGGTCTGCGGACCGCAGACTGGTCACAGAGTGAGGCAGGGGTGCCCAGTACCGGAGGGCCATTATGCGTCCCATTTTGCAGACCGCAGAAGCATTATGCGGTCGCAGATTTGCATCGGGGCTTCAGTTTTTCTAATTTCTGAACCCGACCCCATTCTTATAAAATAACCTTGGGGATCATTTTAGAAGGTTAAAACATATATTTCTAGAGAGAGGGAGTGCCATAGAGTGAGAAGGGAAGTTCCTAAGCTCACCATTCATCAATTCTTGCTCAAAGTTGAAGAATCTACAAGAAGAATTCACTAGGTCTTCATCCTAGAGGTAAGGTTTTACTTCATAGCCCTCAATTTCGTGATTTTAACTGAAAATAGGTAATAAGCCAAGCAATTCTTGGGTGTGGGAGTTGTTTATTTTACATGCATGTACCATCAAGGGTAGTGTGAAGATTGTTAAGATATTTTGGGTAAACTTTGGGTGGTGAGGGGTGAAAGAATCCACCATAGGAGTACCTTGAAACCTTAATGTACACCTAGTGTTTGATAAAATGCTCAAGTGAGCTGGAACTATGAAATCCTTCTTAATTTGTGTTCAATTTTGCTATATCTCCAAATAGATCGAAGTGGCTAAGATTTTCGGAACATTGTAGTAATTTAAAAAGCTCGAGGCAAGGTATATTGGCTAAACTTCTCTCTTAGAATTGAATTACCACGATGTTCTTGTAAGTCCCGAGTTGTCCATTATGAATTGACTTTTCTGAATACGTTTTGTGCCAGATGATGTATATACATGAATATGTTCAAAATGTGTTCCGAAATATACTTATCATATTGTGTTATTCTTCGGGAGCGTGCTTGAAGTATGAGTATGTAGTAAAATGTATTGACTTCAAGTCAAGCCCAAATGAAAGTGATCACACCAAATTGTGTAAGAAATCACTTGTGCCTAAGACACTAAATTGCTCAAATGTGTGCTTAAAGTCTTGAATAGAAATGTTGTTGTTGACAATCCGTGTTAATGTTTGAAAGTGGAATAGTGAGCATGAATTATGAAGTATGGCCAACGTGCCAAGAATGATATTGCGCTATGGCCAACGATGCCAATAAAATGAATGACATGTAAAAGAATATGAATTGAGTGGTAAATTCTTTTAATAATAAATGCCTGTGGAGTATCATTTATCCACTGAGAAAGGGTAGGTCAAAACAACCTAATCCCGAAACTACACATGCCGGTGTAGGAGTGATTGAGGGGTAAATCCCCATGTTAATGTGATGAGACTATTTCCCCTTAATGGATGAAATTGGTGTGTTGAGATATTTCCCCTTAAATGGGATGATATTATTGCTAGTGAGATGTGATGTGATGTCTACCCACACGACATGTGGTGAGACAGCTTAGCTGATCGAGCTGAGATCAGACTCTATGCCGCGCATATGGTGGTATTGTGAGGGTATGTCTCGGGGTGAGACGACTTAGCCGGTCGGGCTGAGATCGGACTCCATGCTAAAACATGGTGGTGTATCGGTGCTTAAGATCTCCCAACTTAAATTACTAAAACTTACTTGAAATTTACCTTTCCCCTAACTTGACACCTTGATACTGCTTGAGCCTATTATTGATTTCATGTTTTATTCTCCATCTACTGTTACTCGTTCTATTGAGAGGGTGTTTAGTTTTACATACTAGTACTATTTTATATGTACTAACATCCCCTTTGCCGGGGCACTACATCTTTAATGGATGCAGGTGGTTCCACAGCAGGTGGTATTGATTAGTGATAGCAGCACACCCTCTTCTCAGCTGACCTGGTGAGCCCCACTGTAACACTCCAGAAAATTTCGAAGTACTTAAGTATAAAGTCCGGTAAATTTTGCAAAGAAAATACTGTTTCGTGGCGCTGAAGTAGTTTTACATGCCGCGGCTCGGACCTTTTGGGTTGAACAATGCACCGGAGAGTAAAGAAAATATTTTGGCTGAAAAGCACGTTTATGCGGTCCATTATGTGACCGCATAATCACTCTGCGGGCCGCATAATGGCCGTAAAAGTGAGCAGGAGAGGGCCATTCCGAAAGCAGCTATGCGGTCGACTATGCGACTGCATAACTATTATGCGGTGCATTATGCGACCGCATAATAGTTATGTGGACCGCATAGTGACCGCATACACAGACCGATTTTTGATCATTATTGTCAGCAATTATGCGACCGATATGCGGTCCGCATATCCATTATGCGGTCGTATATGCGACCGCAGAATCGTTCCGGAGCTCCATTTTTGGGTTTTAAAAACCCGACCCTATTTCGTTAAATACACTCTTTGGGCCATTTTTGAGCTATAATCTGATATTTTAGAGTGAGAGAGAGTGCCCTAGAGTAAGAAGGTGTTCTTCAATAATTGTTCTTCAATTTTTGCCCAAGTTTTGGAAGATTAAGAAGGGAAACTCACTAGGTCTTCATCCTAGAGGTAAGAGTCTACACCCTAACCCTCACTTTCGAATTTTATGTAGAAATGGACAATTAGCAAGATAATTTCTGGGCAGGAGGGTTGTTTATTTACATGCATGTGTTATAAAAGGGTGTAGGAAGATTGTTGAGCTAAAAATGGTAAATATTGGGTTGTGGGATGATGGAATTCTCCATAAAAGGACCTTGGAACCTTAATGCACATTGAGTGTTTGATAAAATTCTCAAATGAGCTAGAACCATGATCATCTTTCTAATTTTGATTCAATTTATTATATTTCTACAATATATTGAAGTTGCTAATAATTCCGGAACATTTAGAGTGTAAGGAAGCTCAAGTGAGGTATGTTGGCTAAACTCTTCTCTTAGAATTGAATCCCACGATATTCATGTAAACTATGTAAGTCCCAAGAGATTCATTATGAAATTGGCTATTCCGAGTAAGATTGGGTTGAAAGATATATGTTCAACAAGTATCCCAAATGCTCTATTCATGTTATGTTACCAATTAAGGATGCATTAAAATATGGGCTGTGCGTTAATAATGTTTCGACTTTAAGTCGAGTTCAAATGAAGGCTATATTGCCAAATTTTGTGAAATATCTCTATATGCATTAGACTCTAAATTGCTCACATGTGTACTACACACCTTGATTTGAATTGTATTTGTTGTTGATGATGATGGTGATATTTGAAATTGAAAAGGTGAGCATGAAATACTGAATATGGCAACGTGCCAAGATTAATCTTATAATTATGGCCATTAGTGCCAATGAAATGAAAAGATGTGAAAGTAATATGAAATGCGATGATTGATATAAAAAGGTTAATGTCTCAAATAAGACAGCCTAGCCGGTCATGTCATGATCGGACACCATGCCGCACACATGGTGGTGATTGTACTAGAAATTGTAATTGAAATTGTGATTGTGGTCGATGTCCCTAATGGATAGCCTAGCCGATCGGGTCGTGATCGGACTCTGTGTTAAAGACGGTGGTATTAATATTGAGAGTAATTGTAGTTGATGTCTCTAATGAGATAGCCTAGCCGATCGGGTCGTGATCGGACTCCGTACTGAGAATACGGTGGTACTGGTATTGTGGACAATGGTATATCGATACTAAAAATCTCCCAATGTGAGATATGGAAATTAATTTGAACACTGTCTTGATCCTAAATTGAGGTTTGATGTTGATTAAGGCTTTCATTGATATTATGATAATCTTGTTTATATTATTTGTCATTCTATTGAAAGGGTGTTTAGTTATACATACTAGTGCTATTCGACAGTACTAACGTCCCTTTTGCCGGGGGCGCTGCATCTTTCAATGGATGTAGGTGGTTCCACAGCAGGAAATATTGATCAGTGATAGCAGTGCACCTTCTTCCCACCTGACTTGGTGAGCCCCACTTTATTCTGGGGTCATGAATCTTTTGTACTTTGTGTATTCTGTTTGAGGTATAGTCGGGGCCTTGTTGCCGGCATTATCATTGTACTCTTCTTTATCTATAGAGGCTCCGTAGACATAGTATGGGTTGTGTATTGGTGTTGGGAAAGTCAAAATATATTATATTGTGGTTGTATTACTTGTCCATTTGAGATTTTAAAAATGATGAAACTATTGGAAATAAATTGGTATTGTAGACGTGAACACCTTTTGTCTACTTAATGAAAATATGTATTATCTCCATTCGTGGATGAGTTTGGGTAGAAGAAAATCTAACAGGCTTGCTCGGTCAGGTTCACTCGGTTGAGCGCCGGTCGCGCTCCTCGATTTTGGGGCGTGACACCCACTTCATTTTGGGGTCCTGTATCTCTTATCCTTTGTACATAGCGTTTTGAGGTATAGTTGGGGCCTTATTGCCGGCACTGTCATAGCACACTTTTGCTCCTGTTAGAGGCTCCGTAGACATAGTATGAGTTGTATCTGTTTTTGGGGAAGGTTAAACTAATAATGTTGTAATCGTATCATCTGTTCCACTCTAACTATGATTGTACAATGTACTGTTTTGGAGACTTGTTAATGACGTAACTAATGGAAATGAACCGGTGTTATTCACATGACCTCTTACTGTCTAATTAATGAAATGTATTCTTCTATTTATTCATGGGTGAGTTGGGTAGAAGGTATTGTAAAGGCTTGCTTGAATGTGGTATCTCGGTTCAGCACCGGTCACGCTCCCCGAGGTCAGGCGTGACAAACTTGGTATCAGAGCCTAAGGTTTTAAAGTATCCTAGGATGTCTCGGAGCCGTGTCTAGTAGAGTCCTTCTTATCGGTGTGTTGTCGACCACATTTATAATTATGAGGCTACTTGGGCATTTAGGAATAATACCCTTCTTTGATGTTCTAGATCGTGCAATAAAGCTAATTGTAAGATTGTTCCTCCTTTAACTCGTGCTTTGCTCTAACTTTCAGTGCATGGCGCCTAGGAAGAAGACAAGAACTAGCCAAGGAGCCAATGTCACCCAGGAATGAAAATTTATTCGATACTTGATGATGCGGGTGAGCGCCCGAGGGGTGAGAATATTCCCCCGACTACTACACTGCCTGATTCCACTACACCTGATCAGACCACACCAGTTCCTGCACCTATTGAGGGTGAAATGATCCCTCTAACTGATATTCCAGTTCCTCCTCCATCCCCAGCTTTCGGTCCCGGTGTATCTGATGGGGATCTTAGTGGAGCTATACAGATGTTGGCTCAGATAGTTGCTTCCCAAGCCCAGAGATCAAATGTTGTACCCAGTTCTTCTAGTCAGCCAGGGAATTCCGCTAGTTCCAGGGTGAACAGATTTCTCCAGTTGGATCCTCCAGTGTTCACAGGTACTGATCCTGAGGAGGACCCCCAGGAATTCATTGATGAGATGCACAAGTGTAAGGCCCCGTAAAATATTTCCTAAAAACTCGGATTCGGGCGTGATCTGACTCCGTGCTAATAAAGATGGTGGTATATCGGTGCTAATGATCTCCCAACCAAAATTATATATGAAGTTCGTATTTTTAAAATTATTATGTTTTAACTGGACATTTGGATATTGTTGATTGTGACTTGTTGTTTCTATGTGTTGTCTTTTCTTATATGGTCATTCTATTTTGAAAGAGGAATTTTAGCTTTACATACTAGTCCTTTTCGATAGTACTAACATCCCTTTAGCCGGGGGCGCTACATCTTTAATGGATGCAGGTGGATCCATAGCAGGCGGCATCGATCTGTGATAGCGGTACACTTTCTTCAGCTGACTTGGTGAGCCCCCTTCATTTTGGGGGTCATGTATCTTTAGTTTCTCATGCACTGTGTTTTGAGGTATAGCCGGGGCCTTATTGCCAGTATTTCCCTATTACTCTTCTATTGTACTTAGAGGCTCCGTAGACAGCTTGTAGGTTGTGGTTGATGTTGGGAATTGAACTAGAAATGTTGGTATTTGAAAATTATGTTTTTCATTAATTCTATAAACTCGTAATATTTTGGAAATTATGAATGAAGCTGCTAATGGGAATGAAATGGAAGTTGTTAATAAATTTTTTTCAGCGTTTGATTAATGGAGTACATCTCCTATTTATTCATGGATGAGTTTGGGTAAAAGGAAATCTAACAGGCTTGCTCGGACGGGTTCTCTCGGTTGAGCGCCGGTCGTGCTCCCCGAGTTTGGGGCGTGAGAACAAGACTCTCCGAGTTATGTGTGCTACTGAGATGGAGGGAGCAGAGTTGGCCGTCTACCACCTGAAAGGGGTGGCCTACTCTTGGTTTGAAATGTGGGAGGACTCCCGTGAGGAGGAAAGCCCTCCGACGAGGTGGAGTGAGTTTGCTGATGCTTTCGTTGATCATTTCTTGCCTGCCGAAACTAAGGAAGCCCGTGCCACCGAGTTTGAGAGCCTAAAATAAGGTAGCAAGAGTGTGTGGGAGTATCATATGAGATTCGCGCGCATGTCCAAATATGCCATCTACATGTTGCCCACTATGGAGGCTAGAGTGCTCCGGTTTGTGCAGGGCCTTAGCCCCTTGGTTATTAATGAGGCCGCTACAACCGCTTTGAATTCTAACATGAACTATGGTAAGGTGGTGGCATTTGCTCAATCCATAGAGACCCGCAAAATGAAGAATACAATGAAGTGTGAGAGCAGTAGCAAGGCCCGGTCTGTGGGCAACTTTGGTGGTTCTTCTGGTGGTGGTGGTAGTAGGTCAGCATTCAGGGGAGGGTCATCAGGGCCATCCCAGTCTTTTGCTCAGTCTTCAGTTAGTGCAATGCTATCGGTGCCCAGTCAGCAGTAGGGGAGCCGTTTTAGGCCCAGCCAGAGCAAGATGGGATCCTACCAGCAGGGTCGGTTTGGTGGGAGATTTCAGCAGCAGCGAAGGCCCCCATGCCCTAGGTGCGGGAAGATGCACTTTGGGGCCTGCTACATGGATCAACCCATATGCTACGGGTGTGGAATGAGGGGTCACATTTAGAGGGATTGTCGTTCGTCTTACCAGAGCATGGGCAGGGGTACATCACAACTAGTCAGTTCTGCAGCTACTACATCCGCAGCACCTCCTCCAGCTCGAGGCACCCCAGCACCCGCAGGGCATGGTGCAGCTAGTGGTGGCGCACAGAGTTCGGGAGGACCCAACCGTTTCTATGCTATGAGGGGTCGCCAGAGTTCAGAGGCTTCTCCAGATGTTGTCATAGGTATATTGACTATCCAATATCATGATGTGTATGCTCTTATTGATCCCGGTTCCACTTTGTCCTATGTCACTCCCTGTGTTGCTATGGGATTTGGAATAGAACCGAAATAACTCCATGAGCCGTACTCTGTATCTACTCCGATTGGTGAGTCTATTGTGGACACGCGAGTTTATAGGGATTGTGTTGTCACAGTGCATGGTCGGGACACCATGGATGATCTCATTGAATTGGGGATGGTTGATTTTGATGTAATAATGGGGATGAATTGGCTTTATTCATGTTTCGCTAAGCTTGACTGTCGAACCAGGACCGTTAGGTTTGAATTTCAAAATGAGTCAGTGATTGAATGGAATATAGATAATGTGGTGCCAAAGGGTAGGTTTATTTCTTACCTTAAGGCCACGAAGATGATTAATAAAGGATTTATCTACCATTTGGTCCGGGTTACAAACACCGATGCTGAGGCACCTACACTTGAGTCTGTGCCTGTTGTGAATGAATTTCCGGAGGTCTTTTCGGATGAGATCCCTGGGATCCCACCAGATGGGGAGATTGATTTTGGGGTTGATGTGATGCCAGGCACGCAACCTATATCTATTCCACCCTACAGAAAGGAACCGACAAAATTGATGGATCTAAAGGAACAATTGAAATATTTGTTAGAGAAGGGTTTCATCCGGCCGAGTGTGTCGCCTTGGGGTGCACCGGTTCTATTTGTAAGAAAGAAGGATGGGTCACTAAGAATGTGTATTAACTATCGGCAGCTCAACAAGGTTATAATCAAAAATAAGTATCCACTGCCAATGATAGATGACTTGTTTGATCAATTGCAGGGTGCTAAGTACTTCTCCAAGATCGATTTAAGATCCGGGTATCACCAACTGAAGATCAGGGGGCACTTTGAATTTTTGTATTTTATGAATCGAGTCTTCAATTTGAATTTTTGAATTTTATGTGCACTTTGAATTCTTGGTAATGTCTTTTGGGCTAACAAATGCCCCCGAAGCTTTCATGGATCTTATGAATCAAGTTTTCAAGACTTGTTTTGACTCCTTCGTGATAGTGTTTATTGATGATATCCTTGTATATTTGCGAAGTCGAGAGGACCATGCCAATCATCTCAGGGCAGTTTTGCAGACCCTGTATCAACACTAGTTATATGCAAAGTTTTCAAAATGTGAATTTTGGCTTGAATCTGTCACGTTCTTGGGTCATGTCATCTCCAGAGAAGGAATTGAGGTTAATCCTCAGAAGATTGCAGCTGTGAAGAATTGGCCTAGGCCTACTACCCCAACGGAGATTCGTAGTTTCTTGGGCTTAGCTGGATATTACAGGAAGTTTGTGGAGGGGTTCTCTACTCTTGCCTCTCCGTTGACTAAATTGAAGCAGAAGGCGGTTAAGTTCGAATGGTCAGATGCTTGTGAAAGAAGCTTCCAGGAGTTGAAATCAAGGTTGACTACGACACCCGTATTGACCCTACCAGAGGGTACATATGGGTTTGTGGTATATTGTGATGCTTCAAGAATCAGACTTGGGTGTGTATTAATGCAACATGGCAAGGTTATAGCTTATGCTTCTAAGCAACTCAAGAATCATGAAAAGAACTATCCAACACATGACTTAGAGCTTGCAGCGGTGGTATTTGCATTGAAGATTTGGCGTCATTATTTTTATGGGGTCCATGTAGATATATTCACGGACCATAAGAGCCTTTAATATATTTTCAAACAGAAGGAATTGAATCTGAGGTAGAGAAGATATCTTGAGTTACTCAAGGATTACAACATCGATATCCTATATCATCCGAGGAAGGCTAATATTGTGGCGGATGCTCCCGGAAATCTATGTGTAGTTTGACTCACTTGGAGTCATATCAAAGGCCGTTGGCCAATGAGATTCATCGATTGGCTAGTTTGAGAGTTCATCTTGCGGATTCTAGTGAAGGAGGGGTAATTATGCAAAATAGGGTTGAATCATCACTGATTGTGGATGTCAAGGAAAAGCAATACAATGATCCATTGTTGGTACAATTGAAGGGGGGGTCATAAACATAAGACCATGGCCTTTTCTCTTGGCATGGATGATGGTACACTAAGGTACCAAGGGTGACTATGTGTTCCAAATGTGGATGGTCTCCGGGAAAGAATCATGACCGAGGCTCACACTTCTTGGTATTCCGTGCACCCAGGCTCTATAAAGATGTATCATGATCTTAGGGAGGTCTACTGGTGGAATGATATGAAGAGGAATATAGCAGACTTTGTGGCAAGATGTCCAAATTGTCAGCAAGTGAAGGCTGAGCACCAAAGGCCCGGTGGGTTGGAACAGAACATAGAAATTCCAATGTGGAAGTAGGAGATGATCAATACAGACTTTGTAGTGGGACTACCTCGCACTCCTCGCAAGTTCGACTCGATTTGGGTAATTGTGGACCGACTCACAAAATCAACTTACTTCTTACTTGTTAAGGCTACCGACATAACAGAACAATATGGTTAATTGTATATCAAGGAAATCGTCAAGTTGCATGGCACTCTAGTTTCCATCATTTATGATCAGTGGGAACAGCTCACGGCTAATTTTTGGAAGACGTTTCAGCAAGGTTCGGATACTCAGGTGAATCTTAGTACAACCTTTCACCCGTAGACTAACAGGCAGGTAGAGCGGACTATTCAGATGCTTGAGGATATGTTGCGCACTTGTGTTCTTGACTTCAAAGGTAGCTGGGATGATCATTTGCTGCTCATAGAGTTTGCCTACAATAATAGTTATCATGCTAGCATTCAGATGGAACCGTTTGAGGCTTTATATGGTAGGAGATGTAGATCTCCCATTGGGTGGTTCGATATTGGGGAAGCAGAGTTGATAGGGCCAGACCTCGTGCATCAGGCTATAAAGAATGTTAAGATTATTACAGAAAGGTTGAGAACTGCTCAGAGTCGTCAGAAGTCCTATTCAGATGTTTGTCATAGGGATTTAGAGTTCAAAGAAGATGATTGGGTATTCTTGAAGGTTTCCCCTATGAAGGGCATAATGCGGTTCGGTAAGAAAGGGAAATTTATGAAACTGTTATAAAATATAACTCAAAGTAACAATATGGAACAAGGAAAAACAAGCTAAGAGATATATGAAGAAAGAGAGAAGAGATTCTTATTTCTTCTTCAATTGTGTGTATTTTCCTATCTATTACAAGGCCTTTATATAGGCATGAAAAGTGAAGAAAATATGTCATTGAATATGTCATTAAGCATTTAAGATGAAGATCATGGAGGAAGAGTAGACATCCACCATAATTTGATATTTCTTAGAACACTCCCCCTTAGATGTCCATAGATAATGTGCCTCGTTAAGACCTTATTAGAAAAAAAAATCCTAGTGAAGGTAAAAGAGTACACATGTTTAGGAATACGCTTTTTGATTGCCTCATTAAAAACCTTACAAGAAAACCCAGTGGGACAAAATCTTGTAAGGGAAAAAGAGTACACCACGTATTAACTCCACTTGATGAGAGTATCAATTCACATCCTTGAGCCTTCGCATCCCAATCTTGTACACTAGCTTCTTGAAGATTGACGTCGGTAGAGATTTGGTGAACAAATCAGCCATATTATCACTTGAACGGATCTGTTGCACACTGATAGCACCATTCTTTTGAAGATCATATGTGAAAAATAACTTTGGTGAAATGTGTTTTGTTCTATCTCCTTTTATGAATCCTCCTCAATTGAGCTATGCATGTTGCATTGTCTTCATACAAAATTGTGTGTAGTTTGTCACACTTCAAGCCACATTTGTCTCGAATAAGGTGTATTATAGACCTCAACCATACACATTCTTGACTTGCTTCATGAATAGTAATTATCTCGGCATGATTAGATGAAGTAGCCACGATTGATTGCTTAGTTGATCGCCAAGATATTGCAGTGCCTCCATATGTGAACACATAGCCTATTTGAGATCGAGCCTTGCGTGGGTCAGATAAATACCCAGCATCATCATAACCAACAAGATCGGGACTGCAATCATTGCCATAAAATAATCCCATATCGGTAGTCCCTTTTAGATACCGCAATATGTGTTTGATTCCATTCCAATGTCTCATTGTAGGAGCAAAGCTATTTCCTGCTAAGACATTAACTGAAAAAGTTATGTCAGGCCTTGCAGTGTTAACAAGATACATTAGTGCACCAATTGCACTAAGATATGGTACTTTAGGACCAAGAAACTCTTCATTCTTTTCTTGAGATCGGAACGGGTCCTTATTCACATCAAGTGATCGAACAACCATCGGAGTATTTAATGGATGTGCTCCATCCATGTAAAATCATTTCAATACCTTTTTTATGTAGGTAGATTGATGAACAAAAATCCCGTTTGCCAAATGTTCAATTTGCAAACCGAGACATAATTTTGTCTTTTCGAGATCTTTCCTCTCGAATTCCTTCTTTAAATAATCAATTGCCTTTTGGAGTTCTATAGGAGTTCCAATAAAGTTTATGTCATCAACATATACGGCAAGTACAACAAACTCCGATGTTGTTTTCTTTATAACAACACATGGACAAATGGAATCATTTATATAACCTTCCTTTAATAAATATTCACTAAGGAGGTTATACCACATTCTTCTTGATTGCTTTATACCATACAAAGATCTTTGCAATTTGATTGAAAACATTTCCCTGGACTTTGAATTATGTGCGTCAGGCATTTTAAATCCCTCGGGAATTTTCATGTATATCTCATTATCAAGTGAGCCGTAAAGGTAGGCTGTAACCACATCGATTAAATGCATGTCAAGCTTTTCATGGATAGCAAGACTAATGAGATAACGGAATGTTATAGCATCCATAACAGGAGAATACGTCTCGTCATAATCGACACCAGGCATTTGTGAAAATCCTTGTGCAACAAGACATGCCTTATATCTTTGTACCTCATTTTTCTCATTCCTTTTACGTACAAAGACCCATTTATAGCCAACAGGTTTAACACCATTAAGTGTTTGGACTACATACCCAAAAACTTCACGTTTCGCAAGTGAATCCAACTCAGATTGGATTGCTTCTTGCCATTTTGACCAATCACGTCTTTGTCGACATTCTACAACGGATTGAGGTTCAAGATACTCATTATCTTGCATAATGCTAGATGCAACATTATATTCAAAGACATAATCCACAACTATATTCAATCGATTCAAATCTATTTCAATATCGATTGGGTTTATTGATAGTTCCTTATTTTCTTGAGTCTTAGGCTCATTGATTTCCTCATGAATTTCAAGATTGGTTAAATCATGGGTTTCTTTATGAGACTCATTCGTAGTGTCATCTTGATCATTTATTTTCCTTTTTTTAGGATTTCGATCCTTAGAACCCAACAGTCTGCCACGCTTTAGGCATGCTTTTGACTCATTAGCTATGACATTAGAAGATTGTCCAATAGGGACATCAATACGGATTGGAACATTCTCTGCAGGGATATGTGATTTTGTTATCCTTTTCAGATCCGTAAATGCATTTGGCATTTGATTTGCTATTTTCTGCAAATGGATAATCTTTTGCACCACTTTTTCACAAATAGAGGCACGTGGGTCAAGATGAGACAATGATGTATTTTTTCATAAAATTTCACGTTTGGTTTCACCAATTTCTCCCCCTAATTTTACGAAATATGCCTCATCAAATCGACAATCTGCAAATAGAACAGTGAACAAATCTCTCGTTAATGTTTCAAGGTAGCGAATAATGGAGGGCAATTCAAACCCAACATATATTCCTAACCTTCTTTGGGGACCCATCTTGGTGCGATATGGCGGTGCTACAGGCATATATACATCGCATCCAAAAATTTTTAGATGGGATATATTAGGTTCATGACACAAAACTAATTGCAACGGAGAATAGTTATGATAATTTGTCGGTCTGAGATGAATTAGCATTGCTGTATGCAAAATGGCATGACCCCAAACAGAGGTGGGTAATTTCATTTTCATGAGTAACAGTCTTGCTATCAATTGCAGACGTTTAATCAAAGACTCTGCAAGGCCATTTTGAGTGTGAACATGAGCTACATGATGTTCCACTTTTATCCCAATTGATAAGCAATAATTATTAAATGCTTGGGATGAAAACTCAACAGCATTATCAAGTCGAATAGACTTAATTGAATTATCGAAAAACTGTGCCCGTAATCGAATTATTTGTGCCATTAATTTTGCAAACGCCAGGTTGCGAGATGACAATAGGCACACATGAGACCATCTAGAAGATGCGTCTATTAAGACCATAAAATACCTAAACGACCCACTAGGTGGGTGAATAGGTCGACAAATATCCCCTTGTATACGTTCCAAAAATGCAGGGGACTCAATCCCAACCTTTGTTAGTGATGGTCTAATAATTAACTTGCCTTGATAAAAAGAAGTCCAAGAAAATTTATTATTTAAAAGAATCTTTAAATTCTTTAATGGATGCCCATTTGAGTTTTCTATAATTCGTCTCATCATAATTGATCCAGGATGTCCCAATCGATCATGCTAAAATACAAAAGTATTGGAATCAATAACCTTTTGGTTTACGATAGAATGTGCCTTAATTGCACTAATTCTTGTCTAATAAAGGCCACAAGATAAAGACGGGAACTTATCAATAACCCTTTTCTGGCCAGAGACATTCTTGGTAACGATGAGATATTCGATATTATTCTCATCTATTGTCTCAATATGAAATCCATTTCGACGGATATCTTTAAAACTCAACAAGTTCCTCTTGAACTTGGAGGAGAACATTGCATTCTCTATGATAAGTATTGTTCCATTAGGTAGAGTTATAGTGGCTTTTCCAGAGCCTTCAATTAGATTACTACTATCAGAAATTGTAGTAACATCTGCCTTACACATACCTAAATGAGAGAAATATTTTTTCTCTTTGAATATTGTATGTGTCGTACATGAATCAATTAAGTAAATATTTTTACAATTGAAATTTGATCCAACTTTGCTTTGAGAGATATCCATATTTGCTTCCCATGGTTTGACATACAAAAAGAAGTATATGAATAAATATTAGTATTTTCAGAGAAAAAGGGAAAAAAATAAAGTTGAACCAATGATTCAATAGTGACTTTTTCATGCAATTTCGAGCAAATTCTAATTATGATACAAATAATTACGTAGCAAAAATAATACAATTATAAGTACATTACATATATGACTAATACAACTACAATAAAATTATTTACATGTATAAGTTATTTATATTTTCCTACATATTGCATGAAAAACAATTGATCCGTGTAAGAAAAGAACATACTTACCTGCTTCTCTTTTCTTTATTCCTAATATTTTATCCATGTACATGAAAACAAATTGAGGTCCCGATGTACTAGATTTTTTCATTTTTATTTTTATTTTTCAAAGAAAGATGGGAATTGAGGGTCAAGTAACAAAAGTTGTTTTAGGGTGCTCGTAAACGTTTTCTTAAAGAGAATTAAAGTAACATAAAGGAAAATCAAAAAGCGTTAAAAGATCACTAAGACTAGGACACTAATTACTTAGATATTACTCCTTGTTTGTGAAATTTATGAAATTTCGAAAATACATATATTTTTAAGAACTAAATAAGAAGTATTATTAAGTGCAATAAAAATTACAAGATATTTATTCATTAGATACTACGAATAGGAAAACATAAAAATCAAACTGCTCAATCATCTTTAACCACAGATCCATCACCGATCGAGTGGTTTATTTTTCCATCAGGGTACTCAAACAAATCTGTCACATCCAAGTGGGTGATGTAAAATTTATTGTCATAGACAAAATTAGCTTCAGGGCCTTTAGTCTTTAGAGATGATTGATAAAGCTCAACCAAATATTTTGGTATGCGACAAATATTTGCCCAATGCCCTTTTCCACCGCAACAATAACATTCAGTTTCTGAATCATTTGCCTTTGGCCCTTTCCACTTTTGGTGGTTATTTTTCTTTGGGGGGTGATTAACACCAGAAAAATTTCTTCCTTGGCCACGGCCATGACCACGTATAGGGCCACGACCTTTTTCACGCTTAGAATAATGAGAATATACCTCATTCACTTCAAGCAATGGTGTAGACCCAGTGGGTCAATTTTCGTGATTTCTCATGAGCAAGTCATTGTTTCGTTCAGTCACAAGGAGAAGAGAAATCAACTCAGAATACTTCTTGAAACCTTTCTCTCAGTACTGCTGTTGCAAGACCATATTGGAGGTATGAAACGTTGCAAACGTTTTTTCAAGCATATCATAGTCAGTGATAGTATCTCCACAGAGTTTCAATTTAGAAGTAATTTCGAACATCGCAGGATTATATTCAGAAATATACTTAAAGTCTTGGAGCCTCAGATGAGCCCAATCATATCGTGCTTGTGGAAGAGTGACCAACTTTAAGTTGTCATATCTTTCCTTTAAGCCATTCCACAAAACAAGTGGATCTTTGACTGTGAGTTATTCTATCTTCAACCTTTCATCAAGGTGACGGTGCAAGAAAATCAAGGCGTTAGCACAGTCTTGGGTAAATGCTTTATTTTTGTCTTTAATGGTGTCTCCAAGACCCATTGCATCTAAATAGATTTCAGCATCCAACACCCATGTCATATAGTTCTTGCCCGAAATTTCAAGGGCAGCGAACTTTCTTTTCATAATATCAGTCATAATTAAAAGAGGAGAAAAGTTATACCTTAGTCTTCTCAAAGATCTTCTTGAGACGATAGACTCTTGTGCTGATAACGTGTTATAAAATATAACTCAAAATAATAATATGGAACAAGGAAAAACAAGCTAAGAGATATATGGAGAAAGAGAGAAGAGATTTTTATTTCTTCTTCAATTGTTTGTATTTTCCTATCTATTACAAGGCCTTTATATATGCATGAAAAATGAAGAAAATATATCATTAAGCATTTGAGATGAAGATTATGGAGGAAGAGTAAACATCCACCATAATTTGATATTTCTTATAACAAAAACTTACAAACTAGAAAAATAAAAATTTAACTATGTGTATTTCCATCATTAACCTTATATTCTTGATTATTGAATTGGTTTCATAATATAAAAGTCAAATAAAACCGGGTAGAACAATGTGGTATGGGCTAAGTAAGGACATGAATATATACTATATAGGAAATATGCACTTGAAAGTCATTAATGTTCATTGATTTCTATATTGCTCCTTTGTGAATGAAAAAATGTCTGTAGATCTTCCTGTTTACCCGAAAAATCGGATAACATTAAATTTAGATATGGTTCGAAGGGTATGCAAATTCCTTTGATACAAAATGACAATACAAGTATTTTTTCTATAAAATGGGAATGATGGACGGGAAGACTAAAAATGAGTTAGAGAAACAAACACAATAAAATCTTATTGTATCTTGGAGGACCTTTGTCTATTGCAGTCTATCTCCCTTTTTATAGTAGAGGGTCACTGCTTTATCTATAACAACATAATAAAATAATACATATAGTATAGAACCCATGATGGTTTGTCTCTTCCTTGATTCTCGCCAAGATTCTCTCCCTCGGTGCGGTTGTAACGACTCTTGCGAACTTGGCACTGGCTCAAGCTCGGTGTTAGATCGAACCCCCAGTCTTGGTTCGAGCTCGGTTCTGTCTTGGGGCATCGATATTTGGGGCCTTTATCGATCGATGTTGCCCCGTAGTCCGATTCGGACACGGGCTCGATAATGATATCGAGTTTTTCCGTTGATTGGTCTTATAGCTCGAAGCTCAACGTCCCTACTTCGGAATTCATCCGAGCTTGTCATGTGGATACCCTTTGATTGAAATGTCATTGTCTCGACCGGCCTTTATGACTGAGAATCGGTTTTGACCGTACACAGATAGTCCCCTCATTTCTCGGAAAGGATGTGGCGAGGAACGATATGATTTCCCTGCGGCTCGATCAAATTCATGCTGACATTTCTATCGAACCCGATCTTGACGTATGTGATAGCTATCCCATCGACTCGGTTTTACCGAAGTATTTAGTGTGTGTCAGGTGGTGGTCAGCCACCGCTGATACCGAACCGTCATGCCTTAATCTATAAATAGTCTTTCCATACAACCTTTACCACTTTTGCGCCTTCTCTTCTTCCAAACTTTCTTATTTATCCTCTCTATTTCGCTGCTGCGGGGCCGCCCATACTAGAATTTTGGTGCTGTCTATTTCTTCACCTTCCTTTGCACTCTTTCCTTTCATATCAATAGCGAAAACTTCCAAAATCGTACCTCAGAAGGAGAAAGCTTCTTCCTCACAGTCGTCTGATGATAAGGCGACGGTAGAGCCGTCAGTTCATGACTATGTTCCTGGCCCGTGCACTTTGAAGACCGATTTTAAGGTGGAGAATCCTTCCTCCGTTCCGGGTCGATGTGAACACGTATTGATATATACGTGCTCTATAACGGAGGATCACCTCGAGGTCGTCCAAAAAGACTGTAACTGGGGTTCCGAGGTTATGTTGCAAATTCCATCTTCCGATGAGAGTGTTACTACTTACGTGGAGGGGTTTTTAAGTGTTTATACTTATCCCTTCACACTAGGACCCGTTGACCTGGTGATTATTGATTTCTGCAAAAGGTATCAAGTCACCCTTGGCCAAATTCATCCCTCTCTATGGCGTATAGTGATCTTATTGCGCTTCTTCTCTATCAAATCCGGGGGGTTGGATTTTTCTCTGAACCACCTCATACGACTGTATCAGCCTCAGATCTTTTGAGGACTAATCAGACTTCATCGTCGGGCATCGAAGGCTTTGATGTCGAGCATCGATGAAGACAAGGATCGGGGTTGAATGGGTCGTTATATTCGAGTGAGGACCCGTGATCTCATTTCGGAGGAGAAGATGCTATTCCCTGAAGAATGGAATTTTGACCGTAAGTGATTTTTGTTCACTTTTCATGTCCTTTTTTGATTTTTTCTAATGTCCTTCCTTGATGTTCAGCTGCCCCTTGGATGCCACAAACAGTGCCTGACCTCGAGGACTGGGTTCGGAAGTTAGCCTCGACCTCCTCTTACGCCGAGCGCGCTTGGCATGATTTGGCAAAAGGCAAATGGGAGGCCAAGAACCATGGTGAGGTTTGCTTTTTGTTTCCTTCGAAGTATTCTTTGCCTTCTATTCATTACCGATTTCCTTTTGTGCAGGCGTAACCAGTGATGCCGCTTTGAGGCCTTCGAGCGGTGAAGAAGGAAATAAGTCCCAAGTCCCTAAACAGGGGGAAGATAAGAAGCGAAGAGCTTCCTCCCGATCAGAGGACCCCAAGCCCAAAACTCGAAGGGTGAGGAGAAAAGTAATTGCCCTTTCGATTGACTCGGTCCAACGACTGAGAGAAGAAGAAGAAGAAAATAGCTCCTCAACTTTGGTAGTCCGATCTACGGAGGCCATCGAGGTTGCCAGAGCTCCTGAGCCGATGGCGGCTGTGACTGCCGAGGTTGTTTCCGAAGACCTGAGTCTTGACCGGAGTACTCCGAGTGATTTTCTCGGGGCTATGACAATGGGTCATTCGCCTTCTCTTTCATCTTTTTCTGAGGAGGCATTGTAGGAAACTCGAGAGTTGAAGGCTCCCGATATTGGCACAGGCTCTGGTGCAGGGGATCCTTTTAGGGATTGTTTTACTGGAGTCGACAATGGTTCCGATATTGGTGACGCTTCTCTTTTATTAGAGGAGGCTCAGCGTTTCATTACTCGGATAATGATTCTTCCATATTTGGTTTCTTTGTTCTTTTCCATACTTGACTCGTGTTTCTTACTGTGCAGGCCATTAGTAGGTTTCGAGTCGATCTTAGCCAGTGTGAGGCCGAGCTCCGGAAGGTCTCAGGTGAGAGAGATGCCCTGCGGCTTCTTTACAGCCAAAAGAATGAGGCTATAAAGGACCTCCAAGCGGATTTGGCTAAGGTCCGTGAAGAAGGGGTCGAGCTCGATAAGCAGGTGAGCCTCGTTCTATTAAAGTATGGGTCTGACTCAACCGTAGAAGTTAACCCTTCGCTGTCTCAGTTGCAGCAAAAGATCGAAAAGATCGGGTTACTTCGAGAAGAAGTCGATCAAATCCGAGCTGAATACAATCGGTGGAAGGAGACCCTTGACTGCCTGGCAGCGGAAAAAGAAACCATCTTAACAAAATTATTATCGGCCGACGTTCAACTTCGAAGTGCCAAGCAAAGGGGTCGGTTCAAGCTAAGAAGATCGAGGATCTTGAAACACGACTTGCTGAGGCTAAGGCAGAGGTTGAGTCATCGAAAGTCTTGGCGGATAAGTCAATTGCTGTATATCGGGCTGATGCTGAGGCTGCTCAGATGGAGGCCCGGGAAGCAGCAAAGACCGCCGATACTCAAGCTCATTGGGTTGCCAAACTTTCCAAGTGTAGGTCTCGGAGGGAGACCCTCGAGGAGATACACGCTCAAGGTTTCGACCTTACCGAAGATGTAAAAAAGGCGAAAGAGCTCGAAGCGGAAGCTGAAGCCTTGGCTTCTGATGATGATGATGATGCTGGTAGCAAAAGCGGTTCCAAGGACGGGGAAGAGCTCGACCAGGAAGCTTAATTTCTAATTCTTCATGTTTGCAATTTAATCACGTAGACAATTTTTGTATATATATATATGTATAATGAGGTCGACTTGTTTTTGTTTTGTGAAGACTTTTAATCGAATGTTGACCTTGTAGTCTCTCTGATCGATTAGATTTGTAGCCCCTGGGTTTGCTTGTTGAGTCGATGATTCAAACTTTGAAGGAACATAATCCGTAGGTGTAATATACTGGTTGAGTTAATGTAAACTCAGAGTAAAAGTAGCTTATTAGCCGTTAAGTGAATGTTTTGAACTTGAAATATTGTAGCCCGTAGGTGTAATGGTCGAGTGAGTGCTTTCTCGAACTTGGAATAATAGTAGCCCGTAGGCTTAATAGTCGAGTGAATATTTCAAACTCGAGATAATATGGCCCATAGGTGCAATGGTCGAGTGAGTGTTTGCTCGAACTCGAAATAAAGGTAGCCCGTAGGCTTAATAGTCGAATGAAGAACTCGAGATAATGTGGCCCATAGGCTTAATGGTCGAGTGAGTGTTTGCTCGAACTCGAAATAAAGGTAGCCCGTAGGCTTAATCGAGTGAATGATTCGAACTCGAAGTAATGTAAGTATCCCGTAGGTTTGATATTCGAGTGATTATTTTGAACTCGGAATGAAAGTAGCCCGTAGGATTAATGGTCGAGTGAGTGCTTGCTCGAACTCGGAATAACAGTAGCCCGTAGGTTAAATAGTCGAGTGAATGTTTCGAACTCGGAATGTCGTATCCCGCAGGCGTAATGGTCGAGTGAATGTTTCGAACTCGAGATAATGTGGCCCGTAGGTGCAATGGTCGAGTGAGTGTTTGCTTGAACGCGAAATAAAGGTAGCTCGTAGGCTTAATAGTCGAATGAAGAACTCGAGATAATGTGGCCCGTAGGCTTAATGGTCGAGTGAGTGTTTGTTCGAACTCGAAATAAAGTTAGCCCGTAGGCTTAGTCGAGTGAATGATTCGAACTCGAAGTAATGTAAGTAGCCCGTAGGCTTAATATTCGAGTGATTATTTCGAACTCGGAATGAAAGTAGCCCGTAGGCTTAATGGTCGAGTGAATCTTAATTCTGGTTGCACAATAAATCTCAAGTCATTGCACATGTGTTTATGTTTGGGCCAATCTATATGAGCATGGTTCATTTTGACCATTTGGCTCTTACAATTTTTCCTGTTGGAACCCTTTTGTTGTGAGATGACTTTCTTGCATCTGAACTCGATGTATTTGAGGTCCCTAATGCTCCCCCGGTATTCGAGGTCCGTTGGAAAGAGGCCTCGGATATTGTTAAAAGTGCAGCACGATCGATGGTTGCATCATTAAAAACCTTGCCAAAAAACCCATTTGGGAGAAAATCGATCTAAGGGAAAAAGAGTGCAACACGTGCTTTTAAGTGAAAGATCTTCTTCAGCTCTTGTTCGGACTTCTGCATGGGTCATTTAGATGAATATGGAAAGGTCGTACCTTAGTAGTAGTACCGTTTTAGATGTGATACATTCCAACTGCTTGATAGTTATTTGCCGTTTATGATGCCGAGCCTGTATGATCCTTTTCCAATGTTCTCGAGCACCTGGTATGGTCATTCCCAATTTGGTCCTAATTTTCCTTCGTTTGGATTCCGAGTGTTGATGGTGACTTTTCTTAACACTAACTCCCCGGGCTTGAAATGGCGAAGTTTAGTTCTTCGATTATAATACCTTTCGATTCGTTGCTTTTGGGCGGCCAATCGGATGAGGGCAGCTTCTCGTCCTTCGTCTGATAATTCAAGGCTGGTGTTCATAGCCTCGTTATTTGATTCTTCCGTCATGAATCGAAATCTGGGACTAGGTTCACCGACTTCGACTGGTATCAATGCTTCAGAACCATATACTAAGGAGAATGGGGTCGCCCCCGTACTGGATTTTGACGTTGTTCGGTATGCCCAAAGGACTTTGGGCAGGATTTCTCTCCATTTTCCCTTCGCATCGTTCAATCTCTTCTTCAGGTTTTGAAGAATAGTCTTGTTCGTTGATTCGGCCTGACCGTTCCCACTGGGGTGGTATGGTGTTGATAATATCCTTCTTATTTTGTGATCTTCGAAGAATTTTGTAATTTTGCTGCCAACGAATTGCTTCCCATTGTCGCATACTATTTCGGCGGGTATACCGAATCGGCATATGATATGATCCCAAATAAAGTCTATAACATCTTTCTCTCTTATTTTCTCGAATTCTGCGCTTCAACCCATTTAGAAAAATAGTCAGTCATAAATAAAATAAATTTGACTTTACCTGGGGTCGATGGCAGAGGGCCGACGATGTCCATTCCCCATTTCATGAATAGTCATGGGGATAGGACCGAGTGAAGTTGCTCTCCGGGTTGATGGATCATTGGCGCAAACCTTTGAAATTTATCACATTTACGAACAAATTCTTTCGCATCTTTGCCCATATCGATCCAATAATAACCCGCTCTGATCACTTTTCGAACTAATGTGTCGGCACCGGAGTGATTGCCACAAGTGCCCTCGTGTACTTCCCAGAGGATGTAATTGGTATCTCCCGGACCCACGCATACTGCCATCGGTCCATCGAATGTTCTTCGATATAGTGTTCCGTCCGCAGCCAACGTGAATCGAACAGCTTTAGTCCGTAGGGCCCTGGAATCTTTAGGGTCTGAATGGGAGCTTTCCGTTTCTTAAGTATTCAATATACTTGTTTCTCCAATCCCAGGTTAAGCTAGTAGAATTTATTTCGGCGTGCCCATCTTCGATTACCGATCTTGAAAGTTGAACGACAGTCCCCGAGCTCAAATCATCTACCTCGACTGACTATCCCAAATTTGCAAGAGCATCGGCCTCATTATTCCGTTCTCGTGGAACATGCCGTAGGGTCCATTGTTTGAAATGGTGTAACGTGATAAGTAGTTTGTCCAAATACCTTTGCATCCTACCTTCTCGAACTTCAAAGGTTTTGTTTACTTGACTCACCACCAGCAAAGAGTCACAATGCGCCTTAATGACTTCTGCTCCCAAGTTTCTAGCTAGTTCGAAACCTGCAATCATGGCTTCATACCTGGCCTCATTGTTAGTTAATCTAATAGTTTTAATAGCTTGCCTAATAATGTTACCCGTGGGGGGTTTCAAAACTATGCCTAACCCGGACCCCTTTATATTCGAAGCACCGTCCGTTAAAAGGATCTATACCCCGGACGATATACCTAATTTCAAAAGGAGTTCCTTTTCGACTTTGGGTATGAGGGTTGGTGTGAAGTCGGCCACGAAGTCTGCCAAAATTTGAGACTTGATGGCCATATGGGGTTGATATTCGATATCGTACCCACTGAGTTCGATGGCCCATTTGGCCAATCGGCCTGATAGTTCGGGCCTATGTAAAATATTACGGAGTAGGAAGGTAGTTAATACGCTTATGGGGTGACATTGAAAGTACGACCTTAACTTTCTAGATGCGCTTACCAGCGCAAGTGCTAATTTTTCTAAGTGCGGATACCTAGTTTCCGCTTCTCCTAAGTTCCGACTTACGTAATAAACGGGAAATTGCGTACCTTGATCTTTTCGAACTAGGACACTGCTTACGTCGACTTCCGATACCGCCAAGTACAAGTATAGATTTTCGTCGGTTTTTGGAGTGTGAAGCAGTGGTGGGCTCGATAGATATCGTTTCAAATCCTGTAACGCTTGTTGGCATTTCGGTGTCCAGGCGAAGTCGTTCTTCTTTTTGAGTAGGGAGAAACATTTGTGATTTCGATCTGATGATCTTGAAATGAACCGGCCTAAGGCTGCAATTCTTCCCGTTAACCTTTGTACAGCTTTCACACTATCCACTATGGTGATGTCTTCGATGGACTTGATTTTGTCGGGGTTGATCTCAATTCCCCGATTTGACGCCATGAAGCCAAGGAACTTGCCCGAACTGACCCCGAAAGCACATTTTTCGGGGTTGAGCTTCATGTTGTATTTCTTCAGAATCTCGAAAGTTTCCTGCAAATGGGCCAAATGGTCCTCTGCGTGCAGGGACTTAACTAGCATGTCATCAATATAGACTTCCATTGTTTTACCTATTTGTTCTTCGAACATTCTGTTTACTAGGCGTTGATAAGTAGCTCCTGCATTTTTTAGCCCGAATGGCATTATGTTATAACAACATGTTTTATATCGGGTCACAAATGAAGTCTTTTACCAGTCGTCCGGGTTCATCTGAATTTGATTATACCCGGAATAGGCGTCGAAAAAGGTGAGGATCTCGTGGCCGGCCGTGGCATCGATCATGCGATCGATGTTGTGCAGTGGAAAGGAATCTTTGGGGCATGCTTTGTTCAAATCTTTATAGTCCACACACATTCTAAGTTTGTTTCCTTTTTTAGGTACTACAACCACATTGGCTAACCATTCGGGGTATTTTACCTCCCGAATGGACCCTATCTTGAGAAGTTTGGTTACCTCGTCCTTTATGAATGCGTGCTTTTCCTCGGACTGGGGCCTTCTTTTTTGCTTCACCGGTCTGAACCTAGGGTTCAATCTTAGCTGGTGCACCGTTATGTCCGGCGGGTTCCCTGTTATATCTAGATGGGACCAGGCAAAACAGTCGATGTTATTGATAAGAAATTGAATGAGTTTCTTCCTGAGTTCGGGGCTCAAACCCGTTCCCAGGTATACATTTCATTCGGGCCAGTGTTCGATCAGTATGATTTGCTCCAGTTCCTCAATTGTTCATTCGATGGAATCGAAATCATCGGGGGTTACGAAGGATCGAGGGATCCATCGATCATCATCATCTTCTTCAATGTTCTGCTTAGCTGGCTGGGTCGAAGCCGATGTCTGTGATTGCTATTTGGCGCTCTGCTCTCCGATTGTGTCTCCTTCTGAACCTGATCCTTTTATCGGCGAAGACGAGGATATTGATTTTCTTCTTCGACGGAGAACATTTCCTTTGCGGCCGGTTGTTCTCTGTACACTATTTTGACACCTCCCGATGTTGGGAATTTGAGGACCTGGTGAAGGGTCGAGGGTACGGCTCTCATGCTGTGGATCCACGGCCTTCCAAAAAGGGTGTTATATCTCATATCACCTTTGATCACATGAAACTTTATTTCCTGAATGGTTCCGGCCACGTTTATCGGTAGGGTAATCTCACCTTTGGTGGTTTCACATGCCATATTGAATCCGTTTAGAACCAGAGCTACGGGTACGACCTGATCTTGCAGGCCAAGCTGTTCTACGACCCTCGATCTAATGATATTGGCCGAGCTACCTGGATCAATTGACACATGCTTAATCTTAGTTTTATTCATGAGTACAGATATTACCAGTGCATCGTTATGGGGTTGGATGATTCCCTCTGTATCTTCATCACTGAAGGACAAAGTCCCTATGGGTGTATAATCTTGAGTTCGAGATCGCTTTTCCCTCACAATTGATGTTTTAGTGCGTTTAAGCATCGGTCCCTGAGGGGCATCGACGCTGCTGATGATCATGTGAATGACGTGTTGCGGTTCTTCTAGCTCATTTTGCTTGCCGAATTCCTTGTTCCTAAAATGATTCTTCGCCCTATCACTCAGAAATTCCCGAAGGTGTCCTTTGTTAAATAAGCGGGCCACTTCCTCTCTTAGTTGCCTGCAATCTTCTGTTTTGTGGCCATGGGTGCCATGATATTCGCATATTTGATTAGGATTCCTTTGGGCGGGATCAGTCTGCATGGGTCTAGGCCATCTGGTGTCTTTGATGCATCCGATGGCCGATACGATGGCGGATGTACCAATGTTGAAGTTATACTCCGATAATCGAGGGACTTCTATAGGATCGGCATATTTATCAAAGCCGCTCTTGCTCATAAGTCCCCGAGAATTTTGTCCCCGATCAGTCCTTCGATTGTTCCGAACCGCATCACGTGCTGAACCGTTGTTCATCCGATCTATGTCGTATGGTTGGTATCGGTCTCTGTTCGACCTTTGTTCTCTATTGATTTCCCTCTGATATTTAGTGGTTGTGTGGTTCTGACGTAGGGGCCCATACAGAGCTCCCAATTGATCATCTTCAACCCTGATTTTTGATTGGTACCGGTTGTGTACATCTGCCCAAGTTATTGCTGGGTACTCGATCAAATTTTGTTTCAGCGAACGTGATGCTGTCGAACTTAGCCCGTTCAGTCCTTGGGTGAAAGCTTGTACGGCCCAATCGTCTGTGACCGGTGGCAAGTCTATACATTCCATTTGAAATCAGGATACGAATTCCCTCAGCATTTCGTTACCCCTTTGTTTTACTTTGAAGAGATCTGATTTCCTTGTTGCAACCTTTATGGCACCAGCATGTGCTTTTACGAACGAATCTGCTAACATGGAAAAAGAATCAATGGAATTTGGTAGTAAGTTGTGATACCAGATCATTGCTCCCTTTACGAGGGTCTCTCCGAACTTTTTCAACAACACGGATTCGATCTTATCATCCTCCAAATCGTTGCCTTTGATGGCACATGTGTAGGAGGTGACGTGTTCATTAGGATCGGTCGTACCATTATATTTGGGAATTTCGGGCATACGGAATTTTTTGGGGATTGGTTTTGGGGCTGCGCTTGAGGGAAAAGGCTTTTGTATGAATTTTTTCGAATCGAGCCCTTTTATCATTGGCGGAGCCCCCGGGATTTGATCGACCCTAGCGTTATACGTTTTCACTTTTTTGTCGTTGGCTTCGACTCATTTTGTGAGTTCCTCGAGCAATTTAGCAATTTCAGGAGCGGTCCCCGATTCCTGCTCGTTTGATTTCACTACGGCGGGCTCCGTTCTGGGGGTGACTTCTTGAAGAAGCGGATTGGAGTTCGGCCCGCTTTGCATATGAGTTCAGCTCTACAGCTGAGCTATCGCTGTTTGTTGGGCTTGTAACATTTCGAAAATCATACGCAAGTTGACCCCGATTTCCCCCGTGCTGTAGGTGTCTCGGGCTATGGGTCGAGCACCGCCCTGGACTCTTCTTTCCGGTTCAGAACACTGATTCGCTTCTAGAGCTATTTGTGAATTGATATCCAATGGTACTTCGGCTCAAATTTTGAGTTCTTCGATTCGAGCCTCGTTGCCATCGTCAGGTAGCCTTCCGGCCCCAGGCAGCAAGTTGTTGGTTTCATCTTGAAGGCCGGCTTCGAGGTCAATAGGTAGAGCCATTTTGAAGTTGTAAGCTGGAGTGTACTGTAGATTTATATCAAACAATCACTGTTACTCTTAGCCCCACGGTGGGCGCCAAACTGTTTACCCGAAAAATCGGATAATGTTAAATTTAGATATGGTTCTAAGGGTATGCAAATTCCTTTGATACAAAATGACAATAGAGGTATTTTTGCTATAAAATGGGAATGATGGACGGGAAGACTGAAAATGAGTTAGAGAAACAAGCACAATGAAATCTTAATGTATCTTGGAGGACCTTTATCTATTGTAGTCTATCCCCCTTTTTATAGTAGAGGGTCACTGCTTTATCTATAACAACATAATAAAATAATACATATAGTGGAGGACCCATGATGCTTTGTCTCTTCCTTGATTCTCGCCAAGATTCTCTCCCTCGGTGCGGTTGTAACGGCTCTTGTCTGCGAGCTTGGTACTGGCTCGAGCTCGGTGTTAGATCGAACCCCCAGTCTTGGTTCGAGCTCGGTTCTGCCTTGGGGCATCGATATTCGGGACCTGTATCGATCGGTCTTGCCCCGTAGTCCGATTCGGACACGGGCTCTATAATGATATCGAGTTTTGCCGTTGATTGGTCTTATAGCTCGAAACTCGACGTTCCTACTTCGGAATTCGTCCGAGCTTGTCATGTGGATACCCTTCGATTGAAACGTCATTGTCTCGACCGGTCTTTATAACTGAGAATCGGTTTTGACCGTACACACTTCCAAATAGTACATTATTATTGTAGTTTTGTATTTGTTCTTTTAATAATATAACTGGACTGATGTTACAGTGAGAGAACCCACTCACATGGGCACGTGACCAACGGTAAACTACAGTTAAAATAGAGAAAGACAAATGAACTAAGCATTCTTGTATAGATCTATTATTATGCTCATACAGTAGATATCACTACAACAAAGACTATTCATTTTCTTAGAAACCTAAAAAGAATGAGTAGCTGTTATTCAGAGTTCAAGAAAAGGTATTCAGAGTCGACGACCTTCCGATTCTTAAACCAACAACTCAGTTTGAGAGAGCGCAAGTTTTCTTATGTGATAAGGGATGATGATATCTCTACAGGAACTTGTATGCTTTTGGGTTCTTGTCATGGTCTTGTGAGTACATTTGTTGATTTCTATATCTAAACAAGTTTGTAGAGAGGGGGATGGGTGTCTTCCACCTCCCTTAAATAGAAAATCTGAAAAATATACAAAGCAATTAAGCTAAATACAAATTAATTTGTGATTAAAGAAGACTGAATACTATATCACAATATAATTGGCTGCTTAATTTTTGTAGTGAATCTGATTCTTCAAATTGGGTAGCAAATCTGAGCAACTTTTTGAGGCAATTTGAATTAACTTTTGAGTTTGTATAAGAGTTACTACTACATACCAAATGATTAAATTTCCTAAAGAATAGATCTATTACAAAAAATACTATAGTTAATTTAGATTTTATAAACTTAAACACCAAAATGAAAGAAGAAGAGTACATTTTCAAGAGAGGATTCTATTAGAAAAGAATATCAAAAAACATTTCTCCATACAATCAGTATCAATAACCTTAGAAATACCACAAAAAAGAGTTGTGGCTTGTTTTAGTCAAAGTAAAAATAAATGAACCACAATAAAAATTTAAAAGACATAAATGCCAATGTGAAAGAAATAAATGACAGATTATAATAAGCTTCTCAATTTAGTACTCCTATAAAATATCACTATTGCCACAGCTCATAACATTCATGGTTGGTGATAGGTTTAGAACTCTAATCTGAAGAGGACTCACCTAATCTCTCCCCAGGGTGATATCAAAGGGTATAATTTTGGACTATGCCGTGTACTATTAAATGAGGCCTAACCAGCTCGCGTGTTCCTGAAATTGTATTACAGCATCGCACGGACAACGTATTTTGCGTGTTTCTCCCAATCTTTTAAAAGCATAATCGAGAAATTTCTCCACCTCAAGTATGTAAGTGTTATCAAGTCGATCATGAATAAGTTTCATCCATTGCTTATCAGGTGCCATAATCTGGTGCATGCACAAAATTAATATACATATATACTCAACCAAAAAATATTAGTATAGCAATGAACAATTTCTCCCATCCACCATTTCACTGGCCTATAACCCAAATAACAGCCTTAATATTTTTACAATAAAGGATGAATAAACACGCAAACCTTATCCCTACCTGGCAATGTAGAGAGGCTGTTTCCGATAGACTAACCATGAACAAACAATATTTTCAAAGAAATTTGAAAAAAATTAGCCAAAATCTATGTCCAAACGGGAGCAAAGATGGTGGAAATATTTGTATTAACCATCTTATGTCTACTCATGTTTTGCAACAGGCCCAATAGATAGAGTTTTTATATGAGCAAGTTAGCAATATTGTTGCTATTTAAGTTTCCAGTTGGATAAAACTTCTATCTTGTTAACATGACAAGAAAGTCATTTCTCTCTATTGTTTAACTGATTTAGACAATCTCTTCATTTTCTGTATGAACTTTACCATGTGTAACCATTTACTGGTTAGAACTAACAATCACAACCGATGGATCTTTCATTGTTCTATATATAACTATTTCTACTGTTATATTTTTAGTTTTCTCATTAAGAATTGAGAAGCATTCTAAGGTTCCAATTCTGAAAAAAAAAACAAAAAAGGATTAGAAAATAATGAACTGATATAACTGGTTGTAAACTGAATTAGAACTGCACCAGACAGAATTTAGAATGATCACTAAGGTTCATTGTTTATTCACAAATGCACTAGAATAGTACTCTAAGCTAAGCTCTTTCGTTATTTCATGACAAGCGAAAGAACAAAGATTCGAAAGAATGGTGCCTGTTCTTGTTTTGTTTCAGCCAGAGGGAACCGAGATGTTACCAACTAATTTTCCAAGGGCTAGTGGCGCACAATTTGAGACTCGGTAGATAATAGGCCCGTCCCTCTACCCTTCTCCAATTAAACACCAAGCTTTTGTTTGCAGCAAGGTTTGGACCCATCTGCGCCTAACCCATGCATCACAAACACAAGCTATGCTCTTACCATTAAACCAAGTCCTGGGGCAGAACTCCTGTGTCGCTTGTTCTATTCTAGGGGTAGGTGTGGGTGGGGAAGAGACGTCTAGGCTTAAATGGAGGCTGGGTAAATTGATTTACAGTTTCACTGAAATCACCAACTGACTACAAATTCTCCTCTAGGCAATGATGTTTCATTAGGCATGTAAATCCAGACTGATTGTCCTATTACTCTATTTTTTCAGTTCAAAATACTGTTCACTTCTGGAAAGAAAGGTTGCATCTTCCATAGTATAAAAATCTTATTTATCTTTTTTCTCCTTTATTTGAATTTTTTCTCCATTTTTTCCATTTATCTTATTTTTTAAAAAGTCCTCATCCATAACTCACACCTCTTCATTGGGGGTTATGACTTTTCATGTCAATAATACCAATTATTTGATCAGTTACAAATCTTTCCGATTTAATTCCCACCTCTTCATTCGGGTTATGACTTTTCAAGTCTATAACCCCCAATTCTTTATTGTGTCATATTTGCAATCAACTACATTTTCCATGTTGGCACTCATAGAATTGTGCCCTCCATTGATTGAACTTCGACTGCTTTGACAGACAGATTGTAAGGCTTCCAAACATATTTTGCGATTCGAAGTTGATGTTGTTATATTATGGTTGCAAATAAATATCTTCGGATTATGTTCAACTATGCATTCCGCAAGTTATTTCTTGCGGTCGAAGTACGATAACTGTAGGTAATCTAAGCATTTAGGAATTGGAAGGGGAGTATAATTTGACAATTGACATTGAGATTATATGTTATTCTATTTGTGAACAGATAATTGAAAAATATGTCTTGATAGTTAGGAAGTACTAAGATATGTGATTCTTGCTTCGCTGTTACACTGTTTTTCCTGCTTGCATCTTCCTTGAAAGCTTAAATTAGGTAGACATAGTCTTCTAATGATTAACTCTATCTTGCCCATAATACAATGCTTTTGAGAGCATACCTGGACATAGCGTGAAAGTGGTGCTTGAGTTAGAGAAATTGATTTCTTCTTTTAGTGAGATGGCTTAAGCCTAGCAAACGTATGATCTGAAGATGATATAGCAGGGACTATTTTAGAGCAAAATAAGTTTTTGGAGAAGGAGAGCACCCACAAAGATCGAAAATTCTTAGGTATCTATCATATTCTTTCGCTTTTTTCTCATAAAGTTGTGCTCATAAAGTGTTTGTGTTTTTTTTTATTAAATTCGTGGAAATTTTTGTATGAAACCTTGCGTGTGGCTTGATCAAATTCCTTTATTTTCCTCATTTGTTAATTTAATCAGTCCTTTTGTTCTTCCTCACCAGCAAAATGTAAGTGCACATCCATTTTATCCACAACATACATGTTCATGCTTAATAGTCTGCCATCTAACGGCTAGCAATTATAGCCATTATCTACTATTTTTGATGATGGCTTCACGAGACCAACAAATACTACCAACTGGCAATGCAACGTGGATGGCTTGACACCCCATAAAGGGTGTGTCATTTTGTCTTGCCATAATGAAATAGAAAAGTGTTATATAGTTTCTTTTCTTCCTTCGTGGGTTTTACTATGTGACTCAACAATTCCGATCTAAAAAAAAGGGCTGATTGATGGAATCGATCGGGATGCTTCAGAGATTAGTAGTTGAAAACGTAACTGTTCCCCGATCATTAAAAATATGCAATTTTTAAAAGGAAGTTGGGTGAAGAAAAGATGGAACTTTCTCATCTTTACAACTCAATCCAAATTCCTAAGGGATGTCCTTAATTTCAAAAGGGATGTCCTTAATTTCTTGACAAAGACTACCCAAAGTAAGGAGAGCCCCTTAAAGAGATAACTTTATCTCTATATTATTTGTCCACAGATAACTTTGTTTACTACCAATCAAAAAAAGAAAGGAAAGAAGAAGGAAGAAACCAAAAGAATACATTTTAATTAGTAGATTTATTAATGTGTTTGCAGTATCTTATGTGTTAAATAATGCTTAAAATAAGTGTAGGATGTCCAATCTAGAATTGGCGGAAGTTCTTATTCTATATATTTGCCTTGCATTGAAACCTTTTAAAAAAGTATATTCTGAAAAAGGTTTCCCATGTTTCATTCAGATTCTTAAGACTTAGCCTATGTGATTATTCTTTGGTGATTTTCTCCTAATGCAATTTAATGTGGTCATGAGTGTGCATTCTATTAGAGAGCAAAATTTGATGAGTAACAATTAATACGCTACGACCTCAATTATTCAGCGTATTTAGTAAAGTATGCGATCTCGCCCAGAATAATTATATTGTCTTTGATAATAAATGAACTCGAATCAAAGTTCTGACCAAAGGATAACAAGGTGGCCATGTAAACCTTTGGCATTTATGTTCAGGTTGGTGGCATTTTAATTTTAAGTGCCTATAAAATTAATAGTACACTAAGGGGTGTTCATGCGATAATGTCCCCAAATGTATGTTAGTTCTCTTCTTTTCTTATTTTCCATTTCTTTCCTTCTTCAATTCCTTCTTCGTTTCTTTTTCCTTTTACATTTTCTTTAATTTTAATTTGACACAAATGAGAAAATGTCAACCTTATGAAACATAACTGTTAAAAATTCATATTAAGAAATAAATACTAAGAGATATAGGCTTTATAGGACTAAGAAAAAAGTGGGCGACATCCTAGGTTTACATTGCCTATATTTTTACATTACTCTCTTTTTCAATTTTTCATAATTATTTTTTATTTTTTATTGTTTTTTGTTTAAGTTTAAATATACATATTTAAATGTATGTGTTATATTTAATCTTGAATGTTTCTCAGATATGTTGTTCTGTCAAAGAATTTCACAGAGTATTACAAGAATCACAAAGGGATGCTTAATAAAAAAAATAATTATTTAATTATGATATTAATAATAAGTAAGTTTAAAAAATTTCTACAATCGCGCGAAGCGCGGACAAATATACTAGTTATATAAGAAAATAAAGGTACTACAAGACTCACTTCTGCACAGTTTCAAGTTCTATTTATCAAATGATAATATGATGCATATTTGTCGATCTACTCGGTATAAAACAACTATAATTCCATCTTAATTTTCATGCCCTGTGAAATTATAAAACCTGCATTGTAGGGGAGGGAGTTTATTTTACCTGATACAAGACCTCACATGGTCATTGCTTATGTCATTAGCATCTATAGTCGATGTTACAGTTCATAATTGAATACAGATAAGGGACTACCAACTTGTCTTAGTCTGATCAAAGACACTGGCCTCCTTAGTGCCATTATACCTCTTAAACTTTAAATGAGATTTCTCTTAATATTTTACCACTTTGTCAGATGTCCGACATATTAGCACTTGAAACAAAAACAGAATATGAGGAGCAAAAGAAAATGATCTTTGATTTGCGCCAGCGTCTTGCTGATGCAGAAACAAAAGTTGTGGATTTCGCACACATGCTATGCAACTATCCTAAAAGTTCACCCAAGGTTCACTTACCACTTAGCCAATTCTCATATCCCATACCTCTGATCAAATTTGTATAGTTTAAAACAAGAAACAAGTTTCACAAAAAAAAAATTCAATCAAGCAGGCCATCGTATAAAAAGGGATGAGAGGCCAAGATTAAAAATCAACAACGGATTAGACTGAAATAAGCAATTAACCAATAGACCTCACCATAGAATCAGACAATATATACTTTAAATTTTAAGTGTAATAGCTCAACGCAATTAAACACTAAGGTAATAATACATGACCCAAACCACCAAATGCGAATGAAGTCAAAGTAACTATAGCTCCATAGTCTTTCAGTAAATCAATAACAAGTACTGATTCGCCAGTCAAACACGAGAGACATAAAGACACAAGTTCAAGGAGCTCCAATATTTTTCTTAAATGAAATATAGCTTAAAAGGGATGAACTTGATTAGTTCATTAATAAACTGTTCATATAAGGTATATTGGTTAAATTCCGTGTTTACCCGAAAAACGGATAAAGTTGAATTTGTACGTAGTTCTAAAAGTATGTGGTATAACTTGACACAAATCGTAAGAGTAAATAGAAATATCGAATATTGACTGTAAAGAATGAAAAATAAGCAAAGTTGAAAAAAGGATGATTTATGGATTAAGCAAGCTGAATCAATCTATGAAACTAAAAAAGGATAATTCTTCAATATGGGAGTGTATGATATCTGAGTTACCATGTATGCAAAACTTGGTCTTTTACAGAAATATAGTCATCCCTTTTATAGTGGGGGATCCCACTTTAGATATAATTAAAATACATAGTGGGGAACCCATGATAAATCATCTTTTCCCTAATTCCCGCCGAGATTCTCTCCCTTAGTGTGGCTGCAAAGACTCTTGTCTATGAGCTCGATCTTGATCGGACTCAGCATTGGTCGGTATTGGTCGGTTTCCAGTTTTAGAGCTCGATGCGGGTTTGAGGTCGATGCCGACTCGGGGTCCGGTAATGACTTGGGCTCAGTATTGGTTGGCCTCCATCCCTTAAGCTCGATTCCATAACATCTCATCATAGTTCGATTCGGACTCGATAATGACTTCGAACTCAGTATTTGACATGTACCTGAAATTTGAAGCTTGTTTATGCCATCTTCGGATCCCATCTCGATAGTATGACGACTTTTTCAGTCCATTATGATCCCATCTCGATCAGTTGTACGAGGGACGAAATCAGTTTCGACTGTATACAGATAGTCCCCTCGTTTCTCGGGAAGGATGTGGCGAGAAACGATATGATTTCCCAACGGCTCGATTGGATATGCACTAACATTTGCATCGAGCCCGACCATGATGTACGTGATAGCTGTCCCGTCGGTTTAGTTTACCAAGACATTTAATGTGTGTCAGACGGTGGTCGGCCACCGCTGATATTGAACCGCCATTGCTCAATCTATAAATAGCCCCTCCTTTTACCATTTATTACTTTTACATCTTCAATCTCCAAATTTTCCAAGTTCTTCTTCTAAGGTTCATCTGTAAATCTGTGATTTTTTTACTGCAAAATCTTTCTTCAAAAACACCAAATCTTTATTACCTCCTTCTATTTTTGATCTTTAAATAAAAAATGGCAAAAACATCAAAAATCATTCCTCAAAAAGAAAAAGTTTCTTTTTCACAGTCTGTCGCCGATAAAACACCGGTGGAGCCACGACCTGAGGAGTGCGTTCCTGAGACGTGTGTTCTTACCTCTGATTTTAAGATCGACAAAGGCTCGTCGGTTCCCGACCGATATGAGCCAGTATCGAGGTATATGTGTTTGATAACCGAGAGGTACCTCGAATAGATAAGAAAAGATTGCAATTGGGAGAACAAAGAAATAGTAATCCCGTCTCCCGAAGAAGATATCACCACTCACGTGAAAGGGTTTTTAAGCGTGTATACTTACCCTTTCACGTTAGGTCCTCTCGACCCTGTTATTATTGATTTCTGCCATCAATACCAAATAACCTAGGCCATATCCATCCTTTTTCTTGGCGGATCGTTATTTTGATACGTTTCTTCGTGAACAAAATCGTGGGGATGCCTTTCACCCTCGACCATCTCATTCGATTGTACTACCCTCGCCTCTTTCGAGGCAGATTAATAAAGCTTCAGTGCCGGGATACCAAGGTTCTATTCTCGAGCATAGACGAGGACAAGGATCGAGGTTAGATAGGCAGGTTCATTCGAGTGAAGACTTTGGACCTGATTCCGCCTGAAAAGATGCCATTTCCCGATGAGTGGAACATAAAGCGTAAGTGTAATTCTGCTGTTATCTCCTACTATTTTTCCCCTTCATTTCTTCCTCACTGATATCCCCCTTTTGTGATGCAGTGTTTCCTTGGATGTCCGGTGCAGTTCCTGACCTTAAGAACTGGGTACGAGGTCTAGCTTCGACCTCTACATATGCCGAGAGCTCATGGCGTGATTTGTCAAAGGGCCGATGGGAGGCCAAAAATTATGGTAAGCCTCTTTCTCGTATCTTTGGTAATTCGAATGAGATGCTCTCCATATACTTAAATCAATTTTCTTGTATGTAGGCCTGGACAAAGATGTGGTTTTGAGGCCCCCGTCCGTCGAGGAAGAGGCTTCGGCCTCTGTTCCAAAACTGGTGAAGGATAATAAGAGAAAAAGGGCCTCCGCTTCTGAAGATCCAAAATCGAAGATGAGGATGGCTCGTAAGCCGAGGAAGAATACCATATCTTTGACCATAGAATCAGTTCTGCGTCTAAGGGATGAAGACAAAGAAGAAGAAAACGACGGGTCCGTGCTGGTGGCCCGAATGAAGAAAACCATCGATGCCCCAAAGGTAGCTGAATCGATGGTGATTTATAAAGCTCTACCTCGGACTGAGGAGATATCGGAGGAAGGTTCAGGCAGAGTCCCCGAATCATTAGATATCGAGGATGCTTCCCACCAAAGTAAAAAAACGGTGGGTATATCAGAAGGGGCCAGTCCTGAAGCTCTCCGAACTGAGGAGAATGCCCCGAGCGAGTCACTTGGGGCAATAGTAATCGGAGACTCGCCCACTCTCCATGACTTTTCCGAAGGGGCGATTCGGGAAGCCCAAGCTTTTGGGGCCCTCGAGATAAACCGGTCTCATGAAGGGGAGGACTCCTTCTGTGATTTGTTTACTGGAGTCAAGGATGTTGCTGGCCCTAGGGATGTGTCGGGCTTTTTTTGTGAAGTGCATCAAGCTCTGAATCGGGTAAGCTTTAACTCACTTCGTTGCTATTACTTTTATGTTTGCTATTATTCTCTAACTTCTTTTCTTCTTTCTTACGTAGGCCGCATCGGTTCATCGAGAAGCATGTTCTCGGTCTCAAGCTGAGCTGCATCGGTACGAGGCTGACCTCCGATGGGTCACAGAGGAGAGGAATGCTCTTAGACTCCTCTTCGGGCAAAGGGAAGAAGAAATCAAAGACCTTTGAGCTGAGTTGGCCAAGGCTCATCAAGACCAGACCGACCTGACTAAGCAGGTAATAATAATCTTAAAAACCCATGGGATCGATCCTGGAACAGTGGCTAATATTTCGATCTCACAGCTGCAGCAGAAGCTTGAGGTGATTGGGAAGCTTCGTGAGGAGGTCGATATGATAAGGACAGAGACCTTGGAATGGAAAGATGGCATGTACCGTCTTGCCGCAGAAAAAGAAGCTGCTCGAGCCTAATTATCATCAGCCAAAAACCAACTTCAAAAGAGAAGAGCTCGGTTCAAGAAAGAAAAATAGAGGAGCTCGAGGCTCGGTTGGCCTCCGAACTTGCCTAGGCCAAATCTGACGCCGAAAAAGCAAAGGCCAATGCGGATGCATTAGTGGCCGTCTATCGGGCGGATGCTGAAACTGCTTAGGTACAAGCAAGAGAGGCGGCCGAGACCGCTAACACTCGAGCACATTGGGTTGTTGAACTTGTTAAATGCCGATCTCGGAGGGAGACCCTCGAGGAGATCCATGCTCGAGGTTCCGATCTAGCCGAAGAAATAAAAAGGGCTAAAAAGCTCGATGCCGATGTTGAAGCCTTGGCTTCTGATGATGATGACGATGATGATGATGATGGGAGTAAGAGTGGGTCCGAGAGCGGGGATGAGCCTGATGGAGAAGAGACCGGCCCCGAAGATAACCAAGAAACTCAGCCCTTAGTTTTCATTTTGGTTTTTTGTGTAGGGTCCTATTCGGACTTTGTGTAGGGTCCTGTTCGGACATTGTAAACATACTTGTATATATATAAAGATCTTTTCTTTTCTCGACTTGCCTCTGTTTTATTCTCTGCCTTGTGAAGATTTTGTTTCATTCATGCCTTATGAAGGTTTTCATAAGGCTTTAGGCAATTTGATCGAATTTGGACCTTGTAGCCTTTATAACCGAGTGAGTGCTTGCTAAAACTCAAAATAAGGTAGCCCGTAGGCTTAGTAGTTGAGTGAGTGATTGCTCGAACTCGAAGTAATGTAGCCCGTAGGCTTAATGGTCGAGTGAGTGATTGCTCGAACTCGAAGTAATATAGCCTGTAGGCTTAATAGTCGAGTGAGTGATTGCTCGAACTCGAAGTAATGTAGCCCATAGGCTTAATGGTTGAGTGAGTGCTTGCTCGAACTCGAAGTGATGTAGCCCGTAGGCTTAGTAGTCGAGTGAGTGCTTGCTCGAACTCGAAATGATGTAGCCCGTAGGCTTATTAGTCGAGTGAGTGATTCAAACTCGAAGTAATGTAGCCCATAGGCTTAATGGTCGAGTGAGTGATTGCTCAAACTCGAAATAAGAGTAGCCCGTAGGCTTAGTAGTCGAGTGAGTGATTCGAACTCGAAGTAATGTAGCCCGTAGGCTTAATAGTCGAGTGAGTGATTTGCTCGAACTCGAAGTAAGGTAGCCCGCAGGCTTTATGGTCGAGTGAGTTCTTTGCTCGAACTCGAAATAAGATAGCCCGTAGGCTTTATGGTCGAGTGAGTGCCTGCTCGAACTTGAAGTGATGTAGCTCGTAGGCTAATTTAGTCGAGTGAGTGATTTGAACTCGAAGTAATGTAGCCCGTAGGCTTAGAGATCGAGTAAGTGATTGCTCGAACTCGAAGTAATGTAGCCCATAGGCTTAATGGTTGAGTGAGTGATTTCTCAAACTCAAAATAAGAGTAGCCCGTAGGCTTAGTAGTTGAGTGAGAGTTTGCTCGAACTCGAGTAACATAGCCCGTAGGCTTAATGGTTGAGTGAGTGATTTCTCGAACTCAAAATAAGAGTAGCCCGTAGGCTTAGTAGTCGAGTAAGAGTTTGCTCGAAGTCGAAATAATGTATCCCGTAGGCTTAATGGTTGAGTGAGTGATTTCTCGAACTCAAAATAAGAGTAGCCCGTAGTCTTAGTAGTCGAGTGAGTGCTTGCTCGAACTCGAAGTAATGTAGCCCGTAGGCTTAATGGTTGAGTGAGTGATTTCTCGAACTCAAAATAAGAGTAGCCCGTAGGCTTAGTTGTCGAGTGAGTGCTTGCTCGAACTCGAAGTGGTGTAGCCCATAGGCTTATTAGTCAAGTGAGTCATAAGGTATTATTATTATTATTCAAACTCGAAATAAGGTATCCCTTGGGCTTCGTAGATAGTCCCTGAGTGAGAATGGTTTCTCGAACTAGAGACGGGGTAGCCCTTAAGGTTTATAGTTGAGTGCGTGTTGCTCGAACTCGTTGATTGTTTGGTTGGCAGTCCCCGATTTATGGGGTAATGGTCGGCCCTTAAGCCTGTTTGCATAACAAATCTCGAAACAGAGGAATTATTCTTGGATATAAGATATCGGTAAAGAAGAAGTTTTTCTTTGTAAGTCATTATACATGTGTTCATGTTTTGTGTCAGGGCTCGGGCCAACTACATGAGCATGGTTCGTTTTGACCATTTGGCTCTTACAAGTTTTCCTATCAGAACCCTATTGTTATGAAGTAACTTTCTTGCATCGAACTTGATATATTTGAGGGGTAATGCCCCCCCAGTATTAAAGGTCGATTCTAAAGAGGCCTCAGATACTGTTGAATTGTTCTGAGTTAGCATGATCAATGGTTGCCTCATTAAAAACCTTGCCGAAAAACCCATTTGGGATAAAACCGATCTAAGGAAAACGGAGTGCAACACGTTCTTTCATACCTAGGGCTTCATGTTGAATGATCCATCCTTGTTCCTGATCGAACTCCTGCAAGGGTTAGTTTCAAAATATAAACGAACATGGGAGGGTCGTACCTTAGCAGTAGTATCGTTTTAGGTGAGACACATTCCAATTGCTTGGTAGTTGTTTGCCATTTATAATACCGAGCTTGTAGGATCCTTTACCGACGTTCTCGAGAACCTGATACGGTCCTTCCCAGTTTGGACCCAGTTTTCCTTCATTTGGATTTCGAGTGCTGAGGGTGACTTTCCTTAGCACTAAGTCCCCGATTTTAAAATGGCGAAGATTGGTTCTTCGATTATAGTATCTTTCGATCAGCTGCTTTTGGGCAGCCAATTAGACGAGAGCAGCTTCTCGTTTTTCATCCAATAATTCGAGGCTAGTATTCATAGCCTCGTGATTTGACTATTCTGTTGTATATTGAAACCTGGCACTGGGTTTCCCAACTTCGACTGGAATCAAGGCTTCGGAGCCATATACTAAGGAGAATGGGGTTGCCCCCGTACTAGATTTTGATGTTGTTCGATATGCCCAAAGAACTTCGGGTAGAATTTCTTTCCATTTTCCCTTAGCATCGTTCAACCTTTTCTTTAGGTTTTGAATGATAGTCTTGTTTGTCGATTCGGCCTATCCGTTCCCTTTAGGGTGATACAATGTTGATAATATCCTTTTTATTTTGTGGTCTTCGAGGAATTTTGTCACTTTGCTCCCGATAAATTATTTTTCATTGTCACATACTATTTCAGCGGGTATTCCAAATCGACATACGATATGATCCCAGATGAAGTCTATAACCTCTTTCTCCCTTATTTTTTCGAACGCCTATGCTTCAACCCATTTAGATAAATAGTCAGTCATAAATAAAATAAACTAAGCTTTACCTGGGGCCGATGGCAGAGGGCCGACGATGTCCATTCCCCATTTCATGAATAGCCAATGGGATAGGACTGAGTGAAGTTTCTCTCCGGGTTGATGGATCATCGGTGCAAACCTTTGACATTTATCACATTTTCGAACAAACTCATTTGCATCTTTGTCCATATAGATCCAATAATATCCTGCTCTGATTATTTTTCGTACTAATGAATCGGCACCGGAATGATTTCCACAAGTACCCTCGTAAATCTCACGTAGGATGTAGTCGGTGTCTCCTGGTCCTAAGCATACTGCCAATGGCCCATCGAATGCTTTTCGGTATAATGTTCCATCTGCAGTCAATGTGAATCGAGCAACTTTGGTTCGTAGGGCCCTCGAATTTTTAGGGTCCGATGGGAGCTTTCCGTTCTCCAAGTAATCAATATACTTATTCCTCCAATCCCAGGTCAAGCTTGTAGAATTTATCTCGGCATGACCTTCCTCGATCACGGATCTCGAGAGTTGAACGACAGTCTCCGAGCTGATCTCATCTTTTTCGACCGATGATCCCAAATTTGCAAGTGCATCGGCCTCATTGTTTTGTTCTCGAGGTACATGCTGTAAAGTCCATTCTTTGAAACGGTACAAAGTTACGTGTAGTTTGTCCAAATACCTTTGCATTCTATCCTCTCAAACTTTGAAGGTTTTGTTTACTTGATTTACCACCAGCAAAGAGTCACACTTGGCTTCAATGACTTCTGCTCCCAAGCTTTTAGCTAGCTCGAGACCTGCAATCATGGCCTCATACTCGGCCTCGTTGTTAGTCAACCTAGTAGTTTTGATAGATTGCTTAATAGTGCTATTCGTAGGCGGCTTTAAAACGATGCCTATCCCGGACCCCTTCACGTTCAAAGCTCCGTTTGTGAAAAAGGTCCATACCCCCGATGATGTACCCGATTTCAACAAGAGTTCCTTTTCGACTTCGGGTACGAGGGTTGGCGTGAAATCGGCCACGAAGTCTACTAAAATTTGAGACTTGATGGCCATCCGGGGTTGATATTCGATATTGTACCCACTGAGTTCGACGGCCCATTTAGCCAATCGGCCTGATAGTTCGGGCTTGTGCAAAATATTACGAAGTGGGTAAGTGGTTAATATGCATATGGGGTGACATTGAAAGTATGGTCTTAACTTTCTACAGGTACTTATCAGTGTAAGTGCCAATTTCTCTAAGTGTGGGTATCTAGTTCTGCTTCCCCTAAGGTTCGACTTACATAATAAACGGAAAATTGCGTACCTTGCTCTTCTCGAACTAGGACACCACTTACCGCGATTTTCGATACTGCCAAGTACAAGAAAAGTTTCTCGTCTCCCTTTAGAGTGTGAAGCAGTGGTGGGCTCGATAGGTATCGCTTCAATTCCTCTAATGCATGTTGGCATTCTGGGGTCCAGACGAAATCGTTCTTCTTTTTGAGTAGAGAGAAAAATCTGTGACTTCGATCTGACGACCTTGAAATGAATCGGCCTAAGGCAGCAATCCGTCCCGTTAGCCTCTGCACGGCTTTTACATTGTCCATGATGGCGATGTCTTCGATGGCCTTGATTTTATCGGGGTTGATCTCGATCCCCCGATTTGATACCATGAAGCCAAGGAACTTGCCCGAACCGACCCCGAAAGCACATTTCTCGGGGTTGGGCTTCATGTTGTATTTCCTTAAAATCTCGAATATTTCCTGCAAATGAGCCAAATGGTCCTCTGCGCGCAGGGACTTAACTAGCATGTCATCAATATAAACTTCCATTGATTTACCTATTTATTCCCCAAACATTTTATTTACTAGGCGTTGGTAAGTAACTCCTGCATTTTTTAGCCCAAAGGGCATCACATTATAACAATATGTTCCATACTTGGTGAAAAACAAAGTTTTTCCCGGTCTTCCGGGTTCATTTGGATTTGATTATACCCGAAATAGGTATCGAAAAAATTAAGGACCTCGTGGCCGGCCATGGCATCGATCATGCGATCGATGTTGGGCAGCGAAAAAGAATCTTTGGGGCATGCCTTGTTTAAATACTTATAATCTACATACATTCTAAGTTTGTTCCCCTTTTTAGGGACTACAACAACATTGGATAACCATTCAGGGTATTTCATCTCCCGAATGGATCCTATTTTAAGAAGTTTAGTTACCTCGTCCTTTATAAATGCGTGCTTTACCTCGGACTTGGGTCTTCTTTTTTGCTTCACCGGTTTGAACCTAGGGTCTAGGCTTAGCCGATGCATCGTTATATCCGATAGGATGCCTGTTATATCTAAATGGGACCAAGCAAAATAATTTATGTTATCGATAAGAAATTGAATAATCCTTTTCCTGAGTTTGGGGGTTAATCCCGTTCCCATGTATACCTTTCATTCGGGCAAATACTCGATTAGTATGACTTTCTCCAGTTCTTCAATCATTGAATAGGTAGCGTCGGAATCATCGGGGACCACGAAGGATCGAGGGATCCTTTGATCATCATCTTCGTCAATCTTCTGATTTTCTAGTTGGGTTGAAGCTGACGTCTGTGATTGCTATTTGGCATCTCGTTCCCCTTTTGTGTCCGACCCCTTTGTTGATGAAGGTGAGGATATTGGAATTGCTTCTTCGATGACAAACATTTCTCTCGCGGCCAGTTGTTCCCCGTACACTGTTTTGACTCCCTCCGATGTTGGGAATTTAAGAACCTGGTGGAGGGTTGAAGGTACAACTCTCATATTGTGGATCCATGGCCTTCCAAAAAGGGCGTTGTACCTCATGTCGCCTTCGATTACGTGGAATTTTGTTTCCTGGATGGTCCCGGCCACGTTTATCGGCAAAATTATCTCGCCTTTCATGGTTTCACATGCCATATTGAATCCGTTTAGAACCAGGGTTGCGGGTATGACCTGGTCCTATAGACCAAGCTGTTCTACAACCTTCGATCTAATAATGTTGGCGAGCTACCTGGATCAATTAACATACACTTAACTTTAGTTTTATTTATAAGTACGGATATTACCAGTGCATCGTTGTGAGGTTGCATGACTCCTTCTGCATCTTCATCATTAAAGGACAAATTTTCCTATGGGTGTGTAATCCTGAGTTCGAGGTCGCTTTTCTCTCATAACCGATGTATTAGTGCATTTAAGTACCGACCCTTGAGGGGTATCGACGCCGCCGATGATCATGTGGATGATGTGCTGTGGTTCTTCCTGTTCAATTTGTTTACCGAAATCCTTGTTTTTGAAATGGTTTTTGGCCCTATCGCTTAAAAATTCTCAAAGGTGCCCTTTATTGAATAATCGGGCTACCTCCTCTCTTAGTTGCCTGCAATCTTCCATTCTGTGGCCATGGGTGCCATGCTATTCGCACATTTGATTGGGATTCCTCTGGGCATGATCGGTCTGCATGCGTCGAGCCCATTTAGTGTCTTTGATACGTCCGATAGCCGACATGATGGCAGATGCATCAATGCTGAAGTTATACTCCGATAACCGTGGTGCTTCCTTAGGTTCGATAGGCCTGTCGAATCCATTTCTATTCATCAGCCCTAGAGATCCTTGACCTCGATCACTTATTTTATTGCCTTGTCCGGGGCTACGTTTCGATTCATTGATCTTGTGGTTTCCACTACATGGTCGGTATCGGTCCATGATCGGACCTTGTTCTCGATTGGTGTCCTTTCTAGCAGCGGGTTTAGAACCCAACTGATCGTCTTCGTGTCTAATTTTTGACTGGTACCGATTATGCACATCGGCCCAAGTAATAGCTGGGTACTCAATCAGGTTATGCTTCAACCACCGTTAAGTCGTCGAACTTCGTTCGTTCAAACCTTGAGTGAAAACCTGAACAGCCCAATCGTCCGTGACTGGTGGCAGATCCATTCATTCCATTTGAAAACGAGATATGAACTCCCTTAGCATCTCGTTATCCTTTTGTCTTACCTGGAACAGGTCCGACTTCCTGGTCTCGACCTTTATGGCCCCGGCGTGTGCTTTTATGAAGGAATATGCAAGCACAACAAAAGAAGCGATAGAATTATATGGTAAATTATGATACCATATCATTGCTCCCTTTGACAGGGTCTTACCGAATTTCTTCAATAATACGGATTTGATTTCATCGTCCTCTAGGTCGTTCCCTTTAATGGCATATGTGTAAGAGGTGACATGTTCGTTAGGGTCGGTAGTTCCGTTATATTTAGGAATCTCTGGCATGCAGAATTTATTTGGGATCGGTTTAGGAGCCGCGCTTGGGGGAAAGGCTTTTGTACGAATTCTTTGGAATCTAAGACCTTCAATATCGGTGGTGCCCTCGGGATCTGATCAACCCTGGAGTTATATGTTTCCACCTTTTTGTCGTTTGCCTTGATCCTCCTTTCTCCTGATTCTATTCGTTTGGTCATTTCTTCGAACATCTTAGCAATTTCGGGATTAGTCCCCGACTCTTGCTCATTTGACCTTACTATAGCTGGTTCCGTTATGTGGGCGATTTCTCAGGGTGGACCGGGCTCCGGCCTGCTCGGTATCTGGGTTTGACTCTACAAATGAGCTATTGCTGCCTGTTGAGCTTGCAATATTTCAAAAATCATACGCAAGCTGATGCCGTTTTCCTCTACGTTATGGGTATCTCGAGCTGCAGATCGAGTGACACCATGAATGCTATTTTCAGGTTCGGAATGTAGGTTTGCCTCAATGGCCACATGTGAATTAACGTTTAATGGCACTTCGACTCGAGCTTCAACGGCGTCGACAACTGGCCTTTCAATCCTGGGCGTCAAGTTGTTGTTCTCACCTTGAAGACCAGCTTCGTTGTTGATGGGTAAGGCCATTTAATTGATAGCTCGTCGTTGCTAATCCGAAATCAAAGACACTTCAGGAAACAAGCGTAAAATGGCGTGTTTTGCGGATTCGTATCAAATAACCACTGTTATCCTTAGCCCCACGGTGGGCGCCAAACTGTTTACCCGAAAAATGGATAGAGTTGAATTTGTACGTAGTTCTAAGGGTATGTAGTATAACTTGACACAAAACGTAAGAGTAAATAGAAATATCGAATATTGACTGTAAAGAATGAAAAATAAGCAAAGTTGAAAAAGGATGATTTATGGATTAAGCAAGATGAATCAATCTATGAAGCTAAAAAAGGATAATTCTTCAATATGGGAGTGTATGATATCTGAATTACCATGTATGCAAAACTTGGTCTTTTACAGAAATATAGTCATCCCTTTGATAGTGGGGGGATCCCACTTTAGATATAATTAAAATACATAGTGGGGAACCCATGATAAATCAGATTTTTCCTAATTCCCACCGAGATTCTCTCCCTTAGTGCGGCTGCAACGGCTCTTGTCTATGAGCTCGATCTTGATCGGACTCAACATTTGTCGGTATTGGTCGGTTTCCAGTTTTAGAGCTCGATGTGGGTTTGAGGTCGATGCCGACTCGGGGTCTGGTAATGACTTGGGCTCGGTATTAGTTGGCCTCTGGCCCTTAAGCTCGATTCCATCACATCTCATCATAGTTCGATTCGGACCTGAGCTCGATAATGACTTCGAACTCGGTATTTGACCTATACCTGAAATTTGAAGCTCGTTTGTGCCATCTTCGGATCCCATCTCGATATTATGAATACTTTCTTTGGTCCATTATGATCCCATCTCGATCAGTCGTACGAAGGCCGAAATCAGTTTCGACCGTATACACTCCACATGCAAAATCACACCATCAAATCCATGATTAAATCAAACAGATTTTTCTCTACTGGTCAATAAAGAAATAGTAATTATTTGAGCAATTAACAACGAAAGAGCAAATAGCAAAACCTAATTCAAAATAAGTGTGGATCCATAGAGTAAAGATAGATAGGATCAATTTTTGTATTTTGTGTCATTCATTCACCAAAGTGAACACCAACATCCATATACATACAAGTACGATCACAACCTTATAGTTATACAGCAGCTAAAAAATATCAACTTTAATTTTAGGACGGCCGATATTTCGACAGGTAGACTTGGCCACTCAGTGAAACTAATAATACAAAATTAACATTTAGAATAAATTGTTAGAGAGTATAGAGTGAGAGAATTGAGAGATTTAACATTTTTTACCAATTATCTCATCGGAGAAAACATTCGGACCGTTTCTAGGGTTCCGCAAGCGACATTGTGACGGTGAAGATAAATTTAAGGAGGGCGGTACTGAAATTTAGAACTGAGGTTTCAAGAAAAGAGAGGAGACCTTTTCTATTCTACGATTAGATTTTACCTATCTCTAACGATAGTTAGTCTAACATATGAGTCGTATTCAAGATTTCCCTATGGAAGGAAGACTAAGTACGAATGAAAATTCTTTTTTCCAGTTCTTTCTATACTATTTGTCGGAATTAACCATTGCTATAGTAGATTAGATACTAGACTCCCTCTACTAGGATGCTCATATGCTATTCTTCCCTAAAAACTTATTCAAATTCAATCGCCTTTGATCATAGACAAATCCTCTCAAAAAGAAAGTAAAAGGGCCAGTCTCGTCCTATGCTCAATAGAGTCAAATCATAATCTATAGCTAAAGGTACAAACTCTCAGGGGACATTAGTTTATATTCCTACTCCCTAGTCCATAATTAAGAAAGAGAGCTACCTTCTCGTTTCTTACTTAATCTGCTACCCCCGAACCTACTTATGCTCTGGCCTCTCTCATCCTTGCTCCTAGTTCAGATGCCTTTTTATAGTGAAATTATTAATCAATTCACATAAAAAGGGTACAATTTTGAACCTTACCTTGATGAGAAGAAACTCGAAGATGAGCAGTTGTTGTCAATGAAGGTGACGAGCAGTTTTGCGATTTAACTTCGTAGTTGCAGGTTTACGAGTAAGTGTTCAACCCAGAGGTGTTAGAGAAGCCTTAGGGTTTTTTCCTTCTTTTTTGGGGGTGGTGGTGGGGTGGGGTGGGTGGGATTTGGAAAAGAGGGAAAAGTTAGCGCCACTTTTTCTTTAATAATAATGGATTAACGACGGGCTATGTTATATTTTAACGGCCGAATACTATCCCCTCGTTAATATTGAGTTGAAAATTAGTTTCAACGATTGGAAAAAAATTTGGCTGCTATAAGTACACTTAAAACGATCGGATTTATTTCCCTTCGTTAAGAAATGGTCGTTAAATATCAAATTTCTTGTAGTGGTTTTGGAGGGTTCTTCAAAGTGAAGTAACCTCATGTTTCGTGTTATTCTTGTTCGTTAATGTAATAATCAGTCCCTCCTTCATATATATTAGATTTTCAAGGCAAACTACAAGTGTTTACACACCAACTTGAACACCAAAAATTGACTCAAGAAGAGAATACAACACCTATAGTGTTGTGGTGTCATTGAGGATAGTTGTGGGTTGTGCTTGGCTGAAATTTCATGTTGTTTATACTGGTTAAGGTGATTATAACATCCTACTACATGTTCTTGAAGTTGTTTGTGTGTTGGTTGCATTATTTGAGAAAAATACTACAAGAGGAGAATTGAAATAGTTTGAGATGTTATTGTTTTTAATGGACTGTTTTGGAAAGGTTGTTTCCATGAACTATAAATGATTTGAAACCCTTGAAAATAACTCTCTTATGATGTTTTTAATATAAAATATTGTCTACATGTCGAACTTGTTATTGGTACTGTGAGTATGAAGAGAAAGGACAATATAACAATGAAAAGTTGTACTTGTTGTTGTTAGATTGTTGGGCTGTTTGAGGGTGAATTAGGAGATGAATAGGAGGTTAGAAGTCCTCCCATTGTACTTAATATCATGCTATCTATGTTTTTAAGTTAATGAACGAATGACTTTGGGGTTAAATGGTTCAAAAGGGATTCAATACGAGCTTGCCGTTTGTCGTATTAAATTGTAGTTTCGTTGGTGATTTTATGCACTTGTTGTTGTGTAGCTTGATTTGTATTGTGGTACTTAAATCATATAGGTCAAGGTTGTATGGGTTTGTGTTAGTTGATGGAGTTGGTAAAGTAAGGAAAATAAGGGAGATGTTGCCCATTTTAATATAAAAATAAGCTTGTCGTTCGTTATACGATAGTTGCATCTTTTGTAGCTTAATGATAGCATTATTATCGTTACTGTAGATTGAAGTGAAACAAGTGGAGTTCAACGTGGTTATCAGACAGATTATGATAAGGTATGTTAAGGCACTTCCTTTTTTCTATTGGCATGATCTAAAGTGAAATGAACGTAAACGATACGCTATTTCATATTGGATCTATTCGTAGCAACTAAGGTTGTCCATGTTGTTCTTTCCTGATAAAGTTATTCTAAGCATGTATGTATGATCCTTGAATCCTATTGAGGTCCATATTGATGGTATGGATGTCCATAACATTAATCGAAGGTGCAACGACCCTACGTCACCTCTAAAAGTTTTAGAACGTGATTCCACGAGTCCAACATGCATTATATATATATATATATATATATATATACATGCATTATATATATGTATCTATTTTACTCTACCGAGCCACGCTATAGTCGGACGGGTATGGAACCTATTGTGCAACCACTGATCAGTTGGGTTTTACCGAGCTCCACGTGGCTGGGTAAGATTCTACCGAGCCTTATGATGGCCGGGTACATTTTTATCGAGTCCTCTTCGAGGCTGGGTACGATACAATGATGATGATGATGCCCACATAGTCATATGTTTTTTAAAAGTATATGTATATATATGTATCATGCATTTCATGCCAGTATATATATATATATATATATATATATGCGTATCATGCATTTTATGTCATAAGTCCTCGGATGCACTCAGATGTTACATGTTGTATCTTCCTTATCTCTCTTTGCATTACTGTTCTTATTTATGCTTTCCTGCCTTACATACTCGGTATTTTATTCGTACTGGCATCCCTTTTGCCCGGGGACTCTGTGTTTCATGCTTGCAGTTCCCGATAGATAGGTTGACAATCTTCCTAGTAGGCTATCAGCTCAGCGGAAGGTGTTTGTGCACTCCACTCGTTCCGAAATTGCCTATTTGGTCAGTATGATTTGGACATGTATTGATTGGTATGGCGGGGCCCTATCCCAACCTTTATGACTTTTATGTACTCTTAGAGGCTTGTATATAGGGTTCATGTATATGGATACTTGTATGGCCTTGTCGGCTTATGGTTTGAGTCTACAAATGATCATGTCGGCCTTATAGGCCCGTATGTCACATGTATAAGTTTACATATCATGTTGGGTCGTCCTATGTCGAGTATTCCCTTATGATTTATTCTGGTTATCTCATGACGTCCCTATCGGCCAATTTACCCATGATGGTATGATAATAAAGATACGTTACGTTGGTACTCGATTGAGTAAGGAACCGGGTACCCGTCGCGACCCTCCGATTTGGGTCTTGACAGATACGTTCATACTCTTGCTGAAACTTGGGTCTAATGTCAGTGAGTCTTTCTCTCAATATACTTGGATTTACGATGTAATCCACCTACAAAATTTAATATATACAAGTGTAGTTTCTAACTTATTAAACCATTCATTGATACGACATCGGAGTAGAGAGATATTTGCGTTTCTGTGAGACTACGCAGGCAGCCCCTATGGGACCCACTTGGTCGGTGGCCAACCTTCACCTATTTTTATCTCATTTTTGGGATGAGATTTTCTCATTTATTGAATTCCTTCCATCCTCAAACTCTCCAAACCCTCCCAAACAGTTCCCCCAAGGCTCCGAACAAATTCCAAAAAAATACACCATAATCCAACATCAAGTTAGCTTAAAGAAGGAAGAACACCTCTACAAGATTGTGTTGTCGCATTAAGGATTGTTGTGGGCTAAGAGGAGCTTGGATTTCGAGTTGTAGTTTCTGTATAAGGAAAGTATATATCTCCTTTCTTGTGCTGACCATGTTGGTGAGGTCGTTTGAAGCAAAATACTACAAGATAGCTTGGGCATAGCCTAAGATATGGTTGTTGTTTTGCTTGGTGATTTTGAGGTGATAAATATGATTGCTCATAGCTGGAAATTGTGGAAAATAACTTGATTTTGATATGGTTTCTGTTGTTATGTATGTATATATGTTTATCAACTGAATTAGTGAAAGAAACATATGAAACTTGAGATTGGAAGTGAAGATTAAAGTGTGTGTGTGTGTGTATACTATTTTGCAAGGGCTTTGAGCTAGGTTTTAATATGACTTTGTTGGAGTATCTTGGATACATTATGGTTGATGTTGTTCCTATTGTTTTGGTGCTGGTTTGAGTTGGATTGAAATGGAATTTTATAGGGGATAGTTTGTCCGATTTTCTATAAGTGACCTACTATCTTAGAAGCATGTTTGTAAGTCCTTATATGGCATTAACTACCAGTTTTACTATCTTATAAGCATGCTTGTAAGTCCTTCTATGGCATTAAATCATTCGTCGATACGACATTGGAGTAGAGAGGTATTCACGTTTTGTAAAACTGTATAGGCAGCCCCTATGGGACCCACTTGGTCGGTGAACAACCTTCACCTATTTTTATCTCATTTTTGGGATGAGCTTTGCTCATTTTTTGACCTTATTCAATCCTCATACTCTCCAAACCCTCCCAAACTGTTCCCCCAAGTCTCCCAACAAATTCCAAAAAGAAATATACCATAACCCAACATTAAAGTTAGCCAAAGGTGAAAAATAACCCTTCTATGATGTTGTGATGTGAATAAGGACGATTATGAGATTAGTTAAGATTAGGATTCGAATTGTATCTACTGCCTAAGGTATGTTTAACATCCTCTTAGTTATGTTTAAGGTTAATTACATATTGGTAGTGATGTTGGAGTGAAAGATTACAAGATAGCACTTGAAAGGGGAAAAGATATATATATATATATACACACACACACGTTGTTATACCTGAAAATTATGAAAAATAAATTGATTATGATATGGTTTCAGTTTTTATACATGTATATATATTTATCAAGTAAATTGACGAGTGAAATATATGAAACTTGAGATTGGAAGTGAAGATTAGCTTAAGTGAAATTTAGCACTTATATAGTATTGTATTGCAATTGAGGGATGTTGTAAGCTAAGTATAGCTTGGATTTCGACTTGAATCTAATGTATGAGTAATTATATTGTGTTCTTGCATGTGCTTAAGGTTATCTTGATGTTGATTAAATTAAATGGATGAACTAGACATGAACTAGTGAATAAAGTTGCTAATTGAGGATAGTTGGAGTTGTGAACTGTTCTCTTTGTTATATGTATATGGTATAAGACTGGAATCATTGATGAATTACTTAATTATCATGTTAAGGATATTGTTAAGTTAAAGTAAGAAGTATATAAGGGGTGATATGGGGTATACATATTCCAATCCGAGCTTGTTGCTCGTCGTGAAGTAGTTGTGACTTGTTGTTGTTATATGGTGTCTTGTTATTGACACTTACATGTTGCTCGATTTCTATGGTTATTGTTTTGGTATATGGTATTGGAGGAGGCCCTTGTTACATGGGAGATACTGCCCGGATTTACGTAAAGAAGCTACTAGATTAAGTTATGGACTTAGCCTTTACTTAGCACTAATTTTGAATCTTTTTATGCTATAGTAGATTGAGTTGAGTTATTTGAAGAGTTGCTTGGAAGGTATTAAGGACTAAACGGGTTTAAGGTATGTTAAGGCTAAGCCTTTCCTTCATTTTGGCATGATCCCATAACTAAATGCGTTTGATAACGAGACATAAAGAGAAGTTTGTACTTTTGAATTTATGTACATTATCTTAGTCTCATAAGTTATAGTATTCTCTCTTATCATGACTTCAAATTCAGTTAAATATTATCTTCTTTCAGTCATGAGAGCATAAGGTCTATATATATATATATATATATATATCGATAGGCAAGCCCCTATTGGAGAACCTTTAATCAAATGGTAAGTTATATACCGAGCGTACTTTGACCGAGCGCCTATGAGCGAGCCCAGAATGGTCGAGAAACCGAGCCTAGTATGACCGAGTGCCTATGAGCGAGCCTACTGGGTGCCGGCCACCCCCCAAGGTTGGGGTGTGACAAACTTGGTATTAGAGAAGGTCTATCCTAGGGAGTCTACAAGTCGTGTCTAGTAGAGTCTTGTTTATAAATGCGTTGTGCACCACATTATTTAAACAGGAAGCTACAAGGCATTAAGGAGTCTGTTACCCTTCTTTCAAATCCAAATCGTGTTATAGAGATGAATCATAAGAGTTTTAGTCAGGACTTATGTTTGCTAATGATATAAATATGCTTGAAATTAGAAAGATTACTGCTAGCTAGAGGGCTATTGCAGCAACAGGTAAGGGCACTAGTAGAGAGAGAGTTCTTGACGATGTGGCCTAGTTTGAGGCCCTATCATATCGTGCATACCATATGTGTAAATTTCCCGCTTAAGACCCTAAGATGGGAATATCTAACACACCCTGCGAATAGCAGACCATGGGAGTACTAGGAGGTAGGAGTGTAAGTTTTAACAGGTAAAAGAAGCAAGGTGAAGAAGGGTACGAGGTACCCAGTTAGTAAACATTATCATTATATATATTTAGGCAGAGAAATTTAAGCATTCTTAGTTACTTTCAACAAAAATAGAGGTATGTAAAATTCGCCATGCCCATCTCAGTTATGCCCTATGAGAGTTTTCAGATGTCAGGATCCACCTAGGGTTAGAATAACCCAAAATGGTGGATGGATTGTTAGCATTAACTGACATTTCCGAAGAATATTGCAAACGTGATCATAGTTCTCCTTGTGAGACACTAGGTGGTGCACTCTAGAATAGTACTGTTAGATATAAATACTAGAACGTTAAAAAAAATTCAGAAGATAGTCACTTCAATCCTATAAGGGATAAACATTTACCTTAGTATGTCTTCCGTCCCTAGTAACGAGAGAATGTTAGATGACCCGAAGAGCTAGTGAGATGGATCAAGGGAAGCTAAAAGTGAAAAAATATTTTGTTGAAGTTTCCATAATAAGGTGATAGGCAGAAACATTAGCAGGAGAATAAGAAAAAAATAAATAAAGCATTATGAGTAAGATGTGATAAATAGGTGATAACGGTAAATCAAAATATGACAGGATGACAGAGTCTATAGTCAAGTGAAGGAAAAGACAAAAGGAGGCAGGCCATGAGACTATAAAAAGTATAAGCCATATAGTCATATCTTTATTTCAAGAAATGAGTTGGTGACTCCAACATAATTACCAGAAGGGTAAGTTACACACCCAGAGTAATAGAAATCAATATGGGCTACCAAACAAGATAAACCAAACATGAATTAGGGATCAGAGGATTCAATAATAGTCGACATCGGGAGAGTTTCATAGACCACATTTCGACAATAATAGAATGGAAAACATAAGAATAACCTTTAAAGGTCATTCCGGAAGACGCTTTTCTTTAGCAAGCGTTGTGAGCAGAGTTAAGATTAAGGGACTAAGTGTGCCAGTTACACTAGGTGTCACCCTCGTGCATAAGAAATTCAGTTATCCCTGGTATAGAAGGGTTACCGTAAGGCGAGTAATGGCCATTGAAGATGTGAAAAGATGCCGAAGATGAAGAGGTAAAACATCTGCAAGTAAAATTTCACAGAATTAAATGTTAGTACTCCCCTAACGGGGGGAGGATGGTGTGATATGGTATTAAGTCAGAGTTAAGTGGTTCAGGTAAATATAGAATGGAAAAGAAAAAATGCGGTAAAAAAGCAAAAGGAATGAGATTGCATTTATTCAGATCCTATATATATATGTCACGATTCCAGAATGTTATACAAGTACGATGTCGGGAAGAGGCAGTAAGGGTTCCCGACCAGGATGTTATTGATAAATAAGTGTGAATGGACACATGATACATAAGGAGCCAGTGTGAGAGATAAGTTAAGACAAAAGACATAACCCAAGAGAGGTTACGCATAATATTGATATGAGAATGGACCAATGGGTAGTTAATAGTTGATTTAGGAAGAGACTAGTTATGGCTGACAAGACGTCATAGATAAATCAATAGATGATGCAAGATAAATGTAGTAAACCCCAGCATAGAGAATTTAGCCTAGCAGATACGAAATCGTAATCCTGGAGAAATATTCAGATAACCCTTAGGGTAGTTAAAAGCACCGTATAAGGGTTACGTAAATAAAAGAGAGTGCCACTGGGGAGACAATCAAAATTTGAGTTTAGAAGTAACCCTATGAGTACAAAGACATGGAGGTAAGTAACTAAGGATAGTTATAGATGAGTAAGAACACCAAAAATTCCATCAGGTGTATGATGTAATAAGATCGCATCTTTACAAGAGTCAGAAGGTCTCCCCTAAGTACTACAAAGAAAGGCTAGCTGAGGAAATAAGGAAGAAGGATTCAACCTAGGCATAGTAACCTGAAGAAGACATAAATTTGTAACAACAGTCTTATTAGAACATTGTATGCACTCCATAAGAAAGTGTCACCTATCGTGACTAATGAATGGGAAGTTAAAATTAAAATTAATATTTGAGATCATATGAGTTACACGAAAATCTAGTATGCGTGGGAACTAAGATAAACCAAGTATTCATGCAACAAGTGGCAGAACGACCATGAAAAGTAATTGCTTATGTTTAAAGATAGCTGAGAAGGTATGAAAAGAATTATTCAATCTATGACCCAAAGTTAGTTACGTTATGAATGCATTTAATATTTCAGAGTATTATCCATGCAACATATATGTTGACATTCTTACAGTTATAGGATACTCCGGTACAAGTTAAAAGAAAGAATTGAGTCCACATCATAGACAAAGGCTTGAATTATTAGAAGATTATAACGTGGATGTTCCATAATGTCCACGAAAGGTTAATGTAATAGCTAATGCCCTTAGCTGCAGATTGGAAGACACCATAAGCTTACTTAAATGTGGAGAGAGAAGAGGAAACTCTAGAGTTACATTAGCTAAGTAAATCAAGAGTCCGAGTATTAGACCCGAATGGTTATAGAAATCGTGACTCGAAACATTGCAGAATCATTCTTAATAGCAAAAGTACAAGAGAGACATTACAACGGCCATATTCTATAACAGCTCTATGATAAAACAGTAAGAAAAGTACCAGCTTTAAAGATAACAAAAGATGGATTAGAAATAACATGCTAAATGTGTGCTCCCACTACTACAAGACTCCGAGACATTGCCAGATGAGGGAGCATAATTTTTACCATTCGAGTAAAGAACATAGACGATAACAAAGTCATAATCTAGAATACTGCATAAATAAGAAGACATGATCTGAGACGTACGGTGTCATGTGGTCGGTACTTCAAATATGATTGCAGACTATAATGTATAACATGGATGAACGACTCTCCAGATCGACTGTTTAGTTCAAAAGTGTCTGTTAGGACAAGCTATGCTAAAAATAGAAATGTGCGAGCTTTAACAGAAGTATAATAACTTAAAAGATCAAGAATGTGAGTGATCTAAGATGACAAGTTAAGTATAAACTTTTACGAGACCGGGTTAAGTCAAAAGGATAGAATTCGAGTTTGAGTAGCTGAAGCCTATCCTAAATCACTCACTTCTCAAGCAGCGCAAAAATATATGTTTATCTCTATACAAGGTGCGCCAAAAGGGTTGAATAGTAATTTTACAAGTACCAAGCTGATAATTTAGCTTAAGAAAAGTAAAGTAAGAACTATGAGAACCAAGGTGAGGATTGTATTTGGTCTTAAGAGCATTAGAATAAAAATTATACGATGGCCAAGGTCATAGAATAAGAATTCCTAAAGTAAGAACGTATTGAAACTCATAGACGACTGGGTATTCCTAAATATATTGCCTACAAAATACGTCATGAGATCCAGTAAGAAGGGAAAGCTTAGCCTGAGATATATGGGGCCTTACAGAGTCATTCAGTGGATAGGTAGAGTAGTTTATAAGCTTGAATTGCCTCTGTAGTTAGAGTCAGTCCATTATACATGCTACGGAAGTGCATTGGAGACCCTTCTCGTATTGTACCAGTAGATGAAGTTCAGATTATAGAGGATCTATCCTGTGAAGAGATTCCAATAGCTATTTTAGATAGACAGATCCGTAAGTTGAGGACCAAAAAGGTAGCCTCCTTGAAAGTATTATGGAGAAATAAGAACGCCAAAGAAATGACATGGGAGGTCGTACATGAGATGAAATCCAAATACCCCCACGTATTTTAACTGAAGATATGGCTCGAGATGGGATTTTACAACACATATCGGTTTAGACCAGCATGTCATGAGGTAAACACTTATTTTTGACTTGTAGTACTTATGATTGACGGTTGTCTAAGGACAAGTGTTGCTATTTTTAGACATTGGCCCTGTGTGGCATGTATAGTATGTTTTATGGCTGTGTGCAGGTTGGTTTTAGTCCAGTGTACAGAGGAGTCTCTGGCGGAAGTTTTGCAAGACTTTAAGAGTTAACATTCGAGGATGAATATTTCTAAGAGGGGAAGGATGCTAAACCCTGTACTTTCAAGTTATAATGCATCTTAAGTGAATCAATATAAGACAAAGAGTTTAAGGACCTTTACAAAGATAATGATGAGTTAACACAAGTGTTACGGAAGTATCATGAGGGTTGGAGGCTGAACGAATCAAAGATGTTATAACTCATAGTCTCGGGGAAAAACTAGGAGTACTTAATAATACAAAGAGGTCATGTTTCGAGGTAATTGAATCATATAATATTCGTATATAAAGTTTTGAAGTCAAGCAAGTTGTTAAACAAAAATCGACAAAAGTTATCGCAAGATACGTTCATAATCTTACTGAAATTTAGGTCTAATGTCACTGTATTTTTCTCTAAATATACTTGGAGTTACCGGGTGATAAAACTACAAATTTGAAGATCTACGAGTCTAGTTTCCAAAGCATTAAAATATCCGTCAATATGACATCGGAGTAGATAGATATTCGCATTTTTGCAAGATTGTGTAGGCAGCCCCTATGGGACCCACTTGGTCGGTGGCCGACCTTCACCTATTTTTATCTCATTTTTGGGATGAGCTTTGCTCATTTTTAGAACTTCTTCCATTATCACACTCTCTAAACCCTCCCAAACAGTTTCCCCAAGACTCCAAACAAATTCCAAAAAAAATACACCATAATCCAACATCAAGTTAGCTTAAAGACGAAAGAACACCTCTACAAGATTGTGTTGTTGTATCATGGGTTGTTGTGAGCTAACAGGAGCTTGGATTTCTTGTTTCACTTGGTTTGTAAGGTAAGTATATTATCTCCTTTCTTTTTCTTACCATGTTGTTGATGTTGTTTGAAGCAAAATACTATAAGATAGCATGGGAATAGCCTAAGATATGACTAATGTTTTGTTGGGCGTTTTTGCAGTGATAAATATGATTGGTGATTGCTGAAAAATTATGGAAAATTACTTGATTATGATATGGTTTCTATTTATATGCATTCTATATATTTATCAAGTGAATTGATCAAAGAAACATATGAAAATTGAGATTGGAAATGAAGATAAAGGTGTTTGTGTGTGTGTATGTGTGTACTATTTTGCAATAGTTTTGAGCTAGGTTTTGATATGATTTTATTGGAATATCTTGGATGCGTTATTGTTGATGTTGTTCCTATTAATTTTGTGCTGGATTGAGTTGGATGGAAGTGGAATTTTATAGGAAAATTGTTGTCCGATTTTCTATAAGTGACCTAATAGCTTAGAAGCATGTTTGTACGTCCTTCTATGGCATTAACTACAAGTTTTATTATCTTAATATAGATTGAAGTCTTCAAGGAGCTTTGTTGAGGAACAAGGAAGAGATCCTTCAAGTATGTTAAGGCTCACTCTTTCTTTCTTTTGGCATGATCTACAAAGAAGGTAACTATAATGTTGTTACTTCAAAAGGAACTCTATTCTCAAGATTAAAGCTTGTGAACCTCATTGTTTCATATTGTTATAGTTCATGACTCTCGATGTTATTTTTCGGGATCGCTTTCCGGCTTGATAGCATCTTGAAACTTATGTCTTCTTATGATCCTTGTTGACTCTCGGACAATTAATACAAACACAGTTACATAACAATATCAGAGGATAACGACCTTGAGTCACTCTAATCAGATCGAAAAGGCCCTTCAGAGTTGTTTCTTGCGTTATACTTATATATATGTATCTATTTTCTTACCGAGTCGTGCTATATTCGGCCGGGTACAACACTTATATGTGCACACATCTGTAGCTGGTTGTGACATTACCGAGTCCTATTAAGTTCGGGAATGTTATGATATGACATGGGACATTACCGAGTCCTATTAAGGCCGGGTACAACCGAGTCCTCTTCGAGGCTGGGTACGTTATGTTATAACATGATTTTCCCCACAGAGTGGACTTGATACTATATTATATGGCCCCGTTGGGTGGCTTAATTTTTATAGACATGCATATATATCCATGATTGTGACAGTGTATTTCCTCAGAAGCTTGTTATGAGTTGTAGGTTGACTTTTGTACTCTTTCTTCACATTTCATAATTTATTTATGTGTGTTACATGTCTTACATATTCAGTACATCTTTCATGTTGATGACCCTTTGTTGGGGCGCTGCAATTTTATGCCCGTAGGTACATATAGAGATTTAGATAATACCTCGCAGTAGGTGACTCGACTCAGCTGAAGGTTGTCATGCTCCCTTCTTCCGAGGATGTTTAGTGAGCTGGTAGGTGTAGTGGTTGTATGTATATACATAGTTGGGTATGCCGGGGTCCTGTCCCGACTAGATGTTGTTGATGTACTCTCTGAAGACTTATAGGCAGTCGTCTTGTATATAGTAGTCTTGTATGGCTTTGTCGGCCTTCTTAGAGGACCCGTTGTGTTTATATTGGCCTTGTCGTCCTTGTTGTATATATACGTATGTTGGGCCTTTTCTATTTGCAGGTTGTTGTGTCTTTGATCAGGTAATCACTCATTAGAAGCCTTATCGGCCCATGCATGGTTGAGTATATTACAAGTATCAGGATTGGTACGCTCGGGCCTTAGGGCACCAGGTGCCGGCCACACCCCCCAAGGTTGGGGTGTGACAGGCGACCATCACGATGCCAACTTCTTTATTTTTGGAGATTCTCCCAGATTGTAAAGCTTTATTAGTGGCTTGCAGTGCCTCAAAGTTAGTGACCATGCCACTCTTTAATCTTTCTTCAATTCTTTTCCCTAACTTGATCATATATGAGAATTTATGATTTTCAATGACCATCAGCCTTTCATAATACTGAGGATCCTGAGCATGTACGAAGAACTTGTTCATTTATTCTTTTTCCAGTGATGGTCTCACTTTGGTGTCCTCAGACCTCCATTTAGTGGCATGCTCACAGAATGTTTTCGTGGGTTTCTTCTTCAGGTTCTAGATGTAAAATAAGTCTGGTGCATTTTCTGTTTTGAACCTAAAATTGTCCATGAAATATGAAGCCATGCTCACCCAATTGTGTCATTTCTTCGGGTTTTGGCCAATGTACCAGGATAAGGCGTCCTTGATAAGGCTCCTCATAAATAGCTTCATACGTATTTGCTCATTTTTTCTACACCCACGAGCTTATCAGAATTCATCCTTAAATGGACCTTTAGATCACTAGTACCGTTGAACAATTCAAACTTTGGAGGCTTGTATCTTTCGGGTAGTTCAACATCAACCTGGATGTAGAGGTCTTCATAGCTTAGACCCTCAATCTTTTTTTCCTATTTCTACATTTTGGACCCTTCTAGTTACGTTATTAATTTCTTCAGCCATATTCCTGAAGAGCAGGTCCTTCTCAGTAGGTTCTAGTATGTATTAGGGTTGTTGAGGGGCGTATGGTAAAGTTTATACGTACATAGGATTGATTTGGTGGGTTCCAGGAATTTGGGAGTACAGATGATCATTTATGGATATTTGAGGTGGGTCGTGGATATGGGATATGGGTTGTGAAATATTATGGGGCGAGGGGTAGATGGTGCTTTATGGGTACTGTGGGTTAAGTGGCGTCAGGTTGGGATGATGTTGTAGGATTTGTAGTGGTGAAAGGTTCTAGTTTAGTGGGGCTGGAGGCGGAGGGTTATGGTAATGTTTGGTGGTTTGTGGTGGAGGATTATGTGGAGCTTGCAGTGGCGTATTTTGAGGTGGCAATGGGTTTTGGAGAGTAGGCAGGTTCTTAATGTTGGTGTTATTATTATTTTGGTGGCTTATATCTGGGACACTGAGAGTAAGGGATAGGTTAGAGAGATTTCAGACTTGTTCTAGTTCGCCTTGTAACTCAAGGATCTTCTGTTCCAGGCGAAGAACCAACTCATTCTTCCCCAGTACACTTCTTCTTTAAGATGTTTTCAAATTTTCTCTCAAAGCGGGACTATTATACTTACCATTTCCACTCGCATCATCTATTTTACTCTTGTTTTTTGTGCTATTGAGATTGCTATGAGGAGGAAGAGGAGGAGGAGGAGGAGGTGGTGGAGGCCCTTTTGATCTAGTATGGTATGACGATGTGGCCAGGATACACGAATCAATCTTTGGGAAGGGGAATAATAAAAAATAAAAGCAAACAAAAGTAATAAGTTAGTATGGTAGGATAAAATAGGGAATGTCAAAGCATTTGATCATAGCATTAAATAGATAACACAAAGGATATTTAATAATACGCGTCCTAGTTTGGGACCTCTTTGTGCCCGAGGTAGGTCTAAGGTGACAAGTAAATTTGGAGACTTTTGTGCCAATATGTTTCATTCCATTAACTCAAAAACAAAAACATAAGTAAAGTTTCACTAATTGCTTATTGACTTATTACATTGCATAAATGGAAAAAGGAAAACAAAATACTCCTAATCTACTTGGTCCTAGATGGTCCTTCGGCATGCTTTGCCTTCTTCACACCAGTAAATTGTGAATGTCGATCATCAAATAGGTCATGGCTAACTTTCCACCTTCTCTGTATCCCAGTTATTGGCAATCCCAGTCTCTTTCTAATTTTTGCTTCCATCTATATCAACCCTTGCTTTAAGTATTCCACATTTTCTGTTGCCTTGTCTATTATTTGTTTTCACTCCTTTACAGCTTCCATATCGAGCTTGTGTTGTTCCCTATATTGTGTTTCAGATTCTAGAACCCTTTTGGGCAGCCTTCTATACTTGACTTGTGCCTTTGCCTCTTATCTATGATTCTACCTTTCAGCTTGATATCTGGCTTGAAAAATCCGGCTATGTCGTCTTCCAACCACGAATGATAGTAGTACATATGCCTAGCTTGGTATCTTTCAGGTTTTATAGTGTCTTCACCTATAATAGTCTTTTGGTTACAGATGTACAGAATTTTATACTTAAGTGGTACTTCATGCCCTTTGAAGTATTGTTTGTGTCGTGTCGAGTCAGCTACTTGCGGTATCACTTGTTTTCTTCCAGCTTTCCTCATAACCCTTAATAGAGCATATGGATAAGTTCCTTTCAACCCGATCAAGACCAAGTAGGTTGCCTTCTTGGATCACACAATGAAATCTATACTTGGGAACCATTAAAACATCCATTGTACTTACTCATTTGATAGGTTGTTACAAAGATGCACCCACCCCTAGGATCAGTAGGCTTTGCAAATCTTTCTGGGGTAAAAGTCATTCATTTCTGATGATTGTTGGCTATATAAACACCATTGGTCTGCGAAAGAACTCTTGGCAATAGTCGCCCCTCTGAAGATGTTCTATCAACCATATTTGTAGCAAAGGGTTACACCCTTCAAAAAAACCTGCTCCATGATTGCAACGGTCTAAGGCTGATACATGTCTACTATGATCATAGGAACAATGGTATAGGCCTGACCTTCAATCCCTTCCATCATGGTTTTGGCCACCATGGCCAATCGAGTGTGAATATTCTCCTCGTGTTTCATATCCCAAGGAAGCATGAACACCTCCCCCCCCCCGCCCCCCCCACACACAATTTTTTCTAATAGTGGTGTCATTTCTAAATTTTCGAATCGGAAAACAACCTTCTTTTTGTCCTAGAACATAGTCACAACTTCGATCAGTTCCCTATATGTTTGAACCCCATTAAGGACGAAAAGTTACACAATACAGTATAACATGATTTCTATCACATTTTGGAAAATCATTCCACAAGTCAACCAACCTCAGGATGCTTTGAACGATATGAAATCTGGGAAATATCGTGCTTCATTTTTCCTGCATTACAAAAGGATTAGCCTTTCCCCCTTTCTAGTTTGATTAATTAAGTGATAATAGTCGGCGTATTAGAATATCTTCCTCCAAATAATGCACATAGAGTATGAGAATTGTCTATTAGGATTGTAAAAAATCAACTTAGACTTTGACAAGGTTGTCCAAATAGACCAAATATGCCCAGGGTATTTATCCATCATGGGGTCATAATGCATGCATAGTTTCTACCAAAGTATGTTTCTAAGGATCAAATAGATACTGCAAAGTGGACAACTTGAGGAGAGAAGGCGCGGGATCGTCAATTGCACCGTTGATTGACTATTCTTCCACAAATAAATCTTTCCCGATTTAAGAGTATTTCTTAGAAACCATGTCACTTATCAAGTTATTCCACTTATGTTGATAACGGTCATGAGTAGAGTATGATATTAAAAATATGTTTATGAAAAGCGGTAACACATTGTGAAATAATTTTCAGTTTAAAATGACAAAGCATAAGAAGGAAAAATTAAATAAAAGCACAAGAACAAGAAAAGAAAAAGAAATAGAAAATGGTTACCATAAGTCTTGAAATAAATGAAACATACAGTATGGGAGAATATTTAAACCTTGAAGCAGATAAAGGAAAAGGGGAAAGGGAGATAAATGACAAAAGACAGAGAAATAAATAAAAAGCAATACCCAAAATCCCACAGAAGAATAAAACCCATTATGGTAAAAACCTAAGTATTCCCAGCAACGTTGTCATGTTGTCGTGCCCCATTTTCTCATGAAAGTGGGTTTAAACATGTGACAACTTTTTAAAAGGGTATTAAAAGAGAGGAGTTTCCACCTAATGATTTTTAAGGTGTGTTAGGGCACCTACTTACAAATAACTCCAGATAGAATTAGTTTCTGTCACCAAAGATCGGGTAAGGGTTCATGTTACCTTAAAAAGAAGGTGTTAGACACTCTTCGAGATTCACAACTTTGATTTCCGAATTTTAAGCTATGTGGGATTAATGGGTTCTAAATTGATTAAATAATTCTAGGCGGTTAATATGCAAAAATCAATTAAGAATGAACAAACAAATTATTCAAGTCTAATTAAATACACAAAGTAGGAATTATTACAATCTAACTCAAAGAAGACTAATTGATTATTAATAAGAGGGGACTTAAGTTGTTAAGCCTAATGGATCAACTCTCATGTAAAGTTTGCTAAGACTTTTATTTTCACGACCCCAATTTTCCTCCATAGGATGTCGTAATGGCACCTAGTCTTTAAGACTAGGTAAGCCTAAAATAGATGTAGAATATAATTGAAATAATGATAAAATTCTCAACTACTCAAAAACTATCATAAAAGAAACTTCGCAACTCAGCATAAACAAACTTCTCAAAATCTGGTGATAACTAGCCACAAGCTCTACGAGTAAGTACTGATCATCCCTATACAACAGTGTCTATAAAAGGGAAAGAAAATGAAGTAGACTAGATAGAGGGTGACTCTGAGGCCTGCGGATGCCAGCAGGTATACCTTGAAGTCTCCGAAGTTGAGCTCGTCTCACTGGTGCCTGGATTGGTAAGAGGTACCTGGATCTGCACTAGAAGATGTGCAGAAGCGTAGCATGAGTATACCACATCGGTACCCAGTAAGTACCAAGCCTAAACTGGGTAGATTAGTGACGAGGTCAGGTCAAGGCTCTACTGGAATAAAATACAAACTGAACAGGTATATAACATTGAAATAATGATAACAATGGAAATGAAACAATAAAGAAATATACCAAGGCAAATAATGCATCACGGAAGAAAATAATGAATGATATGCCAAGGAAACAAAGCAACCAAAACACAAGTGAAGTAATAGAAAAGTATCAACAAAATCACTAACGAAGTACCACCTCGTAGTCTCAAATCATAAAACAAATCACAATCTTTTCTTACATCACCGCGGGAGCCTTGCATTTAGTTTTGAAAATTATTTTTTCCGAAATAGCTTCCCGCGTTTTTGCCCACCTTATCACACCGCGCGACTTCAAGTAGTTCCCCTACTAGCAACATGCATATCAAGCCCACCTTATCTCACCACATGCGTTTCAAACCCAATCTTTATACCACCGCATGCATATCAATATCACAACATATCACAAATCGCACCACAAGTGCCCAATATCACAACTTGCCAAAGAAGTCAACAATAATGGTGTTTCCACAATAAATAGCACATGGCTCAACCACAATATGCACAAGAGTCTCAACAATAACAACCGTAAGTGAATAAATCAACAAGAATAGTATTTCACAACTTTACAACTTTGGCTCAATGAGAATCACGACCTTTATAACTCAATACCAATTTCAACAACAGGATATCACAAGAATAACAACTTCAAGTAAAGAACTCAATGGTTAAATAATGAATAAGGAATAGAAGAAACAATAACTCCAACTAAACATATAAAGACAATTAACAAGTGAGAGATAAGACAAGTAGAGCATGTGAAGATAGACTAATAATGATGAATATAACATGTACGACAACTCAATTAAAGGCATAAAAGGAATCTACATAATTAAAACCGGTCAATTACAATATTTAGCCCGGTACACACTCGTCACCTTGCGTACACGGCTTCCAAATATCACAATTAACACAAACCAACACCAATCCTAAGGGGTAATTTCCCCACATAAAGTTAGGCAAGACACTTACTTCAAAACACGCTAACTCAATCCACTAGTAAGCCTTTCCCTCAATTATCCAACTCCGAACGGCTCGAATCTAGCCAAACAACTTCACACCAAAAATATAAACTATAGGAAGCTATTCTGAACAATAAAGTTGCGATCTTTAAAGAGAAATAAAAAAGTCGACACAAAAAGTAAACCCCGGGACCGCGCCTCGGAACCCGACCAAAATTACAAAATCCGAACGCACATTCGATAACGAGTCCAACCATACAATAATTACTCAAATCCGACTTCAAATTGCCTTTCAAATCCCCAAAAATTAGTCTAAGAAGTTTTCATAATTTTCCCTCGATTTCCAACTCAAATCACTAATTAAATGATGAAAATAAAAATGGATGCATGTAATATAGTCATATCCGAGTTAGCATCACTTATCTTGATGATTTCCTTGAAAAACCCTCGAAACATTGCCACCAACCGAGCTCTCTAGGTCCAAAACTGAAAAATGAAATGAAACCCTCGATTAAGACTTTTCTGCTCAGCTATATGCGCACCTGCAGAAAAGCCATCGTAGGTGCGGCTCTAACTTAAGTCCTGAGTATGCGCTTTTGCAGACACCAAACCACACCTGTGCCCACACTTCTGTGACATATAGCTTGCTTCTGTGAGGACGCATTTGCGGAGGTTTGACCGCACATGCGGTCCTTCCCCAGCACACCCAAATTCGCTCATGCGATGCCCCCCTCCGCACCTGCGCACCCACTTTTGCGGATAAACAACCACACCTACGGTCCCAATTGGGCAGCTCCAAATTCGCTTTGTGATACGAAGGCTGCTCCTATGGCGTCGCATATGTGACCCAAAGTGCGCAGGTGCGATTGCACCAGACACATCAAAGGTTCAACAATCACCTAAGTCCAAAATTGTTCCGGATTCAATCTGAATCACACCCGGGGCCCCCGGACCCCGTCCAAATATTCCAAGAAGCTCCAAAACACATAACGGACCTACTTGAGGCCAGAAATTACATCAAACAACATCGATTTCACGAATCGCAACCCAATTCAAGCCTATTGAAACTATGAACATCTGACTTCCAAAACTAACGTTGAATTATACCAAAACAACTCCGATTGACCTCAATTTTTGTACACAAGTCATTAAGTTCATGACAGACCTATTCCAACTTTTGGAATTGGAATCCGACCCCGATATCAATAAAGTCAACTCTCGATCAAACTTCTCAACCTTCCAAACCTTCAACTTTTTAACTTTCGCCAATTCAAGCCGAAACGACCTATAGACCTCCAAATCAACATCCAGACACGTTCCTAGGTCAAAACTCCATTCTGGAGTCGTCTACACAAAAGTCAAACTACGGTAAACTCTTTCAACTTGAGCCTCCAACTTAGAGACTATGTGTCCCATTTCACTCCGAAACTCACCCAAAACCAAAACCAAAAACCCCGGCAAGTCATATAACCACAATATAACATAGAGGAGGCAATAAATAGGGGATCAGGGCTAAAATACTCAAAAGGACTAACCGAGTCGTTACATCCTCCCCATCTTAAAACAAATGTTCATCCTCGAATGAGTATAGAGACATACCTGAAGTGGTTAAAAGATGAGGATAACGGCTACGCATATCATGCTTGGTCTTCCAAGTCGCCTCCTTGACTGGTTGACCCCTCCACTAAACTTTCACTGAAGCAATGCTCTTCGACCTCAACTTTCGGACCTTCCTATCCAAAATGGCTATTGGCTCCTCAACATAAGACAAATACTTGTCCAACTGGATTGATCTGAAATCTAATATATGGGACAGATCATTGTGATACATTCGGAGCATAGAAACATGGAATACTGGATGAACTGTAGCTAGACTAGGTGGCAGTGCATGTTTGTAGGCCACCTCACCAATCCTCTCAAGAATATCAAAAGGTCCGATATACCTAGGGCTCAACTTTCCCTTCTTCCCGAACCTCATAACACCCTTCATGGGCGAAACCCGAAGCAAAACCCACTCTCCAACAATGAATATAACGTCACGAACCTTCCGATCTGCATAAATCTTCTGTCTAGATTGGGCTGTACGAAGCCGATATTGAATCAATTTAACCTTTTCCAAAGCATACTGAACCAAGTTAGTACACAATAGCCTAGCTTCACCCGGCTCAAACCAACCCACCAGAGATCGACACTGCCTCCCATACAAGGCCTCATATGGAGCCATCTGAATGCTTATTTGGTAACTGATGTTGTAGAAAAACTCCCCAAGCGGCAAGAACTGATCCCAAGAACCCCCGAACTCCATAACACATGCATGAAGCATATCCTCTAATATTTGAATAGTGCATTCGGATTGTCCGTCTGTCTGAGGGTGGAATGTTGTACTCAACTCAACCCATGTGCCCAACTCACGCTGTACGGCTTTCCAGAATTATGATGTAAACTGCGTACCCCGGTCAGAGATAATGGATACCGACACAACGTGAAGTCGGACAATCTCGCAAATATAGACCTGAGCCAGCTGCTCCGAAGAATAAGTAGTCACCACTGGAATGAAATCAGCTGCCTTTATCAACCTATCCACAATCACCCATACTGCATCAAACTTCTTCTGAGTCTGTGGGAGCCCAACAACAAAATCCATGGTAACTCGCTCCCATTTCCACTCGGGAATCTCAAGCCTCTGAAGTAACCCACTTGGCCGCTGATGCTCATACTTCACATGCTGACTATTTAGGCACCGAGCTACATACTCTACTATGTCTTTATTCATTCTCCTCCACCAATAGTGCTGCCTTAAGTCATGATACATCTTAGTGACACCCGGATGAATGGAGTACTACTAACTGTGGGCCTCCCAAAGAATCAACTCACGCAAACCATCTACTTGGGAACACATAGCTGGCCCTGCACCTATAACACACTGTCATCCCCAATAGTAATCTCCTTGGAATCGCCGTCCTGAATCGTGTCCTTCAGGATAAGCAAATGGGGGTCGTTATACTGACGCTCTCTGATGCGATCATATAGAGAAGACCGAGAAACCAAGCAAGCTAAAACTCGACTCGACTCCGAAATATCCAATCTAACAAACTGGTTAGACAAGGCTTAAACATCCAATGCTAATGGTCTCTCCGCTGCCGGTAGATATGCTAAACTGTCTAAGCTCTCCGACTTTCAACTCAAGGCGTCGACCACCACATTAGCCTTCCCGGGATGATATAGAATGGTGATATCATAGTCCTTAAGCAAATCTAACCATCTCCGCTGCCTCAAAGATCCTTCTATTTGAATAGATGTTGTAGACTCTGGTGGTCGGTATAGACCTCACAAGTGACACCGTACAAATAGTACCGCCAAATCTTCAAGGTATGAACAATAGCTGCCAACTCAAGGCCGTGGACATGATAATTCTTCTATTATACCTTCAACTGTCTAGATGCATAGGTAATCACCCTACCGTCTTGCATCAACACCATGCCAAGGACAACACAAGATGCATCACAATACACAGTGTAAGACCCCGAACCCATAGGCAACACCAACTCTGGGGCTATAGTCAAAGCAGTTATGAGCATTTCAAATCTCTCCTCACACTCCTCGGTCCATCTGAATGGAAACCCTCTACGAAACTGTAAGGCCTCGTAAACTTTTACCTAAAACCAGGGGTTTCGTGGTGCCGAAGTAGACTTATGCATTGATGATTGTAGAAATTCTTTGCGGCGAGCAAGCTCGCTGTGGTTCAGACATTTTGGGTTGAATAGTGCATTGGGAGTTAAAGAAAAATTTTGGAAGTGCAGTGTGTTTCTACGGTACCTTCTACAGTCGCAAAACTAATTTGCGGACTGCAGATCTGCCGCAGGCTGAAGCAGAAATTTGGGGAAAATATTTGGACCATTATGCGATCCATTATGCGGCCGCGTAAGCATTTCGCGGGTCGCAAAACCCATCGCAGACACAGCACAAAAATTTCTAAAGGAACGTTCTGCGGCGTATTATGTGATCGCAGACCGATCGCAGAGTGAGGCAGGTGTGCCCAGTTCCGGAGGGCCATTACGCGGTCCATTCCGCGGATCATAGAAGCGCATATTAGACCACAGATCTGCATCGGGGCTTCATTGTTTCTAATTTTTGAACCCAACCCCATTCTTATAAAACAGTCCTAGAGATCATTTTAGAAGGTTCAAACTTAAATTTTAGAGAGAGAAATGTGGTCTAGAGTGAGAAAAGGAATTTCTAAGTCACTTGTTCATTAATATTTGCTCAAGCCTTGAAGAATTCTCTAGGATAACTCACAAGGTCTTCAACTAAAAGGTAAGGTTCTAGCCCTAACCTTTAATTTCGAGTTGTGACTAAAAATAGGTATTAAGCCAAGCAATTCTTAGGTGTGGGAGTTGTTCATTATGCATGCATGTACTATATAGAGTTTTTGGGAGATGTTTGAGCTCAAATGGGTAGATTTTGGGTAGTGAAATAGAGGAACCCATCATAGGAGGACCTTGATATCATAATGGCCACCTAGTGTTTGATCAAATGCTCAAATGAGCTAGAATCATGAACTCCTTCCTAATTCATGTTCAATGTTGTTGTTTCTCTAAAAAGATCAAAGTTGCTAGGATTCCGGAACTTTGTAGTGAATTAAGGAAAGCTCAAAGCGAGGTATGTTGGCTAAACTCCTCTTTTAGAATTGAACCCCACAATGGCCTTGTAAGTCCCGTGATGCTCATTATAAATTTATTATTCCAAATAAGCCTCTTGTCAAAATAAACATACATTCAATATGTATTCCAAAGATTTTTGTTATGTTGAGTTACTGTTTGAGAATGCGGTTTAAGTATGGGATGCGTGTTATTATGTTAAGATTTAAAAACGTGATTCTAATGAAAGCTATCATGTCAAATTGTGTAATAAATCACATGTGCCTAAGACCCTAAATTGCTCAAATATGTGTTTAAGGTCTTAATTTGAAAGGCCTTGTTGTTGATTATCCATGATGATATTTGAAAGTGAAAGAAGAGAACATGAAATATGATGTGCAGCTAAAGTGCCAAGAATGATATTGCGTCATGACCATTGGTACCAATGAAATATGATGTGTTTAATAGTAAATGGTTTGGGAGTATCGATTAGCCACCGAGGAAGGGTAGGTCGAAATAACCTAACCCCGAAACTACACGTGCCACTGTAGGAGTGATTGAGGGGTAAATCCCCGCGTTAATATGATGAGATTGTTTCCCCTTATATGAGATGAGATTGATGTGTTTAGCTATTTCCCCTTATATTGGATGAGATTATTGCTAGCGAGATGTGATGTGATTGTCGACCCACACGGCATTGTGGCGAGACGGCTTAGCCGATCGGGCTGAGATCGGATGCCATGCTGCGCACATGGTGGTATTATGAGTGGATGTCTCAGGGTAAGACGGCTTAGCCGGTCGGGCTGAGATCGGAAGCCGTGCTAAAATACGGTGGTGTATCGGTGCTAAAGGGCTCCCAACTTAAAAAGACTGTAACTTACTTGAAATTTTCCTTTCCCCAAACTTGACACCTTAATACTATTTGATTCTCTTATTGATTTCATGTTTCCTTCTTCGTTTGATGTTACTAGTTCTATTGAGAGGGTGTTTTGTTTTACATACTAGTACTATTCCATATGTACTAACGCCCCTTTTGTCGGGGGCGATACATCTTTAATGGATGCAGGTGGTTCCATAACAGGTGGTATTGATCAGTGATAACAGCACACTCTCTCCTCAGCTGACTTGGTGAGCCCCACTTCATTTCGGGGTCCTGTATCTCTTGTCCTTTGTACATATTGTTTGAGGCATAGCCGGGGCCTTGTTGCCGGCATTGTCGTAGCACTCATTTGTTCCTGTTAGAGGCTCTGTAGACATAGTGTGGTTTGTATCTATTTTTGGGAAGATTAAACTAAAAATGTTATAGTCGTATCATCTGTTCCACTTTAACTATGATTGTACAATGTACTGTTTTGGAGACTTGTTAATGACGTAACTAATGGAAATGAACTGGTGGTATTCAAATGACCTCTTATTGTCTAATTAATGAAATGTATTCTTCTCTTTATTCATGAGTGAGTTAGGTAGACAGTATTGTGCATTCTAGCTCGACCGGGGTAACTCTATTGAGCGTCAGTCGCGCTCCCCGGGGTTGGGGCTTGACTGAAACAAAAGTTATACCCTACCAAACCAAGAAAACTCCGTATCTCAGTAGCTGAACACGGTCTGGGTCAACTCTACACTACTTCAATCTTCTTCGGATCTACCTTGATCCCACAACTCGACACCACATGACCCAAAAATGCCACTGAATCAAACCAGAATTCACACTTTAAAAATTTTGCATACAACTTATTGTCTCTCAAGGTCTGAAGCACGATCCTCAGGTGCTGCTCATGATCCTCTCGGCTCTGGGAGTACACCAAGATTTCGTTAATAAACATAATGACAAATAAGTCAAGATAGGGCTGGAATACACTGTTTATCAAGTGCATGAATGTTGTTGGGGCGTTGGTCAGCCCAAATGACATCACAAGGAACTCGTAATGACCATATCGAGTCCTAAAAGTAGTCTTCAGAATATCCGAATCTCGAATCTTCAATTGATGATAGTCTGACCGCAAATCAATCCTTGAGAACACTCTGGCACCATGTAGCTGATCAAATAGGTCATCAATGTATGGAAATGAATACATGTTCTTCACTATAACCTTGTTCAACTGTCAATAATCAATACACATGCGCATAGAATCATCCTTCTTCTTTACAAACAAGACCGGAGCACCCCAAGGTGACATACTAGGCCGAATGAAGCCCTTATTAAGCAGCACTTGCAACTGCTTCTTTAACTCCTTCAATTCTGCAGGGGCCATATGATATGGTGGAATAGAAATGGGTTGAGTGCCCAACAACAAGTCAATACCAAAATCTATATCCCTATTGGGCGGGATGCCCGGAAGATCTGCCAGAAATATATCTGGATAGTCCCTAACTACCGGAACTAACTCAACGGTAGGAGTATTAACACTAACATCCCTTACAAAATCTAGATATGCATCACACCCCTGCCCAACCATCCGTTGTGCCTTAAGGAAGGATACCACCATGTTAGGAACATAATCCAAAGTACACCTCCACTCCAACCGCGGCAAACCTGGAATAGCCAACGTCACCATCTTGGCGTGACAATCAAGAATAGCATGATAGGGCGACAAACAGTCAATGCCCAAAATAACATCAAAATCCACCATATTGAGAAATAATAGATCAACTCTGGTCTCAAAATCACCAAGAATAAATAAACACGACCGATACACACGGTCAACAACAATGGAATCTCCTACAAGCGTGGACACATAGACAGGAGAACTAAAAGAATCACGGGATTTACCCAAATACGGAGCAAAGTAAGATGATACATATGAATAAGTGGAGCCTAGATCAAATAAGACTGATGCATCTCTATGAAAAATGGGAACAATACTTGTGATAACTGAGTCGGATGTAACTACCTCCATTTTAGTCGGAAGAGCATAACATCTGGCCTAGCCTCCCACTCTTGGACGATCCCTACCTGCCTGACCTCCACCCCTAGATGGTTATGCAGGTGGAGTGGCAACTTGTTCGGTAACCACAGCTCGAGAAGGCTGAGGACCCTGTGGAAGATGTGGAGCCTGAGTAGTGTGTGGAACCCCTCCTGAGCCTGGGGCAGTCTCTCGCCATATGAATAGTATCACCACACTCGAAACAAGCTCTCGGAGGACGTGGCTACTGAAACTGGCTCGGGCCTGGTCAGCTGGACTGACTGCTAAAAGCACCCCGTGCAGGAGGTGCACTAGATAGTGGCGGTGAATAATGGGCAAACTAAGACCTGGGAGTAGCCGGATTACCAGTGGAAGCTTGAAGTGCTGATTGAACTGGACAACTCACATAAACTCTACCATGACGGGCTGCAACTTGAGCACGTGCACCACTATATGTGCCAGAATCTCGACGCCTCTTGGACTCCCTGTCCTCTCTCTCCGGGCCCCTCATACCCTCCAATCCTCTGAGCGATCTCTACTACCTACTGGTATGGGGTATTAGTCTCCAACTCTCGAGCCATGCTGAATCTAATACCATAGTTGAGCCCCTCATTAAATCGACGGACTCGCTCTCTAACTATGGAGACTAAAGCTAGTGCATGTCTGGACAACTCGCAGAACCTGACAGCATACTCCGACACGGTCATAGCATCCTGGCGCAACTGCTCAAACTCCGCGCACAATGCATCCTGAAGGCTCTGGGGAACAAACTCTCTCATGAACATCTCTAAAAACTGAGCCCATATGAGTGAAGCTTCCTCAGCCGGGCTACCCAACTCGTACGCTCACCACCACTAATAAGCCGCCTACTTAAGCTGGAAAGTAGTGAAAGCAACACCACTCGTCTCCACAATACTCATAGCACGGAGGATGCGGTGGAACTCCTCAAGAAAACCATGTGCATCATCTGAAGCTAAGCCGCTGAAAGTAGGGGTGGTACTTCTAGTACCTCTCAAACTTGAGTTGCTCCGCCTCAGATGGTGCTGCCCTAACCTCGGGCTGAACTGGGACATCCGGCTGCACTAGTATATCCCCCGGGACCTGGTCAACCTGGAACCGCTACTCTAGGGTATGGGCGGTGGGAGTCTGTGCTCCTCCCCCGGCCTGAGAGGTGGAAGGAGCAAGTGGAATCAACCCCGCCTGAGCTGGAGTGCCAAACATGCTCAAAACCTAGGTGAGGGTCTCTTGAAGTGCAGGGGCACTAACAGGTGTCTCGGGTGCATGCCCCCCAACTGGAGATACTGGTGGCTCCTCTATCGCAGCTCAGGCAGGTGCTCTAGCTGCAACACGCGCCCGCCCTCGGCCTCTGTCCCGACCCCGGCCTCTCGTGGCTCTAGTAGGGGCGCAGGGGTGCATGTGTCTGATCATCAGATCAAACTGTGTGTGTCCTCACCATCTGTGATAGAATAGAAAGACAAAAATTTAGAATTTCGAAGTCAACAAATTCACATGATAAGGAATCAAAGAAGTGAGGCTTTCCCTAACAGTTCCATAGCCTCTCGAAGATAAGTACAAACGTCTCTGTACCGATCTACGAGACTCTACTAAACCTGCTTGTAACTCGTAACACCTATGAACCTAGAGCTCTGATACCAACTTGTCACGATCCCAATTTCTCTCCGTAGGATTTCGTGATGGCACCTAGACTCTAAGACTAGGTAAACCTAACATATATGCAGAATATAACTGAAATAATGATAAAACTCTCAAATACTCAACAACTATCATAAAATAAACTTCGCAACTCAGCATAAACAAACTTCCCAAAATCTGGTGATAACAAATCACAAGCTCTACGAGTAAGTACTGATCATCCCTATATAATAGTGTCTATAAAAGAGAAAGAAAATGATGTAGACTAGATAGAGGGTGACTCCGAGGCCTACGGACGCCGGTAGGTATACCTTGAAGTCTCTGAAGCTAAGATCGTCTCAATGGTGCATGGACTGGTAGAAGGTACCTGGATCTGCACAAAATGATATGTAGAAGCATATAATGAGTACACCACAATGGTACCCTATAAGTGCCAAGTCTAACCTCAGAGAGTAGTGAAGAGGTCAGGTCAAGACCCTACTGGAATAAATAAGAAACTGAATAGGTATATAACAGTGTAATAATGATAACAATGGAAATAAAATAATAAAGAAATATACCAAGATTAGCTACACTGAACTAAGGCAAATAATGCATTACAGAAGAAAACAAAGAATGATATGGCAAGGAAACAAAGCAACCAAAACACAAGTGAAGTAATAGAAAATTATTAACAAAATCACCACCGAGGTACTGCCTCGTAGTCTCAAATCACAAAACACAATCTTTCCTTATATCACGGCGGGAGCCTTGCATTTAGTTTTGAAAATCATTTTTTCCGAAATAGCTTCCCGCGTTTTAGCTCACCTTATCACACCGCGTGGCTTCAAGTAGTTTCCCTACTAGCAACACGCGTATCAAACCCACCTTATCTCAACGCATGCGTTTCAACCCCAATCCTTATACCACTGTATGTGTATCAATATTATAATGTATCACAAATTGCACCTCAAGTGCCCAATATTACAACTTGCCAAAGAAGTCAACAATAATGGTGTTTCCACAATAAATAGCCCATGGCTCAACCATAATACGCATAAGAGTCTCAACAATAATAACCGAAAGTGAATAACTCAACAAGAATAATATTTCACAACTTTATAGCTTTGCCTCAATATGAATCACGACCTTTATAACTCAATACCAATTTTAACAACAAGATATCCCAAGAATAACAACTCCAAGTAAAGAACTCAACGGTTAAATAATGAATAAGGAATAAAGGAAATAATAACTTCAACCAAACATATAAAGACAATTAACAAGTGAGAGATAAGACAAATAGATCACGTGAAGATAGACTAATGATGATGATGAATATAACATGTTATGGTAACTCAATTAAAGGCATGAAAGGAATCTACATAGGTAAAACCGGTCAATTACCACATTTATCCCGTGTACACACTCGTTACCTTGCGTACACGGCTACCACATATCACAATTAATATAAACCAGCACCAATCCTAAGGAGTAATTCCCCCACACAAAGTTATGCAAGATACTTACCTCAGAACACGCTAACTCAATCCACTAGTAAGCCTTTCCCCCGATTATCCAACTTCGAACGGCTCGAATCTAGACAAAACAATTTCATACCATAAATATAAACTATATTAAGCTATTCCGAACAATAAATTTGCAATCTTTAAAGAGAAATAAAAAGTCAACTCAAAAAGTGAGCCCTGGGTCCGCACTCGAAACCCGGCCAAAATTACAAAATTCGAACACCTATTTGATAACGAGTCCAACCATATAAGAATTACTCAAATCCGACTTCAAATCGTCTTTCAAATCCCCAAAATTTAGTCTAAGAAGTTTTCACAATATTTTCCCAATTTCCAACTCAAATCACTAATGAAATGATGAAAATAATAATGGATTCGTGTAATATAGTCAAATCCGGGTTAGAATCACTTACCCCGATGATTTTCTTGAAACAACCTTGAAATATCTCCACCTACCGAGTTCTCTAGGTCAATAAATGAAAAATGAGATGAAACCCTCGATTAAGCCTTTTCTGCCCAGCTATATGTGCATATGCGGGCCAAGAGCCGTTGGTGCGGCTCCGCACCTGCAGAAAAGCCATCGCAAGTGCGGCTCTAACTTAAGTCCTGAGTATGCGCTTTTGCAGACACCAAACCACACCTGCGCCCACACTTCTGTGACATATAGCTTGCTTCTGTGAGGACGCATTTGCGGAGGTTTGACCGCACATGCGGTCCTTCCCCAGCACACCCAAATTCGCTCATGCGATGCCCCCCTCCGCACCTGCGCACCCGCTTTTGCGGATAAACAACCACACCTACGGTCCCAATTGGGCAGCTCCAAATTTGCTTTGTGATACAAAGGCTGCTCCTATGGCGTCGCATATGTGACCCAAAGTGCGCAGGTGCGATTGCACCAGACACATCAAAGGTTCAACAATCACCTAAGTCCAAAATTATTCCGGATTCAATCTGAATCACACCCGGGGCCCCCCGGACCCCGTCCAAATATTCCAAGAAGCTCCAAAATACATAACGGACCTACTTGAGGCCAGGAATTACATCAAACAACATCGATTTCACGAATCGCAACCCAATTCAAGTCTATTGAAACTATGAACATCTGACTTCCAAAACTAACGTTGAATCATACCAAAACAACTTCGATTGACCTCAAATTTCACACACAAGTCATAAATGACATGACAGACCTATTCCAACTTTCAGAATTGGAATCCGACCTCGATATCAATAACGTCAACTCTCGGTCAAACTTCTCAACCTTCCAAATCTTCAACTTTCTAACTTTCGCCAATTCAAGCCGAAACGACATACAGACTTCTAAATCAATATCCGGACACGCTTCTATGTCCAAAATCACTATACAGAGCTATTGAAATCATCAAAACTCAATTCCGGAGTCGTCTACACAAAATTCAAACTACGGTCAACTCTTTCAACTTAAGCCTCCAACTTAGGGACTATGTGTCTCATTTCGCTCTGAAACTCACCCGAAACCAAAACCAAACACCTCGGCAAGTCACATAACCACAGTATAATATACAGGTTGCAATAAATAGGGGATTGGGGCTAAAATATTCAAAACGACCGGTTGGGTCGTTACATTTATAGCCAAAATGCAATGACTATTCGGCATTTTCTGTATCATCTCTGCTACCCTTATTACTATCTTTAAATGGTTTACGTAAAAGAGCACTAATTGATTCTAGTTAGTGCCTTAATACGACTACCCGTCATTTTCTATAGTTCAGGAGGCTTTGGACAATATCTAAAAGGTAGGTTCTAGACAAAAGAAAATACTTAGATTTCTATTTTTGTTTCTTGTTAGAGTTATATAGAAGAAAATTAGTGGACTTCAAATAATCGCAAGTAGCACACAAAGGCTCAAGTTTACCTCCCATATAAACCTTATATAAGCGGACAGATTAATAATTAATATGCGGACTATCGCTTGGCAATATGAATTTCTAGTCTTAACTTGCAGGCATGAGTACGATGTCGAACAGAGATTAGGCTGGATAGATTTGGTTTAAGCTGATTACACGGTACACCAGTCTAGTATTACAGGTTATTTGGTTATACTCTTATAGGCATGATATCTAGTCAAGGAAGACATGTTGAGATTGCATTGGACCTTATATGTATGAGTTCTTCGTGTATGAGTTGAAAGCAGCAGTCGTCGAATAAAACATACTGGACAGCTGAACTTAAACATTAATATATCCTATAGAAATGCTCCCTAAGGATGGGCAGACTCATAGACAGACATCTTAATTGATACTTTAAACATTAGTCTTACAGGCGTGATCTGTAAGCGGGCTTGCATACATTTGAATCGATGAACAGATCAGGGAGCTCGACATAACTTAACTCTTATATCATGATATATATCTAGGTGAACATGTGTGTGAGAAACAATTTTAATATAAAAAAAACTCGACTTTCAACTCCTATTGGCATGATCTCTAAATCAGACGAATGAATGAATACTATTATGTAATCAGATCCTTATAGGCATGATAACACATAATTACACAAATTAATTCGTAGAGGCATGGTTTCTAGCATGATATCATGATAGGGTAAAGAAGGCGGGAACTTTACATAACTGTCACAATTTCAAAGAAATATAACAAATTCGTAGCATGAAATCCAATATTACAGTTGTGGCAGGAAAATATTTATATTTGTAGCACACAGTTCCATTAAAATAGGAATATTAATTATTAATCTCTAAACATAAGTAATTTGAATGAAAAGTCAATAATTCTCTGTACAAATATCATACCTTTTTTTTCCTTTATCTATTAGCTTTCCTTCTTTTTCTTCATCTTCTTAATTTTATTTTTTGCCGAAGCCAATATGTTTTCTAAATTTATTCCATTCGTTTTCTTTTTAATTATTTTTCTTAATTTTTTCTCTTCCTTCTTTCTTCCTTTCTTAACATAAAGATCTTACTTCGATAATAAAATATGTTAATATATGTTAATATATACAATGCGTATATAAAAAAAATATACATTGAATTAAAACATATAAAATATTCATAAAAAATACATCTTCAATTAAGATGACACTTAGACATGTGAAATATACATAAAAAATATATCTTAAATTTAATTAAGATGGCATATAAATATACAAAAAAATATACATAAAAAATACATCCTGAATTAAAATTGCACTTGATATATAAAATATATTTGAAATATATATTAAATATACATCTTAAAATAAGATGGTACTTCACAAATAAATATACAAAAATTATATACATAAAAATACATTTTGAATTAAAGTGATACTTAATATACAAAGTATGAAAGACGTATAAATCAATACATCTTGAATTTATGTGGCATTCACATATGCATCAGATTTTAAAAAATGGAGTGAAGAAGATGAATGTTGGGCTTAATTTTTGTAATATGCTAATAATGAAAAACAAAAGTGCTCTTTATGGAATAAACAATAAATGATGCTATTTTTTTAAATAATAATTAAAAAAGGATCAAGTGCGTAAAAAACTCAAAGAAGACCCTATAAGCATGCTTTCTACCCAAACATAAATGTAATTCCTAAAGCCCAACTTCCACTACAACACCCATAGTCAATTTACAAGAATTATTACAGGCCCAAAATGAATAATGATATAAACTAATGACAGGCTTAAGCCCATTTAAGAAATTACAACTTCAACAGCCTTAGTGTTCACTTAAGGCCCAGGATTGGACCCATAAAGCCTAACAATCAGGTAGTGTGAAGTAGGTGACTAATACTCAATTCCAATATCAAACTCGGACCCAACGGGCTAAGCCCGATCACTAGCAACCCAATATACTCTATTCACCAGTTAGGCAGTCAACACAAGTAAAGAGATGGAAAATAAAGCAAATTAAGATCCTATTGACAGGTATGTGTAGTCATGAATTTTAACTTAAACATGGAAGCTAAAGTGAGAAGCACATATTTGCACATGCAGGATGTTCTCCAAGTCCAAATCAAAGCACATATAAGTCTACTGAGTGAGTAGAGGCTGAAGAGCCAATAAAGTAGAACCTCAGAATAAATGGACATGTCAAACTATGTCTACAAGTCAGGTTATCTATATATTTACTGAAGTAGACCAGGTCAAATAAGGGAAAAGAGAGTGTCCATGCCAAACCAAACACCAAGGGATACACACATAGAAATTTACTGAATCCCAAAGATCCAAACATAGATAAGAGCAAAACCTTATAGACATAGTTTTTCTGAAATCAAAACTATTATAAAAGGGATAATCACATGTAAACTTTCATGTAAACTTTGGCACATAAAAGTACTATAGGCATGACTTCTAAAATGCATTGAAGAGTAAAATGGAAAAGAAAGTCAAAAAAGTCAAATTACAGGCTTCAGCCGCATGAAAACCTTATACACATGTTGTCTAACATGAATTTAATAAAAAATGGTCAAGTGTACAAAATACCTAGAATCATGATATCTAACACAAATTTGAGAAGAATTAGTTAAGCATGCAGATTTCAATCATATTAGACTCTTCTAGTCATAGAGGTTAAAAAACGTTACCAACACATATGACTGCACTGCTTAGACAAAGGATTAGATTTTAGCAATAATGCATAGGCACATGTTATAATGCATATTGGACAAGATCCTTATAGGCATGTTATTCGATTAATGTAATGAGAAGGTAGGTCAACACATACATGTGTTTGAGCAGAATACAAGTTCAATGATATCAGGAATGCTTGATTGGTCTAAACAATTATCAAATAGAGGAGAAGAAAGAGACTCCTTGTCACGATCCAAAATTTCACTGATGGTCGTGATGGCACCTAAATCACTCGCTATGCAAGCCAACTCTTAACAACAACAATAGAATCCAATTACTAAGCCATTTAACTGTTTCGTGATATAAATAACAATTCTGAATAAATCTCAATTCAATATCATAAATACATAATCAATGATGAGGTCTAAACATCTAACAACGTCTAAATTTCGATGTCACTACATCACGAGCATCTAATAAGAGCAACTAGAATTAACTGAATAAATACATCTGTCCAGAAAAGAATGTAAGGCCCCGTAAAACTTTACCTAAAACCCGGGATTTTCTGGTGCCGAAGTGGACTTATGTGTTGACCGCGGTTTGGAATTTTTGGGATGAACAATGCATTGGAGAATTGAAGAAACTTTTTGGAAGTGCAGGGCATTTCTGCGGCCCATTCTGCAGTCGTAGAACTGATCTGCATACCGCATATCTATCGCAGATTGAGGTAGAAATTTGGGCAAATGATTGGACCATTATGCGGCCGCATAATCATTTTGCGGGCCGCATAACCCATCGCAGACCCAACACAAAAAATTCCTGAGGGTAGTTATGCGGCGCATTATGCGATCGTAGAATAGGTCTGCGGACCGCAGACCGATCGCAGAGTGAGGCATGAGTGCCCAGTTCCGGAGGGCCATTATGCGGTCTATTTTGCGGACTGCAGAAGCGTTATGCGGTCGCATATGCAACCACAGATCTGCATCAGGGCTTCATTTTTTCTAATTTTTGACCCGACCCTATTTCGATATATGGAAGCAAATGGTCACTTTTGAAGCAAAAATCTGATATTTTTAGAGAGAGGGATTACCATAGAGTGAGAGAGGAAGTTCCTAAGCTTATCATTCATCAATTCTTGCTCAAAGTTGAAGAAGTTACAAGAAGAACTCACTAGGTCTTCATCCAAGAGGTAAGATTCTACTCCCTAACCCTCAATTCCGGGATTTAATTGGAAATAGATAATGAGTAAGGCAATTTTTGGGGATGGGAGTTGTTCATTATGCATGCATGTACCATCAAGGGTAGTGGGAAGATTGTTGAGCTCATTTGGATAAACTTTGGGTAGTAGAATGAAAGAATCCACCATATGAGGACCTTGAAACCTTAATGCACACCAAGTGTTTGATAAAATGCTCAAGTGAGCTGGAACTATAAACTCCATCCTAATTTGTGTTCAATTTTACTATATCTCTAAATAGATTAAAGTGGCTAAAATTTCCGGAATATTGTAGTAATTTAAAAAGCTCGAGGCGAGGTATGTTGGCTAAACTTCTCTCTTAGAATTGAATTCCCACGATGATCTTGTAAGTCCCGAGTTGTCCATTATGAATTGACTTTTCTAAATAAGTTTGGCGTCGGATGATGTATATATGCGAATATGATCAAAATGTGTTGCGGATATGAATATGTTCAAAATGTGTTCCGGAATATTCTTATCATATTATGTTATTCTTCAGGAGCGTATTCAAAGTATGAGTATGTATTAAAATATTGTGACTTCAAGTCAAGCCCAAATGAAAGTGATCATATCTAATTGTGTGAGAAATTACATGTGCCTAAGACCCTAAATTGCTCAAATATGTGCTTAAGGTCTTGAATAGAAATATTTGTTGTTGATAATCCGTGTTAATGTTTGAAAATGAAATAGTGAGCATGAATTATGAAGTACGACTAATATGCCAAGAATGATATTGCGTTATGGCCAATGGTGCCAATAAAATGAATGACATGTAAAAGAATATGAAATTAGTGGTAAAATCTTTTAATAATAAATGCCTTGGGAGTATTGTTTAGCCACCGAGGAAGGGTAGGTCGGAACAACCTAACCCCGAAACTACACGTGCCGGTGTAGGAGTGATTGAGGGGTAAATCCCCGTGTTAATGTGATGAGACTGTTTCTCCTTATATGGGATGAGATTAGCGTATTGAGATGTTTTCCCTTAAATGGGATGAGATTATTGCTAGCGAGATGTGATGTGATGTCGACTCACACGACATTGTGATGAGATGACTTAGCCGATCGGGCTGAGATCGGACGCCATATTACGCACATGGTGGTATTGTGAGTGTATGTCTCGAGGTGATACGGCTTAGTCGGTCGGGCTGAGATCGGACTCCATGCTAAAACACGGTGGTGTATCGGTGCTAAAGATCTCCCAACTTAAATTACTGAAACTTACTTGAAATTTACCTTTCCCCTAACTTGACACCTTGATACTGTTTGAGTCTCTTATTGATTCATGTTTTCTTCTCCATTTACTGTTACTCGTTCTATTGAGAGGGTGGTTAGTTTTACATACTAGTACTATTCAATATGTACTAACGTCCCTTTTGCTGGGGGCGCTGCATCTTTAATGGATGCAGGTGGTTCCATAGCATGTGGTATTGATCAATGATAATAGCACACCCTCTCCTCAACTGACTTGGTGAGCCCCACTTTATTTTGGGGTTTTGTATCTCTTATTCCATGTATATAGTGTTTTCAGGTATAGTCGGGGCCTTGTTGGGGTTCTGTATCTCTTGTTCTATGTATATAGTGTTGGAGACTTACTAATGACGTAACTAATGGAAGTGAACTAGTGTTATTCACATGACCTCTTACCATCTAATTAATGAAATGTATTCTTCTCTTTATTCATGAGTGAGTTGGGTAGAAGGTATTGTAAAGGCTTGCTTGACCATAGTATCTCGGTTAAGCGACGGTCGCTCTCCCCAATGTCGGGATGTGATAAAGAAATGTAGATAAAAATAGATAAGTAGGGAAGAAGAACTCCATGTGTTGCAGATCGGACCAAGCAGCTTACCACGAAGTCTCCAATATGTCACGACCTAAATTTCCCTTCATAGGATGTCGTGAAGGTACCTAGTCTCTAAGACTAGGTAAGACTGGCAACATGCGGAATAATTGAAATAACAATAGATACAAGTCTCAAACTCAACGGCTGTATAAAACCAACGTTATAACTCAGCATATACAAATCTCGAGACCCGGCGTAATACAAGTCTCAAGCTCTAAGTATGAATACTGGATAATCTTATACATCATATCTGTATATAAAGGATAATGAAATAAGAGATATAGAGAGAAAGGGACTCTGAGGCCTACGGACGCCGGCACGTATACCTTGAAGTCTCCGCAGTAGAATCCCAACTAATGCCTGGGCTGGTAAGAAGTTCCTGGATCTGCACAAAAAGATGTGCAGAAGAGTAGTATGAGTACACCACAACGGTACCCAGTAAGTGCCAAGCCTAACCTCGGTAGAGTAGTGACAAGGTCAAGTCAGGGCCCTATTGGAAATAATAAAGGACTGAACAAATGTACGTAGTGTAATAAAGAAATTGAAACAACAAATAGTATAAAAAGATTAGCTACACAGAACTAAGCAAATAGTGCAACACAGAGAAAGACAATTAACAGTATGCTAAGGAGACAATGATCAAAGAAAAGTACAAAAGAATGGGGAAATATCAACAAGAATCACTATCGAGGTACAACCTCGTAGTCTCAAAATCACAAAATAAATCACAATACTTTCTTATATCACCGCATGAGCCTTTACATTTAGTTTTGAAAATCATTTTTTCCCGAAATAGTATCCGCATTTTAGCCCACCTTATCACAGCGCATGGCTTCTAGTAGTTCCCATACTAGCCACATATATCAAGTCCACCTTATCTCACCGCACGCGTTTCAACACCCAGACCTTATACCACCACATGTGTATCAATATCACCACATATCACAAATCTCACCTCAAGTTCCCAATATCACAATTTGCTAGAGAAACCAAACAATAACATAATTTCATAATAAGGAGCCTACGACTCAACCACAATATACACAAAGTCTCAACAATAATGACCGAAAAATAACTCAATAGAATGATATTTCACAACTTAACACTTTTCCTCAATAAGAATCACGGCCCTTGCAACTCAATACCAATTTCAACAATAAGATATTCCAAGGAATAGCAATTTCAAGTAAGAATTCAACAGTTAAATAGTGAATACGGAATTTCGTCGGTTTCGTTAGCTCCGTTGGGTGATTTTGGACTTAGAAGCATGTCCGGACTGTGAATTTGAGGTCTGTAGTTAATTTAGGCTTGAAATAGCGAAAGTCGAATTTTGGGAAGTTTGACCGGGGGGTTGACTTTTTGATATCGGGGTCAGATTCCGATTCCGAAAGTTGGAGTAGGTCTGTAATGTTGAATATGACTTGTGTGCAAAATTTGAGGTCAATTGGACGTGGTTTGGTATGATCCAGCATCGTTTGTAGAATTTAGAAATTTCGAAGTTCATTAGGCTTGAATCCGTGCGTAATTTGTGTTTTAGATGTTGATGGAGGTTATTTGAGGATTCGACTAAGTTCAGATGATGTTTTGGGATGTGTTGGTATGTTTGGTTGAGGTCCCGGGGGCCTCGGGTGAGTTTCGGGTGGTTAACGGATCATTTTTGGACTTGGCTTAATAGTTGATGTTCTAGTTTTAGCAGGTTCAGGTTTCCTTGTACGCGATCGCAGGGATTCATTCGCGATCGCGTAAGCTTATTGGGGGCAGAGGTGAGTTTGTTATATGCGATCGCAGAGTTAGGAACGCGATCGCGTAGGTGTGCGAAGATGTGCTTCGCGAACGCGTGGCTAAGGTCGCGTTCGCGTAGAAGGATTTGAGCAGGAGGGGAGGTGTGGCCAATGCTCTATGCGATTGCGAAAGGCAGGATGCGATCACGTAGATATAAGAGGCAGTGATCCGCAATCGCGTGGATGATTCCGCATTCGCGTAGGGTAAAAATGTGGGGCAGCTTAGTTGTGCTTCGCGATCACGAGGAATGTTCCACGATCGCGATGAAGGATAATCTAGGCAGACAATATTAATTTCAAAAACGAGGGTTTGAGCCCATTTTACATATTTTGAGCTAGAGAACACGGAATTGGGCGATTCTTGGAGGGATTTTAGTGGAGTTGATTCGAGTAAGTAATTCTTACTTGGTTTTGGTTAAATCCCATGATTTCATCTTTAATTTTATCATCTAATTTGTGATTTGGGGTGAGAATTTGGGGAAAATAGGAAGAACTCTTGAGTTGGGATTTTGAGGTTTTGAAAAGGATTTTGTTATCGGATTTGAGTAAATTTGGTATGGTTAGACTCGTGAGTGAATGGGCTTTCGGATTTTATAACTTTTGTCGGATTTCGAGACGTGGTCCTCGGGGCCGGGTTCGGGCCAATTTCGGATTTTTGGCTATAATTTAGTACTTTTCTTGTGGAATTGATCCCTTTAGCCTATATTGATTGTATTGTTCTACTTGTGACTAGATTCGGGACGTTTGGAGATCGATTTGAGAGGCAAAGGCATTTCGGAGTAGAGAGTTTCTCGGTTTAAGGTAACAGTCTTAAATTTGTTTTTGAGGGTATGAAACCCCGAGAATTTGTATAATGTGAATATTGGAGGTGACGCACATGCTAGGTGACAGGCGTGCGAGCGTGCACCATGAGGGATTGTGACTTGGTCTGTCCCGTGAGACTATAAAGTCGAATAGCCATTATTATTAATTGTTTTCCTTGTCGTTGAGCAATTGACTGCCTTTCATGTTAGAAACCATGCTTAGGCCATATGATACCACTGTGAGGACCCGCAGCGGTCGTATAATTGTTGAATTGACTGTTGTCTTGTACTCATTCACAGTCTTACTTGTGTGTTATATCTCTGCTTCCTCTCATTTCTTGTTGATACTTGTTGTATTTTCTGCATTGGCTGGTTATTATGATATTCTGTGAGCCCTAGGTGTTGGAGAGGTTAGTGAGTGAGATAAGGCATGAGTGACGAGCTACGAGCTGTGAGATATATTAGGATCGGGTTGCATGCCGCAACACTCTCTCTCTCTCTATATATATATATATATATATATATATATATATATATATATATATATATATATATATATATATATATATATATTTGGGATGGGTTGCACGTCGCAACAATATTGGATCAGGCTGCGCGTCGCAGCAATATAGCGCTTGGGCTTAAGGAGCCCTTCCGGAGTCTCTACACCCCCCAGTGAGCGCAGGTACCTATTGAGAGTGTGTATTGAGGGCTGAGTGCCAAAGGTATGAGCTGTTGAGTGACTGCTGCCTTGAGAGGCTATACTTGCTTTTATTTATTATTGCACTTAGTTTCTATGTGATGTTGTTGTAAAATTTCTAGAAGATTCATATCTGTTTTACTTGAGCTCGAACTGATTTGACTTATACCACCGGATTTGAAAGCATGTTCACTCTTTTCTAAAATTTTTGAAATGATTTGTATTATTAAAATTCGTCATTGATTCTCAGTTCCTTATTTAATTCTATTAGTTGCTGAGTTGGTTGTACTCATGCTACACCCTACACTTCATGTGCAGATCCAGGTGTGTACGATTCTGGCGGTCGTTGAGTTCGCGCTCGAGCTGATTATTGGAGACTTACGAGGTAGCTGCCGGCATCCGCAGTCCTTGTTTCTCCTTTCTTATTATCTTTTCTCTCTTCTATTGGCATTTGGCACAGACTGTAGTAGATTTTGTTTTCTAGATTGGTTGTTACATGCTCGTGACTCAGTGACACCCCGATGTCGGGCTATTTTTCCGCACTTATGTTTTGGGTTTTACTCCATTTTTATGAAAAACTCTGGTTATTTTAAATGTCTTAATTCATTTCTGTTAAATGTTGAAAGTGTTTTGGAAATGTCGGCTTGCATAGTATCACGATAGGCACCATCATGACGGGTTAGGTTTTGGGTCGTGATAAGTTGGTATCAGAGCCTAGGTTACATAGGTCTCACGAGTCATGAGCAGGTTTAGTAGAGTCTTACGGATCGGCACGGAGACGTCTGTACTTATCTTCAAGAGGCTGCCGAACCCTTAGGAAACTTCACATTCCTGAATTCTTGTCGTGCAAATCTTTTGATTCTGGTAACTAAATTTCTATTGTTCTAATTCTCTCATAGATGGTGATGACGCGTACTACGGGGCAGGATGGACAACCACCAGTCAGGGCCGCGAGAGGCCGAAGTCGCGGTAGAGGCCGTGGTAGGGGCAGAGGTGCAGCTTGCACCACAACTAGGCAGCACCTGCAGATCCACCAGTTGCCCTAGTTCAGGAGCAGGCTCCAGTTGTGGATGAGCCGGTGGGACCAGCCCAGGCACCACCTGCGCCTATTATGATTCCAGGCCTTTAGGAGGCCTTAGCTTAGATTTTGACCGCGTGTACCAGTTTTGCTCAGGCGGTCTCTGTTCTGGCCGCAGCAGCCACTTCTCAAGCCGGGGGAGGTACTCAGACTCCCGTTGCCCGCACACCAGAGCAGGTGGTACAGGGATTCCAGACACCGGGGGCACCCCCAGCCCAGTCGGTTGCAGCTGCTCAGGACTATATGGTTCCTACTATGCCTGAGGATGAGAAACGTATATTGGAGAGGTTTGGGAGACTCTAGCTTCAATCTTTCAGTGGTGCAGAGGGAGAGGATGCATAGGGTTTCTTGGATAGGTGTCAGAGGATACTCCGTACGGCAGGTATTCTGGTGACCTGTAGGGTCTCATTCACTACCTTTCAGTTCTCTGGGGCTGCATTTAGTTGGTGGGAGGCTTACGAGAGGCGTAGGCCGGTTGGCGCAATGCCCCTTACCTGGTAGCAGTTCTCAGTTATCTTTCTGGAGAAGTTCGTGCCTCAGTCTCGCAGAGAGGAGCTGCACAGACAGTTTAAGCAGTTTCGTCAGGGTGATATATCTGTGACGCGGTATGAGATACGATTCTCAAAGTTGGCCTGTCATGCTATCTGGTTGGTTCCCACAGACAGGGAGAGGATCAGGAGGTTTATAGATGGCCTCACTTATCAGTTGCGATTGCTTATGACCAGAGAGAGAGTGTCTGGTGCTACTTTTGATGAGGTTGTCGACATTGCTTGTCATATTGAGATGGTTCGCAGTCAGGAGAGGGTTGAGAGGGAGGCCAAGAGGCCTCGTGGACAGGGAGGATTTAGCGGTGCTCCTTCTGGGGGTCAGTTCCAGCACGGTAGAGGTCGTCCTTTCAGACATGCTCAGACGGCTCATCCAGGTCACCGTGGTACATCATCTGGCCATGGTTATCACAGTTATAGCAGGGTCGTTTATCTCTTAGTGCCCTCCTAGCGCAGAGTTCGTCTCGTGCTCCATCGGGTCAGGGTTCGCCTATGCCAGGTCCTTCTGCCAGTTATCCCGGTGCTTAGGGCTCCATTCAGTCCCCTGCACCAGCACCAGGGAGTTGTTATGAGTGTGGGGAGTTTGGTCACATGAGGAGAGAGTGTCCCCGTATAGATGGAGGTCCAGCTTTGCAGAGGAGCTAGTCTATGTCATCAGCACCAGCCCCTCCACCACCCGCTCAACCAGCCCGGGATGGAGCCCAGTCAGCTAGGGGTCGCCCTAGAGGGGGAGGCAGATCAGGGGGTGGCCAGGCCCGTTTCTATGCCCTCCCTGTCAAACCAGATGCCATTGCTTTAGATGTTATGATTATAGGTATTGTCTCAGTTTTCCATAGAGATGTTTCTGTATTATTTGACCCTGGTTCCACTTATTCATATGTGTCGTATTTCGCTCATTATCTGGATTTGCCCTCTGAGTCTCTAGTTTCATCTGTTCATGTATCCACTCCAATGGGTGATACTATCATTGTGGACCGTGTATATCGATCATGTGTGGTGACTATTGGGAGTTTGGAGACTAGAGTGGACCTCTTGTTGCTTAGTATAGTCGATTTTGACGTGATTTTGGGTATGGATTAGTTGTCTCCATGTCATGATGTTCTAGATTATCACGCTAAGACCGTGACATTGGCGATGCCGAGATTGCCGAGGGTTGAGTAGAGCGACTCTATAGACTATGTTCCTAGTAGAGTGATTTCATACTTGAAATCTCAACGGATGGTTGAGAAGGTCGTCTATCTTATCTGACCTTTGTTAGGGATGTTAGTGCAGAGGCCCCTGCTATTGATTCTATTCCGGTGGGGCGAGCTTTCCCGGTTGTGTTTTCTGCAGACTTGCCAGGCATTCCGCCCGACAAGGATATTGATTTCAGTATTGATTGGTGCTGGGCACTCAGCCCATTTCTATTCCACTGTACCGTATGGCACCGGCTGAGTTAAATGAGTTAAAGGAGCAGCTTCAGGAACTCCTTGATAAGGGGTTTATTCGGCCTAGCGTGTCACCTTGGGGTGCACCAGTTCTATTTGTGAAGAAAAAGGATGGTACTATGAGAATGTGCATTGATTACAAATAGTTGAACAAGGTCACAATCAAGAACAAGTATCCTTTGCCGCGTATTGAGGATTTGTTTGACCAGATTCAGGGAGCGATGGTGTTCTCCAAGATTGATTTGAGGTCAGGGTATCACCAGCTGAAGATTCAGGATTCAGATATTCTTAAGATAGCTTTCAGGACCCGATATGGCCATTATGAGTACCTTGTGATATCTTTTGGGCTGACTAACATCCCAGCATCGTTCATGCATCTGATGAACTATGTGATTCAGCCGTATGTGGACTTGTTTGCCATTATATTCATTGATGATATCCTGGTGTACTCTCGTATCCAGGAGGAGCATGCCCGGCATCTGAGGATTGTGTTACATGATTGAGGGAGGATAAGCTTTATGAAAAGTTCTCCAAGTGTGAGCGTTCTTGGGGTACGTTGTGTCCAGTGAGGGTATTCAGATGGATCCGAAGAAGATAGAGGCGGTGCAGAGTTGGCCCAGACCATCCTCAGCCATGGAGATTCGGAGCTTTCTTGGGTTGGCAGGCTATTACCGTCATTTTGTGGAGGGTTTCTCATCTATTGCATCACCCTCGACTAAATTGACCTAGAAGGGTGCTTCTTTCAGGTGGTCGGAGGAGTGCGAGGAGAGCTTTCAGAAGCTCAAGACTGCTTTGACCACGACTCCAGTTCTAGTTCTACCATCAGCTTCTAGTTCTTACATAGTGTATTGTGATTCCTCATGGATCGGCATTGGGTGTGTTCTGATGCAAGGGGGTAGAGTAATTGCTTATGCCTCGCGCTAGTTGAAGCCCCATGAAAAGAATTATCCTGTCCATGACCTTGAGTTAGCAGCTATTGTTCAATCCTTGAAGATTTGGCGGCACTATTTGTACGGGGTCCATTGTGAGATTTGCACTGATCATCGGAGTTTGGAGCATTTGTTCAAACAGAAGCATCCTAATTTGCATCAGCGGAGGTGGTTGGAGCTTCTTAAGGACTATGATATCACCATTTTATACCATCCCAGGAAGGCCAATATGGTGGCCGATGCCTTGAGTCGTCGAGCAAAGAGTTTGGGGAGCTTAGCATATCTTCCAACAGTAGAGAGGCCATTGGCATTGGATGTTCATGCCCTAGCTAGTCAGTTTGTTAGATTGGATATTTCTGAGCCGAGTCGAGTATTGGCTTGTGTAGTCTCTTGGTCTTCTCTTTATGATCGTATCAGGGAGCATCAGTATGAGGACCCCTATCTATTTGTCCTTAAGGACACGGTCCAGCACGATGATGCTAAGGAGGTCACTATTGGGGATGATGGTGCATTGAGGATGCAGGATAGGCTATGTGTGCCCAATGTAGATGGTTTGCGTGAGTTAATTCTCTAGGAGGCTCACAGTTCGCAGTATTCTATTCATCTGGGTGCCACGAAGATGTATCAGAACTTGAGACAACAATACTGGTGGAGGAGAATGAAAAAGGACATAGTGGAGTATGTAGCTCGGTGCCTTAATTGCCAGCAGGTGAAGTATGAGCATCAGCGACCAGGTGGGTTGTTTCAGAAGTTAGAGATTCCGGAGTGGAAATGGGAGCGGATCACTATGGATTTCATTGTTGGGCTCTCACGGACTCAGCAGAAGTTTGATGCAGTTTGGGTGATTGTGGACCGAGTCAGCTCATTTCATCCCTATGATGACTACCTATTCTTCTGAGCAGTTGGCTCGAGTGTATATCCGTGAGATTGTCAGGCTTCATGGCGTACCAGTATCTATCATTTCTGACCGGGGTACGCAGTTTACATCACGGTTCTAGAGGGCCGTACAACATGAGTTGGGTACTCGAGTGGCGTTGAGCATAACATTTCACACTTAGACGAACGGACAGTCCGAGCACACTATTCAGATATTAGAGGATATGTTCCATGCATGTGTGATGGAGTTTGCGGGTTCGTGGGATCAATTCTTGCCTCTAGCGGAGTTTGCTTACAACAACAGTTAACAGTCGAGCATCCAGATGGCACCGTATGAGGCTCTGTATGGTAGGCGGGGTAGGTCTCCAGTAGGTTTGTTCGAGCCGGGTGAGGCTAGATTATTGGGTACAGACTTGGTTCAGGATGCTCTGGAGAAGGTTAGGGTAATTCAGGATAGACTACGCACAGTCCAGCCCAGACAAAAGAGTTATGCGGATCGGAAGGTTCGTGATGTTTCATTCATGGTTAGAGAGCGGGTCTTGCTCCGGGTGTCACTCATGAAGGGTGTTATGAGGTTTGGAAAGAAGGGCAAGCTGAGCCCAAGGTTTATCGGTCCATTTGAAGTACTGCGGCGTGTTGGGGAGGTTGCTTATGAGCTTGCCTTGCCTCCCAGTCTAGCAGGAGTTCATCCAGTATTTCATGTTTCTATGCTCCGGAAGTATCACGGTGATCCATCTCACGTATTGGATTTCAGCTCAGTCCAGTTGGACAAGGATTTATCTTATGTTGAGGAGCCGGTGGCGATCTTAGATAGGCAAGTTCGAAAGCTGAGGTCGAAGAATATTGCTTCTGTGAAGGTTCAGTGGAGGGGTCAGCCAGTCGAGGAGGCGACTTGGGAGACCGAGCACGATATGCACAGCCGTTATTCTCATTTTTTCACTACTTTAGGTATGTCTGTATACTCATTCGAGGACGAACGATTGTTTTAAGAGGGGGAGGATGTAATGACCCGGCTGGTCGTTTTGAGTGTACTAGCCTCGATCTCCTATTTACTATTTTTCCCGTATCTGTTTTTTCTTAAGTGACTTGCCGAGAGGTCTTGTTTTTGGTTTTGGAGTGTTTCGGGACACTTAGTTCCTAAAATGGAAGCTTAAGTCTCGGGATTTTGACCGTAGTCGGAAGTGTGTGAAGACGACTTCGGAATGGAATTCCATCAGTTTCGTTAGATCCATTGGGTGATTTTTGACTTAGGAGCATGTTCGGACTGTGAATTTGAGGTCTGTAGCTAATTTAGGCTTGAAATGGCGAAAGTTGAATTTTGAGAAGATTGACCGGGGGGTTGACTTTTTCATATCGGGGTCAGATTCCAATTTCGGAAGTTGGAGTAGGTCTGTAATGTTGAATATGACTTGTGTGCAAAATTGGAGGTCAATCGGACGTGGTTTGGTATGATTCGGCGTCGTTTGTAGAATTTGGAAATTTCGAAGTTCATTAGGCTTGAATCCATGCATAATTCGTGTTTTAGATGTTGATGGAGGTGATTTGAGGATTTGACTAAGTTTGTATGATATTTTGGGATGGGTTTGGTATGTTTGGTTGAGGTCCCGGGGGCCTCGGGTGAGTTTCGGGTGATTAACGGATCATTTTTGGACTTGGCTTGATAGCTGAAGTTCTGGTTTCAGCAGGTTCTGGTTTCCTTGTACGCGATCGCGTAAGCTTATTTGGGGCAGAGGTGAGTTTGTTATACGTGATCGCAGAGTTAGGAACGCGATTGCGTGGGTGTGCGAAGATATGCTTCGCGAACGCGTGGCTAAGGTTGCGTTCGTGTAGAAGGATTTGAGTAGGAGAGGAGGTGTGGCCAATGCTCTGTGCGATCGCGAGAGGCAGGATGTGATCGCGTAGGTATCAGAGGCAGTGATCCGCGATCGCGTGGGTGATTCCGCATTTGCGTAGGGTGAAAATGTGGGGCAGATTAGTTGTGCTTCGCGATCGCGAGGAATGTTCCGCGATCGCGATAAAGGATATCTGGGCAGACAGTATTAATTTCAAAAACGAGGGTTTGAACCTATTTTACATATTTTGAGCTAGAGAACGCGGAATTGGGCGATTCTTGAAGGGATTTTCGTGGAGTTGATTGGGGTAAGTGATTCTTACTTAGTTTTGGTTAAATCCCATGATTTCATCTTTAATTTTATCATCTAATTTGTGATTTGGGGTAAGAAATTGGGGATAAAGAGGAAGAATTCTTGAGTTGGGATTTTGAGGTTTTGAATAGGATTTTGTTATCGGATTTGAGCAAATTTGGTATGGTTAGACTCGTGAGTGAATGGGTTTTCGGTATTTGTCAGATTTCGAGATGTGGGCCCGAGGGCCAGGTTCGAGCCAATTTCGGATTTTTGGCTATAATTTAGTACTTTTCTTGTGGAATTGATCCCTTTAGCCTATATTGATTGTATTGTTCTACTTGTGGCTAGATTCGGGACGTTTGGAGACCGATTTGAGAGGCAAAGGCATTTCGGAGTAGAGATTTTCTCAGTTTGAGGTAAGTAACAGTCTTAAATCTGGTTTTGAGGGTATGAAACCCCGAGAATTTGTATAATGTGAATATTGGAGGTGACGCACATGCTAGGAGATGGGCGTGCGAGCATGCACCGTGAGGGATTGTGACTTGGTCCGTCCCGTGAGACTGTAAAGTCGAATAGCCATTGTTATTACTTGTTTTCCTTTTCTTTGAGCAATTGACTGCCTTTCATGTTAGAAATCATTCTTAAACCATATGATACCACTGTGGGGACTTGCAACGGTCATATACTTGTTGAATTGACTGCTAATTGTTGTCTTGTACTCAGTCACAATCTTACTTGTGTGTTATATCTCTGTTTCCTCTCCTTCCTTGTTGATACTTGTTGTATTTTCTGCTTGGGATGGTGATTATGATATTCAGTGAGCCCTAGGGGCTGGAGAGGTTAGTGACTGAGATAGGGCCTGAGTGCCGAGCTACGAGCTGTGAGGTATATGGATCGGGTTGCAAATGAACATGAATCACGGCTTTCAAGCCAATAACAATTCAATAAACCTCAAGAACCTTATTGTTACAACCCAAATTCGCATACCATAGATCACGCCGTAAGTTAGTCGACGTAAATCCAAGAAGAGATTATCTTTGAGATGATAAGAAGTTAATCCTATTGGTCTTAAACGATACAAGGGTGTATAAGAGTGGTTAACAAGTATTTGAAGTTAAACGAATCAAGGATGTTGTAACCCGTATTTTCGGGTAACACTAGAGGTGATTAATTGTCCCAAGAGGTCTTGTTTTAATGTATTTGAATCATATAATATCCGCATCATAAGTCTTGAAGTCAAGCGAGTTATGAAACAAAAGTCGATAAAAGTTGTCGCAACTTAGGTTTATAATTTTACTTAAACTTTAGGTCAAATGTTACTGCATTTTTCTCCCAATGTGCTTGGAATTATGGGGTGATCTACCTATCAAATTGAAGATCTATGAGTCTAGTTTCCAACGCATTAAATCATTCGTCGATACGATCTCGGAATAGAGATATTCGCATTTTCGCGAGAGTGCGCCAAGCTGCTCTCTATGGGGCCCACAGCCCACAAAGGCGGTTTAAGACATATGGACATATATAAGATACCTCAACCCCATTTTAAGTCATTATTTTTCAGTATATTCAGACCTTATAACCCTAAAAACAGTCTCTCAAGGTTCTCTCATGATCCAAGACCCAAACAAAGGGCAAACAACACAAATCAAATGTCGGGAATCCCGTGGCGCTAGTAAGTTTCTTGTTCTTCTTGTTGTTGCTGATTTTTGTGTTGTTCCAGCTCGTGTGGGAGGTTGTTTTAAGTGTTTTATGTCCTGTAAATACACCTTCAAGTTTTTAATATCAACCCTAGGTGATTTCAAGTCTTCTAAAGTAATTCTAGTGCCGAAAAACCCGAATTAATTGCTAGTTTCGCTTCCTTGTTCTTGTGGCAGAATTGAAGGGATATTTCGTGGAAACTTAAGGTCAAATTGGAGTTGTTCTTTCTGTTTAAAGGTAAGGAACCTCTTACTCTATATATATTTAAGATTATCCAAGTTGCAGCTAAGTCGTTGAAGCTAGAACTTGTGAAATATATATCGAAAGGCTTGGTAGTAATGTTGTTGGTTGGTGGACTGTTTTGGAGGCTCAATATGATTATTAATGATGTTGTTTGGGCTGTTTGGTGATTGTATTGACTTGTGGGAAGTCATATAAATAGGGGAGGTGCTGTCCGTTTCATCGTAAAATAGGTTGTGGTCGATACATAATAGTTACGACGCTTAAATGATAATGATAGTGTCATTTGTCTTATTGTAGACTAAGGAGTCGTGACATTTGCATAGCTTGAGGTTGGGCAGTATATACAAGGTATGTGAGGCTATCCCCTTCATTCTTTTGCACGACTCCGATTGTACATAATGTAATGACGAGCTCCCAAAGATACTCTACTCTTAGAAGCTAGCAGTACTTACATTGCTGCCCTTCTTATGAAACGATTGATATTGATGTTACTTCTCTTATTCTTATATTATCAATGTTGTTGGTAGTTCCTGATTCTTATAAGATTCTTGATGAAGAGTTAATCCTAATAACGTGTACGAAGGATACCGATCTTACGTCACTCCGAAAGGTTCAAAATATGATTCCAATGAGTCCAGCATGCATCATATATATGTATCTATTTTACTCTACCGAGCCGCGCTATAGTCGGTCGGGTATGGCACCTATTGTGCAACCACTGATCAGTTGGGTTTTACCGAGCTCCACGTGGCCGGGTACGATTCTACCGAGCCCTATGATGGCCGGGTACGTTTTACCGAGCCTATTATGGTCGGGTATGATATGATGATGGTGATGCCCACAAAGGCGTATGTTTTAAAAGTTTATGTATATATATGTATGTATCATGTATTTCATGTCAGTAGCCCTCAGAGGTACCCAGATGTCACAGGTTGTATATTTTCTATCCCTGTTTACATTACTGTTCTTACTTATGCTTTCTTGCCTCACATACTCAGTACTTTATTCGTACTGACGTCCTTTTTATTTGTGGATGCTGCATGTCGTGCTGCAGGTCCTGATAGACAGGTAGACGTAGCTCCCCCACCACAGTAGGCTGTCCAGTTCAGCAGTTATTGGCGAGATCCCTTCTCCGGACTTGCCGTGGTCTTGGTATGCATTTTTGTTATAGACATTATGGGTATGTCGGGGCCCTGTTCCGGCAATGTTGTAGCACTTATGTTCCTTTAGAGGCTCATAGACAGGTGTCGACTTATGTATGGTTTAGAATGCCTTTTCGGCTGATTTTTGTTGTATAGTCTTTCATGGCATCATGATAGCTCGTACCTTATATATAGTTTCTTGACAGTCTTGTCGTCCCATGTTATGTATGTTCATGACATTATCTTTTATTGTTGGATGTTCATGATCCATGTCTACTATTTATATTGATCTTGTCGGCCCTTAAAGATAATAAGGAAGGTTAGATAAAATGTACGTTGGTGCTCAGAAAGTATGGCCCGGGTGCTAGTCATGACCCTCCAGTTGGGTCGTGACAAACTTGGTATCAGAGCAAGTCTGTCCTAGGGGATGTCTATGAGCCGTGTCTAGTAGAGTTTTGATTATGGATGTGTAGCGCGCCACATTTATAATCAGGAGGCTACGTGACATCTAGGGTTGTTACCTTCTTCCTGAATCTAGATCGTGCATAGAGTTGAGTAGTAAGTGTTCATATCTAATATTCATCTTGTTTTCTTTCAGCGATGCCTTCGACTAGGAAGCAAGCAATTAGTAAACGGCTTGATACAGCTGTGGGAGAGGGTAACATTCAGGTGCCTCCAGCCAGAACAGGCCAAAGTGAGGCTCAGAGTGAGATGCCGTCTCATACCCCTCCGTCTCCTCCAGAGGATATTAGGAGGCACCCAGTACATCCAGTTCCTCCGTCTAGCACTACAGACCACGATATGTGCAGTGCGGTGCAATTATTGACTAGCTTGGTAGCTGCTCAGGCTCAGAGGCAGAATACCGGTGCTGCTGATAAACCGGTTAGTGCGAGAGTTCGTGATTTTATTAATCTAGACCCTCCAATGTTTACCGGATCAGACCCCAAGGAGGACCCACAAACATTTATTGATCAGATTCATCGTACATTGCGGGTTATGCATGCTAGTGATACGGAGGCAGTAGAGTTGGCTTCTTATCGGTTACAGGATTTAGCGGTTTTCTGGTATGATAGTTGGGAGAGATCTAGGGGTCTGAACGCTCCTCCAGCCGTGTGGAAGGAATTTTCTGAGGCCTTTCTTCATCACTACTTGCCAGTTGAGATACGACGAGCTAGAGCTGATAAGTTCTTGAACCTTCGACAGGGTAATATGAGTGTATGAGAGTATAGTATACAGTTTGATTCTTTAGAAAGGTATGCTCCCCATATGGTGGCCGAGATGAGTGATAGGGTGCATCTGTTCGTGAACGGGTTGGGACCACATTTGATAAATGAGTGCACAACAGCCTCCTTGGTAGAGGACATGGATATTTCCCGTATTCAGGCTTATGCCCAGACCCTAGAGGATCGTAAGCGCCAGCAAAGGGCAGATAGGGAGCAGGATATGGGCCAGCATAAGAGGGCGAGATTTGCAGGGTATTCTGATGAGTTCAGAGGCAGTATCAGGCCCCAATCTTCGAGGAGTTCGGCTCCACCTGTAGCTAGTGCTCCTCCAAAGTTTCAGAGGCCTCGGTATGATCTATTTACCTATTCTGGTTCAGGTCAGAGTTTGAGGGCATCGGGCTCACAATTTCATAGAGATACTAGTCAGACGAGACCCCCAACACCTCGTTGTGATTAGTGCGGCAAGGCCCACTTTGGACTGTGCCGTCGAGGTTCTGATGCGTGCTATTCTTGCGGACAGCGTGGCCATATGATGCGGGATTGTCCTAACAGAGGAGGTGGTGGTATGGCTCAACCGACTGGATCTGTGTCTGGTTCTTCCTCATCAGTTCGACCTCCAGCACAAGGTTTTCAACAGTCGACAGGTCGTGGTAGAGGTAGAGGTTCAGTGCTGAGTTCGAGTGGTGCTCAAAATCGAACCTATGCTCTAATAGGTCGACAAGATCTCGAGTCATCTCCGGATGTTGTTACAGGTATATTGTCTGTGTTTTCTTATGATGTATATGCGCTAATTGATCCAGGATCTACCTTATCATATGTTACACCCTTTGTGGCTAATAAGTTTGGTATTGAACCTGAATTGATAAGTAAACCACTTGCGGTATCCACTCTGATAGGAGATTCTGTGATTGCTAGAAGGGTATATAAAGGTTGCACTGTGATGATTTGTAGTCGTCAAACCTCGGCAAATTTATTTGAGTTAGAAATGGTTGATTTCGATGTGATAATGGGAATGGACTGGTTGGCCTCATGCTATGCAAATGTTGACTGTCGTACGAAGATGGTTAGGTTTCAGTTTCCTTGTGAACCCGCCATTGAATGGAAGGGGAACATTGCTACGCCGAAAGGTAGGTTTATTTCCTATCTTAAGGCAAGGAAGATGATCTCAAAAGGTTACATTTATCATCTTGTTCGCGTTAGGGATGCGGAGGCAAAGCCGCCTACTCTACAATTAATCCCCGTGGTCAATGAATTTCCAGATGTTTTCCCAGATGAACTCCCAGGCCTTCCTCCTGAAAGGGAGATTGAGTTTAGCATTGATGCATTGCCTAACACTCAACCGATCTCTATCCCTCCATACAGGATGGCCCCGGTAGAGTTGCGAGAGTTGAAGGCACAGTTGAAGGACTTGCTGGATAAGGGTTTCATTAGGCCTAGCACTTCACCTTGGGGTGCGCCAGTCTTGTTCGTGCGGAAGAAAGATGGGTCGTTAAGGATGTGTATCGATTATCGACAGTTGAATAAGTTTACAATAAAGAACAAGTATCCACTTCCAAGAATTGATGACCTGTTTGACCAACTCCAGGGTGCCAAGTATTTCTCCAAGATTGACTTGCGTTCAGGGTATCATCAGGTGAGGGTTAAGGAGAAGGATATTCCAAAGACGGCCTTCCGAACAAGATATGGGCATTTTGAGTTCTTGGTGATGTCGTTCGGGCTAACAAATGCCCCGGCAGCTTTTATGGATCTCATGAATAGTGTATTCAGGCCCTATCTTGATGTGTTCATGATCGTATTCATTGATGACATTCTGGTGTATTCTCGTTCGGAGGCGGAACATGCGGGCCACTTGCGGATAGTATTACAGACCCTTCAGGATCATAAGTTATATGCTAAGCTCTCTAAATGTGAATTCTGGCTGAACTCAGTAGCATTCCTTGGCCATGTGATATCTGATGAGGGTATTAGTGTCGACACTCAGAAGATCGATGCAGTGAAGAATTGGCCGAGACCTACAACACCGTCAGAAGTCCGCAGCTTCCTGGGGCTAGCAGGATATTATAGGCGGTTTGTAGAAGGGTTTTCCTCTATATCAGCACCATTGACTAAGTTAACACAAAAAGCTACCAAGTTCCAGTGGTCTGATGCTTGTGAACATAGTTTTCAGGAGCTAAAGAATCGATTGACATCCGCGCCAGTGCTCACTCTCCCAGAAGGAACAGAAGGTTATGTGGTATATTGTGATGCCTCAGGTATAGGTTTGGGGTGCGTATTGATGCAACGTGGGAAGGTGATTGCTTATGCATCAAGACAATTGAAGAAGCATGAAAAGAATTACCCGACTCATGATTTGGAATTGGTTGCAGTAATATATGCTTTGAAGATATGGCAGCACTACTTATACGGCATCCATGTTGACATCTACACAGATCACAAGAGTTTACAATACATCTTCAAGCAGAAGGAGTTGAATTTGAGGCAGCGTAGGTGGCTTGAATTACTGAAAGACTACGATGTCGAGATATTGTACCATCCCGGTAAAGCTAATGTTGTGGCAGACGCTCTCAGCCGTAAGTCAATGGGAAGCTTAATACATATTGAGGCATGTAGACAAGGGTTGACCAAAGAGCTTCACCAGCTGGCCAATATGAGAATCAGATTGTTGGACTCTGATGACGGAGGTGTTACTGTACAGAATACAGCAGAATCATCTTTGGTAGCCGAGGTAAAAGCACGGCAATATGAAGATCCTACCTTAGTAAGTTGAGAGAGGGAATTCAGCAGTGTAAGATTACAGCTTTCAAGATCGGAGGAGATGGGACACTGAGATACCAGGGCCGATTATGTGTACCTAGTGTGGCAGGGTTGCGAGAGAAGATTATGATTGAGATTCACCAGTCCCGATATTCTATCCATCCTGGCTCGACAAAGATGTATCATGACGTTAAGGAGCAGTATTGGTGGGATAACATGAAGAAGTCTATTGCAGAATTTGTAGCCCAGTGTCCTAATTATCAACAAGTAAAGATCGAGCATCAGAAACCTAGTGGATTGATTCAGAATATAGAGATTCCGACCTGGAAATGGGAGGTGATTAATATGGACTTCATTATTGGATTACCTCGCTCTTATCATAAGTTTGACTCCATCTGGGTGATAGTTGATCGACTTACAAAATCTGCCCATTTTCTGCCAGTTAAGACAACTTACACGGCTGAAGATTATGCGAAGTTGTATATCAAGGAGATTGTTAGGCTTCATGGTGTGCCGGTATCTATTATATCAGACCGAGGAGCTCAATTTATGGCTAACTTTTGGAGGTCTTTTCAGAAGGGTTTAGGCATACAAGTAAATCTCAGCACTGCATTCCATCCGCAGACTGACGGACAGGCTGAACGTACCATCCAGATGCTTGAAGATATGCTACGAGCATGTGTTCTAGATTTCAAGGGGAATTGGGATGACCATCTGGCACTTATAGAATTTGCCTACAATAATAGCTACCATTCCATAAAATGGCCCCGTATGAGGCACTGTACGGGAGGAGATGTAGATCACCAGTTGGATGGTTCGAAGTCAGTGAGACAGAATTATATGGGCCAGATTTGATTCACCAAGCCATTGAGAAGGTGAAAGTGATACAAGAGCGACTGAGGACGGCACAAAGCAGGCAAAAGTCTTATTCCGACGTCCGACGTCGTGATCTGGAATTTGAGGTTGGTGATTGGGTTTTCCTGAAGATCTCGCCGATGAAGGGTGTTATGCATTTTGGGAAGAAGGGTAAGTTGAGTCCGTGGTATATTGGGCCATACAAAATTCTTCGACGAATTGGATAGGTTGCTTACGAGTTAGAATTGCCATCTGAATTGGAATTTGTCCACCCGGTATTCCATGTATCTATGTTGAGGAAATGTATTGGAGACCCTTCTCGGGTCGTCCCTATCAAAGATATACAAGTTACAAAGGATCTATCATATGATGAAGTGCCAGTTGCTATATTAGATCGACAAGTCCGCAAGCTGAGAACAAAGGATGTAGCTTCCGTGAAAGTATTATGGAGGAACAAGAATATAGAAGAAATGACATAGGAAGCAGAAGAGGAGATGAAGTCTAAATACCCTTACCTATTCCAGAGTGAAGATAACGAGGATGCCGGGGGAAAGAAGGACGCATTATAAGGTGAAACGGCTCTATGAGGTAAGCAATAGCTTGTGAATACTCTTTTTTTAATACAAAATGGTAATATGCAGATAATGTACATATCCATAATGCTTTGTATAGTCTTGTAAGGCCATAGGTTAGGTTTAACTGCTTGCAAGTGTGGCTAGTGTCCATTTTATAGGGGAAACTCAGCCGGAAATCTCCGTCGGAATCCACAACGAGTTAGACACCCCATAAACCCTTACATTCGAGGACGAATATTCCTAAGGGGGAGAGGGTGTTACAACCCAAATTCGCATACCGTAGATCACGCCGTAAGTTAGTCGACGTAAATCCAAGAAGAGATTATCTTTGAGATGATAAGAAGTTAATCCTATTGGTATTAAACGATACACGGGTGTATAAGAGTGGTTAACAAGTATTTGAAGTTAAACGAATCAAGGATGTTGTAACCCGTATTTTCGGGTAACACTAGAGGTGATTAATTGTCCCAAGAGGTCTTGTTTTAATGTATTTGAATCATATAATATCCGCATCATAAGTCTTGAAGTCAAGCGAGTTATGAAACAAAAGTCGATAAAAGTTATCGCAACTTAGGTTTATAATTTTACTTAAACTTTAGGTCAAATGTTACTGCATTTTTCTCCCAATGTGCTTGGAATTATGGGGTGATCTATCTATCAAATTGAAGATCTATGAGTCTAGTTTCCAACGCATTAAACCGTTCGTCGATACGATCTTGGAATAGAGAGATATTCGCATTTTCGCGAGAGTGCGCCAAGCTGCTCTCTATGGGGCCCACAAAGGCGGTTTAAGACATATGGACATATATAAGATACCTCAACCCCGTTTTAAGTCATTATTTTTCAGTATATTCAGACCTTATAACCCTAAAAACAGTCTCTCAAGGTTCTCTCATGATCCAAGACCCAAACAAAGGGCAAACAACACAAATCAAATGTCGGGAATCCCGTGGCGCTAGTAAGTTTCTTGTTCTTCTTGTTGTTGCTGATTTTTGTGTTGTTCCAGCTCGTGTGGGAGGTTGTTTTAAGTGTTTTATGTCCTGTAAATACACCTTCAAGTTTTTAATATCAACCCTAGGTGATTTCAAGTCTTCTAAAGTAATTCTAGTGCCGAAAAACCCGAATTAATTGCTAGTTTCGCTTCCTTGTTCTTGTGGCAGAATTGAAGGGATATTTCGTGGAATATTAAGGTCAAATTGGAGTTGTTCTTTATGTTTAAAGGTAAGGAACCTCTTACTCTATATATATTTAAGATTATCCAAGTTGCAGCTAAGTCGTTGAAGCTAGAACTTGTGAAATATATATCGAAAGGCTTGGTAGTAATGTTGTTGGTTGGTGGACTGTTTTGGAGGCTCAATATGATTATTAATGATGTTGTTTGGGCTGTTTGGTGATTGTATTGACTTGTGGGAAGTCATATAAATAGGGGAGGTGCTGTCCGTTTCATCGTAAAATAGGTTGTGGTCGATACATAATAGTTACGACGCTTAAACGATAATGATAGTGTCATTTGTCTTATTGTAGACTAAGGAGTCGTGACATTTGCATAGCTTGAGGTTGGGCAGTATATACAAGGTATGTGAGGCTATCCCCTTCATTCTTTTGCACGACTCTGATTGTACATAATGTAATGACGAGCTCCCAAAGATACTCTACTCTTAGAAGCTAGCAGTACTTACATTGCTGCCCTTCTTATGAAACGATTGATATTGATGTTACTTCTCTTATTCTTATATTATCAATGTTGTTGGTAGTTCCTGATTCTTATAAGATTCTTGATGAAGAGTTAATCCTAATAACGTGTACGAAGGATACCGACCTTACGTCACTCCGAAAGGTTCAAAATGTGATTCCAATGAGTCCAGCATGCATCATATATATGTATCTATTTTACTCTACCGAGCCGCGCTATAGTCGGCTGGGTATGGCACCTATTGTGCAACCACTGATCAGTTGGATTTTACCGAGCTCCACGTGGCCGGGTACGATTCTACCGAGCCCTATGATGGCCGGGTACGTTTTACCGAGCCTATTATGGCCGGGTACGATATGATGATGGTGATGCCCACAAAGGCGTATGTTTTAAAAGTTTATGTATATATATGTATGTATCATGTATTTCATGTCAGTAGCCCTCAGAGGTGCCCAGATGTCACAGGTTGTATATTTTCTATCCCTGTTTACATTACTGTTCTTACTTATGCTTTCTTGCCTCACATACTCAGTACTTTATTCGTACTGACGTCCTTTTTATTTGTGGATGCTGCATGTCGTGCTGCAGGTCCTGATAGACAGGTAGACGTAGCTCCCCCACCACAGTAGGCTGTCCAGTTCAGCAGTTATTGGCGAGATCCCTTCTCCGGACTTGCCGTGGTCTTGGTATGCATTTTTGTTATAGACATTATGGGTATGTCGGGGCCCTGTTCTGGCAATGTTGTAGCACTTATGTTCCTTTAGAGGCTCATAGACAGGTGTCGACTTATGTATGGTTTAGAATGCCTTTTCGGCTGATTTTTGTTGTATAGTCTTTCATGGCATCATGATAGCTCGTACCTTATATATAGTTTCTTGACAGTCTTGTCGTCCCATGTTATGTATGTTCATGACATTATCTTTCATTGTTGGATGTTCATGATCCATGTCTACTATTTATATTGATCTTGTCGGCCCTTAAAAATAATAAGGAAGGTTAGATAAAATGTACGTTGGTGCTCGGCAAGTATGGCCCGGGTGCTAGTCATGACCCTCCAGTTGGGTCTTGACAAATATATATATATATATATATTAGGATCGGGTTGCATGCCGCAACAATATTGGATCGGGTTGCGCATCGCAACAATATAGCGCTTGGGCTGAAGAAGCCCCTCCCGAGTCTTTACACCCCTAGTGAGCACAAGTACCTATTGAGAGTGTGTATTGAGGGCTGAGAGCCGAGGGTATGAGCTGTTGAGATGAGTTGAGTGACTACTGCCTTGAGAGGCTATACTTTCTTTTATTTATTGTTGCACTTAGTAGCTATCTGATGTTGTTGTGAAATTTCTGGAAGATTCATATCTGTTTTACTTGAGCTCAAACTGATTTGACTTATACCACCGGATTTGAAAGCATGTTCACTCTTTACTGAAAACTTTTGAAATGATCTGTATTATTATAATTCGTCACTGCTTCTCAGTTCCTTATTTAATTCTATTACTTGCTGAGTTGGTTGTAGTCATGCTACACCCTGCACTTCATGTGCAGATCCGGGCGTGTACGGTTCTGGCGATCGCTGAGTTCGTGCGCGAGCTGATTATTGGCATTTGGCACAGACTGTAGTAGACTCTGTTTTCTAGATTGGTTGTTAGATGCTCGTGACTAAGTGACACCTCGATGTCGGGCTATTTTTCTGCACTTATGTTTTGGGTTTTACTTTGTTTTTATGAAAAACTCCAGTTATTTTAAATGTCTTAATTCATTTATGTTAAATGTTGAAAGTGTTTTGGAAATGTCGACTTTCCTAGTATCACAAAAGGAGCCATCACGACGGGTTAGGTTTTGGGTCGTGACACCAACCATACAAGAATTATTCAAATCCGACCTTATTTCGCCTTTCAAAATTCAAAACTTTCGCCTAAGAAGTTCTACCACTTTTCCCCAATTGTTTCAACTCCAATCCCTAATTACATGATAAAAACAATGATAGATTCGAGTAATTTAACCAAAATCGAGTTAGAAATTCTTACCCCAATGGTCTCTCTGAAAATCCCTCAAAATGTTGCCTCAAACCGAGCTCTCTATGTCCAAATTGTGAAATATGAAATAAACCCTCGATTTCAAACTTAAGTTCTATTGCCCAGTTATTTACACATCGCGATCGCGGAAATCCATTCGCGATCATGTAAGACAATTTCTGCCCAACTCAAATTTACTCTCCATGATCGCATAAAAGCACCCGCGAACGTGATTAACAAGCTGCCTCAACATCGCAATCGCGTCCCAGGCCACGCGATCGCGTAGCATAACTGCCTCAGCCCCCCAGTTTCGCCATTCCTTCTTCATGAATGCGACCACCTTCACGTGTTCACGATTCACTGCAAACCAAACCTCTGAGATCGCATACATCCTTTCGCGATTGCATGAAGCAAAATTCCCCCAGTGCTAAACTACTCTTCGTGATCGCGTTAATCTACTCGCGATCATATATAAGGAAACCAGAACCACCAGATTCAGCAATCTTCAATGTTTTGAAATGCGCCGAACATGATCCGAATTACACCCGAGGCCCCCAGAACCTCAACCAAACATACCAACAAGTACTAAAACATCATAAAAACACGCTCGAAGCGTCAAATCACATCAAACAATACTAGAATCACAATTTGCGCATCGATTCAAGCCTAAGAACTTATGAACTTCTGAATTCCAAAACTAATGTCGATTCATACCAAAACAATTCTGATTGTTTCAAACTTTGCACACAAGTCATAAATGACATTACAGACCTATTCCAACTTCCGGAATCGTGATACGACCCCGATATCACTAAAGTCAACTCCCGATCAAACATTCCAAAATCTTTCATTTTCCAACTTTGCTATTTCACGCCGAAACGACCTACGGATCTCCAAATCAACATCCGGGTACGCTCCTAAGACCAAAATCACCATACAGAGCTATCGAAACCATCAAAACTCCATTATAGAGTCATCTTCACACAAATCAAACTACGGTCAACTCGTACGACTTAACCTTCCAACTTAGGGACTATGTGTCCAAATTTACTCCGAAACTCACCCGAAACCAAAACCAACCACTCCGGAAAGTTACATAACCACAATATAGCATAGAGGAAGCATAATTTAGGAGATCAGGGCTAAAATACTCAAAACGACCGGCCAGGTCGTTACACAATAACACACTCCTAATCAACTCAAAGGGTAGTGCAATGTCGGTCTCAAAACCTGCACAAATTATGCAAAAATATAGTATGAGTACAAAACTACGGTACTCAGTAAGTATCAAGTCTAGCCTCGAAGAAGTAGTGGCGAGGGTTTGATTCTGACACCTACTACTAGCTCAATAAACATATGAGGCATACATAGAGCATAGAATAAAGCATGATATCATCAAATAGGTCTGCCAAAAGAAACTCAGTAAAAGCAGGAATTTAGACATGCTTTTCAAATAGGGAGATAGAATACAATACCGATTATCTCAGTTCTTTCCATAATCATGATACGAGTAAAGTAATGTTCATACATAATATAAGAGCCAATGCACGAGTCTAAGCTTCAAATGTATGTGCAGACAAGATGGATAGCACAATATCAGTTTTCTCAATCTTTCTTAATGAAATATTTACATGTATGTGTGTGTGTGTGCATGCGTGCATGAGTGTGTGTGTGTGTAAGAGCCATTGAACGAGTCAAGGTTGTCAGTACATGCTCATAATTCAATACCAAATCTCACAATACAATGTGTATATGTATCGGACACTGGCCAAGTGTCCAAACTAGCATCAATCTCAGTGCCTGCGCTCACATGGCCTAAAGTAATATGGGTAATCACTTGACTACAGAGGGACGGTACCATATCCAAATATCGTTGCAGCGCGAAACTCGATCCACTAATAATAATTTATCGTTGCAGCATGAAATCCGATCCATGCATAATACTATTGCGGCATGCAACCCGATGCACACATAGTACTGTTGCAGCGTGCAACTCGATCCACACATTGTACTGTTACAGCGTGCAACCCGATCCACACATTGTACTATTACAGCGTGCAACCCGATCCACACATATATCATCAATAACCAATATCCGCTCATAATGTCTGTGGTGCCAGAATTCTCATCTTTACACAATATTCAACTCTCCAACTCATAAATATATGTATGAGGCAACATAATTAAAAGCATAGGATCAATAATAATATAAATGCAAAAAAAGCCCATAAGGCTAAAAGATGGCTATGGCAAATCATGTAATCAATTCATCTCAATAATTCAATGAACAATTTCATATCTAACAGTTTTTTCATAACATTGAACATGAATAGATGAAGCTATGTAAGCACCAAATCATGAATCAATAAGGTAAGCATATGAATACGGCTTAACAAAGAAGCTCAATATGGAAAAGTCATCGTTTTACCCAATTTCAACAAGTCATAACCTCTTAACAAAGAAGCTCAATATGGCAAAGTCATCTTTTATACACAATTTCAACAAGTCATAACCTTAAGCATGCTTCTAAGCCACAATCAAATCATCACGTAGTCATAGAGTCAATGAAACATAAATAATAAGTTCACATAGTCCAAACAAGCCAAAAGCTTAAGCAAAACTTTATCAGCTATGGTCATGACCTAGCTAAGCATATACGCTCATCACCTCGCATATACGAGGCTCCTAAATCGAGGAACAAGTATCAAATAGATCACCTATGGGAAGAATTCCCACTTACAAGGATAGACAAGAGACTTACCTCCACCTGGCAAGCTATCAACAACAAACCATGTTTCCTTTAAAATCCAACTCCAAATGAATCAAATCTAGTTAAATACAACTCAATAATGTCCAAAAAAGCCTTAAGAATCAATTCCAAATAATAAAGCTTCAATCTTTAATCAAATTCCTAAAAGTTAACCTGGGCCCACATGAACAAAACCCAAGTTAAAGGGTAAATCTCGACTACCCACAATCCCACGAGTCCAAATAAATGATTAGATTGCAAAACCAAGCCCAATTCGACTCCCAAATTCCAATTTTACACTCTCTTGAATTGTAGGCAAAACCCTCAAATATTTCTTAAACTTTCCATGATTAAAGTGTAAAAATTCCATGGGAAAAAATATATAAAGACAAATCCAAGTAAATATTACTTACCTCCGATGTAGTAGTGAAATTCCTCTTCACATTATCCTCTTCTCGAAGTCTATGGCTCAAAATATGGAAGAATGCAAAAAAATCCTGAAATATAGAACTTAAGTGGTCTGCCCAGCAGTATCCTTCGCGAACGTGGCCAAAGCCTTGAGTTTGGGAAGAAAACATCAGCCTTGCCCAGAAAATACTCATCGCGAATGGGATATACAAATGACCATCCTCCTACGCGAATGCGAGCTTCCCATCGTGTGCGTGTAGGCCAAGCCTCTAGCCTACCTCATCTCTTCATGAACACGAAGACCAACTAACCACAACACATCATGAACACGAACCGCAGTCCCCGTATGTGAAGAACAAAACCAGCTGGCTCCCAAAAGCCTTTCGCGATCGCGAACATTCTCTGGGTGGTCCGAAACTCACCCAAGCCACTCGAGACCCTATCTAATCATACCAACAAGTCCGCAAATACTACTTGGGCCTATCCAAAGCTTCCAAATACATACGAGATGATTACATCTACGAATCATAGGTCAAACCACAAGTTGAACTACTCTTAAGTTCATAAGCTTCTAACTTTCAACGAAGCGTTTGACTCATGGCTAACCACTTCGAATAACAATCGAACTTTGCACACAAGTTCCATTCAACAAAACAAACGTATTCCAAGTCTCGAAACCACAATCGAAATCCCATAACATCAAAGTCAACTCCTGGTCAAACCTATGAACTCTCGAAACCTTCGAATTGCCAACTTTCGACAAATAGGGCCAAAACCTTCTAGGAACCTCCAAATCCAAATATGAACATACACCTAATTCTAACCCTAGAACCTACTAAACTATCAAATCTCGATTTTGAGGTTGTTTACTCAAAAGTTAAATCTTGTTCAACTTTTTCAACATAAAGTTTCCAAATTAAGAATCACTCTTCCAAATCAGTCCCTAACTTCTCAAAAATCAAAACCAACTATACATCAAGTCATAATGCATCATATGAATCTACTCAAGACCTCAAACCATCGAACAGAATACTAGAGCTCAAAACGACCGATTGGGTCATTTTACACCTATTAACTAGGTGTGGAGTTTCAGGCTAGTAAATAGAGAATAACATCATAGGGAAATCTAGAATTTCCTCTAAAGCATATGTGACTAACCAAGTGAGACGTGCACAATAGAATTTAAAATAATACCCATGTAATGATCCGGCCGATCGTTTTGAGAGTTATAGCCATGTTCCCCCATTTACTACTCTTTTTATGCTTTATAGCTGTTATGTGACTTGCCGGGGTGGTTGGTTCGAGCCCGGAGAGATTTCGGAATGAATTAAGACACGTAGTCTCATAGTTGAAAACTTAAGTTTAAAGGGTTGACCGAGTGTTGACTTATGAGTAAACGACTTTGGAATGGAGTTTTCACGGTTCTGTTAGCTCCGTTGGGTAATTTTGTGTGTATTTAATGTGGAATTTGGGAGTTTGAGGCTAGGTATTTGGAGAGTTGAATTTGGGGATTTGGGTGACGATTTGGTGTCGGATTGTGGTAAATTTGGTATGGTTGGACTCATGGATGAATGGGCTTTTAGGTTTTGGTAAATTTTGTATGGTTTGACTCTTGATTAATAACTTAGAATTTTCTTATGGAGTTAATTCCTTTAGCCCGTGTTGATTATATCGAATTGTTTGTGGCTAGATTCGAGGCATTCAGAGGCCGTTTCGCGAGACAAGGGTGTGTTGGAGTAGAGATTTTTTCGGATTGAGGTAAGTAACAGTTCTAAATTTGGTTCTAAGGGTATGAAACCCCGTATTATGTGTCATGTGTATGGTTTTGAGGTGACGCACATGTTAGGTAACGGGTGTGTAGGCGTGCACCGTAGGAATTGTGACTTGGTCAATTCTATAGAACTATGTAGTTGAATAATCTGTTGTTATCCGTACATTCTCCATGTATTAGAGAAATTGAACTACAAATCATGTTAGAAATCATGTTTAGACTATGTGTTGGCACTGTAAGGATCCACAGAGGTCGTGTACATGTTGAATTATCTGCTAAAATGTTATTTTGTGCACATTTACACTTTACTTGCATATTACATCTAGGTCTCTATTGTTCGTTATTGATGGATTATATCATTGCTATTTGGGCTAATTATCATGATTTCTGAGAGCCCGAAAGACTGGAGAGGCTGATGACTGAGTGAGTCTGAGGGCTTGATTGTGAGGTTATTTATGAGATCGGGATGCATGTCGCAGCATGTTTCATTGATTTATGCCATGATTGGCATGTTATAGTGCTTGGGCTGAAAGAGCCCATCCGGAGTCTGTACACACCACCAGTGAGTGCAGGTACCTACTAAGTGCGACTGCCGAGTGCTGAGTAATTGAGATGAATGAGTGACTGTGAGGAGTGAGTGATGGTGAGGTTAGAGTGAATGGGAGGACTGAGTGACTGTTGCTCTGCGAGAATGCATTTGACTTTCGTTTCTGTTGCACTTCAGCTGTCATATATCACCGTCCTGTAATTTTTGTTTCACCTAAACTTGACATGGATTAACTATTATGGCCTAAATTGCCGAACTTGAAAGCATGCCCACCTTCCTATGTTGAAATTACTATAATTGAACTATAATTGTGAAGCTCGTCACTACTTTCAGTCCTTTATTTAGTCTTGTTACTTACTGAGTTGGGTGTACTCACGCTACACCCTGCACTTCGTGTGCAGATCCAGGTGTTTTCGGACACGGTGGGTGTTGATTCCTTTGCACAGTTGATCGTGTGGAGACTTCAAGGTAGCTTTCTGGCGTTTCGCAGACCTTGTCTCTCCTTCCCTATCTTTCCGCTTTATGTATTTAGTTTCAGACTATTATAGACAGTACTCCCAGAATTTTGATGTTTAGAAGCTCATGTACTCAGTGAAACCCCGCTGTTGGGAATTTTTGTATAGGTTTTGACTTTCTATCCATTTTGAGAGTTTTGATGATTTAAACCTGTGTTATTCTTATTTTTCATTTGAAAATATGGAAGTATTTTGAACTGTCGTCTTGCCTAGTACCACGTTAGGCGCCATCATGACAGGCTAAGTTTTGGGTCGTGACAAGTTGGTATCATAGCCTAGGTTATATAGGTCTCACGAGTTATGAGCAAGTTTATTAGAGTCTTGCAGATCAGTTCGGAGACGTTTGTACTTATCTTCGAGAGGTTGTCGAACCCTTAGGAAACTTTATATTCTTGTATTCTTGTCATGCAGATTTGTTGATTCTGATAACTAAACTTTTGTATTCTATTCTTTCACATATGGTGAGGACACGTGCTACCGAACAGGACGGACAGCCACCAGTACTACCAGCTAGGGCCGCGAGAGGCCGAGGTTGCGGTAGGGGCCACGAGAGGCCGAGGTCATGGTAAGGGCCACGAGAGGTCGAGGTCGCGGTAGGGGCAGAGGTGCAGCTCGTACAGAAGCTAGAGCAGCACCTGCAGATCCACTAGTCGCTCCAGCTCAGGAGCAGGTACTAGATACGGTTGAGCAAGAGGGGCCAACTCAGGCACCAGTTGTTTCCATTATGATTTCAAACCTTCAGGAGGCCTTGGATCAGATTTTGATGGTGTGCACTAGCCTTGCTCAAGCAGTCTCTATTCCGGCCAGAGCAGCCACTTCTCAGGCTGGAGGAGGTACTCAGACTCCCGCCGCCCGTACTCTAGAGCAGGTGATGCAGGGACTCCAGACACGGGGGGTACTACTAGCCCAGCTGGTTGCAGCTGCTCAGGCCCAGGTGGTCCCCGTTATGACTGATGATGAGTAGAGGAGACTAGAGAGATTTGGGAGGCTCTAGCCTTCATCATTTGGCGAGGCCAAGTGAGAGGATGCCCTGGGTTTCGACTGGTATTCTGGAGACCAGTGGGGTATCGTTCACTACTTTTTAGTTCGTTGGGGCTGCCTTCAGATGGTGGGAGGATTATGAGAGGCACATATCAGTCGGTGCAGCACCAGTTTTATGGCAGGAGTTCTCCGTTCTCTTTTTGGAGAAGTTCGTGCCGCAGTCTCACAGGTAGGAGCTGCGCAGACAGTTTGAGCAGCTACGTCAGGATGGCATGTCAGTAACCCAGTACAAGATGAGGTTTTCTGAGTTGGCTTGTCACGCAGTTTGGATGGTTACCACTGATAGGGAGAGGATTAGGAGGTTTATTGATGGCCTCACATATCAGTTGCAGTTGCTTATGACTCGGGAGAGGGTATCTAGTGCTACTTTTGACGAGGTGGTTGATATTGCTCGGCAGATAGAGATGGTCTGTAGTCAGGAGCATGGGGAGAGGAAGGCCAAGAGGCCTCGTCGATTGGGTCCTTTCAGCGATGTTCCTTCTGGGGGTTAGTTCTACCACAACAGGGGTTGTCCTTATAGGCAGGCTCACACGACTCGTCCATCTCACCATGGTGCATCATCCAGCCATGGTTCATCTAGTGCTCATCATGGTCAGTCATCTCTTAGTGCCCTTCTAGCTTAGAGTTTGTCCCGTGATCCATCGGTTCAGGGTTCATCTGTGCCAGGTCCTTCTAGTAGTTATCCCGGTGCTCGGGGCTCCCTTCAGTCCCCACCACCAACACCGAGGAGTTGCTTCGTGTGCGGGGAGTTTGGGAATATGTGGAGGCAGTGTCCTCGTCGTCCGAGAGTTCCAGTGCAGCAGAAGAGTCAGGCTGCGACTTCAGCACCAGTTACTTCACCACCCGCCCAGCCAGCTCCGGGTGGGGCTCAGTCAGCTAGGGGTCTCCCAAGAGGGGGAGGTCGATCAAGTGGCAGCCATGCCCGATTCTATGTTATTCCTGCCATACCAGATGTTGTTTCTTCAGACGAAGTGATCACAGGTATTGTCTCAGTATGCCACAGGGAAGCCTCTGTATTATTTGACCCCAGTTTCCACTTATTCGTATGTATCATCATATTTTGCTCATTATCTGGATATGCCCTGTGAGTCCCTAGTTTCATCTGTTCATGGATCTACACCAGTGGGTGATACTATTATTGTGGACCGTGTATATCGGTCGTGTGTAGTGACTATTGAGAGATTGGATACTAGAGTTGATCATTTGTTGCTTAGTATGGTTGATTTCGACGTGATCTTGGGTATGGATTGGTTGTCTCCATGTTATGCTATGCTGGATTGCCACGCTAAGACTGTGACGTTAGTGATGCCAGGGTTGCCGAGGATTGAGTGGAGAGGTTCTCTAGACTATATTCCCAGCAGAGTGATTTCATATTTGAAGGACCAGCGGATGCTTGGGAAGCGTTGTTTATCTTATTTTGCCTTTGTGAGGGATGTTGGTGCTGATACTCCTACTATTGATTATGTTCCGGTGGTGCGAGATTTTCCGGATGTGTTTCCTACAGTCCTGTCGGGCATGCCGCCCGACAGGGATATTGACTTTGGTATTGACTTGGTGCTGGGCACTCAGCCCATTTCTATTCCTCTGTATCATATGATACCAACTGAGTTGAAGAAATTGAAAGAGCAACTTCAGGAACTTCTTGATAAGGGGTTTATTAGGCCTAGTGTGTCACTTTGGGGTTCACCGGTTCTGTTCGTCAAGAAGAATGATGGTACTATGCGGATGTGCATTGATTATAGGCAGTTGAACAAAGTTACAATCAAGAACAAATATCCTTTGCCGCGTATTGATGATCTATTTGACCAGCTTCAGGGAGTGAGGGTATTCTCCAAGATTGATTTGAGGTCTGGGTATCACCAGTTGAAGATTTGGGACTCGGATATTCTAAAGATAACATTCATGACCCGTTATGGTCATTATGAGTTCCTTGTGATGGCTTTTGGGCTGACCAACACCCCAGCAACATTCATGCATCTGATGAACAGTGTATTTCAGCCTTATCTCGACTCGTTTGTCATAGTATTCATTGATGACATCCTGGTGTACTCTCGTAACCAGGAGGAGCATGCCCAACATTTGAGGATTGTGTTACAGCGGTTGAGGGAGGAGAAGCTTTATGCCAAATTCTCCAAATGTGAGTTTTGGCTTAGTTCAGTGGCATTCTTGGGGCACGTGGTGTCCAGTGAGGGGATTTAGGTGGATCCAAAGAAGATAGAGGCAGTTCAGAGTTGGCCTAGATCATCCTTAACTAGATATATTCAGAGCTTTCTCGGTTTAGCCGGTTATTATCGTCGCTTCGTGGAGGGTTTCTCGTCTATTGCATCGCCTTTGACCAAATTGACCTAGAAGGGTGCTCCTTTCAGGTGGTCGGATGAGTGTGAGGAGAGCTTCTAGAAGCTCAAGACTGCTTTGACCACAGCTCCAGTTCTAGTTTTTCCTTCAGCTTCTGGTTCTTATACAGTGTATTGTGATGCTTCTCGAATCGGTATTGGGTGTGTCTTGATGCATGAGGGTAAAGTGATCACTTATTTTTTGTGTCAGTTGAAGCCCCATGAGAAGAACTACCTTGTTCATGATTTGGAGTTGGTTGCCATCGTTCATGCATTGAAGATTTGGAGGCATTATCTCTACGGTGTGTCTTGTGAGGTATTTATGGATCATTGGAGCCTCCGGCACTTGTTCAAATAGAAGGATCTAAATTTGAGATAGATGAGATGGTTGGAGCTACTAAAGGACTATGATATCACTATTATGTATCATCCCGGGAAGGCCAATAAGGTAGTCGATGCCTTGAGTAGAAAGTCAGTGTGTATGGGTAGCCTTGCATTCATTCCTGTTGGTAAGAGACCTCTTGCAGTTAATGTTCAGGCCTTGGCCAACCAGTTCGTGAGATTAGATGTTTCGGAGCAAGACGGGTTCTAGCTTGTGTGGTTTCTCGGTCTTCCTTATATGATCGCATTAGAGAGCGCCAATATGATGATCCCCATTTGCTTGTCCTTAAGGACACGGTTCAGCACGATGATGCCAGAGATGTTACTATTGGGGATGATAGGGTATTGAGGATGTAGGGTCGGATTTGTGTGCCTAATGTTGATGGGCTACGTGAGTTGATTCTTCAGGAGGTCCACAGTTTGCGGTATTCCATTCATCCGGGTGCCGCAAAGATATAGTGGGGTTTGTGGCTCTGTGCCTCAACTGTCAGCCGATGAAATATGAGCATCAGAGACCGGGTGGATTGTTTCAGAGGTTAAAGATTCCAGATTGGAAATGGGAGCGGATCACCATGGATTTTGTAGTTGGGCTCCCACGGACTTCGAGAAAGTTCGATGCTATTTGGGTGATTATGGATCGGCTAACCAAGTACTCGCACTTCATTCCAGTTGGGACTACTTATTCTTCAGAGTGGTTGGCTGAGATTTACATCCGCGAGATCGTTTGCCTTCACGGTGTGTCGGTATCCACAATTTCAAATCGAGGCACGCAGATTACATCATAGTTTTGGAGAGCTGTGCAGCGAGAGTTGGGCACCCAGGTTGAGTTGAGTACAGCATTTCACCCTTAGATGGACGGACAGTCCGAGCACACTATTCAGATATTGGAGGACATGCTACGCGCTTGTTTTATTGATTTTAGGGGTTCATGGGATTAGTTTTTACCGCTTGTGGAGTTTTCCTACAACAACAGTTACCAGTCGAGCATTCAGATGGCGTCGTACGAGGCTTTGTATGGGACACGGTGTCAATCTCCGGTGGGTTGGTTTGAGCCAGGTGAGGCTAGGCTATTGGGTACTGACTTGGTTCAGGATGTTTTGGACAAGGTTAAATTGATTCAGGATCGGCCTCGCATGGCATAGTCTAGACAGAAGAGTTATGCCGATAGGAAGGTTCGTGATGTTGCTTTCATGGTTGGGGAAAAGGTACTGCTCAAGGTTTCACCCATGAAGGGTGTTATGATGTTCGGGAAGAATGGCAAGTTGAGCCCTCGGTATATTGGGCCATTTGAGGTACTTCAGAGGATTGGAGAGGTCGCTTACATGCTTGCCTTGCCACCTAGGTTGTCGAGCATGCATCCAGTGTTTCATGTTTCTATGCTCTGAAAGTATGTCGGCGATCTGTCTCATGTTTTAAATTTCAGCACGATTTAGTTGGATGGTGATTTGAGTTATGATGTGGAGCCGGTGGCCATTTTGGATTGGCAGGTTCGAAAGTTGAGGTCCAAGGACATAGCTTCAGTGAAGGTGCAGTGGAGAGGTCAGCTAGTTGAGGAGGCTGCTTGGGAGACCAAGTGGGAGATGCAGAGCATATATCCACACCTATTTGAGACTCAAGGTACGTTTCTAGACCCGTTCGCGGATGAACATTTATTTAAGAGGGGGAGGATGTAACGACCCGACCGGTCATTTTGAGAGTTGTAGTCCCGTTACCCCATTTACTGCTCCTTTTATTCTTTATAGATGTTATGTGACTTACCAGGGGTGGTTGGTTCGGGCCCGGAGAGATTTTGGAATGAATTGAGACACTTAGTCTCAAACTTGGAAGCTTAAGTTGAAAGGGTTGACCGGATGTTGACTTATGAGTAAACGACTTTGGAATGGAATTTTGACGATTCCTTTAGCTTCGTTAGGTGATTTTGGACTTAGAAGCGTGTCAGGATTGTGTTTTGGAGGTTCGTAGTTGAAATAGGCTTGAAATGGCAAAAGTTAGAAATTTAGAAGTTTGACCAAGAGTGGAATTTGTGCTTACCGGGCTCGGATTGGAGTTCCGGGAGTTGGAGTAGGTCTGTGGTGTCATTTGTGACTTATATGCAAGATTTGGGGTTAATCGGACGTGATTGGATAGGTTTCTGCATCATTTGTAGAAGTTGGAATTTCCTTAGTTTCAATAGGCTTGAATTGGGGTGCGATTCGTGTTTTTGATGTTGTTTGATGTGATTTGAGGAATCAACTAGATTCGTATTGTGTTTTAGGACTTGTTGGTATGCTTGGTTGAGGTCCCGGGAGCCTCGGGTTTATTTCTGATGGTTTTCGGATCAAAGTTTGAGTTTGAGAGACTGCAGTAGCTGAAGCTTTCTGGTGCAATTGCACCTGCGGAACATTGGTCGCAGGAGCGAGCTCGTAGAAGCAAGCTAGGAAGCGCAAAAGCGGAGGATTGGATTGGGGACTGTGGAGCGCAGATGCGGAAAGTATTCTGCAGGTGCGAGAGTGGTTAGGCTGGTCCGCCTAAGCGGATTGTTTGCGCAGATGCGCGCCCGCAGAAGCGGGGGTTTCGATCGCAGAAGTGGTTGGTCGGCTTAGTGGCCTCCGCAGATGTGGATGATGGACCGCAAAAGCGGTGCCGCAGAAGCGAGAATGCTGGGCAGATTATTTAAAATGAGGGTTCGCAATTTTGCTTCATTTTAAACATTTCAAGCTCGGGTTTGGGCGATTCTTGTGAGGATTTTAGAGGGGTTTCTTGAGATAAGTCCCTTGTGCTCATTTTTTATCAATAATCTCGTTTCCCCATTGAATTTACCACCTAGTTTGTGTGTATTTAAGGTGAAATTTGGGAGTTTGAGGTTAGGGATTTGAAGAGTTGAATTTGGGGATTTGGGTGATGATTTGGTATCGGATTTTGGTAAATTTGGTATGGTTGGACTCATGGATGAATGGGCTTTCGGGTTTTGTGACTTTTAGCGGATTTTGAGACGTGGGCCCGGGGGTTGGCTTTTGAGTCAATTTTGACTCTTGATAAATTCCTTTAGCCCGCGAAACGGCCTCCGAATGTATCGAATTGTTTGTGGCTAGATTCGAGGCATTCGGAGGCCATTTCGCGAGGCAAGGGTGTGTTGGAGTAGAGATTTACTCAGATTGAGGTAAGTAACAGTTCTAAATTTGATTCTAAGGGTATGAAACCCCGTATTATGTGTCATGTATTTGGTTTTGAGGTGACGCACATGCTAGGTGATGGGCGTGTGGGCATGCACCGTTGGAATTGTGACTTGGTCAATTCCATGGAACTGTGTAGTTGAATAATCTATTGTTATCCGTACATTCCCCATGTATTAGAGAAATTGAACTACAAATCATGTCAGAAATCATGTTTAGACTATGTGTTGGCACTGTAGGGACCCACAGAGATCGTGTACATGTTGAATTATCTGCTAAAATGCAGTTTTGCACTCAGTCACAGTTTTACTTGCATATTACATCTCAGTCTCTATTGTTTGCATTATATTATTGATGTTTGAGCTGATTATCATGATTTCTGAGAGCCCGAGAGATTGGAGAGGTTGATGACTGAGTGAGGCCGAGGGCCTGATTGTGAGGATATTTATGGGATCGGGCTGCATGCCACAACATGTTTCATTGATTTATGCAATGATTGGCTTGTTATAGTGCTTGGGCTGAAGGAGCCCCTCCAGAGTCTGTACACACCCCTAGTGAGCGCAGGTACCTACTGAGTGCGAATGTTGAGTGCTGAGTGATTAAGAGGAATGAGCGACTGTGAGGAATGAGTGATGGTGAGGTTGGAGTGAATGGGAGGAATGAGTGATTGTTGTTCTGAGAGGATGCATTTGACTTTCATTTCTGTTGCACTTCAGCTGTCATATATCACCGTCTTGTAATTTCTGAGAGATTATATTCTGTTTCACCTCAACCTGACATGAATTAACTGTTGTGGCCTAAATTGTCGAACTTGAAAGCATGCCTACCTTCCTATGTTGAAATTACTGTAATTAAACTATAACTGTGAAGCTCGTCACTACTTTTAGTCCTTTATTGTCTTGTTACTCACTGAGTTGGTTATACTCACGCTACACCCTGCACTTCGTGTGCAGATCCAGGTATTTCTGGACACGGTGGGTGTTGATTCCTTTGCACAGTTGATCGTGTGGAGACTTCAAGGTTGCTGGCTGGCATTTCACAGACCTTGTCTCTCCTTCCCTGTCTTTCCACTTTATGTATTTAGTTTCAGACTATTATAGACTGTACTCCCAGAATTATGATGTTTAGATGCTCATGTACTCAGTGATACCCCGATGTTAGGAATTTCTATATTGGTTTTGACTTTCTATCCATTTTGAGAGTTTTGATGATTTAAACATGTATTATTCTTATTTTTCATTTAAAAATGTGGAAGTATTTTAAAGTGTCGACTTGCCTAGTACCACGTTAGGTGCCATCGCGACAAGCTATATTTTGGGTCGTGACAAACCAATTCTCAGATAATTAGAACAAAGAAATAACTCATCAGCAAGATTACAGATATATGTCAGAGAGTTTAGCGAATAGTCATGCTAACATGAGCAGCAGCTCTAATTCACATGAATTTGACTAATGATCAACCTAGTAAAGATCTACCCGCATAAGCATACATAAATCTTTTGAGAAAAACCAGAAGCAAATATCTATTCTGTCAACAAGAATTACCAAAATATGACGAGCAACCATAATTTCCTATAGTCATGTTTTCTATTAGACACACATAGGATATCGAAAGGTAATTCTAGTTTAACAAGTAGTGGATTAAAATTTCAAAGTTTAAACCACTAACCATTTGTGAAGAATAACAATAGTGAAAAAAAACCAAAGAATTCCGGAACAATTCCACAATAGGCAGAGGAGCAAGCTTCGAACCAATAAATCCCAGGTCCAGGCAAGTCAGAGTTCACGAAGTCTTTATAGACCTAAGCAGTATTTATGTCGTGGGGATGAACGAATATAACCAAGAGTTTGCCTTAGCTTATAGCCAACAAACAAGAACAGCCAAGAGAAAGATGATAAGAAAAACCAGTGATAAATTTTTGGAGTGAGAGTGAGAGGCGATGAACGACTTAAGTTTGTCTATAGAGGAAAAGGAAATTGGGTTTTATATCTAATACTCATGCAAATAAATAAGGCAATTTTGAATCGGTGGCATGCAAATCACAATTAGGGCACCGCTAAATAACCATAGGTGAAAATATGCAAGGTACGAATTTAAAACTGGAAATCCTAGTGCCAAAGGAAAACCGTATTTCTTTCCCATATGGAGTATGAATCCAAAAGAACATCTTTATTCCTCATTGAATCGTAGAGCTAGAGATATTTCCCAAATAATAGGTTTAGTATCAGACGAGTCTTTGAAGGAAAAGATCTTTTCCTTTTTTGATTCGGATAATATTGGAAATCTGTCCTTCAAGTACCAAAATGAAATCAGAACAAAAACTTCCACAATTGAATGAGTGACAGAATAGAGGGGAAGAGGTCGATTAAGGTAAGTAGGTCCCTGATTGTTGTGTAAAAAGGAAAGGAAAGAAAAGAAAGGACGTCATTCTTGTTGGTGAGTGTTCCGAGGAGGAAAAGGGTAATTACGGCTAAGAAAGAAGAGAGAAAGAGGGAGGTGGGCGGCTGAGAGAGTGGAAAATGAGCTAGGATTTGGGGGTTTGGGGAAATAAGGAAAAGAGAGGGGTATTGTGTCATGCCTCGAATCTTGGGAGCGAGACCAGCACCCGGTGCCTCACCTATCCTTGCGTACCAACTTGCGACTAAGGGAATCTAAACATATAATGTCATACTTTGGCCATGGGCCATATTGCAAGACAATTTGCGAAGCAAAACATAAAACTAAATGGATACCAAATCTGACTAAACATCAATATAAAGTTGGGCCGGCAAGGCCGTCATGACTACTACAGTTGACAAACCAACAAAATATACATACAAGGCCTACAAGCCCAACATACTACACTAACTGACAGGTTATGTCTACAAGCCTCTACTGATGGATGTACCGTGATCGGAGCAGGGCCCCGACCTACTCATAACCTATAGACATATATACATTAGACCCGGCAACTCTGAAGGACGTGGAGCTTACCGATAAAGCTAAACTCAAGCAACACCTACTGAGGAGGTCTACCCGCCTGTCTGTCTGAACCTGCACGCATGAAATGCAGCGTCCCCAGAGAAAGGGATGTAAGTACAAAATAATGTACCGAGTATGTAAGGAAACAAAATAACTGAAAGCTAAAACTGAACTGATAATATAATAATTGAAAGTAACTGGGAGTCAAAGATAATCTGAAGATATGCTTACCTACTGATACTGACTCAACTCTCTCAATATAGTAAGTAAAATAGTTGTCCGGCCTTATAAGCCTTGGTATATATACAACTGCTCTGCCATAGTAAGCTCGCTCATAGGCGCCCGGCCATACTAGGATCTGTATCTTGGCCAACTGGGCTCTCTCATATGCGCTCGGCCACAGTAGGCTCGGTATATAACTTACCATTTGATTAGAGGTTGCCCAATAGGGGCCTGCCCATCGATTATAGCTCGATGGTAATAAAAATACTATAATAGTGTATACATATATTGACCCTCTGCTCTCATGACCGGAAGAAGACAATGCTCAAATGAATATAAAGTCCCGATAAGGAGAGTACTGTAATTTATGAGACTAAGATAATGTATATAAATTCGGGAGTATGAACTTCTCTTTATGCCTCGTTATCAAACGTATGTAATTACGAGATCATGCCAAAATAAAGTAAGAGCTTAGCCTTAACATACCTGAGCCGATTTTCTTGACAATCCGTATAACACACGTCCCGAATTAAAAGTTTGTATGCTTCGTCATGCAATGCGAAGCTGCAGCACTTTTGCAGCTAATTTATTTGAAGTTAAAACTAGTTTAATGGTTGTTGCATCCTCACTTGCGTTCTTGGTCACCGGTGGATATGGTTTTGTGCAAAATTCCTTTTAACTTTGATTTGGAAAAAAATCATTAACATTTGTTGGAGTCCTTTCTGATGCATAGACCCAAGCATCCACTTTCATCATTGGAAAATATATTCATTCCCAATAGTTGGTCCAACAACAATGACTCCAATTATCCATGTTTGATTTATTTTGTGCCACCACCTCCTTAGGCTCGAAGCAATTTGTTGCCACACTTCTATACACTTCCATACCCCCCACGTGGATAGTTGCCCCCCTTAATAATTATCCAAATCTCAAAATAATTATCCACAACTTTTAATTAATTTGTTAACTTCCCACTCAAATCAATAATTACCCAATTAACCATATAATTAACAATTAACTCAAATTACTTAAAATACTACTCGCTCTTAACACACTTTATATACCTTCCTATCATGATCATGTGTTACTTTTTATGGCACTAATCCATAAATATCGGGTATTTTAGATCGGGTCGTATGTTATCCCAAAATGTCAAACTTCGACGAAATTCATTTTCTTCGATTTGCTTACCCTCTCACCTTCACGAATTTACTCATCCCTTGTTTGAAATAGCATAATGCTTATAATTCCAAAATAACCTCATTCCCAAACTTACGTTGATTAACTTACGACGAAACTTTAACGTACGAAAATGCGAGATGTAATATCCTTCCCCCCTTAGAAACATTCGTCCTCAAATCTTTATTCTAAGAGACTTTGGGAAACTTTTGCCAGAGTCTCCTCAGTACACTAGATTAAAACCAACTTGTACACAGCCAGAAAATATACTATACATGCCACGCATGGCCAATGTCTACAAATAGCAACACTTGGCCTCACACAGCTGTCCATTATAAATTCTGAAAGTCAAAAATAAGAGCTTACCTAAAGTCCTACTGGCCTGAATCGAGCTATGCTGAGGTATCCCACCTTGAGCCATATCTTCGGTTTGAAATAGGTGGGGTATTTAGACTTCATTTCTTCCTCCGTTTCCCACGTCATCTCTTCCACATTCTTGCTTCTCCATAAAACCTTCACGGAGGCTACCTCCTTATTTCGTGGCTTATGGATTTGTCGGTCTAGGATGGCAAATGAAATTTCCTCGTATGACAAGTCCTCTGTAATCTGTACATCATATGTGGGCACCACTCGGGTAGGATCTCCAATGCACTTCCGTAACATAGACACGTGAAAAACTGGACGGACAGACTCCAATTTCGAGGGCAATTCTAACTCATAAGCTACTTGGCCCACTCTCCGAATGATCCTATGGACAGACTCCTTTCTTGCCAAACCTCATCACGCCCTTCATAGGTGACACCTTTATGAATACCCAGTCATTAACCGCGAACCCTAAGTCTCGTTGCCACACGTCAGAATATGACTTCTGACGACTCTGGGTTGTCAACAGTCGCTCCCGAATAAGCTTTACTTTCTCTACGGCTTGCTGAAGCAGGTCTGGCCCATGTAACCCAGATTCTCCAACATCAAACCACCCTATAGGAGATCTGCACTTACGCCCATGCAAGGCTCGTACGGAGCCATCTGGATACTTGAGTGGTAATTGTTATTATATGCAAACTCGATAAGAGGTAAATGTTCATCCCAACTTCTTTTAAAATCTAACACACATGCTCGTAACATATCCTCGAGCGTCTGAATTGTGCGCTCGGCTTGTCCATCAATCTGTGGATGAAAAGTTGTACTGAGATTCACCAGAGTCCCTAGACCTCTCTGAAATGACCTCCAAAAATGTGCTGTAAACTGGGCCCCACGGTCAGATATAATAGATCCTGGTACTCTATGTAGCCGCACTATCTCCTTAATATATAACTTTGCATAATCTTCTGTTGTATATATAGATCTAACCGGTAGGAAATGAGCTGATTTTGTGAGCCTATCGACTATCACCCATATGGAATCGAACTTACGATGAGAATGGGGTAAACCCGTGACAAAGTCCATGTTTATCGCCTCTCATTTCCACATCGGGATCTTTATATTCTACATTAGCCCTCCGGGCTTCTGGTGCTCTACCTTCACCTGCTGGTAAGTAGGACACTGAGCGACAAACTCAGCAATATTCTTCTTCATATCGTTCCACCAGTACACATCCTTAATGTCATGGTACATCTTCGCCGACCCAGGGTGAATGGAGTACCACGAATAATGTGCCTCTAACACAATCATGTCTCGTAGCCCTGCTACATCTCGAACACACAAACAACCCCTATATCTGAGAACCCCATCTCCCTTGAGCTCTAACAACGGCTTCTTCTACTGCAGAACTCGCTCTCTCAACTCGACCAACTCTGGGTCCTCGTACTGCCTCTCCTTTACTTCAGCTATGAGAGATAATTTTGCAGTATTTTGGAGTACAACTCCACCATCGCCAGATTCTACTAATCGAACCCCCAAACAAGCCAATTGATGAATTTCTCTAGTTAATTGTCTTTTCTCGGCCTCTACATGTGCTAAGCTACCCATAGACCGGTGACTTAAGGCATCTGCTACAACATTAGCTTTCCATGGATGGTAGAGAATGTTAACATCGTAATCTTTCAATAACTCAAGCCATCACCTCTGTCGCAAATTTAACTCTTTTTGCTTGAGGATATATTGCAGGTTTTTATGATCTGTGAATATATCAACATGAACACCATATAAATAATGCTGCCATATCTTAAGTGCATGAGCAACTGCAGCTAACTCGAGGTCGTGGGTCGGATAAATCTGCTCGTGCTTCCTTAACTGCCTTGAATCATACGCAATTACCTTCCTATGTTGCATCAGGACATATCCTAACCCGACACCTGAGGTATCACAATACATGGCATAACCATCTGGACCCTCTGGAAGTGTTAGGACTGACACCGAGGTCAATCTATTCTTAAGGTCTTGGAAACTCTGTTCGCAAGCCTCTGTCCACTGAAACTTAGTTTCTTTCTGCGTAAACTTTGTCAATGGTGCCGAAAGGGAAGAAAAACCCTCTACGAACCTCTGGTAGTATCCTGCTAAGCCTATAAAGCTACGAACCTCTGTCGGAGTGGTAGGTCTATGCTAGGATTTCACAGCCTCAATCTTCTGAGTGTCTACCTCTATGCCTCCATCGGATACAATGTGCCCCAAGAATGCGACACACTTCAACCAGAACTCACATTTAGAAAACTTAGCATACAATTTACTATCACGGAGGGTTTGAAGTACCGCTCGCAGGTGGTCTGCACGCTCATCCTCTGAACGTGAATAAACCAGAATATCATCAATAAATACTATCATGAACAGATCTAAAAATGGCCGGAATAGGCTATTCATCAAGTCCATAAATAGGCAGGTGCATTCGTCAACATGAAGGACATGACAAGGAACTCGAAGTGGCCATATCAGGTCCTGAAGGCTGTCTTCGGAATATCTTTCTCCTGAACTCGGACCTGATGGTACCCTGACCTCAAATCTATCTTTGAAAAACATCTATCCCCCTGCAACTGATCAAACAAGTCATTTATCCTTGGAAGTGGATAATTATTCTTAATAGTTACCTTGTTCAGCTGCCTATAATCGATACACATCCTTAGCGAGCCATCTTTCTTCCGCATAAACAGTACCGGTGCACCCCAAAGTGAGGTACTGGGCCTGATGAAACCTTTCTCCAACAAATCTTTTAACTGCTCCTTCAACTCCTTCAATTCGGTAAGTGCCATTCTATACGGAGGGATGGATATTGGTTGAGTTCCCGGAAGCAAATCGACGCCAAAATCAATCTCTCGCTCTGGAGGTATACCTGGAAGTTCATCTGGAAATACATTTGTACTCTTTGACTACTGGAATAGATTGAAGTGTAGGTATCTCAGCATCTGCATCTCTAACTCACACAATATGATAAATGCACCCTTTTGCGATCATTATCCTCACCTTCAGACAGGAAATAAACCTACCTCTGGGTGTCGTTGTATTACCTACCCATTCAAGGACTGGCTCACCCGCAAAATGAAATCTGGCTGTCTTTGCTCGACAATCAACTGTGGCATAGGAAGCTACCAACCAGTCCATGCCCATGATAGCATCAAAATCCAATATCTCTAGCTCAACTAGGTCGGCTGAGGTCTGACGACCACAAACTGCCACCGTACAACCTCGGTAAACATGTCTAGCAATAATCGATTCTCCGACCGGTGTAGATAACGCAAAAGGATCACTTAGTATTTCAGGCACTATACCAAACTTCCCTGCGACAAATGGGGTAATACACGATAAAGTAGATCCTGGGTCTATCAAAGCATGAGTATCGTGAGAGCAAATGGTCAACATACCTGTCACAACATCTGGTGAAGTCTCCTGGTCTTGTCGACTCGCTAAAGCATAGCTACAATTCTGCTTACCGCTGGAACTGAAACCTCTACCTCTACCTCGACCTCTACTAGCCGAAGACTGAGACTCACGCCTTGAAGGATGCACGGACATAGATGATCCTGTTGTTAAATTCGTTGGTTGTGCCATACCTCCAGAATCTCTATTTGGGTAATCTCGCATCATATGCCTCGGACGTCCACATATATAACAAGCATTGGAATTAGATCGGCATTGGCCCAAGTGTCCTCTACCACAGATGTCATACCGCGGCGGAAATGACCATGTCTGCCCTGAACCTTGCTGTCGCTGCAAACCCGACACCCATGAGCTCTCACCTGGTACTGATTGAGTATAGCGGTCATACATGTAACCCTGTAACTGAGGTGGCAGAATCCTAGGTGGCCGTTCGAAGTACTGGGCCTATAACTACCCTGAGACTGCTCCTAAGAACTGGAAAATCTCATCCTCTTATGCTGTCCTGACTCAGTCCTCTCGGTACCCTACTGCCAACACCTACCCCTTTCTATATTCTGGGCGAATGCCTGAATTCGGGAGATATCCATACTATCCTGCAATGCAGCGGTGGGATATGCCTCGGTCAACTCTGGGGCCAACCCTGCTATAAACCTGTGAATCGTGTCCCGCATAGTAGCAACTATAGATGGTGCATATCTGGCCAATGAGTCAAAACGGAGACTATACTCTCGAACACTCATATTGCCCTGCTTGAGGGCTAGAAACTGATCGACTCGAGCCTGTCGAATCTCTCGTGGTAAGTACTGGTCAAGGAAGGCATCCGAAAAATTCTCCCAAATAGCTAGAGGTGCATCACGTCCCCTGGACCTGTCCCATCCCTCGTACCAAAGTATGGTTATATCTCGAAGTCGAAAAGCTGCTAGCTCAACTGCCTCTTTCTCCGTGGCATGCATAACCTGAAAGCTCCTGCGAAGCTGATCTATGAAATCATGTAGGTCCTCCCTCTGATCTGTCTCCGTGAACTCTGGGGGACTCAAAGCAATAAACTCTCGGACCCTTAAACTCCCAAACCCCTCAGAGGAGCCTACACCAGCGGGTGCCCTAGCCTGTTGCTGGGTAGCTACCAACTTTGTCACCAAATGCACCGTACTCCTCAAGTCCTGATCTGATGGAAGCAGAGGGGGAGCTGGATGTGCGGTCTCTTAGGAATCTCCTCAGGTGGTGGAGGAGCTGGTAATGGCTGGGTAGGAATCTCTCCCTGGGCCTCTGATTGGGCCCCATCTACTGGGGGTACCCTGCTGGTCCCCTCACCTACTGTTGTATCTCTCCTCTGACTAGCCGTATTCTTCCTAGTCACCGTCATCTGTGCATGCAAATACCAACACGTAAGTTTAACTCAATTTTCCTATAACTCAATTCTATAGCACGATTTAGATTTGAAAGAAGGGTAACCAATTCCTAAATACCCTGTAGTCCCCTGCTTATATAATGTGGTGCATAACATATCTATAAACAAGACCCTACTAGACACGGCTTGTAGACTCCCTAGGACAGAACTGCTCCGATACCACTTTTGTCACGCCCCGAACCTGAGGAGTGAGACCGGCACCCGGTGCCTTACCTATCGTTGACTACCAACTTGCGACTAAGGAAATCTGAACATATAATGTCATACTTTGGCCATGGGCCACAATGCAATACAATTTGCAAAGCAAAATATAAAACTGAATAGATACCAAAGCTGACAAAATATCAATATAAAGTTGGGCCGGCAAGGCCGTCATGACTACTACAGCTGACAAACCAACAAAATATACATACAAGGCCTACAAGCCCAACATACTGCACTAACTGACAGGTTATGTCTATAAGCCTCTACTGATACATATATACACAAGATGTACACAAAACTCTTATACCCGATAACTCCGAAGGACGTAGAGCTTACCAATAAAGCTGAACTCGGGCAACACCTACTGAGGAGGTCTACCCTCCTATCTGTCTGAACCTGCACGCATAAAATACAGTGTCCTCAGAGAAAGGTACATTAGTACAAAATAATGTACCGAGTATGTAAGGCAACAGAATAACTGAAAGCTGAAATTGAACTGATAATATAATAATTGAAAGTAACTGGGAGTCAAAGATAATCTGAAGATATGCTTACCTGCTGATACTGACTCAACTCTCTCAATATAGTAAGTAAAATAGATGTACGGCCCTATAAGGCTCGGTATATATACAACTGCTCTGCCGTAGTAGGCTCGCTCATAGGCGTTCGACCATACTAGGCTCTGTATCTTGGCCAATTGGGCTCCCTTATAGGCGCTCGGCCACAGTAGGCTCGGTATATAACTTACCATCTGATTAGAGGTAGCCCAATAGGGGCCTGCCCATCGATTATAGCTCGATAGTGATGAAAATACTGTAATACTGTATACATATATAGACCCTCTGCTCTCTTGACTGGAAGAAGACAATGCTCAAATGAATATAAAGTCCCGATAAGGAGAGTACTGTAATTTATGAGACTAAGATAATGTATATAAATTCGGGAGTATGAACTTCTCTTTATGCCTCGTTATCAAACATATGTAATTACGAGATCATGCCAAAATGAAGGAAGGGCTTAGCCTTAACATACCTGAGCCGATTTTCTTGACAATCCCTCTAACACACATCCCGAATTAAAAGTTTGTATGCTTCGTCAGGCAATGCGAAGCTGCAGCACTTTTGCAGCTAATTTATTTGAAGTCAAAACTGATTTAATGGTTGTTGCATCTTCACTTGCGTTCTTGGTCACTGGTGGATATAGTTTCGTGCAAGATTCCTTTTAACTTTGATTTGGAAAAAAATCATTAACATTTGTTGGAGTCCTTTCTGATGCATAGACTCAAGCATCCAGTTTCATCATTGGAAAATATATTCATTCCCAATTGTTGGTCCAGTAACAATGACTCCAATTATCCATGTTTGATTTATTTTGTGCCACCATCTCCATAGGCTTGATTAGTTGGCAATTTGTTGCCACACTTCCATACCCCTCCCCTCCCCCCCTCCCCCACGTGGATAGTTGCCCCCCTTAATAATTATCCAAATCTCAAAATAATTATCCACAACTTCTAATTAATTTGTTAACTTCCTACTCAAATCAATAATTACCCAATTACCCACATAATTAACAATTATCTCAAATTACTAAAAATACTATTCGCTCTTAACACACTTTATATACCTTCCTATCATGGTCATGTGGTACATTTTATGGCACTAATCCATAAATACCGGGTATTTTAGCTCGTGCCGTATTTTTTCCCAAAATGTAAAACTTCGACGATATTCATTTTCTTCGATTTGCTTATCCTCTCACCTTCACGAATTTACTCATCACTTGTTTGAAATAGCATAATGCTTATAATTCCAAAATAACCTCATTCCCGAACTTACGTTGATTAACTTACGACGAAACTTTAACGTACGAAAACACGAGATGTAACATATTGTGAGCCATTGATCATCTGAGATCAATGGATGGTGTTTAAATGAACCGGATCAGGTTAACTAGTTAACCGGTTGGGTTCAACGGTTGAGTCATTCAATTTTTTGGGCTACTGGATTGGGCTTGAAGGTTATTTGGCCGCTTTTGTCTGAATTTTAGCCTTTCATTGGGATGTCTTTCAAAATGCAATGCAAAATTAATAAAATAATTCATAAGAATATTAAATAAAGATAAAAATGCTATTTTTACGAAAATTAAATAATATAATATGGTTTATTAAGTCATAAAATATAAAATATTATTTTCGATGAGAGCGGATTAAAAATATGTAATTAATTGTAATAAACATAGATTATTATTATAGTAATGTAAAAACTAATATAAACAACACAAGAAAGCAATTATTATTAGAAAAATTGAATAATATTAACATAGTAAATTAATATGTAAAAATAAAGAAATATTATTTAAATAAAGAAATATGTAATTAATTAAAATAGAATAGGCTATTATTGAAAATAATATAAAATCATATAAGAGTGTGATAAAAATCATAGGGAAAGTTAGTTGAAACATTAATATTAACATAGTAAATTAAGACGTAAAAATAAAGAAATATTACTTAAATAAAGAAATATGTAATTAATTGCAATAGAATAGGCTATTATTGAAAATAATATAAAATCATATAAGAGTGTGATAAAAATCATAGGGAAAGTTAGTTGAAACATTAATATTAACATAGTAAATTAAGACGTAAAAATAAAGAAATATTACTTAAATAAAGAAATATGTGATTATTTATGATACATAAGCTTATTATTATAAATAATGCGAAAACAAAATAAAAGGCCATAAATCATAAGAAAAGCTATTTATATATATATATATATATATATATATATATATATATATATATATATATATATATATATATATAGAGAGAGAGAGAGAGAGAGAGAGAGAGAGAGAGAATGATGGTAACGGTAGGATTAGTAAAAACTTATATTTTGGTTCTTAGTTGTTCACAGTGGTATTAGGATGTCATGTTATCACTTTCGTTTGTACAAATTATTTGCATATCGATTATTATAACAATAATTTTAAATCTGCCAAAAGTAATAATAAAGAATAAAATTACCACTTTAAACATGTAATAGGAAGTAATAACACAAAAATATAATATAAATAGTATTTAAAATATTATAAAATATGAATGGCCAACAGAAGTTGAATAGAATATTAGGAGGTCAAAATTGAGTAGCAACAATCATCAACCCCAAATCACACTATTTCCTTTGTTCTTGACCGCCAATTTCCCAAAATCTAGCCAAATATCATTCACATAAGTCAAACAATGCTAAAAGAAAAAATCCCAATCAATAAAATTTTGATTTTTAAACAAATCTCAAAAAGTTAACAAAAGCCAACCCAAGTCCACATGGTCAAAACCTGCAACCAAGACCAAATTATGATGATCCATAACTCTACAAGTCCAATATATGATTAGTTCTGAAATTCGAGTCTAAATCGATGTTCAAAACCTCAAAATACGCTCTCTTAAGTTGTAGACAAAAACCCCAAATGTTACTTTTTGCATATTTTAGGTGTAGAAATTCATGGGAAATCAAGATATATAATCAAAATTAAATAAGAATTAATTACTCTCAAGTTTGGGGTGAAAATCTGTCACGACTCCAATTTTTCACCTTAGGATATCGTGATGGAACCTAGTCTCTAAGACTAGCTACGCCTAACATACATTGAGAAACAACAGAAATAATAATAAAAACATCAAATTAAGCCATTAAACTATAAAAAAAAATACAATAGTACAACTGTCAACAACTCCCCAAAACCCAGTGGGACCGAGTTATAAGCTCTACAAGAGTGTACTAATAGTCTCGAAATACAGTACTATTTTGGGAACAAGAGATAAACAGTAATACAACTAAAAGCAGAAGATGACTTCAAGGCCTGCGAATGTCGAGCAGGTGTACCTTGAAATCTCCAGAGATAGCTAACCAATCACTGGCATCCAGCATAGGCAGATATACCTGGATCTACACAAAAATGTGCAGAAGCATAGTATGAGTACACCACAACAGTACCCAGTAAGTATCAAGCCTATCATCGGTAGAGTAATAACGAGGCCATGTCAAGATACCTACTAGGATAAGAAAGCTAAACAGAATATAGCATAGTCTAATAATGGAAAGCGTGGAAGTAAATGACAGATAAGTAGTTCAATAATATAAGCTAACAGCGGACAATTTAAGCGGTAAAGGTAACAAGTAGTGAACACATAATGAAACAACAAGTAGTCAAACACGGACAAATACAAGTGAGACAATGAAGAAAACGACAAGAACTGTTCAACCAATAAGCCTCTTTTAGCATGGAATTTACAACAAGAATCACAACTGAGGTACCACCTCATATTCACATTTCACAATTTCAATCAAAATCTTTCCTTATATCACCGCGTGAGCCTTGCATTTATTTTTGAAAATATTATCTCGAAATAGCTACACGCGTTTTAGCCCCCTTATCTCACCGCGTGGCTTAAAGTAATTCCCTTACTAGCAACATGCGTATAAGTTCCACGTTATCTCACTGCATGCGTATCAACCCCTATCCTTATACCACCGCATGCGTATCAATATCATAACATAATATTCAACTTGCACCACATGTGCCCATATGCCACAACACTTGCCAAGATCAACAACACTGATGCCATCACAACATATAGCCCATGGCTCAATTACAATGTGTACAAGAATCTCAATAACAACAAAATAAATGAGGAATGCTCAACAATTAACAACTTCAACCTCAATGTGATAATGGCTTCCACAACTTCAATATCAATAACTCAAAAAGAAGATAATCTACTAAAGAACAACTTCAAGTAAGAGTAATTTAACAAATAAGGATTAGCAGACAATAAGACGGGTAGTAACTTCAACTAAAGCATATGAGAGCAATTACAACAATAAAGGGTATAAAATATGCTAACAACATCAATTAGAACATATGAGAGTAAATTTAATCAATAAAAGATGTAACATATTATAACAAATTCAAGTAAAGGTATGGAAGAAGTCTAAAAGTCTAAACCGGTCAAAATACCACATATAGCCCGTGTACAAACTCGTCACCTTGTGTACACGTCTTCCACATAGTATAACTAGCACAAACAACCCGAATCCTAAGGGATAGTTTCCCCCACACAAAGTTAGGCAAGATACTTACCTCAACTAGGGCAAATCAACCCTCGAATATAGCTTTTCCCCTAATATTTGCTTCCATACGGCTCAAATCTAACCAAAAATGACTTATTATCACCAAATAATGCAAGGGAAACCAATTACAATAGATAAAGCTTTTATCTTTACACAATTTCAAAAAATTCAGCAAAAGTCAACCCCCGGCTCGTCCGATCAAAACTCGGGTCCAAGGGTAGATTTCGACTACCCATAACCCCACGAGTCCATATATGTATTTTGTTATCAAATTTGAGTCCAAATTGACTTTCAAAACTCAAATCTTCATTGTTTTTTAAAACTTTGACAAAAATCCCCAATTTTACTCTTTGATTCTCATAAATTTGATGTTCAATCTAAGATATAATCATGAAATATATTGAAGGTTGATTAGAATTACTTACCCAAAGTTTGTATATGAAAATCCCCTCTCCAAATATCTATTCTAGGGTTCTAAAATGAGAGAAAATGATATAAAATCTTGACTCCCAACCCTTTTGTTCAGTTGCAGATGTCGCAATTGCGACACTAGGTTTGCAATTCCCCAGGGTCTATTTGTTTCGCTAGTTGTTAAGGTTGCTTTGATCCACATGGTTGTTTTGTTCGAGTGTTTTGCTCAGGCTGGGGCATTTCCTACTATACAAGCTACGTCCCCGGTAGGGGGCGGGGTGTACACTCCAGCTACTCGTACCCTAGAGATTGTGGCCCATAGTTATCAAACTCCTACAGTGTTTCCAGTTGGGGGAGTTCAGCCTACTGTTGCCATGTAGCCTGAGGATAGGCCCGCGATGTCAGTTGATGATCTGAAGAGGTTAGATAAGTTCACGAAGTTGCGTCCTCCTCACTTCAGTGGTACACCTTCAGAGGATGCTCAGGGATTCTTGGATCGTTGTCATGAGACTTTGTGCAATTTGGGACCAGTTGATTACAATGTAGTTGACTTCACCGCCTTCAAGATGTAGGATCCGTCTAAGAGGTGGTGGCAGATTTATGAGATGGTTGACCAGCAGAATCACCTCCTCTTACATTGGCTCAGTTCTCTAGGGTCTTTTTGGAGCAGTTTGTGCCATGCACCAGGAGAGAGGAGCTGATGAGGCAATTTGAGTACCTAAAGTAAGGTCAGATGTCAGTTACTGAGAATGAGATAAGGTTTACAGAGTTGTCCCATCATGCTACTTCTTTGATTCCCACTGAAGAAGAGAGAGTGACGAGATTCATTGAGGGTCTTCAGCTTAGTACTTGCCTTTATATAGCTAGAGAGACCGAGACTGGGATTTTATTTCATCGGATGGTAGAGATAGCGTGTCGTGTAGAGCGTATCCGCATCGAGACTAGAGAGATGATGCATGGTAGGGATAAGAGGTCCCGATATTCAGGAAACTTTAGTGGTGCCTCGTCTGGAGGCCGAGGTCGATTTGGGAGAGGCCATTCTAGAAGGCCATATCATTTATTACCTCCTAGATGAGGAGCTTCTACACAGTCTTCATTCAGTGCACTCCCAGCATAGAGTTCTTACCGTGCTACATCTGTTTAGGGTTCATCGATACCGGGTTCTTCAAGTGGTTATTCTAGTTCACGAGATCCGACTTAGGCCTCGCAGCCATTTTTTATCAGAGGTTGCTAGGAGTGTGGAGAGTTGGAGCATGTCAGGAATATCGCCCCCGTATTCGTAGAGGTCCAGTCCAGCAGGGAGGTCAGGATATGATTCCCACACTAGTTTCTACACCACTCACTCAACCAGCTCAGGGTGGAGGTCATTCAAGATGTGGATGTCCTAGAGGGGGCGCTCAGTCCAGTGGAGGTCAAGCTTGATGCTATGCATTCCCAGGAAGGACCGAGGTCATTTCTTCTAGTGTAATAATTACAAGTATTATTTATATGTGCCATAGGATGCTTTAGTATTGTTTGATTCAGGTTCTACTTATTAATCTGTGTCATCATACTTTGCTTCTTGTTTGGATATGCCTTGTAATTCTCTTGATGCTCGTATAAATGTGTCTACACATGTTGGTGATTCTAATATGGTGGATCGAGTTTATCGGCCAGGTGTAGTCACTATTGTGGTTTTGATACGAGGGCAGACTTCCTATTATTATATATGGTGGATTTTGATGTGATCTTGGGTATGGATTGGTTATCTATGTACCATGTTGTTGCACCCCATTTTCTACAGGTGAAAACAAAATACAAGTAATGGTTCTTCTAAAGTTGATAAAAGAGAGTCGCCGCCTAATATTTTAAGGTATATTAGCTTACCTATAAATCCGTGAAAATTATTATCCTAATGGTCTGCGAACCGGTGAGATTTGGGTAATGGTTCTAGTTATTCTACGGGGAAGGTGTTAGACATCCCTTACAATCTACCTGAGGTAGCTCCTTCAGCTTAGGCTTAGGTTTGGGGAAAGAAAGGTCTATATTATGTTTAGTTAGTGCTTAAAGTTGCTAAGTAAGATTTAGGAATATGTTTTAAGTCTTGTCTGAAAACTCATAGTTTTGAGAAAGGTTGTGTATTTCCCTTTAAAAGGATGATGTTTAAATGTTTGTGAGTTTTTATAACTTTGTGTAACGACCCAATCGGTCGTTTCAAGAATTTGCATTCTGTTCAGCTGTTTGAAATCTTGAGTAGCTTCATGTGGTATATTATGACTTGTGTGAATCATCGGTTTTGGTTTTCAGGTGATTCGAGATTGATTCGGAAGAATGATTCTCAATTAGGAAGCTTTAAGTTGGAAGAGTTGATCAAGTTTAACTTTTGAGTATTTGATCTCGGATCAGTGTTTTGATGGTTCCGTTAGGTCCCGATGGTGATTTTGGACTTGGGTGTATGCCCGTATTTGCATTTGGATATTTCTAGAAGGTTTTGACACTATTTGGCAAAAGTTGGCAATTTGAAGGTTTGGAATTTTATAAGTTTGAACAGGAGTTGACCTTGATAATATCGGGTTCGGATTGTGGTTCCGGGAATTGGAATATCTTGTTATGTCATTTTGAACTTATGTGCAAAAACTTTGAGGACTTTCCGAGTTGACTTGATATGGTTCGGCACGAGTTTTGGAAGTTGAAAGTCCAAAAGTTCATTAAGTTTGATTTGAGGGATGATTCATAGTTTTGATGTTGTTATGTGTGATTTGAGGCTTCGAGTAGGCCCGTGTTAAGTTTTGGAACTTGTGGTATGTTCGGACGGGGTCCCGATGGCTCGGGGGAGTTGCGGACGTGTTTCAGACCATTTCTCCTTCATGTGTGGTTGCTGGTCTTAGCTGGTTCTGGTGTTGCGCGCCTGCGATTGGAATTGCGTAAGTGCGATGGTCGCCGAAGCGGATTTTATTAACGCACCTTCAAGGAGGCTGGAGTTGGGTTGTTTCCGCAGATGCGAGATTTTGTGTGCACCTGCGGAGCCGCAAAAGCGGCACTAGTGGCGTAGAAGCGCATTTTGGGCGAGGTCATGTATGCCCGTAGGCACGGAAGGTGCGCGCAGGTGCGAGAAGTGACGAGTTCAAAACACACACTTAAATTCTGCTCGCTAATCAAATATAGTATAGTATAATATCGTATCCATAGTGATTAGATTTAAACAGTATTCTCGTAGTTTCTAGCTTGGTTATTATCCAAGATGATCAATATTTGAGATTTATAAGATGTCTAACTAAAATTAACTAAGAATGTAAAGCTATTGACAAATGACAATCGAAACAAGGAACAAGAAAAGAAGGTTATCAATGGGAGAAGATAGGGTTTTGATAGGATAGGTGCAAGATAATTATTCGGGATCTAACTCTAGATAATTCACTTCTAATGTTCAAGTGAGTCTTTCGAATTCACTCAATTATTAGTTCAAATGTTCAGCAAAAACTCCTCTCTCGATTAAGTCTTAACCTCACAAGATGAACCAATTTAAGCACGTGGAGATGTGCAATAATGCATAATGGGTTTGTTTAAGGAAAACCTCTTTCGATTATTCTCCTAACTAGGTTTAATCAATGATTCAACTAGCCTCTTTCGATTACTTAGAAGAATCTATGAATTCAACCAACAATATAATACAAAAACATCACAAGTTATACCTCTCTTGATTATATGAACTAGTGAATAAAGATGAAGCAATTAAATCATCCAAAAATGCTTCAAGACATAAAACTAGAGTTATAATCCACAAACAATCATCAAGACACTAAATCCATCAAACCCTAATTGGAGCTACTCCATAGTGGAGAAGTTGTTTATCACAATAGTGTTAGAAGAACAAGAAGACATTACGATTCCCAAAATCAACCAAACTTCCGTATTGAATGAATTGGATGAAGTATTTAGAGTCTCCGTTGTTTCCTTGCCTTCTTCTCTCCAAACATTGCTCCAAAATCCGAGATACCTTGTTTTGAGGCGAGCTAGGCTTCGTATAGGTCAAAAAGAGTAGCATCCAAATTTACAAAAATAAGTTTGGGTAAAGTTCCCGAAAGCGGACGTACGCGGCCGCGCACCTGGAGGTGTGACCGCACACATGGCCACGCACCTCTAGCAGTACACTGCATCACTTGCGCTCTCAAGTGCACGCTGGGGGTCTCTCATGCGTGGTCGTGCACCTGGGTTTTCCTCCTTCTCAACTCTTTTTCCTCCCACTAAGTGCACTATTCGTCCATTGATCCCCGAATATGATCTCGGCTTAATCCCTTGGGCCTTTACTCAAACTTCAAAGCTCCAAATAACTTGAATTAGCTCCACAACATCTACATAACTCGTAATTGCTCCTACAAGGTATAAAACACACAATAAGTGCAAAACACTACCAATTAAAGCTCAAACACAAATAAAGTCATGTGAATTAGAGTGCAATAAGCGACTAAAATACGATATTATAGCATACCATCAAGAAGTGCAGATGTGTAACTGGAGCGCACCTGCGAGGTTGCACATGCGCATTTTGGAGCGCAGGAGCGGAAAGGCTGGATTTGAGTAGATCTCGCATCTGCGATGGAATAACCGCTGATGCGGTGTCACTGAAGCGACATTTGTTTCGCAAAAGCAGAAATGCTTAAGCAGAAGCTATATATCCAGGGCTGGGTCATTTTTATTCACATTTTGAGATTTGGAGCTCGGTTTTGGGTGATTTTTGAGAGGATTTTCACCATATGGATTCGGGTGTCTAAAATTCCCTAAAGTGAATTTTTGAGTTTTAACATCGATTCGGAGTCCGATTTGAGTGAAATCGGTATGGTTACCCTCGTAATTGAATGGGTTGTTAGATTTTGTAAGTTTTGTCAGGTTTCGAGGTGCGAGCGTGGGTTTGACATTTTGGTTGACTTTGAGTAGATGTGTAAAGATTCGACCTTTATCATTTGGGATTGTTTCCTTATGCATTATTTGATGTTTCTGAGTTGCTTTTGGCTAGTTTTGAGCCATTCAAAGATTAATACGCACAGGATGGTGTTTCTAGAGTATTGTTTGGCTTGATCGGTATTGGATTTGGCTTGTTCGAGGTAAGTAACATATATAAACTTGGATTTGAGGTTATTTAACCCTGGGAACTATGATATATGAGATTTATTGGGGTGACGCACGTGCTAGGTGACGGGCGCGGGTGCGTGCACCGAGGTATTAATGATGCGTGTAGTTCCTAGACTATTACATGCTTTGTTTTGCCATCATGTTTCTTTGATATCATGTTTTCTCTATTTATGTGACTGCATGGGATATTATTCACGTTGATAGCATGCCTAGGCTACATGTTCAATTGTTTGAGACATGATAGGGAAACTTTTGCCATGTTGAGCTATTTGCCTTAGCCGTAGTCATATTGTACAGTCATGATAGTTACATATGTATGTTATATCTCGGTCTCTGTGCACTTTAGATATGTTGTCCCACATGTTATTGGTGTCCATGTACGTGACACGAATTTGAACTATATTTGGGACATATTGTGTTATCCCATGTTATATAATTGGATTGTGTTTCTGTGAGATGTCTGCATATTAAGACTTGAGCGGATTGATGACTGATGTGGGCCATAGAGCCGTATTTATATTGATATTTGGATCGGGTTGCATGCCTCGACGGTTATATTGATATTGAGGTAACGCATATGCCAGGCCCCACATCGGGCTAAGCTGTACTGATTTGAGGCTATGCGGCCACCAGGTCCCACCATTTGGGCTAAGTGATTATGATTAGCGTTTGGGTAGGATCCGCCCCTCCGGAGTCTGACATGCCAGTAGTGGGCACAGGCACAACATTTCATATACATGTTTTGATGATGGGCAATTATGACAGGCACCCTTACAATGCTAAGTGTGATTATTTTGATAGATCCACGGTGATATTGTTAGGCCATTTGAGCCAGGCACCTTCAGTGTGCTAAGATTGTGTGTGTACTTAATGATTCCACTGTGAAACTAATTATTTGACAAGTATATTTGACATATAGGCATAGAGTTATACCTTCCTTATGCTAGTCAGTGACATGACACCTAATTACTTGACAGGTATATCTAACATGTAGGCATAGAGATGTATGTTCCTCATGCTAACTGGTAACTAAAAGGTCTTATCTGATGTTACAGTTCCTTGATAAACTAATGTTTAATTGATTTCAGTGGTAAGATTTAGGCTAGGACTATTATATTTAAAAACCATGTATGCTTTTCTATATCTGTGAACGAGTTGGGTATTACATCTCCTGAGTTATATACCTTTATTGTCTTCACTATATTGTTATGAATTGTTATTGGCTATTGATGTTAGACTCTGACTATTCTTCCGAGCTCGTCACTACTTTTAACCTAAGGTTAGGTTTGTTACTTATTGAGTACATGGGGTCGGCTGTACTCATACTACACTTCTACACCTTGCGTGCAGACCTTAGAGCTAATGATGTATATGACGGGAGCTTCGGAGCCGCATAAGCGCATTTTGGGCAAGATCATGTATGTCCGCAGGCACGGAAGGTTCACGTAGGTGCGATAAGTGCAGATGTGAAATTGGAGCGCACCTGTGAGGTTGCAGATGCGCATTTTGGAGCGTAGGAGTGGAAAAGTTGGATTTGAGTGGGTCTCGCATCTGCGATGTTGTAGAAGCGACCTTTGCTCCGCAAAAGTGGAAATGTCTGGGCAAAAGATATATATCGAGGGCTGGGTCATTTTTATTCATATTTTGAGACTTGGAGCTTGGGTTTGGGTGATTTTGGGAAGGATTTTCACCACGTGGATTGGGGTAAGTATTCTTGACTCGATTTTTATTATATTTCATAAATCTATCTTCGATTTTGGCATTTGGATTGTGAATTTTAAAGAGAAACTGGGGGGTTTTTTCTAAACTTTCGTAAAGTAAATTTTTGAGTTTTGAACATGGATTCGGAGTTGGATTTGAGTGAAGTTAGTATGATTGGACTCGTAATTGAATGGGTTGTCATATTTTATGAGTTTTGTCAGGTTCCGAGGTGCGAGCCCGGGTTTGACTTTTTGGTTGACTTTGAGTAAATGTGTAAAGATTTGACCTTTATCATTTGGGATTGTTTCCTTAGGCATTATTTGATGTTTTTGAGTTGCACTTGGCTAGTTTTGAGCCATTCGGAGGTTGGTATGCACGGGATGGCGGTGCTAGAGTATTGTTTGGCTTACTTGGTATTGGATTTGGCTTGCTCGAGGTAAGTAACATATCTAAACTTGGATTTGAGGGTATTTAACCCTGGGAACTATGTTATATGAGATGAATTGGGGAGATGCACGTGCTAGGTGATGGGCACGGGTGTATGCACCGAGGTATTCATGATGCGGGTAGTTCCTAGACTATTACATGCCTTGTTTTTCTATCATGCTTCTTTGGTATCATGTTTTCTCCATTTATGTGACTACATGGGATATTATTCACGTTGATAGCATGCCTAGGCTACATGTTCAATTGTTTGAGACATGATAGGGCTATTTTCGCCATGTTGAGCTATTTGCCTTAGCCGTAGTCATATTGTATAGTCATGATAGTTACATCCGCATGTTATATTTCAATCTATGTGCATTTTAGATATGCTATCTCACATGTTATTGGTGTCCATGTACGTGACACGAGTTTGAACTATATTTGAGACATATTGTGTTATCCCGGGTTATATAATTGGAATGTGTTTCAGTGAGATGTCTGCATATTGAGACTTAAGCGAATTGATGGTTGATGTGGCCATAAAGCCGATATTGATATTTAATCGGGTTGCACACTGCAACAGTAATATTGATATTGAGGTGATGCAAATGCTAGGCCCCGCATTGGGATAAGTTTTATTGATTTGAGGTTACGCGGGCACCAGGCCTCACCATTTGGGCTAAGTGATTATGATTAGTGCTTGGGTAGGATCCGTCCCTCCGGAGTCTGACATGCCAGTAGTGGGAGCAGGCACAATATTTCATATATGTTCTTAGATGATGGGCAATTATGCCAGGCACCCATAAAGTGCTAAGTGTGATTATTTTGATGGATCCACGGTGATATTATTGGGGCATCTGAGCCAGGTACCTTGAGTGTCCTAAGATTGTATGTGTACTTAATGATTCCACTGTGAAACTGAGTATTTGACATGTATATTTGACATGTAGGCATAGATATATACCTTCGTATGCTAGACAGTGACATGACACCTGATTACTTGATCTACATATCTGACATGTAGGCATAGAGATGTATCTTCCTCATACTAACTGGTAACTGAAAGGTCTTATCTGATGTTTTAAGTTGGGAAAGACACAACTCCTTGATAAACTCATGTTTAATTGATTTTATTGCTAATATTTAGGGTGGGACTGTTATATTTGAAAAGCATGTTTTCCGTATCTGTGAATGAGTTGGCAGTGAATCTCCTGAGTCATATAACTTTATTGTCTTCACTATACTATTATGAACAGCTATTGTCTATTGATGTTGGACTCTAACATTTTACCCGAGCTCGTCACTACTTTCAACCTAAGGTTAGGTATGTTACTTATTGAGTACATGGGATCGGTTATACTCATACTACACTTTTGTACCTTGCGTGTAGACCTTAGAGCTGATGATGTCGCATATGGTGGGAACTGGCATTGAAGATGTACCTGCGTTCTGGTCATTACTGCCTCTTGTCATTGGTAGCTTCAGATTTATAAAATATGTTTATGTATGTTCCGAACAGATGATGTATTTTTTTCGTACTAACTTTGTAAATTCTAAGTCTTAGAAGCTCATTATTTGTACTACCAATCCTTGGGATTTTGTATAGAAAGCTTTGTCATTTTATTTATTGATTCATATTATCCTATTTGAGTTGTATTGTCTATCATTTGGTTTACCTAGAGGGTTGGGTTAGGTGTCATCACGACTAGGTAGATTTTGGGTCGTGACAAGTTGGTATCAAAGCTCAAGGTTCATAGGTTCTATGAGTCATGAGCAAGTGTCTAGTAGAGTCTTACGGATTGGTATGATGACGTCCATACTTATCTTCGAGGGGCTATAGGGCATCTAGGATAAACTTCCTATCTTTCTTTCCTTATCGTGCGACTTTAATTCCATTTGAAGAGTATCTCTTTGAATTCCTTCCACTCACTCGTATGCTATGTGAGTGCTTGGCATCAGTTGTGCATTGACGGCTTATGATTCCATGGATGAGGTGCAAGATCTATTTTCTGTGTTTTGGTGATGGGTTAGTCTTGAGGACTTGAGACCGGGTTTGAGCTGCAGCTTGGGTTTGGTAGTTTCAATTTTGTAAGAATATGCTTTTGGACCTATATGTCCAGTAGTAGCCCTGGGAGCGGGATTTATGGCTCGATGAGTGATTGGATAGCTATATAAAAACTATGAGGTGACAGCGGGATGTGTTCAAATGACTTTGATATGACGAGAAGGGTTTCTTGGGATTTAAAAAGGACTATTGGATGCTTGATTTCTATTTTTATGTGTTGTACAGTCTCGAGTTATGATCGTGTCGAGGGATCTTTCATGTTGTCAAGTTATGGGATGAAGCGAATTCTTATGTCTTGTTGACGAATTTAGACTCGTGAAGATTACGTGATTGCATGATGGTCGTGGCCATGGTAGGGCGTAGTGAAATGCCAATTTGAGGCTAAGCGGGTGGGTTATCTCCTACAGGGTTGTCTGCGGAAGTATGATCCTTATGATGTTGTGTGGAGAGTTGCTTTCTACCAGTGAGTTATATGTGTTGCAATTTGAGTTTGGGTCGGTTGAGAGAAAGTTGACTTGACTATCACGAGGATGAATGCGAGCTTAGCTGATGATTTGAGGCATTTTATGGTTTGTGTTGCATGGTCTCATGAAGGATTTAGTTGAACCTCAGTGTGGCGAGTATAGTGGCAATAGAGTATGGGTATTGTGAGTTATCAGATGGTTTATTTTATGGATATGAGCCAAGTGGGGGGAGTCTGTTATTGACGATTTGATTATATGGTTATGTGTTGTATTGGTTTCGGTCGGAGGCATACTTGTGGATCGGTTATGACTTGCAGAGGTTGGTTTTGAGGATGACTTAAGCAAGGAAATTTTTGGATGCATAATGCAATACACCTTATAGATATACGGAGGTCTAGGAATGGTTTAGGTTTGTTATTCATGATGGATGTAAGGTACTAATAAAAGGGATTCACTCGATTGCTTAGAGGGGTGGATTACTTTTTTGGGTGTTGGTATGCTAATGGAGCACAGGTCTTTTGGATCATTTGGGCGATGCATTTGATTTGGATAGGGTGGAGGACCCCCGACGAGGTTCTAATGGATTCAAAATTCATATGTGGCATTTGAGGAACTTCAGGAATTGTAAAAGGCTATGATCTGATATTTTTAATGGATGGTGTCGAGACTTGCGGTATTTCAGTATCATTATGGATTCTATATTTTAGTGTCAGAGAAGTTTAGGAAATATCTTTAGATTCACACAAGGTCTCTTTAGAATGGGTATCTCGGATGTGGTATTTTTGGGTGCTTAAAAGGGAGTACAGTGGCTTATGGGCCTTAGAACGGTGTGGTTTCATGCTAGGATTTCTTGTGGTGAGCATAGGGTTAAGGGTCGTAGTGTACTGGCAAGGAGAAGTGTTAAATTGAAGGCAATTCAGGGGGAACTCATAGAAATAGGTCAGCTTGGTAGTAGGTTGGATCAGCATGGTAATGGATATGATCAGTTCTTTTGGTTCTCTGATGTGGCGAGGCTTTATAGGTGTGAGGTGGCAGTTCTCCTAGGCTTGGCAAACTTTATGACTTGGTTGATTTAGAGAGATTCAGTTTTGATGGCTTGGTTATGTGCAAATGGTATTAATAGAGTTCTCGATGATTTCTACCACGGCTTGGGATGGATATATTCTACAGGCATATGGAATTTGTTATGCATTGTGCTTTTCTCCTGGATGAGATCAAGTGAAAGATTTTGAGCTGATTAAGTCTGTATTCTGCTTGTTACTCAGAGTTGATAATGGGATTCTCGTATTTTATTTGATAGTACGATAGATGTGTTGCATCGTTTGGGATTGAGGTTTTCATGTACAAGTTTGCGGTTCAGTTTCGGGTATGGTGATTCTGGTATTCTAGGGATTTAGAGACGAGGAGTTCTTAGAGGCAGATTGTTCCTTGGTTGCGGACTGTGAAGGTATAGGCAAAGTTAGACAGCTAAGAGTATGTGTTATGGTTAGGTTATTATGGAATTTTGGGGGGTTATTTATCTAATTGTGGATGATCGAAGTTAATTTGGGAGCCCATTGGTAGGGCCAATGAGGAAGTGTATTCTACACCGGGTCAGATTTGTTGACTCGACACTTTATTGTTGAGGGGTGTGTCATTCAGTTGGAGTTTAGCATGTTCATTTTTCGATATGTTTGATGTTTACTCTTTTATGCTACAATGGGTCTTGATCTGTTGGTTATTTTCACACTAGATGTGTTTCTATTTGGGCCTTCCAGCAAAATTCGAGCGAGATGGTTATTGGGGTGTTGAATGGTTGATTGAGCCTTGATTATGGTCTTTTCGGGTTGTGGTATATTGTGTTATTCACTTCTCCATGGTTATGGTCATGCAGTTCGTGTCCTTGATGTATAATCGCGTGTGGTTGTTGATTTTGAGCATTGTGGCTTGAGGTATTTCATATGGACCGGTGTTCAGATGAGTGACGCATTGCAGCGGGGTTATGTTAGGATATGATCCTTTGTTATAGATTCGTGTGTCTTGGTTCTACTATGTATGATGGGTTTATAGCATTACATTTGTGGTGGTACTTGTTGAGCTTGCGGGGTGTTTCTCTCATTTGAGTCATTTTCCATGTTTGAGTACACTCGAATTGTTGCTTATTGGTGCGCAGATTGCATGGCTTTTGGATTTAGGTTGTATTGGTGTGTAATGTCAGTAGAATAGCTATGTTTGATGAGATGAGGTCATTGGACCTAGAATGGGTGCTATCAAATTTGATTACGGTATATTTGGAAGGATTATGACACTGATCAACTAGAATTTGGCTATGGTTCTTGTCGGACGAGAGAGAGCTCCATGACTTGTTGATCTGATGAGTGGTTATGATGTTATGTGTGTTTCATTCACCATTCCCCGTGTACGAAGGTTTAGGACAAGGTTTTAGTTGATATGAGGTTTGTTATCGGTACCGGATTTGTTTTTTAGTAGCTATTGTGGCCGGAAATTACTGTTGTGAGTATATGAGTCATGTGGTATATCTTGTGTTTACATTTCGGGTTATGGTTATGGATCGGTACATCTTGTTCTAACTTATACAATGTGTAGACGTGAGAATCGGGTCTTATAATGGATTCCGGGTCTGGGAGATTTGATTCCAAGGTATATAGGCTAAGGTTGAAGGAAGTATCTTCAGTTAGGTCGTGTTGTCAAACTTATATGGATTGGGGTGACATGGGATCACCCATGGGAATGTGCTGGATGAGTTTTCATAGTGATTGGATGGCTTTGGAATGACTCTTGGCACATTTGAGGACAAACGTATGTTTAAGTAGGGGAGAATGTAACGGCCCAGTAGGTCATTTTGAGCATTTGTATTATGTTCAACTGTTTGGAGTATTGAGTAGCTTAATATGATATATTATGACACGTGCGAATCATCAGTTTTGGTTTTCAGGTGATTCGGGATTGATTCGAAAGAATGATTCTCAGCTAGGAAGCTTTAAGTTGAAAGAGTCTACCAAGTTTGACTTTTGAGTATTTGATTTCGGATCGGAGTTTTGATGGTTTCGTTAGGTCCGGATGGTGATTTTGAACTTGGGCGTATGCATGTATTTGCATTTGAATGTTTTTAGAAGGTTTCGACACTATTTGGAAAAATTTGGCAATTTGAAGGTCTGAAATATTCATAAGCTTGACCGGGAGTTGACCTTGATGATATCGGGTTTGGTTTGTGGTTCCGGGAATTGGAATAGTTCGTTATGTCATTTAGGACTTATGTGCAAAATTTGAGGACATTCCAAGTTGACTTGAAATGGTTCGGCACGAGTTTTGGAAGTTGAAAGTTTAAAAGTTCATTAAGTTTGATTTAAGGTGCGATTCATAGTTTTGATTTTGTTATGTGTGATTTGAGGCCTCGAGTAGGCCCGTGTTATGTTTTGGAACTTGTTGGTATGTTTGGACAGGGCCTCGATGGCTCGAGGGAGTTGCGAACTTGTTTCGAACCATTTCTCATTAATGTGTGGTTGATGGTCTTAGCTGGTTCTGGTGTTGCACACCTGTGGTTGGAATTATGCAGGTGCGATGGTCGCAGAAGCGTATTTTATTAACGCACCTGTGAGGAAGCTGGAGTTGGGTTGTTTCCACAAATACGGGATTTTGTACGCACCTATAGAGCTACAGAAGCGTATTTTGGGCGAGGTCATGTATGTCCGCAGGCGCGAAAGGTGCGCATAGGTGCGATAAGTGCAGATGTGGAACTGGAGCGCACCTGTGAGGTTGCAGATGTGCATTTTGGAGCGCATGAGAGGAAAGGCTAGATTTGAGTGGGTCTCGCATCTGCGATGGAATAACTGCAGAGGCACTGTTGTAGAAGCGACCTTCGTTCCGCAAAAGTGGAAATGCCTGGGCAGAAGCTATATATCGAGGGCTGGGTCATTTTTATTCACATTTGAGACTTGGAGCTCGGTGTTGGGTGATTTTGGGAAGGATTTTCACCACGTGGATTGGGGAAGTATTCTTGATTTGGTTTTGATTATATTTCATGAATCTATCTTCGATTTTGGAATTTGAATTGTGAATTTTAAATAGAAATTGGGGGTTTTGTCTAAACTTCCCTAAAGTGAATTTTAGAGTTTTGAACATCGATTCGGAGTTGGATTTGAGTGAAGTTAGTATGATTGGACTCGTAAATGAATGGGTTATCGGATTTTGTAAGTTTTGTCAGGTTCTGAGGTGCGGGCTCGGGTTTGACTTTTTGGTTGACTTTGAGTAAATGTGTAAAGATTTGACCTTTATCATTTGGTATTGTTTCCTTAGGCATTATTTGATGTTTTTGAGCTGATTTTGGCTAGTTTCAAGAAATTCGGAGGTTGATACACATGGGATGGCATTGCTAGTGTATTGTTTGGCTTACTCGGTATTGGATTTGGCTTGTTCGAGGTAAGTAACATATCTAAACTTGGATTTGAGGGTATTTAACCCTAGGAACTATGTTATATGAGATGTATTGGGGTGATGCACGTGCTAGGTGACAGGCGTGTGGGCTTGCACCGAGGTATTCATGATGCGGGTAGTTCCTAGACTATTACATGCCTTGTTTTTCTATCATGCTTCTTTGGTATCATGTTTTCTCCATTTATGTGACTACATGGGATATTATTCATGTTTGATATCATGCCTAGGCTACTTGTTCAATTGTTTGAGACATGATAGGGCTATTTTCGCCATGTTGAGCTATTTGCCTTAGCCGTAGTCATATTGTACAGTCATGATAGTTACATCCGCATGTTATATGTCGGTCTATGTGCATTTTAGATATGCTATCTCACATGTTATTGGTGTCCATGTACGTGACACGAGTTTGAACTATAGTTGAGACATATTGTGTTATCCCGGGTTATATAATTGGAATGTGTTTCAGTGAGATGTTTGCATATTGAGACTTGAGCGAATTGATGACTGATGTGGCCATAAAGCCGATATTGATATTTAATTGGGTTGCACGTTGCAATAGTAATATTGATATTGAGGTGAGCCAGGTACCTTGAGTGTCCTAAGATTGTGTGTGTACTTAATGATTCCACTATGAAACTGAGTATTTGACATGTAGGCATAGAGATATATCTTCGTATGCTAGACAGTGACATGACACCTGATCACTTGATATGTATATCTGATATATAGGCATAGAGATGCATCTTCCTCATACTAACTGGTAACTGAAAGGTCTTATCTGATGTTGTAAGTTGGGAAAGACACAGCTCCTTGATAAACTCATGTTTAATTGATTTCATTTCTAAGATTTAGGCTGGGACTATTATATTTGAAAAGCATATTTTCCGTATCTGTGAATGAGTTGGCATTGCATCTCCTGAGTCATATACCTTTATTGTCTTCACTATACTGTTATGAACTGTTATTGGCTATTGATGTTGGAATCTAACATTTTACCCGAGCTCGTCACTACTTTCAACCTAAGGTTAGGTATGTTACTTATTGAGTACATAGGGTCGGTTATACTCATACTACACTTCTTACCTTGCGAGCAGACCTTAGAGCTGATGATGTCGCATATGGCGAGAGCTGGCATTGAAGATGTACCTGCATTCTGGTCATAGCTATCTCTTGTCATTGGTAGCTCCAGATTTGTAAAATCTATTTATGTATGCTCCGAACATATGATGTATTTATTTCGTGCCAACTTTGTAAATTCAAAGTCTTAGAAGCTCATGATTTGTACTACCAATCCTTTGGATTATATATAGAAAGCTCAGTTATTTTATTTGTTGATTCCTTTTATCCTATTTTAGTTGTATTGTCTATCATTTGGTTTACCTAGTGGGTTGGGTTAGGTGCCATCACGACTAGCTGGATTTTGGGTCGTGACAAGTTGGTATCAGAGCTCAAGGTTCATAGGTTCTACGAGTCATGAGCAAGTATCTAGTAGAGTCTTGCAGATCGGTATGATTACATCCATACTTATCTTCAAGGGGCTATAGGGCATCTAGGATAAACTTCCCATCTTTCTTTCCTTATCGTGTGACTTTAGTTCAGTTTGAAGAGTATCTCTTTGAATTCCTTCCACTCACTCATATGCTATGTGAGTGCTTGGAATTAGCTGTGCATTGATGGCTTATGATTCCATGGATGAGGGGCGAGATGTGTTTTCTGTGTTTTGGTGATGGGTTAGTCTTGAGGACTTGAGGCCGGGTTTGGGCCGCAGCTTGGGCTCGGTAGTTTCAAATTTTTAAGAATATGCTTTTGGACTTATATGTCCGATAGTATCTCTAGGAGAGGGATTTATGGCTCGATGAGTGGTTGGATAGCTATATGCAGAATATGAGGTGACGGCGGGATATGTTCAGATGACTTTGATATGACGAGAAGGGTTTCTTGGGATGTAAAAAGGACTATTGGATGCTTGATTTCTATTTTGATCTGTTGTACAGTCTCGAGTTATGATTGTGTCGAGGGATCTTTTATGTTGTCCAGTTATGGGATGAAGCGGATTCTTATGTCTTGTTGATAAGTTTTGACTCGGGAAGATTAAGTGATTGCATGATGGTCGTGGACATGGTAGGGTGTAGTGAAATGCCAATTTGAAGCTAAGCAGGTGGGTTATCTCCTGTAGGGTGGTCTACGGAAATATGATCCTTATGATGTTGTGTGGAGAGTTTCTTTCTACCGGTGAGTGATATGTGTTGCAATTTGAGTTTGGGTCGGTTGAGAAAGTTGACTTGACTTTCACGAGGATGAATGCGAGCTTAGATGATGATTTGAGGCATTTTATGGTTTGTGTTGCAGGGGCTCATGAAGGATTTAGTTGAACCTCAGTGTGGCGGGTATAGTGGTAATATAGTATGGGTATTGTGAGTTATTGGATGGTTTATTTTATGGATATAAGCCAAGTGGGGGAGCGTGTTATCGACAATTTGATTGTATAGTTATGTGTTGTATTGGTTTCGATCACAGGCATACTTGTGGATCGGTTATGACTTGCAGAGGTTGGTTTTGAGGATGACTTAAGCAAGGAAATTTTTAGATGCATGATGCATTACACCTTATAGATATACAGAGGTCTTGGAATGGTTTAGGTTTGTTGCTCGTGTTGAAGGTAATGTACTAATAAAAGGGATTCACTCGATTGCTTAGAGGGGTGGATTACTTCCTTGGGTGTTGGTGTGCTAATGGAGCACATGTCTTTCAGCTCATTTGGGCGATGCATTTAATTTGGATAGGGTGGATAACCCTCGAGGAGGTTCTAATGGATTCAAGATTCATATGTGGTATTTGATGAATTTCAGGAATTGTAAAAGGCTATGATCTGATATTTGCAATGGATGGTGTCGAGGCTTGCGGTATTTATGTATCATTGTGGATTCTATATTTCAGTATCAGCGAGGTTAAGGAAACATCTTTATATTCACGCAAGGTCTCTTCAGAATGGGTATCTCAGATGTGGCATTTTTGGGTACTTAAGAGGGAATACAGTGGCTTATAGACATTAGGACGGTGTGTTTTCATGCTAGGATTTATAGGGTTAAGGGTTGTAGTGTATTGGCAAGGAGAAGTGTTAACTTGAAGGCAATTCGGAGGGAACTCAAATAAATAGGACAGCTTGGTAGTAGGTTGGATCAGCATGGTAATGGATATGATCGGTTCTTTTGGTTCTCTAATTTGGCGAGGCTGTGTAGGTGTGAGGTGGCAATTCTCCTGGGTTTGGCGACCTGCATGACTTGGTTGATTTAGAGGGATTCAGTTTTGATGGCTTGGTTATGTGCAAATGGGCTTCGTAGAGTTCTCGATGATTTCTACCATGGCTTGGGATGGACATTGTCACGCCCCGACCTCGGGGGGCGCAACTGGCGCTCAACCGAGATACCCCGGTTAAGCAAGCATGTTAGATACCTTCTACCCCAACCTTGCCCATTAACAATATAAGAACCAGTACAAGTGATAGATATGAGAAGAGTCAAGTGTTCCACATTCTTTTTCCATTACTAAAGGATATTCATTTATGATTTCCAAAAATATTCCAAGTTTATAGATATGATGAGAAACATGTTTGCCCAATAGCAACACTTACTAGTTTAATTCCAAACTTCAAACATCAACCACAACCTGTCTACGGAGCCTCTAAGTAGAACCGAAGAGTATAATGGAAGTGCCGATAATAAGGCCCCGGCTATACCTCAAAACGTAAAGTACAACAATGACATAAAGCCCGGAACAGAGTAGGGCCTACTAAAACCTGCTGAATAGGGAGTAACTACTAACGAGGTCCAAAGCTGTCCGTTGTTGAGCCACCTGCATCCATTGAAGATGCAGCGCCCCCGGCAAAAGGTACGTTAGTACATATGGAATAGTACTAGTATGTAAAGATAACTGTCCTCTTTCAAAATAGAATGCCAACATAAAAAGGGAGAACCATGGAAACAGCAACAACAACCAATGAGATCCAAATGCCAAGTTAAAACATAATAATTTTCAAAATACAATAGTAATATTATTTTTGGTTGGGAGATCCCTTGTAACAACCTCTACACAAAGTGGCCCCGCCGCTTTACTCCAATGTGTGCGGGTGGAGGTTTAATTTCAATACCACATTCTCTACACAAAGCGGCCTTGCCGCCTCACCCTAATGTGTGCGGGTGGAGGTGTAATTTCAATATCACATTCTCTACAAAAAGTGGCCCTGCCTCCTCACCCTAATGTGTGTGGGTGGAGGTGTATTCACAATCACAATCCATACACAAACGGCCCTGCCGCCTCACCCTAATGTATGCGGGTGGAGGTGTATTCACAATTACAATCTCTACACAAAGCGGCCCTGCCGCCTCACCCCAATGTATGCGGGTGGAGGTGTATTCCGGGGTTAGGTTATGTCAGTGACTAACCTACCCTTCCTCAGTGACTAACAATACTCCTGGAAAAAAAATATTTTTGATTTTCATACAAGGGAAAGAAAAATACAATTTCATTTACCTCATAACCTTTCACTCCATTTATAGCCTCATTGGCACTTTCAACCACTTACAACATCATTATTTCATTGGCTCTCTTGGCCATACATATGATTCTTCATTCATGGCACAATGGCCGTATTTCATATTCTACACTTTAATTTATTTCCTTTTATGGATCATCATCATAAATATCAACAAATAAAATATTCCGAAAATCACAACTTTAGGTTCATTAGTGATGAAGACGTTAAACACAATGGATTTCTTTCCAAGAAATGGAGTAAATTGATTGGCAATCGAAGCACAAGTTAAAATCATAAACGAGTAGCACATCATTTATTCTTGAAATACTTTTCCCCAAAAGGGAAATACACAATTACAACTCATGAATATATATGAGCTCAAAACACTTTGGAAATACTTACAAAGCATAGCATAAGTTGAAACAACCACATTTGGGCACGACTTGAGTAGATAAGCTTTTAGGCAAATCTATTTTCGAAGTCAATTTGGAACAGTTGAATCAAGGCTCATTTCTTAACCTTTGTCACATAATTTCTTTTCATTGGCACCATTGGCCACAAATATAACTTTCATTCTTGGCACGGTGGCCACACTTTATATCTCCAACTCACTTCTTTCACTTTCAAGCATCTTTATGGATTATCAATAATATGAGCATTTGAATTCAAGGCCTTAAGTACACATATGAGCAATAGGAGTTTTAGACGCATGGAGTATTCTTTCCAAGTTAAGCATAATGGACTTCCATTTGAAGCACGACTCAAAGCCATAACATTTTAATACATATATCATTCTTGAACACATTCCTGAAGGATAACATAATGTGATAGGAACATTCGGAACACATTTTGAATACATAATTCTCGACAATTTGCTTACTCAGGACAATCAAATTTATTGGGAACAACTCGGAACATGGGAATAAGGAACCTGAGCCAACCATACTTGAAACTTACGGGAACATCATGAAATTCAATTCTAAGAGAGTAGTTTAGCCAACATACCTTTCTTGAGCTTTCCTTAAGTTACTACAATGTTCCGGAAATCCTAGAAATCCCAATCTATTTTGAGACATAACACAATTGAACACAAATTAGAAAGATATTCATGGTTTCAGCTCATTTGGGCATTTTATCAAACACTAGGTGTGCAAATTGGACCACAAGGTTCTTCTACAAGATTTCCTTCACTCCATAACCCATTCAATACCAAGAGTTTACTCATATTAGCTCAATTACCTTCCCACTATCCTTATATTTACATGCATGCATAAATAACAACTCTCATACCCAAGAATCATACTCTCAATCTCTCATCTTCTGCCCAAACTTGAATTTGAAGACTAGGGTTAGAACCTTACCTCTTAGATGAAGACCTTGTGAGTTTTCCTTGTGAATTATCCAAGTCTTGAGCAAGGATTGATGAACAAATAGCCTATGGTTTCCTCACCTCTCTCTAGAACACTCTCACTTCTCTCTAAAAATATCACAATTTTGCTCCAAAATGAGCTTCAAGGGCTTTTAATTAAATTGGGGTCGGTTATAAAATCAGAAAATGGACCCTCTGATCTCAATTTTACAGTCGCGGAATGCACCATAGATCACGTCTGCGGTCCGCAAAATGGACACAAAATGGTCTTCCAAATCCGGGCTAGTCTAGATAGGTTTGCAGCAGATATGCGGTCGCGTGGACCGCAGAATCACTCTCCAAAATTCTTTATGCCAAGTCTGCGACGGATGTGCGGACCGCGAAACAACTATGCGATCGCATAATGGACCACAGAACAACCTTCAAAATTCAACAAATTCTCTGCTCAACTCTGCGATGATTATGCGGCCCGTGAAATGGTTCTGCGATTGCGAAACTGATTGCAAAATCGCCTTCTTCAGCCAAAGATTTCCATCAACTCCTCATTGCATTCCTCAACCCAAAAGGTCAAGAATTTCTACAATTCTCAAACACGTGAGCCTACCTCGGCACCATGAAACCTTAAATTCCTTGGCAAAATTTTACGGGGCCTTACAGATATATTCTACAGGCATAAGGAGTTTGTTGTGCATTTTTTTTTCCTGGATGAGATCAAGTGGAAGATTTGGGGCCGATTGAGTATGTATTCTGCTTATTACTCAGAGTTGATAATGGGATTCTCGTATTTTATTTGATAATATGATAGATGTGGTGCGTCGTTTGGGATTGAGGTTTGCATATACAAGTTTGCGGTTCAGTTTTAGGGTATGGTGATTCGGGTATTCTAGGGATTTGTAGACGAGGAGTTCTCAGAGGCAGATTATTCCTTGGTTGTAGACTGTGAAGGTATAGCCAAAGTTAGACAGTTAATAGTATGTGTTATGGGAGCCCATTGGTAGGGCCAATGAGTATGTGTATTCTACACCGGGTCGGATTTGTTGACTCAGCATTGTTATTATTGAGGGGTGTGTCATTCAGTTGGAGTTTAGCATGTTCGTTTTCCGATATGTTCAATGTGTTACTCTTCTATGCTACAATGGGTCTTGATATGTTGGTTATTTGCACACTAGATGAGTTTCTTTTTAGGCCTTGCGGCAGAATTCGAGCGAGATGGTTATTGGGGTGTTAAATGGTGGATTGCGCCTCAGTTATGGTTTTTTCAAGCTGTGGTATATTGTGTTATTCACTTCTCCATGGTTATGGTCATGCACTTCATGTCCTTGATGTATAATCGCGTGTGGTTGTTGATTTTGAGCATTGTGGCTTGAGGTATTTCATATGGACCAGTGTTTGGATGGGTCACGCATTGCAATGGGGTTGTCACGACCCAAAAACCAACCGTCGTGATCGTGCCTATCGTGGTACTAGGCAAGCCACTACTTAACTATCTTAACACAGTAAAAGCTTTAAAATTTTAGATGGAAGCAATTAACATTTAAGAAAGCCTTTTAGGAACAAAAATAAACCCGCTACACAATACAATCTATCCCAAAACCGGGGAGTCATCGAGTACATGAGCATCTATACCAGGAACAGTCTAATACAATATCTAAGGAATAAGAACTGAAATGCGATAAAGATAATGAAGGAGAGCCAAGGCCTGCGAACTCCATGCAACTACCTCGATAGTCTCCGAGATCAACTACTCAAATATCAACACCCGCTATGATCGGGAACACCTGGATCGGCACACGAAGTGCAGGGTGTAGCGTGAGTACAACCAACTCAATAAGTAACAATAATAAATAAGGAACTGAAAGATAGTGATGAGCTATGCAGTTATAGTTCATTATCAGAATTCTCAACAAGAAAGTAGACCTGCTTTCAAATTCGGCAGTTTAAGTCAATCAATTTATAAATGCCAAGTTTGAGAAGAATCCTGATACAAAATCCCTTAGAAGCTTCAAAACAATGACATATAACAACTATGTGCAACAACAATAGAAGCAAATATCGTCTCTCAGGGCAACAGTCACTCAATCTATCTCAATAGATCATCACTCAGCTCTCAGCCCTCAACACTCACACTCAATAGGTACCTGTGCTCACTGGGGGTGTACAGACTCAGGAAGGGCTCCTTCAGCCCAAGCGCTATATCGTTGCGGCGTGCAGCCCGATCCATATAAATATTCATAAGGCTCGTTGTGGCGTGCAACCCGATCCATATATACATATAGCCCTGGGGCTCGTTGCGGCATGCAACCCGATCCATATATACAGCCCTAAGGCTTGTTGCGGCGTGCAACCCGATCCATATATATAGCCCTAAGGCTCGTTGCGGCGTGCAACCCGATCCATATACCTACATATAGCTCACATCTCGGTACTTAGGCCCTAACTCAGTCACCAACCTCTCCAGTCTCTTGGGCTCTCAGAAATCATAAAAATCAGCCTAAACAAAGATAATATAATGTATCAGCAAGAAACAAGAAGAGACTGAGATATGATACACAAGTAAAACGTGACTGAGTACAAAATAGCAATTAGCAATTAATTCAACGAGTATACGACCTTTGCGGGTCCCAACAGTGCAGTTACATAGCCTAAGAATGACTCCTAACTTGATTTGCAGTCAAATTTCTATAACACATGGAGAGCATATAGCTAACAACAAGTTATTCAACTTAACAGTTCCACGGAATGGACCAAGTCACAATTCCTACGGTGCACGCCTATATGCCCGTCACCCAGCATGAGTGTCACCAGCAAACAATCATATAACAACAAAATCCGGGGTTTCATACCCTCAGGACCAGATTTAAATCTGTTACCTCAAACCGAGCTAAAACTCTAATCCAAAATGCCATTGCCTCACGAATCGGTCTCACAACGTCCCGAATCTAGCCATAAGTAATACAATACAATCAATACGGCTAAAGGAATTAATTCCATAAGAAAAATATAAATTATAAGCCAAAATCCGAAATTGGCTCAAACTCGGCCCCCGGGCCCATGTCTCGAAATCCGACAAAAGTCACCAAAAAGCTCATTCACTCACTAGTCTAACCATACCAAATTTATAAAAATCCGACATCAAATGGCCATTCAATTTCCCAAAATTAACTCTCCAAATCCCTAGCCTCAAACCCCCAAATTTCACCTCAAAACTTACCAACTAGGTGTACAATCAGTGGGGAAACGTAATTATTGAAGAAAAATGGACACAGGGATCTTACCTCAAGAATTCTCCTTGAAATCCCTCTCAAAATCTCTAAAATCCGAGCACAAAATGTTAGAAATGGTGAAAAATCTCGAAACCTCATATTTCTATGTTCTACCCAGGTCTTCCACACCTACGGCCCAAATCACGCTTTTGCGGTCCCGCTTTTATGGTAAAAAGTCCGCTTCTGCGGAAATCACTAACTTCTCCAGCTACCGCACCTGCGCACTCTTTTCCGCTTCTACGGAAGTGCTCCTGTGCAACAGGTCCGCATCTGCGGCCTCGCATGTGCGGAAAGGACCTCGCACCTGCGGCCACTGCCAAGCCTCCTCCTTTTCGCTTCTAGGGGCTCCTTCCAGCTTCTGCGGGCTCGAACCTGCGGTTCCCATTCCGCAGGTGCGATTACACCAGCAGCAGCAAAACTTCAGCTACTTCCTCAACTTACTTCCAAGTCCGTTAACCACCCGAATTCAACCCGAGGCCCCCGGGACCTCAACCAAACATACCAACAAGTCTTATAACCTAATACAAACTCAGTCGAACCCTCAAATGACCTCAAACAACGTCAAAAGCATGAATTTCACACAGATTCAAGCCTAATGAACTTTGAAATTTCCAAATTCTAAAAACGACGTCGAAACCTATCAAATCACGTCCGATTGACCCCAAATTTTGCACATAAGTCATAAATGACACCACGAACCTACTCCAACTTCCGAAAATCCAATTCGACCCTGATATCAAAAAGTTCACTCTCGGTCAAACTTTCCAAAATTCCAACTTTCGCCATTTCAAGCCTAATTCTACTCCCGCCCTCCAAATCACAATCAGTACATGCTTTTAAGTCCAGAATCACCCAACGGAGCTAACAGAACTATCAAAATTCAAATCCGAGGTCGTTTACACTTAAGTCGACATCTGGTCGACTTTTCCAACTTATGCTTTCAATTAAGAGACTAAGTGTCTCAATTCACTCTAAATTCTCTCCGGCCCCGAGCTAACTAACCCGATAAGTCATAAAGCAACGGTGAAGTACAAAAATGAGCAGAAAAAGGGGAACGGGGCTATAACTCTCGAAATGACCGATCTGGTCGTTACATCCTCCCCCTCTTAAACAAATGTCCACCCTTAAACGGGTCTAGAAACATACCTGGAGTCTCAAATAGGTGTGGATATGTGCTTCGCATCTCCCGATCGGTCTCCCAAGTAGCCTCCTCAACGGGCTGACCTCTCCACTGCACCTTTACTGAAGCTATATCCTTTGACCTCAACTTTCAAACCTGTCAACCCAAAAGAGCCACCGGCTCCACATCGTAAGTCAAATCACCATCCAACTGAACCATGCTGAAATCCAAAACTTGAGACGGGTCGCCAACATACTTTCGGAGCATAGAAACATGAAATACTGGATGCACACTCGACAAGATAGGTGGCAAGGCAAGTTTGTAGGCCACCTCCCTAATCCTCTGAAGTACCTCAAACGGCCCAATGAACCGAGGGATCAACTTCCCCTTCTTCCCGAACCGCATAACACCCTTCATGGGTGAAAACCTTCAGCAGAACCTTCTCCCCAACCATGTAAGACACATCACGGACTTTCTATCAGCATAGCTCTTCTGTCTAGATTGTGCCGTGCGAAGCCGCTCCTGTATCAATTTAACCTTGTTCAATGCATCCTGAACCAAGTCTGTACCCAAAAGCCTAGCCTCACCAGGCTCAAACTAACCCACCGGAGATCTACACCGCCTCCCATACAAAGCCTCATACTGGGCCATCTGGATGCTCAACTAATAACTATTGTTGTAAGCAAACTCCGCGAGTGGCAGAAACTGGTCCCATGAACCCCCAAAATCAATGACACACGCACGTAGCATATTCTCCAATATCTGAAAAGTGCGCTCGGACTGCCCGTCCGTCTGAGGGTGAAATATTGTACTCAACTCCACATGCTTGCCCAACTCTCGTTGCACGGCTCTCCAAAATTGCAATGTAAACTATGTGCCTCTATCTGAAATGATAAAAATCGGCACACCGTGAAGGCGGACAATCTCTCGGATTTAAATCTCAGTCAGTCGCTCTGAAGAATAAGTGGTGCCCACTGGAATGAAGTGCGCGGACTTGGTCAGCCGATCCACAACCACCTAAATAGCATCAAACTTCCTCGAAGTCCGTGGGAGACAAACTACGAAATCCATGGTGATTTGCTCTCACTTCCACTCTGGAATCTCTATCCTCTGAAGCAAGCCACCCAGTCTCTGATGCTCATATTTTACCTGCTGACAGTTAAGGCATCGAGCTACAAACCCCACTATCTCCTTCTTCATCCTCCTCTACCAATAGTGCTGCCTCAAGTCCTGATACATTTTTGTGGCACCCGGATGAATGGAATATCGTGAATTGTGGCCCTCCTTAATAATCAACTCACGTAGCCCATCCACATTGGGCACACAAATCTAACTCTGCAACCTCAATACCCCATCATCCCCAATAGTCACATCTCTGGCATCAGCGTGCTGAACCATGTCCTTGAGGACAAGCAAATAAGGATCATCATACTGGTGCTCTTTGATGCGATCAAATAAGGAAGACAAAGAGAAACCACACAAGCAAGAACCCGACTGGGCTCTGAAATCTCCAATCTCACGAACCGGTTGGCCAAAGCCTGAACATCAACTGCAAGAGGTCTCTCTCCAACAGGAAGAAAATCAAGACTACCCATATTCATTGCCTTCCTACTCAAGGCATCAGCCACCACATTGGCCTTCCCTGGATGATACAGAATAGTAATGTCATAGTCACTTAGCAGCTCCAACCATCTCTGCTGCCTCAAATTGATATTCTTATGTTTGAACAAATGCCGGAGGCTCCGATGATCCGTAAACACCTCACAAGACAAACCGCAGAGGTAATGCCTCCAAATCTTCAATGCATGAACGATGGCAGCTAGTTCCAAATCATGAACAGGGTAGTTCTTCTCATGAGGCTTTAACTGGCATGAAGCATAAGCAATCACTCTACCCTCTTGCATCAACACACACCCAATGTCGATCCGAGAAGCATCACAATACACTGTATAAGAGCCCGAAACTGACGGCAAAACTAGAACTGGAGTTGTGTTCAAGGTAGTCTTGAGCTTCTGAAAGCTCTCCTCACACTCATCTGACCACTGAAAAGGAGCACCCTTTTGGGTCAATTTGGTCAAGGGAGAAGCAATAGATGAGAAACCCTCCATGACGCGATGATAATAACTGGCCAAGAAAGCTCCTAATCTCCGTAGCTGAGGACGGTCTGGGCCAACTCTGAACCGCCTCTATCTTCTTCGGATCCACCTGAATACCCTCATTGGACACCACGTGCCCCAAGAATGCCACCGAGCTGAGCCAAAACTCACACTTGGAGAACTTGGCATAAAGCTTCTCCTCCCTCAACCGCTGCAACACAACCCTCAAATGTTGGGCGTGCTCCTCCTGACTATGAGAGTACACCAGGATATCGTCAATGAACACAATAACAAACGAGTCGAGATAAGGCTGAAATACAATGTTCATCAGATGCATGAATGATGCTGGGCCGTTGGTCAGCCCAAAGGACATCACAAAGAACTCATAATGACTATAACTAAACCTGAAGCTGTCTTAAGAATATCCGAGTCCCGAATCTTCAACTAGTGATACCCAGACCTCAAATCAATCTTGGAGAACACCCTCAGTCCCTATAGCTGGTCAAACAGATCATCAATACGCGGAAAAGTATACTTGTTCTTGATTGTGACTTTGTTCAACTGCCTATAATCAATGCACATTCTCATAGTACCATCTTTCTTCTTCACAAATAGAACAGGTGCACCCCAAGGTGACACACTAGGCCTAATAAACCCCTTATCAAGGAGTTCCTAAAGTTGCTCCTTCAGCTCCTTCAACTCAACTGGTGCCATACGGTATGGAGGAATAGAAATGGGCTGATGGGCCCGGCACCAAATCAATACCAAAGTCAATATCCCTGTCAGGTGGCATGCCCGGCAGGTCTGCAGGAAACACATCCGAAAAATCATGTACCACCGGAACAGAATCAATGACAGGAGTCTCTGCACTAACATCCCTCACAAAAGCCAAATAAGATAGGCAACCCTTCTCAACCATGCGCTGAGCCTTCAAATATGAAATCACCCTACTTGGTACATAATCTACAGAACCGCTCCACTCAACCCTCGGAATTCCCGGCATAGCCAATGTCACCGTCTTAGCGTGACAATCTACAACAACATGACATGGAGATAACCAATCCATACCCAAGATCACATCGAAATCAACCATACTAAGTAACAAGAGGTCAACTCTGGTCTCCAATCCCCCAATAGTCACTACACACGACCGGTATACCCGGTCCACAATAATAGTATCTCCTACCGACGTAGATACATGAACAGATGAAACTAGAGACTCATGGGGCATATCCATATAATGGGCAAAATATGATGACACATATGAATAAGTGGAACTAGGATCAAATAATACAGAGGCATCTTTGTGGCAAACTGAGATAATACCTGTGATCACAGCATCCGAAGAAATGGCATCTGGTCTGGCGGGAAGAGCATAGAATCGGGCCTGACCGCCACCTGATCGGCCTCCCCCTCTAGGGCGACCTCTAGCTGACTGGGACCCACCCCGAGCTGGCTGAGCGGGTGGTGAAGTAACTGGTGCTGAAGTCGTAGTCTGACTCCTCTGCTGAGCCGAACCTCTCATAAGGCGGGGACAATATCTCCTGATATGGCCAAACTCTCTATACTCATAGGAACTCCCCGGTGCTGGTGGTGGGGATTGGAGGGAGCCCCGAGCATCGGGATAACTGGTAGAAGGACCTAGCATAGACGAGCCCTGACTCGATGGAGCACGGGACGAACTCTGAGCTGGAAGGGCACTGAGAGATGAGTGACCCTGTTGATAGCTGAGTGAACCATGGCCAGATGATACACCACGGTGAACTGGGTGAGCCATCTGAGCATGCATGTAAGGACGACCCCTGACGTGGTAGCACTGACCCCCCGAAGGAACACCGCTGAATCCACCTTGTGCCCGAGGCCTCTTGGCCTCCCTCTCAATCCATTACAGGATACAGACCATCTCTATCTGATGAGCAATGTCGACAACCTCATCAAAAGTAGCACCAGACACCATCTCTCTAGTCATAAGCAACCGCGGCTGAAATGTGAGGCCATCAATGAACCTCCTGATCCTCTCCCTATCGGTGGGAACCAACCAGACTGCATGACGGGCCAACTCAAAAAACCTCATCTCGTACTGCTTCACAGATATATCACCTTGACGAAGCTGCTCAAACTATCTGCGCAGCTCCTCTCTACGGGACAGAGACACGAACTTCTCCAGGAAGAGAACGGAGAACTCTTGCCATGTAAGGGGTGTTGCGCCGACCGACCTATGCCTCTCATAAGCCTCCCACCAACTGAAGACAGCCCCAGAGAACTGAAAAGTAGTAAACGAGACCCCACTGGTCTCCAGAATACCTGTTGTACGGAGAATCCTCTAATACTTGTCCAAGAAACCTTGGGCATCCTCCGCCTCTATACCACTGAAAGAAGGAGGCTGGAGTCTCCCAAACCTCTCCAATCTCCGTTGCTCATCACCAGACATAACAGGAACCACATGGGCCTGAGCAGCTGCAACTGGCTGGGCTGGTAGTGCCCCCAGTATCTGAAGTCATTGTACTAACTGATCTGGAGTACGGGCAACAGGGGTATGAGTACCTCCCCCGGCCTGAGAAGTGGCAGGTGCGGCCTGAGCCAAAACCGCCTGAGCAAGGCCAGTACAAACTATCAGAATCTGAGTTAAGGCATCTTGAAGTCCTGGAATCACAATGGGCACAGGTAGTGCCTGAGCTGGTCCCACAGGCTCCTCCACAACTGGAACCTGCTCCTGAACTGGGGCAACTGGTGTATCTGCAGGTGCTGCCCTAGTTGTTGTGTGAACTGTACCTCTTCCCCTACCGCGGCCCCTACCACGACCTCGGCCTCTCGTGGCCCTGATTGGTGGTGCCGGTGGCTGTCCAACCTGCCCGGTAGTACGTGTCCTCACCATCTGTAAGAGAATAGAACAACAGAAGTTTAGTTACCCAAATTAACATATTTGCACGACAAGAATTCAAGAATTGTGAAGTTTTCTAAGGGTTCGGCAGCCTCTCGAAGAAAAGTACATACGTCTCCGTACCAATCCGCGAGACCCTACTTAACCTGCTCATGACTTGTGAGACCTATGTTACTTAGGCTCTGATACCAATTTGTCACGACCCAAAAACCAACCGTCGTGATGGCGCCTATCGTGGTACTAGACAAGCCACTACTCAACTATCTTAACAAAGTAAATCTTTAAATTTTTAGATGAAAGCAATTAACATTTAAGAAAACCTTTTAGAAATAGAAATAAACCAGCTACACAATACAATCTATCTCAAAAAAGGGGAGTTATCGAGTACATGAGCATCTATACCAGGAACAGTCCAGAACAGTCTAATACAATGTCTAAGGAATAAGAACTGAAATGCGAAAAAGATAATGAAGGAGAGCCAAGGCCTGCGAATGCCATGCAGCTACATCGATAGTCTCTGGGATCAGCTGCTCAAATATCAACACCCGCTATGACCGGGAACACTTGGATCTGCACACGAAGTTCATGGTGCGTGAGTACAACCAACTCTGTAAGTAATAATAATAAATAAGGAACTGAAAGATAGTGACGAGCTATGCAGTTATAGTTCATTATCAAAAATCTCAACAAGAAAGTAGAACTGCTTTCAAATTCGGCAGTTTAAGTCAATCAATTTATAAATTCCAAGTTCGAGAAAACTCCTGATACAAAATCTCTCAGAAGTTTCAAAACAATGACATATAACAACTATGTGCAACAACAATAGAAGCAAATACCGCCTCTCAGGGAAACAGTCACTCAATCTTTCTCAATAGCTCATCACTCGGCTCTCAGCCCTCAACACTCACACTCAATAGGTACATGCACTCATTGGGGGTGTACAGACTCCAGAGGGGCTCCTTCAGCCCAAGCGCTATATCGTTGCGGCATGCAGCCCAATCCCATATAAATAGCCATAAGGCTCGTTGCGGCGTGCAACCCGATCCATATATACATACAGCCCTGAGGCTCGTTGCGGCGTGCAACCCGATCTATATATACATCCCTAAGGCTCATTGCGGCGTGCAACCCGATCTATATATACATCCCTAAGGCTCGTTACGGCGTGCAACCCGATCCATAAACCTACATATAGCTCACATCTCGGCACTTAGGCCAAAACTCAGTCACCAACCTCTCTAGTCTCTCAAGCTCTCAAAAATCATAAAAATCAGCCCAAACAAAGATAATATAATGTATCAGCAAGAAATAAGAAGAGACTGAGATATGATACACAAGTAAACCGTGACTAAGTACAAAACAACAATTAGCAATTAATTCAACGAGTATACGACCTTTGCGGGTCCCAACATTGCAGTTACATAGCCTAAGCATGACTCCTAACATGATTTGCAGTCAAATTTCTATAACACAGGGAGAGCATATAGCTAATAACAAGTTATTCAACTTAACAGTTCCACGGAATGGACCAAGTCACAATTCCTACGGTGCACGCCCATGCGCCCATTTACGAGTCTAACCATACCAAATTTATCAAAATCCGACATCAAATGGCCATTCAATTCCCCAAAATTAACTCTCCAAATCCCTAGCCTCAAACCCTCAAATTTCACCTCAAAACTCACCATTGAAGAAAAATGGACACAAGAATCTTACCTCAAAAATTCCCCTTGAAAACCCTCTCAAAATCTCTAAATTTCGAGCTTAAAATGTTTGAAATGGTGAAAAATCTCGAAACATCATATTTATATGTTCTGCCCAGGTCTTCCGCACCTGCGGCTCAAATCCCGCTTCTGCGGTCCCGCTTTTGTGGTAGAAAGTCCGCTTCTACGGAAATCACTAACTTCTCCAGCTACCGTACTTGCGCACTCCTTTTTGCTTCTACGGAAGCGCTCCTGCGCAACAGGTCCGTATTTGCGGCCTCGCATGTGAGGAAAGGACCTCACACCTGCGGCCACTGCCAAGCCTCCTCCCTTTTGCTTTTACGAGCTCCCTCCCGCTTCTGCGGGCTCGCACCTGTTGTTCCCACGTCGCATGTGCAATTACACCAGCAGAAGCAAAACTTCAGCTACTTCCTCAACTTACTTCCAAGTCCGTTAACCACCCGAATTCAACTCGAGGCCCCCGGGAACTCAACCAAATATACAACAAGTCTTATAACCCAATACGAACTCAGTCGAACCCTCAAATGACCTCAAACAACGTCAAAAACACGAATTTCGCATGGATTCAAGCCTAATAAACTTTGAAATTTCCAAATTCTACAAATGACGTCGAAACCTATCAATTCATGTCCGATTGACCTCAAATTTTCCACACAACTCATAAATGACACCACTAACCTACTCCAACTTCTGTAAATCTAATCCGACCCCGATATCAAAAAGTCCACTCCCGGTGAAACTTTCCAAAATTCCAACTTTCGCCATTTCAAGCCTAATTCTACTCCCGGCCTCCAAATCACAATTCAGACATGCTACTAAGTCCAAAATCACCCAACGGAGCTAACAGAACTATTAAAATTCAAATCTGAGGTTGTTTACACATAAGTCAACATCCGGTCAACTTTTCCAACTTAAGCTTTCAATTAAGAGACTAAGTGTCTCAATTCACTCTGAATTCTCTCCGGACTTGAGCCAACTAACCCAATAAGTCATAAAGCAATGGTGAAGTACAAAAATGAGTAGAAAAAGGGGAACGGGGCTACGACTCTTGAAACGCCCGGTCGGGTCGTTATAGGGGTTATGTTGGGATATGATCTTTTGTTTTAGATTTGTGTGTCTTGATTATACTATGTGTGATAGGTTCATAGAATTGCCTTTGTGGTGGTACTTGTTGAGCTTGTGGGGAGATTCTATCATTTGAGTCATTTTCCATGTTTGAGTACACTCGAATTGTTGCTTATTGGTGCGCAGATTGCACGGCTTTTGGCTTTAGGTTGTATTGGTATGTTATGTCAGTAGAATAATTATGTTTGATGAGACGAGGTCATTGGACCTATAATGGGTGTTATCGAATTTGATTACAGTATATTTGGAAGGATTACATGACTGATCGACTAGAATTTGGTTATGGTACTTGTCGGGCGAGAGAGAGCTCCATGGCTTATTGATCTGATGAGTGGTTATGATGTTATGTGTGTTTCATTCACCATTTGCCGTTTACAAAGGTTTGGGACAAGGTTTTAGTTGATATGAGGTTTGTTATCGGTACTAGGTTTGTGTTTGAGTAGTTATTATGGCCAGAAGTTATTGATGTAAGTATCTGAGTCATGTGGTATATCTTGTGTTTATAATTTGGGTTATGGTTATGTCTTGGTATAGCTTGTTCAGACTTATACAGTGTGTAGATGTGATAATCGATTCTTGTAATGGATTATGGATCTTGGAGATTTGATTACAAGGTTTATGGGCTAAGGTTGAAGGAAAGATCTTCAAATAGGTCATGTTGTCAGACTTATATGGATTGGGGTGACATGGGATCACCCACAGGAATGTGTTGGATTAGTTTTCACAGTGATTGGATGGCTTTGGAATGACTCTTGGCACATTCGAGGACAAACGTATGTTTAAGTGGGGGAGAAAGTAACGACCCAGCCAGTCATTTTGAATATTTGCATTATGTTCAACTGTTTGGAGTATTGAGTAGCTTAATATGATATATTATGACTTGTGTGAATCGTCGGTTTTGGTTTTCGGGATTGATTCGGAAGAATGATTCTCAACAAGGAAACTTTAAGTTGGAAGAGTCTACCAAGTTTGACTTTTGAGTATATGATTTCGGATCGGAGTTTTGATGGTTCCGTTAGGTTCGGATGGTGATTTTGTACTTGGGCGTATACCTGTATTTGCATTTGGATATTTCTAGAAGATTTCGACACTATTTGGTGAAAGTTGGCAATTTGAAGGTTTGAAATATTCATAAGTTTGACCGGGAGTTGACCTTGATGATATTGGGTTCGGATTATGGTTTTGGGAATTGGAATAGTTCGTTATGTCATTTTTGACTTATGTGCAAAATTTGAGGACATTCTGAGTTGACGTGATATGGTTCGGCACGAGTTTTGAAAGTTGAAAGTTCATTAAGTTTGATTTGAGATGCGATTCATAGTTTTGATGTTGTTATGTGTGATTTGAGGCCTCGAGTAGGCCCATGTTATGTTTTGGAACTTGTTGGTATGTTCGGAAAGGGTCTCGATGACTCGAGGGAGTTGCGGACGTGTTTCGGACTATTTCTCCTTCATGTGTGGTTGTTGGTCTTAGCTGGTTCTGGTGTTACGCAACTGCGGTTGGAATTGCACAAGTTTGATGGTCGCAGAAGCGGATTTTATTAATGCACCTGTGAGGAGGCTAGAGTTGGGCTGTTCCGCAGATGCGGGATTTTGTGCTCACCTATAGAGCCACAGAAGCGGCACTAATGGCACAGAAGCACAATTTGGGCGAGGTCATATATGTCCGCAAGCGCGGAAGATGCACCCAGGTGCGATAAGTGCAGATGCGAAACTGGAGCGCACCTGTGAGGTTGCAGATGCGCATTTTGGAGCGCAGGAGCAGAAAGGCTGGATTTGAGTGGGTATCACATCTGCGATGGAATAACCACAAATGCGCTGTTGTAGAAGCGACCTTTGTTCTGCAAAAGTGGAAATGCCTGGGCAGAAGCTATATATCGAGGGTTGGGTCATTTTTATTCACATTTTGAGACTTGAAGCTCGGTTTTGGGTGATTTTGGGGAGCATTTTCACCACGTTGATTGGGGTAAGTATTCTTGACTCGGTTTTGATTATATTTCATGAATCTGTCTTCGATTTTGGCATTTGGATTATGAATTTTAAAGAGAAATTGGGGTTTTTTGTCTAAACTCCCCTAAATGATTTTTTGAGTTTTGAACATCGATTCGTAGTTGGATTTGAGTGAAATTAGTATGGTTGGACACTTAATTAAATGGGTTGTAGGATTTTGTGAGTTTTGTCGGGTTCCGAGGTTCAAGACCGGGTTTGACGTTTTGGTTTACTTTGAGTACATGTGTAAACATTTGACCTTTATCATTTGAGATTGTTTCCTTAGGCATGATTTGATGTTTTTGAGTTGCTTTTGGCTACTATCGAGTCGTTCGGAGGTTGATTGTAAGGCCCCATAAAATTTTACCTAAAACCCGAGGTTTCGTGGGCAAAATTTGGGCAGACCGAGGCAGAAGCTTGAGCAAAATGTTTGGACCATTATGCGGTCCATTATGTGGCCGCATAATCATTTTGCGGGCCGTATAACCCCTCACAAATCTAACAAAAAAACTTCCGGAGGAACGTTCTGCGGCTCATTATGCGATCGCAGACCGGTCACAGAGTGAGGTAGGGTGCCCAGTTCTAGAGGGCCATTATGCGGTCCATTTTGCGAACCGCAGAAGCGTTATGCAGTCGCATATGCTACCGCATACCTGCATCTAGATTTCATTTTTTCTAATTTTTTAACCCTGTCCCATTCTTATAAAACAGCCTTGGGATCATTTTAAAAGGGAAAAACATATATTTCTACAGAGAGGGAGTGTCATAGAGTGAGAGGGGAAGTTCCTAAGCTCATCATTCATCAATTCTAGCTCAAAGTTGAAGAATTTGCAAGAAGAATTCACTAGGTCTTCATCCTAGAGGTAAGGTTCTACTCCATAGCCCTCAATTTCGTGATTTTAATTGAAAATACTTAATAAGCCAAACAATTCTTGGGTGTGGGAGTTGTTTATTTTACATGCATGTACCACCAAGGGTAGTGGGAAGATTGTTGAGCTCTTTTGGGTAAACTTTGGGTAGTAGAGTGAAAGAATGCACCATAGGAGGACCTTGAAACCTTAATACTCACCTAATGTTTGATAAAATGCTCAAGTGAGCTCGAACTATGAACTCCTTCCTAATTTGTGTTCAATTTTTCTATATCTCTAAATAGAACGAAGTGGCTAAGATTTACGGAACATTGTAGTAATTTAAAAAGCTCGAGGCAAGGTATGTTGGCTAAACTCTTCTCTTAGAATTGAACCCCACAATGTCCTTGTAAGTCCCGTGAAGCTCATTATAAATTGATTTTTTCAAATAAGCCTTGTGTCAAAATAATTATGCATTCAATATGTATTCCAAATATGCTTGTTATGTTTAGTTAATGTTTGAGAATGTGGTTTAAGTATGGGTTGTGGGTTATTAAGTTATGATTTAAAAGAGTGATTCTAATGAAAGCTGTCATGTCAATTGTATAAGAAATCAAATGTGTCTAAGACCCTAAATTGCTCAAATATGTGTTTAAAGTCTTAATCAGAAAGGCCTTATTTTTTATTATCCATGATGATATTTGAAAGTGAAAGAAGAGAACATGAAATATGATGTGCGGCCATCGTTCCAAGAATGATATTGCATCATGGCCATTGGTGCCAATGAAATGAATGATATGAAAAAGATTACGAAATTAGTGGTAAATCCTTTTAATAATAAATGCCTTGGGAGTATCATTTAGCCACCGGAAAAGGGTAGGTCGGAACAACCTAACCTTGAAACTACACGTGCCGGTGTAGGAGTGATTGAGGGGTAAATCCCTGTGTTAATGTGATGAGGTTGTTTCCCCTTATATGGGATGAGATTGGTGTGTTGAGATGTTTCCCCTTAAATGGGATGAGATTATTGATAGCGAGATGTGATGTGATGTCGACCCACATGACATTATGGTGAGACGGCTTAGCCGATCAGGCTGAGATCGGACGCAACGCCACGCATATGGTGGTATTGTGAGTGTATGTCTAGGTGAGACGGCTTACTTGAAATTTACCTTTCCCCTAACTTGAAACCTTGGTACTATTGGAGTGTCTTATTGATTTCATATATTGATTCTCTATTTACTGGTACTCGTTCTATTGAAAGGGTGTTTCGTTTTACATAATAGTACTATTCCATATGTACTAACGTCATTTTTGCCGGGGGCGCTGCATCTTTAATAGATGCAGGTGGTTCCATAGCAGGTGGTATTGATCAGTGATAGCAGCACACCCTCTCATCGGCTGACTTGGTGAGCCCTACTTCATTTCGGGGTCCTATATCTCTTATCCTTTGTACATAGCATTTTGAGGTATAGTCGGGGCCTTGTTGCCGGCATTGTCATAGCGCTCTTTTGTTTCTGTTAGAGGCTCCGTAGACATAGTGTGGGTTGTATCTATTTTTGGGAAGGTTAAACCAAAAATGTTGTAATCGTATCATATGTTCCACTTTAACTACGATTGTACAATGTACTATTTTGGAGATTTGTTAATGACGTAACTAATTGAAATGAACTTGTGTTATTCACATGAACTCTTAGTGTCAAATTAATGAAATGTATCCTTCTCTTTATTCATGGGTGAGTTGGGTAGAGGGTATTGTAAAGGCTTGCTTGATCGGGGTATCTCGGTTGAGCGCCGGTCGCACTCCTCGAGGTCGGGGCGTGACATTGATACACGCGGGATGGCATTTCTAGAGTATTGTATGGCTTGCTAGGTATTGGATTTGGCTTGTTTGAGGTAACTAACATATCTTAAACTTGTATTTGAGGGTATTTAACCTTGGGAACTATGTTACATGAGATGTAATGAGGTGACGCACGTGCTAGGTGACGGGCGCGGGTGCGTGCACCGAGGTATTCATGATGCGGGTAGTTCCTACACTATTACATGCCTTGTTTTGCTATCATGCTTCTTTGATATCATGTTTTCTCCATTTATGTGACTACGTCGGATATTATTCATGTTAGAAATCATGCCTAGGCTACCTGTTCAATTATCTAAGACATGATAGGGCTATTTTTGCCATGTTGAGCTATTTGCCTTGGCCGTAGTCATACTGCACACTCATGATAGTTACATCCGCATGTTATATCTCGGTCTCAGTGTACTTCAGATATGTTGTCTCACATGTTATTGGTGTCCGTCCATGTACGTGACACGAGTTTGAACTGTATTTGAGACATATTATATTATCCCGTGTTATATAATTAGATTGTGTTTCTGTGAGATGTCTGCATATTGAGACTTGAGCGGATTGATGACTGAAATAGGCCATAGAGTCGTACTTATATTGATATTTTGATTGGGTTACACGCCACAACGGTTATATTGATATTAAGGTGACGCGTATGCCAAGTCCCACATTGGGCTAAGCTATACTGATTAGAGGCTACGCAGGCACCAGGCCCCACCATTTGGGCTAAGTGATTATGATTAGCGCTTGGGTAGGATCCACCCCTCCGGAGTCTGACATGCCAGCAGTGAGCGCAGGCACAATATTTCATATACGTGCTTTAATGACGGGCAATTATGCCAGGCACCCATACAGTGCTAAGTGTGATCATTTTGATGGATCCACGGTGATATTGTTGGGGCATTTAAGCCAGGCTCCTTGAGTGTGCTAAGGTTGTGTGTACTTAATGATGCCACTATGGAACTGATTATTTGACATGTAAGCATAGAGATGAACCTTCCTCATGTTAATTTGTAACTGAAAGATCTTATCTGATGTTGTAAGTTGGGAAGACACAGTTCCTTGATAAACTCATGTTTAATTGATTTCAGTGGTAAGAGTTAGGCTGGGACTGCTATATTTGAAAAGCATGTCTACTTTTTCATATCTGTGAATGAGCTGGGCATTACATCTCCTGAGTTATATACCTTCATTGTCTTCACTATGTTGTTATGAACTATTATTGGCTATTGATGTTGGACTCTAACCATGTTTTCGAGCTCGTCACTACTTTCAACTTAAGGTTAGGTTTTTTACTTATTAAGTACATGGGGTCGGTTGTACTCATACTACACTTATGATAGTGTCGGCAACAAGGCCCCGGCTATACCTCAAAACATAATAACAAAATGTACAAAAGATACATGACCCCGGAATGAGGTGGGGCTCACCAAGTCTGCTAGGAGGAAGGTGTACTGCTATCGCTGATCAACATTGTCTGTTATGGAACCACCTGCATCCATTTAAAGATGCAGTGCCCCCGGCAAAAGGGACGCTAGTACTGTCGAATAGTACTAGTATGTAAAGCTAAACACCATCTCAATCATATGAATAATAATACAGGGGAAATAGTCATGAGTTCAATAAGGGCTTCAAACAATATAAAAACATCAAATAAGGATCACATAAGTTTTCAAGTCAATTTCCATGTTATTAGGTTGGGTGATCTTTAGTGCCAATATTCCACAATTCACAATACCTCCGTATTCTTACACGGAGTCCGATCTCGACCCGATCGTCTAGGTCATCCCATTTGAGACATCAACCATTGCCACAATTTCAATTATCATTTTCAGCATAGTCGCCACCATGTGTGCGGCATGGCACCGATCACGGCCCGATCGGCTAGGCCGTCTCACCTAAGAGATTACCTTTTCAGTCAATCATCTCACATCATACTTCGTTCATATTCTTTCGATTCATTGGCACTAGTGATCACGATTACAAAGTCATTCTTGGCACTTGGCCGTATTTCATAGTTCCAGCTCCCTTTTCCACATTCAAATATCATTATCATTGTCAACAACAATAGGGCTTCCCATTCAAGTCATTAAATTCACATATGAGCAATTTGGGAAATCTTAGGCACATAGAGGCTTTTCATACAATTTGGCATAACAATCTTTATTTCGATATTGACATGAAGTTTTAACATTTCTAATACATATTTCACATTTTGAACACAACCTCAAATGACAAGATGACATGATGAAGCATTTAGAATAATGATTGAACATACATCCTTCAACACAACCACATTAGGAATAGCCAATTCAATAATGATCAAGGACTTACTCCAATTACATGAACATCGTGGGATTCGATTCTAAGAAGAAGGGGGTTTAGCCAACATACCTCAATTAAGCTTCCTTAAACTTTACAACATTCCGAAATTCTTAGCAACTTCGATCTATTTTAGAAATATAACAAGTTGGACTAAAATTAGGAAGATTATCATGATCCTAGCTCATTTTAGCACATTATCAAATACTAGGTGGGCATTAATATTTTTAAGGCTCTTTTTGTGAAAGATTCCATCATTCCCCAACCCATTCTCTACCATTTTTAGCTCACAACCTTCCCACATACTTCAAGGATACGTGCATGCAAGACAACAACCCCCATACCCAAGAATTGTCTTTCTAATTATCCCCCTTTTTAGAAGATTTTCGAAATTAAGAGCAAGGGCATAGATTCTTACCTTTAGGATGAAGACCTAGGGTGCTTCTCTTGATAATTTTCAAAGGTTTATGCAAGAACTTAAGAGTAATTTGATGAAGATCACTTTCTCCCTTTAGGACTCTCTCTCTCTCACTCTAAAATATCAGGTTTTGCTCAAAAATGGCCCCTTACATCTATTTTAACAAAGTAGGGTCGGGTTTTAAAAACCCAAAATGAAGCTCCGGAATAGGTTCTACGGTCGCATATGTAACCGCATAATGGTATGCGGTCCACGAAATGACCGCGAATTTGAAGTGCCATAACTGGAAAGGAATTGACCAGGTTTGCGGTCACTATGCGGCCCGCAGACCTGTTCTGCGGTTGCAAAATGTACCACAGAACGGTTCTGCTGTCGCATAGTGCACCGTAGAACCTCCCTACGAAAAATCCCAAAATAGGATATGCGACAAGAGTGCGGCCCGCAAAATGGTTATGCGGTCGCATAATGGACCGCAAAAAATGACATTAAAAATGGCCCAAAAGACCGCAGAAATGCCTACTTCTGCCCAACATTTTCCTTCAACTCCACAGCACACTATTCAATCCAAAAAGTCCGAACTGCGGTTCGCAAGCTCGCCGTGAAGAATTCCTACTATTATTAACCTCTACGCCTACCCGGCATCACGGAGCCCCGATTTTTAGGAAAATATTTTTATGGGGCCTTCAATTCATTCATATTACAAACCTATGCGTTTCATAGACTGTCCATAGGATTCATTCATATTATACACCTATGTGTTTCATAGACCATCCATAGGGTTCACATATTATACACATATGTGTTTCATAGTCCGTCCATAGGGTTCATAACACATCATTATGCACATAACCATATATAAACTCAAAGCGACATGATTAACATTACATTTAAGGTCATAAGTTCCCAGATCATTGGAATACTTCATGTTCATGCTCATTATGGAGAAACACAACTCATTACATTAGCACATGCATGGTGAATCAATAAGTCAATTTCAATGAGGCATGGGCCCAATTTCATTTCTTAAGGTTCATCATCATTTAGCATAGGACATCTCCCTTTCATCTCGTTATTCACTCGCTTGTAATCTTAAGGTCATTAGCTATGTTCATGATTCTTGGTAACTTAACATCTAAGTCATTTGCATTTATTATTTTAGAAGCATACATACTATGATAGAAACCATTGGAACATACAATGCCTCATAATTCTCATTTTGGCAAGCGACCACATTTCATGTTCATACTATCACTTCCTTTATCTTGCCATGGGTAACCATAGAACATAAGAGCATTTAAAACATTTAGGAACACCATAGCCTTTACTCATAAGAACGTAGGAGCTTATAACACATTGGAAACAAAAGTACAAATACGTTTATCTCATAACCTTTCACACCATATATCACTTTATTCATACTTTCAACCACTTACAACATCATTATTTCAGTGGCTCTCTTGGCCATACATATGATTCTTCTTTCATGGCACAATGGCCGTATTTTATATTCCACACTTTCATTTCTTTACTTTCAAGGATCCTCATCATAAACATCAACATATAGAATATTTCGAAAATCACAACTTTAAGTTCATTATAAATGAAGACTTTAAATACAATGGATTTCTTTCCAAGAAATGGAGTAAAATGATTAGCAATCGAAGCGCGAGTTAAAAATCATAAATGAGTAACACACCATTTATTCTTGAAATACTTTTTTCCAAAAAGGGCAATACACAATTTCAACTCATAAATATGTAAGAACTCAAAACACATTGGAAATACTTACAAAGCATAGAATTAGTTAAAACAGGCACATTTGGGCATGACTTGAGTACATAAACTTTTAGGCAAATCTATTTTCGAAGTCATTTTGGAATAGTTGAATCAAGGCTCATGTCATAACCTTCCTCACATCATTTCATTTCATTGGCACCATTGACCACAAGTATAACTTGCATTATTGGCACGGTGGCCACACTTTACATCTCCAACCCACTTATTTCACTTTCCATCATCTTTATAGGCTATTAACAACAAGGCATTTCTAATCAAGACTTTAGGTACACATATGAGCAATTAAGAGTCTTAAGCACATCGAATTTTTCTCATACAATTTGGCATCATAACTTTCATTTGAAACACGACTCTAAGCCATAACATTTTAATACACAACCCATACTTTGAACACATTCTTGAAGGATAACATAACATGATAAGGGCATTCAGAACACATATTAACATATCTCTTTCGGCAAAAAGCTTATTCGGAATAGTCAATTTATAATGAACAACTCGGGACTTACAAGAACATCGTGGGATTCAATTCTAAGAGAGAAGTTGAACCAGCATACCTTGTTTGAGCTTTCCTTAAGTTACTACAACGTCGCAACACTTCTAGCAATAATAATCTATAGGAAGATAGCGAAAATCGGATATTCTCATGGTGTAACTCTCTTAGGAATTTTGTCAAATACCTAGTATGCAAAATAGACTGTAAAGCTCTACAATAGTAATCCCTTCCTCCCTCAATCAATTTCAACAAGAAACTAACCAAAATGGTTCATTAATCCCACATACTACAACCTATTGTCACATGCATGGCATATTTCCAACCCCCACAATATACTTGAACTCATAACCTCTTATGAAAGCTTAGGAGTAGGACTTACCCGGATAGATGATAATCTACTGATTGGCTTCCTTGATTCTTGAAGATTGGTGAAAGAATGGGTGATTGGAATGCTAGGTTTCCTCCTTTTCTCTCTAAAATACTTTACCTCTCTCTAAAATCATCAGATATTTGCTTCAAAATGAGCTCCTAAGGCTATTTATCAAAATGGGGTCGGGTTATAAAAATGAGAAAATGGACCCTCCAAACTCAGGTCTGCGGTTGCAGAATGGACCGCATAACAGATATGCGGCCCGCAAAATGGGCCGCGAAAATAATGCCAAGAATTGGGTTAGTCTGGACCGATCTGCGACAGGTCTGTGGTCCGCAGACCAATTATGCGGCCGTAGAGTGGACCACAAAATCGCCTAACGAAATTTCTCATGCTAACTCTGCGACAGAAGTGCGGACCGTGAAACAGGTATGCGATCGCACAATGTACCGCGAAACAACCCTCAAAATTCAACCATTTTTTTGCAACAATTTACCTCTAACTTCCTAATGCATTGCACAACCCAAAAGGTCTGTATCGTGGCTCGTTTTCTACAATCCTCAAACCCATTAGACTACCCCGGCACCACAAAACTCCTGGTTCTAGGTAAATATTTTATGGGGCCTTACAGTGCCATCATGACTAGCTAGATATTTGGTCGTGACACTTTGTAAAGCAACAGATTACTTTTTAAAATATAATTTAAAGTTGGAAATAGGTATACCTTATTCAAATACTTTTTCTGCAGATAAGCCTTGTGTTTTTAAACTTATCGATGTTTACTCCTTGCAAGCCTGGCTGTATAATTGTTTTTATTTCTTGAAATAGCTGTTACATTATTCGCGATTTATTTGATGACTTTCCAAAGAAGACTCATTTTCATTTCTAAATCTGCTCAAGCTTGAGATCACTGAAGTTGTTAGTAGTATCATAAAAAAAAATTGTTCGTTTATTGAAAAGATTAGTTTTAAACGTTAAAGCTCAAAATGTTAAAATAATAAAAGCAAGTGAATCTTGTAATCTAGTTTATCCTTTCTTGCCTATAAGTCTTGGTTTGCCTAATCAAACAAATATCCAATAATCAGTGTTAGTTTTCCAAAGGTGCATATACACAGAAGCAACAAATAATAACGGCTATCATTAAAAGATCAAGGAAATAAGAGTTGGACTCTTTAATAATTGGGCTGGTAAGCAAACCAAGCCCAACGAAATTCAAATATGTGGAATACTCTAATAAGTAGGAAAGCAGGGGAAGCGGTCCAACTCTAGAAGTTGGGCCTCAGCTCCAAATGAACTCAGCAGGCCAAGATCGCACATGCATGGTAAAAATAAAGGGGAAGTGATTAGTACACATCAATATAAGATACAAAATAAATTGTGACATGTAAGTAAAAGATCTGAAATGTACAGTAAGATTTTTAGTTTTCATTTTATGCTAGTCCTATGAAGATTAGTTAAGGTCGATTACCAAATTCTTAGGATGAACCATGTCTCAGTTATGAAATCCCCTTATGGACCCCTGACACTTCAGAGTTCACGAGGGTCTCACAGACCCCGATCAGTGCTTGTTCCAGGGAGGGGAGCCTCAATAACAAGAACGAGCTCACACCCAAATACCCCTAATCATTGATTCTTTACTCCTCCTCAAAGTCATAGACACAAATGAATGTCAACATAGCTCAATGTAGCAGAACAAATACAGGAGGTTCCACTATACAGGAAAACATCAATCAAACAATCATTTTTGGCTTGGCAGCCATTACTGAAATATCAGTCGATAGACCACTAAAGTCTTAATACACTGTTGAACTTAAACTACTCTTTACAAGAACACACCATATGATGGTTACTACAAATGGCTCATTGATGGCAACTAAGGCCTTAGTGTTGATTCCAAGTATCATATCATGCAGAGAGTACTTGTGAGAATCAATAATATAACACAATCAATGAGAGGTCACACACAAAGAAAGTTGATTGCATGTTATCAGCAGATAGGCCCTATTTCCAACTACTTCAAGTTAAGAGATGCTTCATTAAGTGATCTAAATATCTATAAGTGATAGGGAAGGACATATGCATTAGTTTCATTAATTCTAATGAAAGTTCAACATTCCAGGATCCTTATGTAGGTTCATAACACTTAGAACATGTCAACAGGAATTTCAATAATCCTCAGAAAGATCTAGAGAAAACATATATATAACTGAAACCCCACTTCACTAAATACTTGTACTAACATCCATGTTCAGACTTCCCCAAGATAACATCAACCAGTAGAGACATCAATGTAAATAGAAGGGTTGGTTTTAGTCTTGTTTAGACCTAATAGCATGATATCTAGTTGTAGTCCATCAGGTTTTCATATTATCAAATCCAGACAACTCCAGATTCATGATTAAGTTCGTTATAGACAATGATGTCAAACACATATGAGACAGTAAGTAGAGATGTTCATTCTTGGTATGTGAGCACAAGGCAAACAGGTCACAACAAGTTCAATTAAACATGTGAGTGATTTTACTAGCAAGGTCACACCAACAGGCTTCCCATTTTGATCTTATGTTCAACATCATTCACTCAAGTTATTAAGTTATTAAGGTAGACAAAACTCAATCTGACAAGAGAAGTTTTCAACAGGGAACATAGTGGTATAAACATGAAACTTTCTCAACTAAAGGGCATGTAGAGGTTCATGAACATCACTGGACTAGCAAAAACAACATGATTAAGCACAAGCATAGAGGTCAATAAGAGTCATTCAACAAACATAACAATAATGTTTTAGGTAGCCACTACTACAGAGTTCATAGTCATAAAATAGTAAAGGGACATGGCAGATCAAGACACGACAAGTGAGCAGGTTATGTGATATCTATGCTAATAGGTTCACCACATGATTTCAAACTACAATGATAGACTTACATGAATCACTAAGTGTAAAAAATAGATATGGTTTCAACAACAAGACTGTCAACTAAGGTCATCAAAGCAAACAGATCAGATATAAGACATGAGTTATAATAAGAATCATTCATTGGATCAAGACAAAGCAACACAACATCATAGGCATGAAGATCAAGGTGAAATATTACTAGAGATATGAAATCTTAACAGAACATCAGGGAGAGTTCAAGAACAGGATTCAATTGACTTAGCTGACATGATAGTGTTCATATGATCATTATTTTCATTTGTGGGAGGGGGGGTGAATCACACATAACAACATAGGGTTTTAGCTCAGCTATTCATAAAGGCTTAACAGGATTTGTTCATAAGGATAGTGCAGAATAATCTTAACTAACTAAACCGTGAGAGTTAAAGTGCAATAATCATCATAGATTAAATAACAACACAAAGCAATATTGTAAGGCCCCGTAAAGTTTCACCTAAAACTCGGGGTTTCATGATGCCAAGATAGACTTTTGTGGTATAGACTTTATGTGTTGAACAACACATTGGGGAGTTGAAGAAAATTTTTGGCAAAGTAGGGCGTTTCTGCAGTCCATTCTGCGATCGCCGAACTAATATACGGATCACAAATCCGCCGCAAAGTGAAGCAGGGAACTGGGCAAATCTAGGATGATATTTTACAGTCAATTATGTGGCCACATAATCATTTCGTAGGCCGCACATTCGTCACAAACGCCAATATATGAAACTTCGGAAGGAGGTTCTGCGGTCCATTATGCGACCGCAGAGCTGGTCCCCAGACCGCAGACCTGCCGCAGACCCAACCCAAATAGCCCAGTTTTGGGACCCTTTTCTGTGGTCCCATTTACGGGCCGCATACCTATTTTGCGATCTGGTCTGCGACCGCAGACCCGGCTTCATAGAGTTTAAGTTTGGAAAATTTCACCCGATCCCATTTTCATATAAACAACTTGTGGGTTATTTTGGCGGGTCCTAACTGATATTTTAGGGAGAGTGGAGTGGTCTAGAGTGAGAGGGAAGTTCCTAAGGTTATTGATCATCAACTCTTGCTCAAAGTTGAAGAATTCACAAGAAAAACTCACTAGGTCTTCATCCTAGAGGTAAGATTCTACTCTCTAGCCCTCAATTTCGGGATTTAATTGGAAATAGGTAATGAGAAAAGCAATTATTGGGTGTGGGAGTTGTTCATTATGCATGCATGTACCATCAAGGGTAGTGGAAAGATTGTTGAGCTTATTTGGGTAAACGTTGGGTAGTGGGATGAAGGAATCCACCATAGGAGGACCTTGAAACCTTAATGCACACCTAGTGTGTGATAAAATGCTCAAATGAGATGGAACTATGAACTTCTTCCTAATTTGTGTTCAATTTTGCTATATCTTTAAATAGATTGAAATGGCTAAGAATTTCGGAACATCGTAGTCATTTAAAAAGCTCAAGGCGAGTTATGTTGGCTAAACTTCTCTCTTAGAATTGAACCCCACAATGTCCTTGTAAGTCCCGAGTTGTTCATTATAAATTGACTATTCCGAATAAGCCTTGTGTCAAAAGATATATGTTCAATATGTATTCCAAATGTTCTTGGTATGTTATGTTCTATTTGAAAATGTGCTCGAAGCATGGGTTGCATGTCTAAATGTTATAACTTCAAGTCATGATTTAAATGAAAGCTATTATGCCAAATTGTGTAAGAAGTTTCAATGTGCTTAACATTCTTATTTTCTCATATGTGGACTTAAAGTCTTGAATAGAAATGCTTTGTTGTTGATGATCTGTGATGATGTTTGAAAGTGAAAGAGATGAACATAAAATATGAAATACGGCCAACGTGCCAAGAGTGACATTGTGTTATGGCCATTGGTGCCAATGAAATGAATGATATATAAAATATAATAAAATGAGTTGTCAATCCTTTAAATAAATAAACACCCTGGGAGTATCGTTAGTTACCGAGGAAGGGTAGGTTGAAATAACCTAACCCCGAAACTACACGTGTCGGTGTAGGAGTAAAATATGATTGTACCCCTTTATTGGGATGAGATTGATGTGATGAGAATATTCCCCTTTATTGGGATGAGATAATTGCTAGAAAAGGGCGATATCGATCCACACGGCATTGTGGTGAGACTGCCTAGCTTGTCGGGTCATGATCGGACGCCATGTCGCACACATGGTGGTGATTGTGCTTGAGATTATGATTGAAAGAATGATTGCGATTGAGGTAATGATTGTGATCGTGGTTGATGTCTTTGGGTGAGACGGCCTAGTCGATCGGGCCTTGATTGGACTCCGTGCTAAAATCACGGTGGTATATCGGTGCTAAGATCTCCCAACCTAAAATATGGAAATTTAATTGAAATCTTGTCATGTGCCTAACTTGATGTTTGGTATTGTTTGAGGCTCTTATTGATTTTATGACTGTCCTTCCTTATGTTATCATTTGTTCTATCGAGAGGGTGTTTAGTCATTCATACTAGTACTATTCCATATGTGCTATCGTCCCTTTTGCCGAGGGAGCTGCATCTTTAATGGATGCAGGTGGTTCCACAGCAGGCGGCTTTGATCATTGATAGCGGTACACCCTCTTCCCAACTGACTTGGTGATCCCCACTTCATATCGGGGTCGTATATCTTTTGTTCCTAGTGTATTATGTTTGTAGATATAATCGGGGCCTTGTTGTCGGCACTATCAGCGTACTCTTTTGTATCTATTAGAGGCTCCATAGACATAGTGTGGGTGGAATGTTGGTGTTAGGGAAGTCAAACTAGTAATGTTGTATTTGTATCACACGTTCCACTTCAAACTATGAAGGTGTATGTAATTTGAACTTTATAAATGATGTAACTAATGATAAGTAATTGGTATTGTTCATATGATCCTCCTCGTTGTGTAATTAATGAAATGGATCTCCTCTTTATTCATGAGAAAGTTTGGGTAGAAGGTATTGTACAAGCTTGCTTGGCCGGAGTATCTCGGTTGAGTGTCGGTCGCGCTCCCCGAGGTCGGGGCGTGACAAATATAACTATCAGGAAATATCATTATTCTTAGAAGAAGCAGAATAACATGAATAGTAAGACATACAGAAAATCACATATTAGCAGGCTCAGTAAGTGATTATCAATGTAAACGGCATAAACATAGAATTACATAACTAATTCAGGGAAAACTAAAGAGAAGAGGTCGATGTACACTGACCTTTTGTGGAGCAGCAAACCAAGTAAAAATGCTAACAGCCGTCTAAGAACTCCAAACTTACAACGATCAACTCACGGTAGATTGAACTCGAACATAATGAAAGGAAGAAAAGAAAAAATTAGATAATTGTTACTGGGGACTCAAACTTAGTAGAAAGCCTTAGATTTAATGCTCTTCTTTGTATTTCAATGTATTTTTCAATGTTTCTGATGGTGTTAAGTGTGTGTTAGGTAAAGACATTTAAAGCCCTATTTATAGTGACCTTCAAGCCTTAGGGTTCCATTTGAGTTCAAATAAATAGTGGAGAGTGACGATAGATTGATGATAGCAAGAAGGGGAAATCAGAGGAAAAATAGTGAAGATTTTACTGGGGCATGAGAAGGCCGACCTTTGAAGCCATCAAACCATCGATCAAACCCTAATGTCAAGAGGTCATTGTGTTTGACCTCTGGACAACGAATAATGATAATGAGGTTGAAGATCGATAGTCATGCATGCCTGATTCAATGGAACAGAGGAAGGACGATGATATACTAATGTAACGATATGTTTAGAGTTTCTGAGGATCTAGAGTTTGAATCAAAGTGATGAAAGGGGAAGGTTTCAGGCTGGATTCACGGATTTCAGGGAAAAGATGGATGTTTCTGGGTTTGATTCGAGTGACCTTGCACATGTTTGTGCAAGATTTTTGGATTGATGGGTCTGATGGCTTTGAGAGAAAAGGGAGAGAAAGAGGAAACAAAGGTGGACGGTGGGTGACAAAATGATTAGGGTTAGGAGCGTCTCTAAGATTAAAAGTGAGAGATAGGATATGAGCCATTAGATCTTTTAATCAACGGCTCTGATTTTTCAGAGAATAGAAATAGATAAAAGGATTTATCATGGAAAACGTTAGTCGTTGGATCTCTGTAATTCAACGGGTAAGATTAGATCCGAAATAATTATGAAAGTAAAAGAAAAATAGGGATTAATCGTGGACCGTTGATGGATTGGATCAACGGTCCAAATATCTTGTGTTTCTTATGTGAGTGTAGAAGAGGGGTGACGTATCGCGTTTTGATTGGCTTAGAGATGAGGCCATGTATTGGCAACTTAGATAGACAGGGTGGGTTCCTGACCGGGTCATGATATATTGGACTTGTATTTTGGGCTAAATCAGCTAGATAGGAATTTAAATTGTAGCCACATTGAGTTTTAATTAGACAATTATAATTACAGCCCTTTTGAGTTTTTAAACCCTTTTATAATTAAATTAATTAGACTTAATTAATCCTAATTAAATGTAAAATATACTTATCAAATATATTATTAGTTAATCAATGTAATTAATTGGTTGTTATTTAATATTTAGGTTATAAAATTGTAAAAATTAATTTCGGCTAATCAATGTAATGAAAGTATTTAATTGTAATTTTAAGACTAAATTATTAAATTAATTGTAAAACTTATTTATTAAGATGTGAAAATTATTTTAATTAATTAAGCCAGTAGGAGTAATATAATTAAAAGTATTTAATATTAAATTACAATTAATTAAACATTGCTAATTATATTTTAAGAAAATAAGTATTACTAATTCAAAAGGCTTTACTATATTTATTGCTATTTAATAAGTGTAAATAGTTTAATTTATGAGGGGAGGGTCAAAATTATTCATCAACAACTGCCCTTCTTTGACCGGATATGATGAAAGAGTTTGCGGTCAAAGAAATTGACTTGCATGACAAATTTTATCCCGACTCTAGGCATGTATTGCAGATGTGGTGTATGGAATTGGGAAAGATCATGAGTTGTGAGATTATGGCCGACTTATGGCTTTGAATCGCCTACATACCTCGGGCTTAATGAGAATCGGACCACATGTTGTTCTGGATGGTGATTTGGAGGGAGTTGTGCTTACTGGAATTGCCACAGTATCGTATTATAATGGTACTGCAAGATGGGAAGACTTTGGAACCCAATGACTTCTAAATTGTATCTTGATTATAAGATTTGAGAGACTCGATGATTTAGAGTTCTACAGGTCAAATTGAGTTGGAGTTTGGATCCTTGGATCACTTATGAGTTTGTTGTCCCTCATAGCGGTGTAACTTGGTTTGTTGCTTAGAGGAAGTTCCACGTTGTAGTGTTTGAGCCTGCAAAAAGGAAGATACACACATACACATATATCGTAATGCAAATACTTTAGGATATAATGTAAATATGTAGGAATAATACTGCATGGTTGCCGGCTAGCCGTTATTTGGGATCTTGGGCGATGAGATGTTCAAATCTGAAGCCTTCGAGCTATAGAACATTATTTGGGTTGCCGGGGATGGGTATTTGAATTTAACTTGAATGTTAGCCGGGTTGTGTGTCATTCCATAGCTATCGGAGCATTTGAATCTCCACGCGATGGGAGTATTTGACTGCAAATTTCCTCACGATAGGAATATTCGACTTTGAAATTTGAATGCAAATCTCCAAGCGATGGGAGTAGTTGACTTTGAATTTAAATGCTTGTAAGTTGCTTAAATAAACGTCAAAACATTCACGGTAAAAGCAAAGAAGTAAATGAGCATGCCCAAGCGATACTCTTGACTACAGAACTAATTTGAGGCCGTCGATCGGCAGAACGCGTAGTGAAATTGAATGGCCCATCCTTTGATTAGAGAAGTTGGTGACGAGGTTTGCAGTGATATATTTGGAATCTTCGATGAGGTAGAGTGATGATGTAATCTGTAAAAAGTGCTTTGATTCGTAGAGCGGACGATGCAATATGTACAAGGTGCTCCGGTAGGTAGAGCAGGTGGTTTGATATATATAGGGCACTCTAATTGGCAGAGTGGACGGTTTTGTAAGGCCCCATAAAATTTTACCTAAGACCCAGGGTTTTGTAGTGCCGAAGTAGGCTTATGTGTTGGCGATTGTAGGCTTTTGGGTTAAACAGTGCGTTGGGGAGTTGAAGAAAAATTTTGAAAATACAGGGCATTTTCTACGGTCGCAGAACTGATCTGTGGACCGCATATCTGTCGCAGACCAAGGTAGAAGTTTGGGCAAATTTTTGGACCATTATTCGGTCCATTATGCGGCCGCATAATCATTTTGCGGGCCGCATAACCCCTCGCAGATCCAACACAAAAAATTTTGGAGGAACGTTCTGCGGCGCATTATGCGACCGCAGAACAGGTCTATGGACCGCAGACTATCGCAGAGTGAAGCAGGGGTGCCCAGTTCCAGAGGGCCATTATGCGGTCCATTTTGAGGACCATATAAGCGTTATGCGGTCTCATATGCGACCGCAGACCTGCAACGGGGCTTCATTTTTTCTAATTTTTGAACCCGACCCCATTCTTATAAAACAGCCTTGGGGATCATTTTAAAAGGGAAAAACATACATTTCTAGAGAGAGGGAGTGCCATAGAGTGAGAGGGGAAGTTCCTAAACTCATCATTCATCAATTCTTGCTCAAAGTTGAAGAATTTGCAAGAAGAATTCACTAGGTCTTCATCCTAGAGGTAAGGTTCTACTCCATAGCCCTCAATTTCGTGGTTTTAATTGAAAATAGGTAATAAGCCAAAATTTTCTTGGGTGTGGGAGGTGTTTATTTTACATGCATGTACCACCAAGGGTAGTGGGAAGATTATTGAGCTCTTTTGGGTAAACTTTGGGTAGTGGGGTGAAAGAATCCACCAAAGGAGGACCTTGAAACCTTAATGCTCACCTAGTGTTTGATAAAATGCTCAAGTGAGCTGGAACTATGAACTCCTTCCTAATTTGTGTTCAAATTTTGCTATATCTCTAAGTAGATCGAAGTGGCTAAAATTTTCGGAACATTGTAGTAATTTAAAAAGCTCGAGGCAACGTATGTTGGCTAAACTTTTCTCTTAGAATTAAACCCCACAATATCCTTGTAAGTCCCGTGTTACTCATTATAAATTGATTATTTCGAATAAGCCTTGTGTCGAAAGATATATGCGTTCAATTGTATTCCAAATTTTCTTGTTATGTTGAGTTACTACTTGAGAAAGTGATTAAGCATGGGTTGTGTGTTAATATGCTATGATTTGAAAATGTGATTCTAATGAAAACTAACATGTCGAATTGTGTAAGAAATCACATGTACCTAAGACCCTTAATTTGGTTAGTTTTTCAAATGTGTATTTAAAGTCTTGAATATAAATGTTTGTTGTTGACGATCTGTGATGATGTTTGAATGTGAAACAGTAAGTATAGAATATAAAACACGGCCAACGTGCCAAGGATGATATTGTGTTATGGCCAATGGTGCCAATAAAATGAATGACATGTAAAAGAATATGAAATGGGTGGTAAATACTTTTAATAATAAATGCCTTGGGAGTATCGTTTAGCCACCGAGGAAGGGTAGGTTGGAAAAACCTAACCCCGAAACTACACGTGGCGGTGTAGGAGTGATTGAGGGGTAAATCCCCGTGTTAATGTGATGAGACTGTTTCCCCTTATATGGGATGCGATTGGTGTTCTGAGATGTTTTCCCTTTAAATGGGATGAGATTATTGCTAGCGAAATGTGATGTCGACCCACACAGCATTGTGGTGAGACGGCTTAGCCGATCGGGCTAAGATCGAACGTCATGCCGCGCACATGGTGGTGTTGTGAGTGTATGTCTCGAGGTGAGACGGCTTAGCCGGTCGGGCTGAGATCGGACTCTGTGCTAAAACATGGTGGTGTATCGGTGCTAAAGATCTCCCAACTTAAATTACTGAAACCTACTTGAAATTTACCTTTCCCCTAACTTAACACCTTGTTACTGTTTGAGTCTCTTATTGATTTCATATTTTATTCTCCGTTTACTGTTACTCATTCTATTGAGAGGGTGTTTTGTTTTACATACTAGTATTATTCCATATGTAATAACGTCCCTTTTGCCGAGGGCGCTGCATCTTTATGGATGCAGGTGGTTCCATAGCAGGTAGCATTGATCAGTGATAGCAGCACACCCTCTCCTCAGCTGACTTGGTAAGCCCCACTTCATTTCGGGATCTTGTATCTTTTATCCTTTGTACATAGCATTTTGAGGTATAGTCGGGGCCTTGTTTCCGACACTGTCATAGCACTCTTTTGTTTCTGTTAGAGGCTCCGTAGAGATAGTGTGGGTTGTATCTGTTTTTGGGAAGATTAAACTAAAAATATTATAAGTGTATCATCTGTTCCACTTTAACTATGATTGTACAATGTACTGTTTTGGAGACTTGTTAATGACGTAACTAATTGAAATGAACTTGTGTTATTCATATGACCTCTTACTGTCTAATTAATGAAATGTATTCTTCTCTTTATTCATGGGTGAGTTGGGTAGACGACACTGTGCGGGCTTGCTCGACCGGGGTAACTCTATTGAGTGCCGGTCGTGCTCCCCGAGGTCGGGGCGTGACAGGTTTGATATGTATATGGACGGTTTGATATGTACAGAGCTTTGATTGTGCTGGAGGCTCGGCTCCGAGTTACCTGCAAAGAATCAAAGTTAGTACTTAGTTATATGAGAAAATGAATTGAACAGAAAAGGTGAGATAGGAGCTGATGAGTTTGTAGTAGGTCTGGCGTTGATTCCGGTGTGATTTGGCATCCTTCGATTCTTGTCAATCCTGTGCTCAAAGAAAAATTCTTAGTAGGGGGCGTTGATTTGTGTTGATTGTGGACCTAGCCTTGCCCCAAATCTGGTGGATTATACTACGAAGTTCGATAGGTAGAAAAATAACATTTCTTAAAAAGTTGTTTTGAAAAATCATTTATGCTTATGGCCAATGCCGTCATTTCGGATTATGACATGTTTAGAAGTTCCTTACTATGCGAGTATCATTTCTGAATGGCTCTTGTTGATGACGCTTCCATGGATGTGCCCCTGATGATTTAGCTTCCTACCAATGCAATTACTTCATAGGGTTTTGACTAAACCTTTCAGGTTGCCTACGTATCTGAATGGAATCTAGTCTGAATGTAGTTCGAGGGTACGATATAATGAGGTGATGAAAAGAAAAGATCGAGCATAACTCAGGCAGCCTACGTATCCAAATGGAATCAGGTCAAAACGTTGTTCGATTGTAATAGATACAAAATGATAGAATTTTGTAATGATATGGCCGAGTCTGACTCGGACTACCTAAGTATCCAAATGGAATGAGGCCAAAACGTAGTTCAATTACAATAAATGACCAAATTCGATGTGGATTGCCTACGTATTCCTAACAAAGGAAATCAAGTAGTGGCGTAGTTCTGAATACATGGAAATTATATTTGGTTTTCTATTACAAGAGTGGGACCAGAACCTACATGGGTTGCCTACGTATCCCACCGTGGGAGGTCAGGTCGGGCGTAGTTCTATTACAACAAAACCTAACTATATTATCTTCAAATATAGTATCTCTTGATTGCGTTTGAATTGATGGGCTTCATGCTTACTCTGCTGTCCATTTCTGCTAGGATTAATGCCCCTCCCGACAATACTCGATGGACCACATAAGGACCCTGCCAATTTGGAACGTACTTCCCCTTAGCCTCTTCCTAATTGGGGAATATCTTCTTCAAAACCAGCTACCCTGGTGTGAATTTCCAAGATTTTACTTTCCTATTGAATGCGTTGGCCATCCTATTTTGATACAGCTTACCATGACACACTGCGTCCATCCTCTTTTCATCGATGAGCATGAGTTGTTCTTGTCAGATACGTATCCATTCCGCATTATCTAACTTGGCTTCCTAGATAACTCTCGAGGATGGTATCTCGACCTCTGTGGGTATTACAACTTCAGTGCCATATACCAACATGTACGACATTGCCCCAGTAGATGTCCTCATAGTGGTGCGGTAACAAAGTAAAGCAAATGATAATTTCTCATGCCATTGCCTGTGATTGTCCACTATCATCCGCAAGATCCTCTAAATATTTTTGTTGGCTACTTCAACTGCTCCATTCATCTGTGGCATGTATGCTGTGGAATTACGATGGATGATTTTGAACTTCTCACAAATCTCCCTCATGATATCGCTATTGAGATTGGTTGCGTTGTCGGTTATCATCGAAATCCCAAATTTGTAGACTATGTTGTTACAAACAAAATTTGCCACCACCTTCTTTGTGACAACTTTATTTATGGAAGCTTCGACCCATTTGGTGAATTAATCGATGGCTATCAAGAAGAAATGATGTCCATTTGATGCAACCGGTTCTATAGGTCCGATTACATCCATGCCCAGGTGGTAACGGCCAAGGAGAACCCATTACCTGTAACTCATTTAGTGGAACCCTGATGAAATCCCCTTGAATCTAACACTGGTGACATTTTTATGCATAGCGAATGCTATCCCTTTCCATGGTCATCCAAAAATATCTGGCCCTTATAATCTTCTTGGCTAGAATGAAACCATTCATATGAGGCTTACACGTTCCTGCATGTATTTCTTCCAATAACCTTGCTTCTAGAGCGGCATCTACATACCTTAACAGACCCAAGTCCAGGGCCATCCTATATAGGACTTCTCAGTTAAGGAAAAAGTGATTTGCTAGTCTCCTCAATGCTCGCTTCTAACCGTTAGTGGCACTCTCTAGGTATTCCCTTATCCCGAGGAACCTTCTAATGCAGTGATACCAAGGCTTACCATCTCGCTCTTCTTCCATGTGGAAATGGTATGCATGTTGATCTCGGATCTCTATCTCAATGAAGCTGATGTAATTCTTGTTCGGGTGTTAAATCATGGATAAAAAAGTTGCGAGAGCATCAACAAACTCATTCTGGATTCGGGGAACATGCTTGAACTCGATCTTGGTGAACTCCTTACACAGCTCCTTTACACAATGCAGATATGGAAGAATCTTGACATTCTTGGTGGTCCATTCGCCCTGAACTTGGTGGATCAGCAAATCAGAATATCCTATGACCAAACGTTCCTTAATGTTCATGTCGACTGCCATCCTGATCCCAAGGATGCATGCCTCGTACTCCGCCATATTATTTGTACATGGAACCTTATCTTAGCTAAGAGTGGATAATGTTGTCTCGATTCGGAGATCAAGACTGCCCCAACTCCTACTCCCTTGAAATTTGCAGCTCCATCGAAAAACATCCTCCACCCTGGGTACGACTCTGAAATGTCCTCCCCCACGAATAACACTTCTTCATTTGGGAAATATGTGGTAAGTGGCTCGTAGTCCTTGTCCGCCAGGTTTTCTACGAGATGATCGGCCCACGCTTGTCCTTTGATAGCTTTCTACGTCACGTACACAATATCAATCTCATTGAGAACAATCTGTCATTGGGTTAACTTTCCTGTAGGCATTGGCTTTTGGAAGATATACTTGAGCAGATCGAGCCGGGATATTAGATATGTGATATATGTGGATAGGTAGTGTCTTAACTTCTAAGCAATCCAAGTCAAAGCACAACAGGTTCGCTCCAACAAGGTGTATTTGGCTTCATATGGCGTGAACTTCTTGCTCAGGTAGTAAATAGCTTACTCCTTCTTTCCAGTCTCGTTGTGTTATCAAAACACGCATCCAAATACATTGTCCAAGATAGACAAGTATAGTAGCAGTAGACTCCCAGGTTCAGAGGAAACCGGTACTAGTGGAGTAGACAAACACTCCTTGATTCTGTCAAAAGCTTTCTGACATTCTTCTGTCCACTTCGTAGCGGCATCTTTCTTCAATAAATTGAAAATTGATTCACAGATTACTGTTGACTGGGATATGAACCTACTACTGTAATTTAATCTTCCGAGGAAACTCATCACGATCTTCTTGCTTTTGGGAGGAGGAAAGTCTTCAATAGCCTTGATCTTCGAGGGGTCCAGTTTTATCCCCTTTCTGCTGACGATGAAACCTACAGTTTTCCTGCGGGAACTCCAAATGCAAACTTCACAGGATTCAACTTCAAATTGTACCTTTGCAACAGCTTGAAGAACTTTCTCAAATCACCCAAATGATTTGCACCTTTTCGTGATTTGATGATGATGTTGTCCACATATACTTCAATCTCCTTATGGATCATGTCATGAAAAAGGATCCTCATGGCCCTCATTTGGGTGGCACCAGCATTCTTGATACCGAATGACATGACCCTATAGAAATAAACTCCCCATGGTATGGTGAATGCTGTCTTCTCCGCATCTTCTTTGTGCATCAGAATCTGGTGATACCTAGCAAAAGAATCCACGAATGATTGCAATTCATATTTTGCACAGTTGTCGATAAGGATATGAATATTTAGCAGAGAAAAGTCATCCTTGGGACTGGCTTTGTTGAGATCTCGATAATCCACGCACATCCTAATATTCCCGTCCTTCTTCGGCACTGGTACAATATTTGTCAACCAAGTAAGGTAATTGGTGACCCTTACTACATTTGCTTCTATCTACTTGGTAACTTCTTCTTTGATCCCTGACTCAAATCTGGCTTGATTTTTCTAGGTTTCTACTTGACTGGTGGCTTGGCGGGATCAGTGGGAAATCGATGCGAGACGATGCTGGTACTTAGTCCGGGCATGTCTTCATATGACCAGGCAAATACATCAATGTATTATCAGAGGAGATTTACCAATTCTTCCTTCTATTATGTCATCAAGTGGATGCTGATACGGGTCTCTTTTATACTTCTTCACTTCCCAGATTAATCACTTCTGTCTTTTCGAGGTTGGGCTTCTTCTAACTTTCTAGCTGTCCGATCTCTTGCGGTAGGTTCTCGGGCATCATACTCTTTGTAGTCTATATCGTTTTGCTCAAGGGTTTCGTTACATGTCATAATTGCAGAATGCGGTTTTTTATTAATTGATTGCTAAAAAGGAAAATTAAGTATAAATAAAGACAAAGATAAATTTGCAATAATTTTTAGGAAAACAATCCTTTTATTCCATCAAAAGGAACGTCTCAGCATTCAAAGAGGTGGTTTAACAAAAAAACACAGGCATGGTTCAAGCCTCAATTGAGCGTACAATTTTCAAAATTACAAAAATTCCACACTATCCAGGCTCCCAGCAAACTAGAGATGGACTGGCTGTCCAATTCTGTAAGGTTTATTCTGGTTCGGCATACCGAATGGTCAGTGTCTTGACATCAACTTCACTGCAGCATTCCTCGATCATGGCCATGAATAATTTTCTTATCTCGTTGATGATATCCTGTTCTGGTGGTGAGCTCTGACCCAGGCTCGGAACATGCTTTGGTACAAAAAGTGTCTTCCTAGGGTTACCATTGTACGTTCTTCTAGTTGTAGGTTGGTATCCCAAGCCGGCAGTACCTTTTTTCCCTTTGGGTTGAATTGGCTCAGTTATCCCATCTGACCGGACTCCCATCCCAGACCCTAGTTTGTACCCATACTTCATTATTTCTAGGACAGTCATTTTCGACCCATATGGTGACTGCATACTGTTCCTACTCGCTCTTCTCCATTTTTTTTTCTTGCATGATCTCGACTACATGGAAGGCGACCCCATCCAATCCTTCTATAAAAGAAATTGCATGTTCAAAGTAAGTTGATCGCCTCCATTCTCCATGTATCACAATCTCCTGGCAATCCCACTCGAATTTTATGCACTTATGGAGAGTGGAAGGAACTGCCCCTGCCATGTGTATCCAAGACCTTCCCAGTAATAGATTGTACGAAGATGAGATATCTATCACTTTAAAAATAATATCGGGAACTCAACTAGTCCAATCTGCAAAGCTAGGTAGATTTTTCCGATGGCATCCTTCTATGAACCATCGAAAGCCCTTACTCTCATGTGGCTCTCTTTTACTTCTCTCAAGTGAATGCCTAATCCCCGTAGAGTAGAGAATGGATAAATGTTTACTCTAGATCCCCCATCGACAAGTAACCGAGATACGACTTTGTGTCCACACTTGACAGTGATGTGTAGAGCCTTGTTGTGATCCATTCCCTCCATAGGAAGTTCATGTCTCCGAAAGGAATCTTGTTTGCCTCTACCATCTTCCCAATGGTTGATGCTAGTGCCTCACTGGTGGTATTTCCTAGCACACTCACTCCACTTAGCACTTTTACCAGAGCGTCCCTGTGATTGTGGGAACTCATCAACAAGTCCATAATTGATATGTGGGCAGGGATTTTCCTCAACTGCTCTTCGTTGGAGTATTCTTTGACTGGTATTTTTCTCCAGAACTCTGCTGCCTCTACGTCAGTTATGTTTCTCCTCTGATTTTGTTCTCTATTCGGGTTTCCTCGAATCACTTCTTTTGGAGCATAGAACCTTCCAGATCTAGTCATCCCATGAGCGGATGCGACATCTGTCATCTTGCCATTTCCTTTGACTAATAAGTCGACAAAACTTTTTATACTCTTGACTCCCCTCATCTCTAACGGTTGCGATGGACCATTGTTGGTATGTCTGAACCATCACAGGAGATTTTAGTTGCATAGTGATTAATGGAGTTGGCCGAAGAGGTATCATTGCCACTTCGGCATTCCCAATAGTAACGATAGTCCCTTTCAACTCATAGTCCTCATCCAAGGTGATCATGTTGGCTCCTTGGTTTCTCTGGTTTGGTAGTGGGTTATGGTTTACAATTGGTGGGGCTGGGATGCATTGGATAGCTCCACTCTTAATCAGCCTTTCAATCTCGTTCATTAACCTATAACAATCCTCGGTGTCATGTACAGGAACACCTTAATGATAGGCACTGCACTTTCTTACGTTGAAATACTTGGTGGGTTGATCGGGGATTCTTCCTTCCACCGGGTATATCAGTCCAGCTCTTCTCAACCTCTCGAATAATTGGGCTAAAGGTTCAGCAATTGGGGTAAAGTTTCCAGGGTTTCTTGCTTCAAATTTGGGCATGGTCTGGGTGCATAGGCAGATCTGTTTTGCTAGGTGGTAGTTTGAACGGGAGCATATGGCCGTGATGGGTTTGGATGTATATTGGCTTGATATAAAATAAATTGTGATATGTAAGTAAAAGATCTGAAATGTAAAGCAGGGTTTTTAGTTTTCACTTTATGCTAATCCTATGAAGATTAGTTAAGGTCGATGACCAAAGACTTAGGATGAACCATGTCTCATTTATGAAATCCCCCTATGGACCCCTGACACTTTAGAGTTCACGAGGGTCTCACAGACCCCGAACAGTGCTTGTTCCAGGGAGGGGAGCCTCAATCACAAGACTGGACTCTCAGCCAAATACCCCTATTCATTGACTCTTTACTCCTCCTTAAAGGCTTAGACACAAATGAATGTCAATATACCTCAATCAATGTAACAGAAAAAAATATAGGAGGTTTAACCATACAGGAAAACATCAATCAAACAATCATTTTTGGCTTTGCAGCCATTACTGAAATACCAGTCAATAAACAACTAAGGTCTTAACACACTGTTGAACTTGAACTACGCTTGACAGAACACAACATATGAGGACATGTTACTACAAATGGCTCATTGATAGCAACTAAGGCCTTAATGTTGATTCCAAGTATCATACCATGCACATGATACCTGTGAGGATCAATAATAGAACAAGTCAATGAGAGGTCACTCATAAAAAAAGTTGATTCCATGATATCAGCATATAGGCCCTATTTCCAACTACTTCAAGTTCAGAGATGCTTCATTAAGTGATCTAATTATCAATAAGTGACAAGGAAGGACATATGCATTAGTTTCATTAATTCTAATGAAGGTTCAACATTTCAGGATCCTTAAGTAGGTTTAGAACAGGTCAACAGGCATTTCAATAATATTCAGAACAGTCATAGAGCAAACACACACACACACACACACACACACACACACGTGTATATATATATATATATATATATATATATATATATATATAAATTGAGACCCCACTTCACTAAATACTTGTACTAACAGTCATGTTCAGACTACCCAAAGATAACATCAACCAGAAGAGACATCAATGTAAATAGAAGAGTTGGTTTTAGTCTTGTTTAGACCTAATAGCATGATATCTAGTTGTAGTCCATTAGGTGTTTAGATTATCAATCCAGACAACTCTAGATTCATGATTAAGTTCTTTATGGATAATAATGTCAAACACACATGAGACAATAAATAGAGATGTTCATTCTCAGTAGGTGAGCACAAGGCAAACAGGTCACAACAAGTTTACTTAAACATGTGAGTGATTTTACTAGCAGACCACACCAACAAACTTCCCATTTTAGATCCTATATTCAACATCATTCACTCAAGTTATTAAGTTACTAAGGTAGACAATACTCATTTTGACAAGAGAAGTTTTCAACAGGGAACATAGTGGTTTAAACATGAAACCTTCTCAAGTAAAGATCATGTGGAGGTTCATGAACATCACTGGACTAGCAAAAACAACATGATGAATAAAGGCACAAGCATAGAGGTCAATAAGAGTCATTCAACCAACATAACAGTAAGGTTTCAGGTAACCACTACTACAGAGTTCATTGTCATAAAATAGCAAAGGGACATGGCAGATCAAGACACAGCAAGTGAGCAGGTTATGTGATAGCTATGCTAACAGGTTCACCGCATGATTTCAAACTACAATAAAAGATTTACATGAATCACTAAGTGTACAAAACAGACATGGTTTCAATAACAAGACTATCAACTAAGGTCATTAAAGCAAATAGATCAGATATAAGACATGAGTTGCCATGAGAATCATTCATTGGATCAAGACAAAGCAACACAACCTCATAAGCATGAAGATCAAGGTGACATATTACTGGAGATATGAAATCTTAACAGAACATCAGGAAGAGTTCAAGAATATGATTCAATTGACTTAGCTGATGATAATGTTCATATGATCATTATTTTCATTTGTGGGGGGGGGGGGGATCACACATAACAACATAGGGTTTTAGCTCAGCTATTCATAAAGGCTTAACATGATTTGTTCATAAGGATAGTGCAGAATCATCTTAACTAACTAAACCATGAGAGTTAAAGTTCAATAATCATCATAGATTAAATAACAACACAAAGCAATATAACTATCCAAAAATATAATTATTCTTAGAAGAAACAGAATAACTTGAATAACAAGACATAGTAAAAGCCACATATTAGCATGCTCAATAGGTGATTATCAATGTAAATGGCATAAACATAGAATTACATAAGTAATCTAGGGAAAAGTAAAGAGAAGAGGTCAGTGTACACTGACCTTTTGTGGAGAAATAAACCGAGTAAAAAAATTCTAACAACCGTCTAAGAACTCCAAACTTACAACGATCAACTCATAGTAGATTGAACTCGAATAGAATGAACGGAAGAAAAGAGAAAATTAGATAACTGCTACCGGGGACTCAAACTTAGCAGAAAGCCTTAGATTTAATGCTTTTCTTTGTACTTCAATGTATCTTTTAGTGTTTCTAATGGTGTTAGGTGTATGTTAGGTAAAGACATTTAAAGCCTTATTTATAGTTGCCTTCAAGCCTTAAGGTTCCGTTTGAGTTCCAATAGATAGTGGAGAGTGACGATAGATAGATGATGATAGCAAGAAGGGGAAAATCAGAGAAGAACAGAGGGAAAAATAGTAAAGATTTTACCTTGGCACAAGGAGGTCGTCCGTTGAAGCCATCGGGACATCGGTCAAACCCTAATATCTATAGGTCACTGTGTTTGACCTCTGGACAACGAATGATGATGGTGAGGTTGAACATCAATAGCCATGCATGCCAGATTCGACGGAACAAAGGAATGATGATGTTATACCCATGTATCGATATGATTAGGGTTTCTAAGGATCTGGAGTTTGAATCAAAGTGATGAAAGAGGAAGGTTTCTAGCAGGATTCACGTCTTGCAGGGACAAGATGGATGTTTCAGGGTTTGATTTGAGTGACCTTGTATAAATTTGTGTAAGGTTTTTGGATTGATGGGTCTGATGGCTTTGAGAGAAAAGTGAGAGAAAGAGGAAACAAAGGCGCCCGGTGGGTGGCAAAATGATTAGGGTTAGGAGTATCTTTAAGGTTAAAAGTGAGAGATATGATATGAGCCATTGGATCTTTTGATCAACGGCTATGATTTTTCGTAGAATAAAAATAGATAAAGGGATTTATTATGGAAAAACGATGGCCGTTGGATCTCTATGATTCAACGGCTGAGATTAGATCCGGAATAATTATGAAAGTAAAAGAAAAATAGGGATTAATCATGGATCATTGATGGATTGGATCAACGATCCAGATCTCTTGTGTTTCATATCTGAGTGTAGAAGAGGGGTGATGTGTTGCTTTTTGATTGGCTTAGGGAGGAGGGCACAAATTGCCAACTTGGATAGATAGGGTGGGTTCCAGATCGGGTCATGATGTATTGGGCTTGTATTTTGGGCTAAATCAGCTGGGTAGGAATTTAAATTGTAGCCACATTGAGTTTTAATTAGACAATTACAATTATAGCCCTTTTAAGTTTTTAACCCTTTTTATAATTAAATTAATTAGACTTAATTAATATTAATTAAATGTAAAATATACTTATCAAATATATTATTAGTTAATCACTATAATTAACAGGTTGTTAATTAATATTCTGATTACAAACTTGTATAAATTAATTTTGGCTAATCAAAGTAATGAAAGTAATTAATTATAATTTTGAGACTAAATTATTAAATTAATTGTAAAACTTGTTTATTAAGATGTGGAAGTTATTTTAATTAATTAAAGCATTATGAGTAATATAATTAAAAATATTTAATACTAAATTACTATTAATTAAATATTGCCTTTATATCATTTATATTTTAAGAAAAAAATTATTACGAATTTAAAAATACTTTACTACATTTATTACTGATTAATAAGTGTAAAAATTTTAATTTAAGAGGGGAAGGTCAAAATTGGTAATCAACACATGTTATTCTAGATTATCACGTTAAGACCGTGATGTTGGCGATGCCGGGGTTGCCAAGGTTGGAGTGGAAGGGTTCTCTTGGTTGTACCCCTAGTAGAATGATTTCATTCTTGAAGGCTCAACGGATGGTTGAGAAGGGATGTTTGGCGTATCTAGATTTTGTCAGAGATGTTAGTGCTGATACTCCTACTGTTGAGTCACTTCCAATAGTGAGGGACTTTACAGCAGACCTACCGGGCATGCCACCCGATAGAGATATTGATTTCAACATTGATTTGACACCGAACACTCAGCTTATTTCTGCTCCACCGTATCGCATGGCTCTAGTGGAGTTGAAGGAATTGAAGGAACAATTACAAGAGTTGTTGGATAAGGGGTTCACCAGGCCTAGTGTTTTTATAATGACCTGACATGTCATTTTGTGTATTTGAGCCCCGTTTCTCCCTGTGAAGCTTCTCGTATGTTTATTTGTGGTTATATGACTTGCATGGATGGTTGGTTTCATTCCGTGGAAGTTTTGGATTGATTTGGGATCATTGCTCTTAGTTTGGAGGCTTAAGTTGAAAATATTGATCGAGGTTTGACTTTTGTGAAAACAACTTTGGAACGGTATTTTGATAGTTTCAATAGGTCTGTATGGTAATTTTGGACTTAGGCGTATGCCCAGAAGTGGATCTGGAGGTTCCTAGGTTGATTTGGCTTGTTTTGCCGAAAGTTGGCAATTTGAAGGTTTAGAAATTTTCTAAGTTCGACCGTAGGTTGACTTTATAGCTATCAGGTTCGGATTCAGGTTTCGAGACTTGGAATAGGTCTGTTTTGTCATTTGGAACTTGTCTGCAAAATTTCGGTATCATTCCGAGTTGGTTTTAGCGATTCTTGAGTTTCATTGTGAATCCTATGTGTTTAGATGTCCGATTCGAGGTTCCAGATATTATTTTGGTGTTTTGAGCGTGCAAGCAAGTTCGTATTATATTTCTAGACTTGTATGAATGTTTAGTGTGGAGCCCAGGGGCTCGGGTGAGTATCAGACGTGTTTTGGATAGATTTGGACTTGTTTCAAGTTGCTGGTGTGCTAGTGCTGCAGTTAACACAATTGCGAGTACCAGCATCGCATTTGCAAAGATAGCACAAGGATTGGTCAGGTCGCATTTGCGACCACATGCTTGCTTTTGCGAACAAATATGACACCTTGATCGCATTTGCAAAGATAGAACAGGGATTGGTCAGGTCGCATTTGCGACCACATGGTCACTTTTGCGAACATGCTGCAACGTTAATTGCAAAGCCCATGTTGCAATTGGGATATTTTTGTGGGCTGGCAGGGTTTCACTTTTGCGATCTCTGCACTTTATGTGCAGATCTAGGCATTGCCGAGAGAGGCGATTACTAGGGAGTGCCACCAGTACCGGGTCTTGGAGATTTCAAAGTAGTTGTTGTTTCATTCGCAGTCCCTGAAGTCCCTTTACTATTAGTTCATGTTATTACTTATCTGCTTTTTAGGCAGTACTGTATTTTGGTGATTAGACTCTGTACTTATATTTGTAGCGCTCATGTATTTGATGACACCAGATTGTGGGGTAGTTTAGTTGTATTATTGCTATTGACTTATGTTATCTATGATTATTCTGTTATTTAGACTATTTAATGCTGCTATTTAAGTTTGATTCTACTTATTGATTAATGGCTTTCCTAGCAAGCGGTGTTTGCGCCGCCACGGCTCCGGTGAGATCTTTTGGTCGTGACATTTGTGATCGTAGTCCCTCCTACGCGATTGCAACTGACAATACTTCCAGCACCCTTTCCTCTTTTTGATTGTAGCACTAGCCTGCACGATCACGATTCATTCCTCTGCGATGAAAAATCTACAACTGCAAAAACATGGCTCAAAATGATCCAAAATCATCCCAAAACTCATTAGAGGCCCCCGGTATCCCGTCCAATAATCCTAACAAGTTCGTATGCCCGATGCAAACTTGTTCAAAGGCTCAAAACACAATTAACAATATCAAAACCAAGAATCAAAGATCAATCTAAATTATGAAATTCTCTTAAGTTCATGAATTCCAATTTTCAACTAGAAGTGTTGAACCAACCCCAGACCATCTGAGGCCCGAACTGAATACACGTACAAGTCCAAAATTATCATATAAATCTATTGGAACCTTCAAATCATGAATCCAAATTCGTTTACCTATAATGTTGACTTTGGTAAACTCTTCTTAACTTTGGTCAACTCTTCTTAACTTAAATCCTCTAGTTGCAAACCAAATGTTCCAAATCGCTCTTGAACCTCTTGGAACCCCAACCAACCATTACATACAAGTCATAAAAACATCATATCAACCTACTCAAAGATCTCAAATCACCTAACAAAATGATAAAACTCAAAATGACCGGTTAGGTCAATGCAAAGATGACCTCTCTATATTCTTATCACGAACAACTAGATCTTAAGATTATAATATGAATCTCTAGGTCACAAATTCAAATTCAACTAATAACTTTATTAGACTTACAACTATTTACGTATAGACACTCATTAAAGTGAACTAATCGAGTTTTATACATCGACTTAAACGAAAAACTAAAAATTTACGTTCACATTATTATATAAAGTTAAATAGGCAAAAAGAGAAAAGAAATATGATTACTAATACGAAAGTAGTTCTCTTTTATATTGGTTAAATCTTTAGATTCTTCACCGTTATAGCTTGGTTGGTTGGTTGTTGCATATTATTTCATAATATATCGCATTGTATTATATTATACCGTATTGTTTTAATGAATATAACATTTGGATATATTGTATCGTTTGTAGTCATTTTATTATGCCATGTAACAGTAATAGAAGAACAAACTTGCAATATTATAAAAAAAGGTATAAGATAGAATTATTATATTAAAAGGTACAATAAAGGGTAAAATGGAATTATTTAATAATAAAAAAATGCAAAATTAAAAGAAAAAATAAGGTAACTATGCACTATTTGACGTAATAATAAATTTAATAATATAATATAATAAAAGTTCATGTATTAGTCTTTCAAAAGCACTACAAGTTTAAATGGTCCTACAATAGGTTTCAATACAACAAGTAACAACCCAATTTCCAAAACATACGTATCCAAATATGTACCGACTAGGGTTTCATAATATTCTTTTTAGAAATCAACGATCATATAACAAAGTGACCACAGAAAAAGACACTCCGCACAGTGCGGCAAGAGAGAGAGAGAAGAATATGGGTTCGCGAGAGGACCAGCCAACGCTGCACCTGAGCAGCCTAGTTGTAAGGCCCACCGACAGCGGCGGAGATAATGACAGTGACGGTGTTGGTAGCGACTACGAGCCCGGCGAGGTTCGTCCAGATGCACCACCCTATTCACGTTCCGGTCGATTCTCCGATACTCATGGTTTGTCCTTCGCTACACCCTTTTTTTTGTCATGATAATTACGAAGCCCTAGATCCAACCCGTAAGTTAAGACTATATTGATCTGATTATTTGTTGGTGAAAGATTTAATTGTTTATTTTTTGGTCGAATTTCAGAACTAAATAAAATAGCGCTGATGTATTCTGGCGTGTTGTACGTTTTAGATTATACATTTTGTATCTTTGGTGAAAGTTTTAATTGATTGTATCCTGATTGCTGACTGTTGTCTCGTTGGGTTTTCACAATTAAATCTTCGTAGTGTGATGTAGTGATACAACAATAATGGTAACTTCTACTAGCCTCAGTTCCAAACAGTTGAGATCAGATATATGAATCTTACTCTTTGGGCTTCAGTAATTTTTCTTTTAGGAAAAATTAGTGATCCTTTAAAATTAGCGGTTCTCGAAATCATACACCTATTCCTACAATTACATACAATCTCTAACCAAAGTTAAAAGACACCTATCAGAAACCAGATTTGTTTTACGTGTGCGAATAATGGCTAACCTGCACACCAACTAGTTACCATGACTTATAAGAATTCCCTGCTTCCATTAATATATTACAGTATTTTTAAGACAGTTGCTATATGTGATTTTAATCTCATTTCTTTAAACATCTCCAGTTGTCATGGTCATTACCCACAGCGGCGTACACAGAATTTTTTGTAAGTGGTGTCACCATTTTAAAAAGTGGACAAATAAACAAATTACTGTAAATTTGTACAACATATTGTAAATTTGTACAGCATATATAAAAAATAACCCCAAAAGAAAAAAGCAGCAGCATGTCAGTATCCTTAAAAAAACAAAAACAAAAAGGAAACAGCAGCATCCTTCCAATTTAAAACAATTTACTGTCGCGACCATCTGCAATTGTGAGTTATGATCCATTGGTTTAGTGTTATCATAATGCCTTAGAGATCCGCGGTTCAAACCCCTTCAGGTACGTATATTTTGTGGATGGGCAGGAACGTTTAAAACAAAAAGCGAAGCTAAAGTATTCGAACACGCGACCTCGCATAGAAAAATTCGTTCTCTGACCGCATGAGCTGCAAAGTATGGGCAACAAGTAGTGTCACTTTTATTATTTAACTGGTTATTGTGTTTCTACATTTGAACTATATACATAATTTGAAAAATAATTCGACGAAGCGGTGTCACGTGACACCCCACTTGGGGTAAGGTAGATCCGCCCCTGATTACCCATAGTTCACTGAATCACTCACTCCAGTTATCATGGTGTCGTTACCCATAGCTCACTGACTAACTCACTTGGTATACGCAGAAAATGATCAAATCATCTCGGTCATTTTTTCCTTTCACTTGCACTTCCTGCAGAATGTGATCAGAGTTTGATCTTGTCTATTCTTTTTTTGATGGAAAATCGTCCAACATTCTCATTTTGGTTATGCTTGTCTTGTGGCTATGTTGGGTTTTAGAGGCTGAAAAATCTCTCCATTTAGTGTTGATGGTGTCACAATCATTCTGTAATATTTCTCTTTCACTTCGTTTAGTATGTGTTTGTTGAATAACATACTTTTTTTATGACCGAGAAATCTGTCTCGGTCAACCCTTGGGACCAACCAGTCTTCAGCACTCGGGGATAGTGAGTCCGTCCCTCTTCTCATGTCCGCTTAAATACTTTTATTGCATAATGACGAGCGCAAAACTCACTTAAATTATGCTCGCTAATCAAAGATAGTATAATATAATATCGTATCCACGGGGATTGGATTTAAATAGTATTCTTGTAGTTTCTAGCTTGATTGCTATCCAGGAGGATCAACAGTTGAGATTTATATGATTCCTACTTAATATTAACTCAGAATTTAAAGCTATTGACTAGTGACTATCGAGACGAGGAATAAGCAAATAAGGTTATCAGTGGGAAAAGATAGGGTTTTGACTGAATATGTGTAGGATAATTGTTTGGGATCTAACTCTAGATAATTCACTTCTAATGTTCAAGTGAGTCTCTCGAATTCACTCAATTATTAGTTCAAACGTTCAGTAGAAACTCCTCTATCGATTAAGTCTCAACCTCAGAAGATGAACCAAATTAAGCATTGTGAAGATATGCGAGAATGCGTAGTGGATTGGTCCTTTGAAAAACCTCTTTCGATTATTCTCCTAACTAGGTTTAATCAATGATTCAACTAGCCTCTTTCGATTACTTAGTAGAACCTATGAACTCAACCAACAATATAATGCAAAGATATCACAAGTTATGCCTCTCTTGATTACATGAACTAGTGAATATATATGCAACAATTAAATCCTCCAAAACGATTCAATACATAAAACTAGAGTTATAATCCACAAACAATCAGCAATATACTAAATCCATCAAACCCTAAAGGAAACTACTACATGGAGAAATTCATCACAAATATAATTGAAGTATAGGAAAACATAGATTCGATCCAAACTCGGGTCTTGAGTGAGGAAGTAATGATGAAATCCTTGTGCTTGTGTTCTTCTAACTCCTCCTTAGCCTCCTTAGGTCGTAAGTATATCAAAAGTCCAGAAAATAACGTTTTCCATGTATTTATATCAAGAATGGTCGGGCCCGGACGAAACCATCTTTTCCAAGTCGAAATAGGAAAATAGCTCTGGGAAAATTGCACAGGCGTGCCGCTTGGGGCGACGCGCCACGCGGGGCACTAGTGGGGATATCCAGAGAGCTCAACATTTATCAGGCAGCATGAATTGCACTGCTTGCCCCCCCCCCCCCCCACGTGCCGTAGTAGTGTAAATTCCTTAGAGCGCGACTTCAAATTTGATTTTTGATGTCCAGACTTGGTCCTCGACCCCCGAACACGATCTCGGCTTAATCCCTTGGGCTTTTACACAGACTTCAAAGATTCAAATAGCTCGAATTAGCTCCACAACATCTACATAGCACGGAATCACTTCTACAAGGCATAAAACACACAATAAGTGCAAAACACTACCAATTAAAGCTCAACACAAGTAAAATGCAGTGAATTAGAGTGCAATAAGCGTCTAAAATACGGATTATAGCCTACCATCACATAACAGTCTCGTATCACCTTTCCAGTTTAGCCATGCTATTTTAGTTTGAAGTTTTACAACTACATTTATTATGCCATTATTCTAAAAGGCTGAGTGTAGATGCTTCAATTATTTTCACATAAGCACTGCAGTTCCGTCTAGTTTCTTTCAACTTTTTTTCTTCTTAAGTATGCTAAACTTGTTTATACATTCTATCTTACCTCCACTTATCCTAAAGCCTTTATTTTTGGAGTACTCCTCCACTCGTCTAGCATTTGAGGCTAACTCCCTCACTAGTTTTTTCAATCAAAACAATATCGTCCGCAAAAAGTATAAACCACGAAACTCATCTTCTATGCTATTGGTCAACTCAGATGTAGCTCAAGTATGGGCTCAATTTCACCGTGAACTTCTTTACCTTTTTTTTAATACATTTTTTGTATGTTCTAGTTCATAATCAATTCATTCATACCCAAATTCTAGTGGATAGTGAAGTGGCTTCACGCTTTGACTCTTCCTATCATCCTCAAATTCAATTGTTAGGACTTCTACTATAGATATGATTAATGAGGTAGTTTGAGAGATTTACAGGCTTCTGGCATTCAACATGACAAAAATTTGAGATCTATTGTGTCAGCCAGATCTTTTTCATGTCAAGGCACATCAAGTTTCTGCATTTCTGAGTGAGAAATAACAGCGTTTATCCACCCACTTGATTGCCGTTGTTCTCCAGTATCATTTACGGAGTGTTGAATTGTGAATGAATTTTGCTATTGTTTTTACAGCTGAGCACTTTGCCTGGTGCAAGAACATTGGTCTTGAGGAAGGCACGTGGTGAGGTTCTGGTAGAGAAATTTGGTTGGGGTGTTATGAACAGGAAAAAATAACTGTCAAATATAATATTTTACAGGGTTTTTCATGAGCTGTGAGCTCTTTGTATCTTGTTGTGTTTCATGGGCTGCTCTATTGATAGTCAGCTTGTATGGATTGGTGAATTATCTCTTTGAAGGAAATTGAGAATGTTACATGAGGTATCTGAGACTGATCCATTACTAAATGGTTGATATTGTGAATGAAGTGTTTTTGCTGGTTGTCTTTATAGTTGTATTGTTGAAGTGGCTGGAAATGCTGCAACGGTGATGTGTGGTAACAAGCGAAACTTGATAAAGACCCAAACTTCCAGTGAAGCAACAGATATCTTTTGGTGGACAATCGGTGTTTCGTTATTGGTGTTCCAAATCCATCCCAATCCTTGTCATTTGGATTCAAGGAAACTGATGAATGTTTTAGTCTTTTCAGTTTCTTGCTTTCTCCAATTAGCGGTTGTTTTTGGGATTTTTTTCCTTTAATACTTTATTTTGCCGGTTAAATAGGAATTGAATTGGGCATGCATTTGGATTAGTTGCTTTGCTCCAGATTTAGTTTTGGTTGATAAGAGGATTCCATGTAAGTTTTGATGCATCAGTCAGTTAGTCCCATGTAGAAGCTTGAACTTAATAGGTCTAATCAACAAACTGAGGGCTGGTTTGCAAAGGGATTTACTAAGTTCAGTGCTTGGATTTTCTCAGCCATTTGCGCAAGCGCTTACGACTGTTATGATTGGTTTCACTTTTTGATAAGTTGGTTATGGTTGGTTTCGCTCAATTTACAGTCATTTTGTTAAGGAGTTGGAGTGCATTTTGAGTTGATTATTAGCAGTTTGATAATTTTATGCAATGCATTTTGCCTGGATTGTTAGGAGTTCAGTAATTTTAAGGTCCTGGCTTTGGTGCAGTTGGGAGTTTCTAATTACTACTTGTGTTGGTGGTATTGGTTGTTTTTCATCGATGAGTACGGGTTTTCTATTTGATGTGTTTAGAGGGAATAAATGTCAACCGTGCAATGTGTCAAATCCATGGTACTGGCTTCACATTTAATAACCAAGTCTATTTTTCCTCAAGGATTGCAGTAACTTATCATGTGAGGTGTGGATGATATGGCAAAATGTAGTTTTCTACAGTTGATGTACTGTAATAATCTTGTTTGAGACATAAATTTGAAGACAGTCGTCCTCGAGATTCACATTCTCTTCCTGCTACTCTTTCTCTAATATTCTACAAGAAGCTCTGAACAATGGTACTGGTTGCACAAGCTTAGTCCAATTGTTGGCATTTCATGGGTTGCAAACTTTAGCTTAATTAGGATTAGGAAATAATATGGGTAACTTTCTCTCATGATATAGTGCCTCTTATGTTTGGGATTCACTGGATTTTTTCAGGATATAGAATACGTGCAGGTTCTGTTTCACCTGAGCGCCATAGGAATGCAGATCATCGGTATAGTCCTGATTTTGATCATTCTGGTGGCCCACCACGTAGTCGTGGATTTGGCAGAGGGAAATATCCAGGCAGACATCGAGACTATTCACCCCCTTACGGTCGTGGAAGAGAAGCTGGCAGGTTTCTGGGCAAAAGTTATGATAGACCTGATTATGGTGCAGGGCAAGTTAGAGGCGAAGGTCTACCTAGAAGTAACCCAAATGTACGGCCAAGAGATGGTGATTGGATGTGCATGGATCCGTTGTACGTGCTGTTTTTCTCCTCCTATTATTTTTAGCATTGAGTTATCCTTTCAATGTGTTTGATTTGATTTCTTTTCTCCTGTTCAAATGTTCTTCTTCCGTGGTCTGAAAATGTTTTCTTCTTTTTTTTTTTTTTAAGATTTTGATTATTTAGAATTGCTTGATTTAATACATTGAATTATGAGAACTTCAATATGTCAAGAATTGTTAAAAGCAGTCATGTGGTAATAGCTGAATAAGGATCAGTTGCATGGGAGTTGGAGCCTTTAGATCTTATTGAAAACCAACTTTCAATTGAAGCACTTAAACATGTTTCTACTCATTGGTCGGTTTGAATTCCCATATCTATCAAATTCCTACATAGGGCTGGCATCTAATTCATCACGCTATCTTTTAAGTGATAATTCTCGAAAACTAACCACACGGGGCTGAAAGGTTTGATGCACTTTCCTAGTATTACCGGGAACAGTTTGGACCAGCTCAATTCATGAAGTTCAGAGGGTAGGAGGTATGGAGAAAGGAGGGCATTTGAGCTCATTATAGTGTGCCGTCTTGTGCAAGGCAACGATAGTTGGCCGTCTATCATCTTCTATCTGGTAGGCTTGGTAAAAGGGCCAGACCAGAAGTGAAAGGACATACCAGGCCCCAAGGGATTATTGGGCATTCCTTCATGTCAGGAGGCTCGTCCCTCTCTCATGAAAATGGTCTCACCTCTCCTGACGGCTTAGACTCATGTCATTTATTTTGAATTTATAATCTTAAAGTATGAACAGTGAATATTTATATAACCTATCTCAACTTGCTTGAGGTTGAGATGTAGTAGTCATTGTTGTTATATAGTATGCACAAGACATTGCTTGCTGTATGAGCAAGCGAGCTAATTTAACTTTGTTTCCGGAAGGCTTGTTTAAATTTATCTGTTTCCTCATGTTTTAATGGTTTCAAAATGAGCTAAATGATATATGCTAATTAGATAGCATCATCTGAAGCTTTCTTAAAAAAAAAAGAATTTTTCTTTCTCAAAAAGATAGCATCATCTGAAGCTTTCTTGCGTCTACCTGGTATCCGTTAGATCCCTTAAATATCATATAGAAAAGGACATACAGTGTAAAATTCCCATATCTAGAACACGATTCTACTCATTGATCAGGTTTGAATTGCAGTAAATGGGTTTTGCACCTATGATTCCTTCAATTTGCCTTCAGGTCTCCGTAATTTGTACCCAGATGGAGCAATTTATATTGGTAGTTACTTGCTCTTATTAAAAGTCTTGTTTTTTAAAGTAGAATATATTTAAGTGACAAGTAAGCCATTCTCTTATGCAAGAAGAGCTTAGATGATGATCCGTTTGCTGCTAACTAAGAAACAAGCAAGAAATGTTGAATGGATTTATTGAGTTCTTTTCTGATTATTTTTAAAGTTTGAACTGCTTCAATAGTATTAAGTGTTCTAGAGAAGATTTTGAAAGGACTGGATGTACTTTGATTTTGTTGAAGCAGAAATGTTAGGGATTACTAGGCAGGCATACTTGCATAATTAACATTACTTAAGTACTTTGGTTTACGATGTGGGATAATACTGGGTATGTTGTTGTTGTAAGTACTTTGGTTGTTTTAATGATGTCTATTGCTGATTACATCTGTCTGTAGATGCTGACTTTTAAATCACCGTGAAACTGCTCCAAAATAGAAAAAAGGGAAAGCAAATTCTTTTGTCCTAGATGTTATAGTTGTGTATCATACTTTGTTCTCCTGACATTGCAGATGTAACAACTTGAACTTTGCAAGGCGAGAGTACTGTAACAAATGCAAAAGGCCTCGATATGCACCTGCTGGGAGTCCTAGGAGAGGTTTTCCTTGTCCCCCTCCCCCTCGCCACATTCCTGGCCCCCTAATCAATCGTTCTCCAGGAAGGTTTGTGAATGGGTATAGGTCCCCTCCTCGTGGCTGGGCTAGAGATGATGCCAGAGATTTCAGAGTTGGGGTTCCTCATTCCAGATATGAAGGGAGGTTTGCAGATCCGCCAATCCGTAGAGATAGGCCTGATTATCCCGATGCTGATTATAGGGACCGGAGTAGGTTTGAAAGGCCTCCACCCCTGGATTGGGGACATAGGGAGCGTGTCAGAGAGAGTTTCTTAAGCGAGAGGAAAGGTTTGGAAAGGCGAATACCATCTCCGCCTCGTCCTCCAGTATTACCTCGTGGCCAATGGGCCCGTGATATCAGGGAGAGAAGTCGTTCTCCAGTGAGAGGTGGACCGCCACCCAAAGACTATCACCGTGATTTATACATGGGAAGGGGACGAGATGATCGGCGAGTTGGACGTGATGCATATTAGCTGGTGTGGAAATTATAATTTTTGTTAAACTAGATGTATGTTTCATGGCTAGCAAAAGTAACAGTCAAATATTTTCCTAGTTTCCAAGCACATTTTCTATCAAATTCAGAACCCGTCTGTAATTCCATTTGAGTTACTGAACCATAACCAACTTTGGTGAATCTCCTTTTTAGTTGGTTCCTTTTGGCTTTACATATTCCCCCGTTGGTTTGATTAACCTTGGGAGGCTGCTTACTGTATTCGAAAGAAGTGGTAATGGAACGATGTCATTTGAATTCAGTTTCTTACAGCAGTTAACTAATTTATCTTCACCAATAACATTCTTTTTGTTCTCCATTTGAAGTCTTAGTTCCTACTATGAACCGTGCACTGACCTAATTGATAAAGGGTAGTTAAATGACTGCAACCTGCCTTGATTCTGAACTCTTACACCAAAAGATTAACACCTAAAGTATGGTTCTGAAATCCCCTGAATGTTATTTAATATGCAAAGACCGTTATATCTAATGTAAATGGTATACTGCTGCACATGTTTGCTTATGTAGCCTGCACTGATTTGAAAATAATGCAATCAAAGAAATGATGCCCGACGAGTACTCACATACAAACCATAGTCGGGTCACCTGACACTGGATGCCTATGTTGGTGTGAAGTAATTAGTGGAATAGCCGAGAAAGTAATTGGTATTGAGTGGAATAGTCTAGATGTGCGTAAATTGATTCGAACACTACCGTTATTATCTCGAATACTTATGTTGGTGTGAAGTAATTGGTATTTGGTGAAACGGCCGAGAAGTGGGCAAATTGACTCGAACACTACCGTTACAAAAAAGAAGAAGAGATAATTGTTGGGATCGAAAAAATATGATGCATGCAGAAGCTAACAAAGTAAAGTTTTGAGACGATAAGTCAGACGAGAAAGAAAAATATACTAAACTAGGCATAATAATTTATTATGGATTGGTCAATCGACCTTACATATGATCTATCATTATTATAAAAAGAGAAAATAAATATTTTGAGGGAATAATCTCCCCTAAACATGATCCTCCTAACGACTACATTGTAGAGGTTGTTGTTCTTGTGTGAAAAAAATGTCAATTTATAGAAGTACAAAACTTCTCTTCCAAGAAAAGGATAAAGACACTTATTCCTTTTAAGAGTCTTTTTCCTTCCTTCAAGAAAGAGAGTCTTAATGGATTAAAAATTCAGGGCAAAATCCTAACAATTCTTCCCTTGACCTGAATTTTTTTAACAAAATTTGATTTATCTTCTTCACATATTCTTCATCACTACTTCTTGTCATGATTAAAAATGGGTATCAGTTAAAATTGGAGCCCTGTGAATTAAAAGTGAGCGCAAATTAAAAATGACTTTTGGTTTTAAAGATGCAGCAACATGAATGCTAAAAATATATGGCTGAAAGTCTCCATATGTAGTATTTCAGACTGATTTTTTTGGGATATGTCAAATCCCGGAATTGTCCTATTTCGCGTAGGAAAAGGTGTGTTCGTTTGGGCCCAACCCTAATTGGTATATGTACATGAAAAAATAGTATTTTTCTGGACTTTTGACACATCTAAGACCTAAGGAGGCTAAGGAGGAGTTAGAGAAGCAAAAGCACAAGGAGTTCATCATTCAATCCTCACTCAAGATAAGGGTTTGGATCGTTTTATGTTTTCCTTTACTTTAAACATACTTGTGATGAATTGCTCTATATCTATGGAGTAGTTCTCTTTAGGGTTTGATGGACTTGGTGTATTGATATTTGTTTGTGGATTATAACTCTAGTTTTTATGTATTGAATCGTTTTGGATGATTTAATTATTGCATCTATATTCACATGTTTATGTAATCGAGAGAGGCATAACTTGTGATATCGTTGCATTATCTTGTTGGTTGAGTTCATTAATTCTTCTTTGTAATCGAAAGAGGCTAGTTGAATTATTGTTTAACCCTAGTTAGGAGGATAATCGAGAGTGGTTCTCTTAAAGACCAATCCACTACGAATTCTTGCATATCTTCACTGAGCTTAAATTAGTTCATATTGTGAGGTTGAGACTTAATCGAGAGAGGAGTTTCTACTAAACGTTTGAACTAATAATTGAGTGAATTCGAGAGGTTCACTTGAACATTAGAAGTGAGTTAAGTAGAGCTAAATCCCATACATTTATCTTGCACCTATCCAATCAATCCCTATTTTCTCCCATTGATATCTTCCTTGCTTACTTTTGTTGGAGTGTCATTTGTCAATAAGTTAGACTCTTTGTTAATTTTAGTTTTAATCACATAAATCTCAATTGTTGATCATCTTGGATAGCAATCAAACTATAAACTACGCAAATACTATTTAACTCCAATCCCTGTGGATACGATATTATATTATACTATATTAGACTAGCGAGCATATTTAAGTATGTGTTTTGCGCTTGTCACTTACAAACGTCCCTTTTGTCTGGGGATACTGCGTTTCATGCCTGCAAGTCCCGATAGATAGATTTGCAAGTCCCGATAGATAGGTTGATTGTCCTCCTAGTAGGCTATCAACTTAGCGGAAGGTGTTGGAGCACTCCACTTCTCCGAAGTTGCCTATTTTGTCAGTATGTTTTGGACATGTATTGATTGGTATGGTGGGGCCCTGTCCTAACCTTTATGACGTTTATGTACTCTTAGATACTTGTAGACAAATATCATGTATATGGATGATTGTATGGCCTTGTCGGCCTATGTTTTAAGTGTACAAATGATCATGTCGGCCTTATAAGCCCGTATGTTACATATATAAGTTTGTATTCCATGTCGGGTCGTCCTTTGTCGAGTATTCCCGTATGTTCTATTCTGGTTATATCATGACGGCCCTTCTGGCCCATATACCCAAGATGACATGATAAGAAAGATACACTACGTTGGTACTCAATTGGGTAAGGCACCGAGTGCCCGTCGCGGCCCATCGGTTTGGAAGAGTTGAGTTAGAGGAACTCGATTTTGCATCATACTTATGATGAGTGAATGTAAGGTCTTTAGTAGATTATGTGTGTACTAAGATATGTAATCTTCTTGATAAGTACCCCTAAGGCATGAATATCTATCCAACCATATGGTTAAAAATGCAATGAGAGAATCATAAAGTAGATACAAGTTTCAACAAGTAAAAGAAGCAAGGTGAAGAAGGGTACGAGGTACCCAGTTAGTGAAGATTATCAGTTTTTACAATTCAGGCAGAAAAATATAAGTATTCTAAGTTACCTTCAACAGTAACAGAGGTATGTGCAATTGGCCACACCCATCTCACTTATGCCCAATGGGAGCTAACACATATAGTTTAAGAGAAGGATGGGATATCAGGATCCAGCTGGGGTTAGATGATGTGCCGTAGAAATGCGACACTTTTGATACTAAATACGTAGACTTTAGCTCATCTTTTAAAGCATTATAAGTCATTTCTTATGTAGTTTTGGTGTTCCAGACTTGAAGAACCAAGAACATAAAAAAGATGACAAAAACCCATGGAAAGGCAGCAATGCGGCAGGTCTGCGACCGCAAAAGTGATGTGCGGACCGCAGACCCATCGCAGAGTGAAGCAGAACATCCATGTATCTGAGAGTCAAATATTCAATCCATTGTGCGGTCGCATAACTCTTGTGTAGACCGCATAGTGATCGCACAAATGCAAAAAGATTTCCAGTGAAAATGACTTTGCGGTACGATATGCGGTCGCGAAGCCAATATGCGGATCGCATAACAAAAATGCAATGAAAAACTGGAAAACTCTGTGATCAATTATGCGGTGAAAATGAAGATATGCGGACCACGAATATGTTCTGCGATCCATTCTGCGGTCGCATACTTGATATGCATGGTCATTTTTGTCACGTTTTAACCACAACTTTTAAACCATTATAAATAGAATGATTAGGGTTTTTGTGGACCATCTTGTCTGAAAAATAGGCTACACTTAGAGCATTGAATACACCATTATTTTGGAAGCATTTGAGAGAGATTCCAAGACTTTGTCCTCTTTGTAATCTTTATGACTTTATTTATTACTTTGTTCTTGTATTCTAGTATGAGTAGCTAACTTTAAATACTAAGGCTGTGGACCCTAAGTGGCTGTAATGTTAATGTGTGTTTACCATTGAATATATATATAATGGTTGGTTGATTTCTATTCATTTCTCTTGCTTCATTTATGGTTGATGGTTGCAAACATTGACTAGTGCCATTTCACTCTATCTTTACTTGGAAAAGTGGGTTAGGGTTTGGTAGAATTGAATAGCGAGAACTCAAGGCTTTAAACCTTGTTTAATAGAATCGCTTAGGGATAAGTGGGTTCTTCTTGGCATAAATTGGCTATTCTTAATTGTAGCTATTTTATATTTGGGAAAATCATAAAGAGGAAATACTACCTAATTATTGGAATATATTGGGTAGTCATTTAGGAACCATTTGCATATCAAAGAACCTTCCATTAGAAATATATCATATTAACACCGATAACATTACACTCTATTGATGGATACACAACCTTGGCTTCTTAATCAAATTAATCAAATTCTCTTAACAAAATAGCTTTTCTTGACAATTCACAATTACAAAACTCTTTTTAAACTAACGGAGTAGAACTACGACTTAAGTCAAGTTTCACACTATTCAAGTAACCTTTTCACACCTATTCCCTGTGGGATTCGACCCCAACCTAGTTGGGTTATTATATTTGATATCGACCACCTTACCCTATTCATATAGGTGTAATTTGAGCGTATCATTAGAGTAACCCAAAATAGTGGATGTATTGTTAGCATTAGCTGACATTTTCGAAGGATATTGCAAACGTGATAATAGTTCTCCTTATGAGATACCTAGATGGTGCACTTTAGAATAGTACATTTAGATATGAATACTAGAATATCCAAGAATTCAATTCTAAGAGAGAAGTTTAGCCAACATACTTCGCTTTGAGCTTTTCTTAACTCACTATACGGTTCGGAAAAATCCTAGCAATTTTGATCTATTTAGAGATATAGCAAAATTGAACATAAATTAGGAAGGAGTTCATGTTTCTAGCTCATGTGAGAATTTTAGGAAACACTAGGCGTGCATTATGATTTTAAGGTCCTCCTATGGTAGATTCCTCCATTTCACTACCCAAAGTCTACCCAATTGAGCTCAATAATCTTCGCACAACCCTAGATAGTACATGCATGCATAATGAACAACTCCCACATCCAAGAATTGCTTGGCTTATTACCTATTTTCAATTAAATCTCGAAATTGAAGGCTAGGGCTAGAATCTTACCTTTTTGGTTGAAGACCTTGTGAGTTACCCTTGTGAAATATTCAAGGCTTGAGCAAAGATTGATGAACAAATGACTTAGAAATTCCTTTTCTCACTCTGGATCACCTTCCTCTCTAAAAAAATATAAGTTTGAACCTTTTAAAATGATCCCTAAGGCTGTTTTATAAGAATAGGGTCGGGTTAATAAAACCAGAAAAATAAAGCCCCAATGCAGATCTACGATCTCATATGCGACCGCATAACGCTTCTGCGGTCCGCAAAATGGGCCGCATAATGGCCCTCCGGAATTGGGCATTTCTGACTCACTCTACGACCGTTCTGCGGTCCGCAGACCTATTTTACGGTTGCATAATACGCCGCAGAACTTCCCTCCAAATATTTTCATGTTGGTTTTGTGATGGGTTGTGCGGCCCGCGAAATGATTATGCGACCCCATAATTGACTGCATAATAGTCCAAAAAATATTCTCAGATTTCTGCCTCAGTCTGCGATAGATCTGTGGTCCACAGATCAGTTCTGCAACCGCAGAAATGCCCTGCACTTTAAAATTTTTTTCTTCAACACCCCAATGCACTGTTCAACCCAAAAAGTCCGAACCGCGGCGAGCTTGCTCGCCGCGAAGAATCTCTACAATCATCAAAGCATAAGTCTACCTCGGCATCACGAAACCCCGAGTTTAGGCAAAACTTTTACGGGACCTTACAAAACGTAGTGAACCCCAACCTAGGGAATTCAGTCTCGCAGATACGAGATCGCAATCGTTGAAATATTTTCATATAGGAGTTGGGGTTTTTAAAGGTAACATTTAAGATTTACGAAAATAAGAGAGAGTGCCACTAAGGAGACAATCAAAATTTGAGTTCAGAATTAACCCTACAAGCACAATGGCACAAAGGTATATAACTAAGGATATTTATATGCGAGTAACAACATCAAAAATTCTGTCGGGTATATGATGTAATAAGTTCATAGCTTTACAAGAGTCGGAGGATCCTCCCTAAGTACTACAATGAAAGACTAGTTGAGGAAATAAGGAAGAAGGCTTCAACCTAAGCATAGTAACTTGAAGAAGAAATGGTCTTGTAACAACAGTCTCACTACAATATTGGATGCACTCTATAAGAAAGTGGAACCTATCGTTACTAATGAACGGGAAGTCAAAAGAGATAGTTGAGATCATATGAGTTACAGGGAATTCCAGTATTCGTGGGGTACTAAGATAGGCCAAGTATCCATGCAGCAAGTGGCAGGATGACCAGGAAAACTAATTGCTTACATTTAAAGACAACCAAGAAGGAACGAAAGGAAATCTATGGTGCTAGTAAGTTAAAGGAAGGTTGCAAGTAGTATAAATAGATATCTGTAGGTCACAAGCTATAGTATGGTAGAGCGACAAGGTTTTAGGTAGACAGGAGTAAGGATAAGAAAAGGTGAGTAAGAAGGTGACAAGAAGAGGGAAGGCTTCGAAATTAAGCCCATAAAAAAGAGAGAGCTGATGGTTTCCGTAAGTTATAGAAAGCTCAGTATAGCCTGAATGAACTCAAAGGAGTTTAAGACTAGGAACATCTAAAAGAGATGGAATGCTGCCCTGGTAGTAGAATAACAGGGTAATTGTGATAGATAAGAGGATGATGTTTAGGACTTTGATTGAGTAATGGTTTAAATAAAAGGGATTTCATGAATTGCACAGGATTGGAATATCCCCCATAAGATGAATCATGTTGGGATGCTATGAAATACAGTTATTGAAGTATAGTATCGTCCCTAGGTGGATCAGGAAAATAACTTCAGATGTTCCCCGATGAGACGTAGGCCCTAGTGATAATGTATTACGTAAGAGGTTTAAAGTTATCAGTGGTAAATTATAGGTCAACATTAAGGTGAATCAGCAATAGATGGATAGAAGTTACAATGTATGAGATAAGATTAAACTGTCATTCTTAAGATGAATAGTAATGAGGAAGCATTAAAGAAATTAGATTTATACATATAGGATAAGAAATGAGAGAGTAACCTGGAGTTGGGTATCAGACCTCAATAATAATAAACCAAAGTAAGTGTTATGGTATAGTATGACCAACCTAGATGCAGTAAAGCCATAAGTATAGATAACCGAGGCTATGAAATAAAATATAGCAATAGTCGTAAGTTCGACAAAGTACCGAGCGAAGAACTTTAGTACACATATAGATGCCTAGAGAGATAGCTTGTCATAGTTCTGTATAAGTTCACAAAGTGAGGCCTAGAAATTGGCTAAAAGCTGGAGGACAAAGGAGAGAAAAGTCGCATAGGCACACATACAAGGTCAGAGTCGTACAAGTTGCATGACAGAAGGTAGCAACAATTACGAGATTGGAAGAATTTCGACCATAGTTCGTGGTGTGAGAAAGAGGCCTAAAGAGGGGAATACCCTGTCCTTTTGGATTTATTCACAGAATAGTTGCCTAGATGGGAAGGACAATATTAAAGTATTCGTAAGATCTATAGGTTAGGAGACTTATAAGTGCATCAATCAACATTCGAGGATGAATGTTCCAAAGCGAGGAATGATGCTGCATCCCATATTTTCATACGTGATAGTACGTCGTAAGTCAATTGATGTACGTTCGGAAATGAGATCATTTTTGAAAGTACATGAAGTAAGTTAATCATATTACCATGGAGATTAAAAATATTTAAGATCATGAATAACAAGTACCAAGAAGGTTGGAAGGCTTAGAAGCTAAACGAATCGAAGAAAATAAGTTTCGTCGAAAGTCGACAAGTTGGGAATGTTATAACATATACTTTTGGGGTGAGACTAGGGTGATTAACATGATAAGGAGCTTATGCTATGAGTTATTTTAGTCATATGATAGTTGTGTATTATGTTTTGAAGTCAAGCGAGTTGTGGAACAAAAGTTGGCAAAGGTCATCACAAGTTACATTCATAAATGTGCTGAAAATTAGGTCAAATACAGCGGAGCTTTTCTCCCAATGTACCCTGAATTACGGGATGATCAACCAACCAAATTGAATATCTATGTGTTTAGTTTCTAATGCATTAAACTGTTCATCGATACAACATTGGAGCAGAACAATATTCGCATTTTTGCGAGACTGCGCAAGCAGCTCCCAATGGGACCCACTTAGGCGGTGGCCAACCTACTTCACTTTAAAAATGATTTGGACGCCTATTTTCTACTCATTTTCGTGTCAACTTCGTCTCCAAAATTCTCCTAACTCTCATAAGCAGGTACCATAAGGTTTTGAAGGGGAATCCAAGTGATTACACTATATCTGAACATCAAAAGTTAGTTCTAGTGAAGAACAACACCTCTTTGAGGTTGTGTTGTCATTGAGGATAGTTGTGGGCTGTGTTTGGCCGAAATTTTAAGTTTTTTCTACTGGTCAAGGTGAGTATAATAGCCTATTACATTTTATTGAAGTTGTTTGTATGCTAGTTGCATTATTTGAGCAAAATACTACAAGAGGAGACTTGAAATAATTTGAGATGTTATTGTTATTAATGGACTGTTTTGAAAAGGTTGTTTCCATGAACTTTAAATGGTTAGAAACCTTGGAAAATGGATTTTTTATGATGTTGTTATTATAAATATATTCTCTACATTTCAAACTTGTTGTTGGTACTGTGAATATGAAGAGAAAGGACAACATAACAATGGAAAGTTGTTGTTGTTGTTGGATTGTTGGGCTGTTTGAGGGTGAATTAGGAGATGGATAGGATGTTAGAAGTCCTCCAATTGTACTTAATTTTATGCTAGATATGTTGTTAAGTTAATTAATGAATGACTTCGGGATTAAAGGGTTCAAAAGGGATTCAATCCGAGCTTGCCGCTCGTCATGTTAAATACTAGTTTCGTGGGTGATGTTTATGCACTTGTTGTTGTGTAGATTGATTTGTGTTGTGGTGCTGAAAGTATATAGTTGAGGGTTGTATGAGTTCTTGTTGGTTTATGGACTAGGGAAAGTAATGAAAACAGGGGAGATGCTGCCCGTTTTAATATAAAATAAGTTTGTCGTTCAAAGGACGGTAGTTGTATCTTTCATAGCTTGACGATGTCGTTATTATCGTTGTTGTAGAATAAAGTGCAACGAAACATGTTCAACGTGGTTATTGGACAGATTGTGATAAGGTATGTTAAGTCTATCCCTTCTTTCCTTTTGGCACAAACCATATGATACAAACAAAACGCGCAAACGTGCAACTTTCACAAATGACTATATTCTTAGAAGTACTAGGGGTGTCTATGTTCTTAATTCCCCATGTGTCCTATTATTATATCATCTGTTCATGGGTCTCGAAAAATATGTAAGTTGATAAAGTTTATTTCATGATATTAACCGAAGGAATATTGATCTTATGACATTCCGAGAGATCTTATCGACTTACTTCATTATGCATTGCATTGATTTGTACATGCACATTTACCCATGACCAGATATCGTTATATACGTGTATATTATATGTATATGGGGTATGGGGAATGGGGAAAAGTTACAGCATTATATATACACCACCACCTGATCGGCTGGTATACATTGATGATTTCGCCCACAAAGGCCGAGATGATATGATGGGATGCCCTCAGAGGCTTGATGATGTTTACGCATATACCTATGCATGATATGACATTTATACGTATATGCATGATATTATAAATGTTTCATGATTCACAAAGCTATTCAGACTTACAGGTTGAGTCCTTTACTCCATGTTTCTTTCATGTCTTTTATATACTCATTTTTGTGCCTTACATACTCGGTACATTATTCGGCCTATGTTTTGAGTGTACAAATGATCATATCGGCCTTATAGGCCCATATGTCACATATATAAGTTTGTATTCCATGTTGGGTCATCGTTTGTCGAGTAGTCCCTTATATTCTATTCCGGTTATATCATGACGGCCCTTCTGCCCCATATACCCAAGATGGTATGATAAAAAAGATATGTTACGTTAGTACTCGGTTGGGTAAGGCACTGGGTGCCCATCGCGGCCTATCGATTTGGGTCGTGACAAAACTAAGCTCCAAATCTCAAGTTGTGATAAAATGAACCAAAACCTCGATATAATATATGCTGCCAGGGACTCTGCACCTGCGGACAAAATGTCGCACCTATGACATCACACCTGCAATCCCATTCTCGCATCTGCGAAGAAGCTTACTCTGACCATTTCTCTCATCTACGGATCCATAGACGCATTTGCGGTTCCTCAGGTGCGTTCCAAATCACGTTGAAGCGCGCCCGCATCCGAGCTAAAACCTCCGCAAAAGTATAACTCCCCTGGATACCTCCTCTTCACAAAAGCGATCACCCCATCGTATAAGCGAGTCCACACCTGCGGCCAAATCTGTGTAGGTGCGAAGAACCAGCACTAGAACTGCCCAACATGATAAAAATAATTTGAAACTCATCTGAAACACACCCGAGCCCCTCGGGATCCTGTACGAACATACCAACAAGTCCCAAAATATAACACAGACCTACTCGAGGCCTCAAATCATACATAATAACATTCAAACCATGAATCTTACCTCAAATCAAGCTTAATGAACTAATAAACTTTCAACTTTCAAAACTCGTGTCGAACTATATCAAATCAACTCAGAATTACCTCAAAATTTTCACACAAGTTCCAAATGACATAAAAAATCTATTACAACTTCCGAAACAGTAATCCGAACCTAATAATATCAAAGTCAACTCCCGATCAAACCTATGAACTTTCCAAACCTTCAAATTGCTAACTTTCGCAAATTTGAGCCAAAACCTACTAGGAATGTCCAAATGCAAATCCGGGCATACGCCCAAGTCCAAAATCATTATTCGGATCTAACAGAACCATCAAAACTCCAATTCTAGGTCAAATACACAAATGTCAAACTTGATAAACTCTCCCAACCTAAAGCTTCCAAAATGAAAATCATTCTTACAAATCATATCCCGAACCACTTGAAAGCCAAAACTGACGATACACGCAAATCATAATATAGTGTATGAAGCTACGCAAGACCTCAAACCACCGAACAAAGTGCATATGCTCAAAATGACTGGTTGAGTCGTTACAGTTTCAGAGCAATTCCTTTTGATTTAAATTGCTGGATTGCTGGTTCTGGTTTTCTTCTTCGTGAACACGGTTGGAAGAACGCATTCGGGATGGATTATTTTTGTTGGAGGTGGTTTGTGCTACGCATGCACGATGGAGGAGTATCATTCGCGAATGTGTGGGGGTAGAGGTGCATAGGGTTCGCGATAAGGGCATTGCATTCGCGGAGGAGAGGGTGGGTTTAGAGAATGGCTTTCGCCTTCGCGAAGGTAGGGTCACATTCGTGATGACTAGGCCTGATAAGGTATCGTGTTCACGAGCCTGGTATCACTATCTTGAAGAGGAAATTGGAGCTGGTGCTGAGTTGTGCTTCGCGAACGCTAGGCACATGCCGCGTTTGTGAAGGGTAAAGCCTAGGCAGACCTTATAAGTTGGAATTTCGGGATTTCATCTCATTATTTATTTGGGACCAAGCCGACTTTGGGGGTAATTTTGAAGGGCCATTTCATCCACCTATTGAGACTAAGTGTTTCTAACTCACATTTGATTATATTTTCATGAATATATATGAATTTAGGCTTTTAAAATCAAGATTTGAGGTGTAAAATGTGGGATTTTTGGTAGAAGACCTAGAAATAATATTTTCGAGTTTTGACTCCGATATTGGACACATAATTGGGAGAAAAATATATATTTGAGTTCATGGTATTTTGTGTAATGTTTATCTTCGAAAAGTTTCGGAATCCGGACACGTGGTCCCTGGGATGGACTTTGTTGACTTTTTGTGTAGAGATGGGAATTAATTCTAATTGATTAAATTACGAGTCTTTGAGTATATATTTGATTGGTTTGCATGTTGTTTGACTAGTTTCGGATCGCTTGGCATTGGTTTGAGGAATTAGAGATGCGTTGGAGCCGGTTATTAGAACTTTGAGCGAGGTAAGCCTCATGTCTAACCTTGTAAGGGGAAAATTTACCCCGTAGGTGCTATAATTCTTATATGCTACATGTTGTGGAAGTTATGCACGTATGAGGTGACGAGTGTCCGTGTATACGCTAGAATTTCTGGTTAGGTCTGGGTAGACTTAGACTCACGCCATACTTTAATTGTAATATATGAGTTATTATTTCCTGTTTAAATGCTTTAAATTACATTTAACCCACTTAACCCACTTTAAACTACTAAACTTGCATAGTTTCGGACTTGCTATTTTATATATTTGGTGAACTACTTGATTAGTATTAGAAATTGTACTACATTTTACGGGTTTCTCCCGCGTTGTACTCAATTGTCACAAAAGTTTCTTAAATTTCATAACTCACACATATATTCGTGAGTGGGGCCAGTGACCCGTCAAATTTCACTATTCCTATGGGATCGGGCTGAACGCCTTAGCAGTACTATTATGGATCGGATCGTACAACCTGGGAAGTATTATGAGTTGCATCTATGGTTCTTGCCGGTCGACCCTCGACAGTATACAAAATTATTATGGAATCGGGCTGAACGCCTCAGCGGAACTATTATGGGATTGGACTGTATGCCACGACAGGAAATCGTGCCATTACTCTTATCAGATCGGACTACTCGCCTGTAAGGCATTGTAAATTTTTCTAATGATTTAAGACTTTATAGTGCACCAATGATAATTGGGAATAATGTTTATGGGATAGAACCACATCATTTTGGCATGAAAATACCCGTGGAAGGTGTTATGAGTGGGGAAAAGTTATTTGGAATGAGTTGGAGGTATCAAGTGGAAAAAATGTCTTAATCCGCACAACACCTGGCATTTAACGAATATTAACCTCATAATATAAAGATATTTTCCATGAATTTTTGCCCCTAATGTGCATCCCTTAGAGTATAGTTTCAAACTTATCATGTCGTTCGTCATTTAGACTTTCCTACTAAAAGTTATGTTCAAATTACTAACGTCAGACCACCCAGTTATTTTGGCGGAAAACGAAGCAAGGTTCGCTTTTCCAGACCGGGCGCGGATCCTGTCTTCCCTTGTATGCAGTGGATAGCGAAGTGAGGCTCACTTAGCGAGACCACGCCCCAGCTGAGGTTTCTTTTAAGTCATTTCGGGGGCTCATTTCCCCCATTTCACTTGGACGAATTTTGGAGCCTTCTCCACTCTATCAAGACCCCAACTCCTCCCATATTCAAGGTAAGCAATCCCTATTATCTTGGTATGAATCCTATCATTTACACACTAGAACTAACTCAATACACCATGAAATCATTAGTTTTTCAAGAAAATTGCTTCAAGAAATCAAAGGAGGATTTTGGAAGATTTCTTCAAAAAGGTAATTCTACACCCTTACACTTACATGCATGGATTTATTATGGGTATATAACTATGAATTAAGTATTGGAACCAATGGGATGGTGATTGGATGCCATAAGTTCTCAATTTAAATTCTTAGCCATTGTAGAGATTGAAGAGTGATTATTTGATGGAAGTTTGTCGGTTGGGTGTGGATGGTTAGACATGCATGTGATGTTGGAAGTTATAAATAACTTAAGGATGATAGTGGAATAAATTGTTAGTAAGTAGTGGTAGTTGGATGAACAAATTCTATGGCTAAGAGATTTAGAGATTTATGCCTACTAGGTGTTAGATAAAGTATCTAAATGGCCCAAATTGTGGAACTTGTTACCAATATCTGTCCCATTGGATGTTGTTAGTGTAGATTGAAGTTGCTTAGTGTAGTGGATCATTGTAGTATCAGTAAGGGATGAATTTGAGGTATGTTGGATAAAATCCTCTTGTAGAATCGGATCCCACGGTCCCCGTATAAATTCCAAGCATGGTTTGTCCTAGTTCTTATTTTCTATCACTCCGGATTGCTCTCGATGTTTGAATTGTAAATGTTCATGAGATTTCTAGACATTTCTAAATTACCAATTCCATGCTCTCGTCTTTGGAAATGTTGAGCAATTTCATTAATGGTCATATGCACCTAAAAATGAAGTAATGACTTTTATACCACGAATCTACATAATTGAAATGCTTTAAGAGGTTGAATTAACAAATGCTCATGAAGCCCTACAGATCCCTTATTTTCCATTGCCATGATATTCTTATTAAAAATATTTGAAGCATGATTAATGTATCAAATGCTATGACTTAAGTTCATGTTTCAATTACAAATCATTATGCTCCTTTTTGGGAAAAAAATTAATTGTGTTTAAGACTCTTATTACTCGTGTATTTAAAGGTGTGATTTCCAAATGTTCTTTATATTGATGACCTATGATGATCCTTGGAGGTGAAAGAATAAGAGCAAGAGATATTTGAAATGTGGCCATCGTGCCAAGAACGAAGATTTACATGTGTGGCCAAAAGTTCCAATGAAGCGAAATATTTTATGAAGTGATATGAGATGATATTTCTTTTAGATAAATGTTTTTTGGAGTATCATTAGGTCACCGAGGAATGGTGAGTTGAAATTACCTAAACCCAAAACTACATGTGCCGGTGTAGGAGTAATTGAGGGTTTAGTTCCCGTGGTTATGTGTTGGGAGTATTCCCATTAATTGGGATGAAATGGTAGCTATAAAAGGACAATGTCGACCCACATGGAATTGTGGTGAGATGACTTAGCTGATCGGGTAGTGATCAGACACCATACCGCACACATGGTGGTAGTGTTATGTTTCTATGTCCACCGCACACACTGGGGTGAGACGGCTTAGCCGATAGGGCGGAGATCAATCCCCATGCCATAAGCATGGTGGTGTGTCGGTACCAAATATCTCTCAACTTAAAACATTAATACCTACATGAAGATTTAGCTTGCTCTTGATTTGGCATTTTTATATTATTTGAGTTTCTTATTGATACCATGTTCCTCTCCTTTTATGTTGGTACACTATTGCATGAGAGGGTATTTAGCTTTACATACTAGTATTATTCCATATGTACTAACGTCCCTTTTTTCGGGGGCACTGCATCTTTAATGGATGTAGGTGATTTCTCAGCAAGTGGCCTTGATCCTCGTTAGAAGCTTACCCTCTACTCAGCAGATTTTGATGAGCCCTATTTTTATTCAGGGGGTTATGTCACTTGATATTGTATATGGTGTTTTTAGGTACAACCGGGGCCTTCTCACTAGCACATTCATACTACTCTTCTATTTCATTAAAAGGCTTCGTAGACATGATGTGAGTTGTATTTTTATTTGGGAAACACAATCAAGAAGTGTTGTAATTGTCGATCATGTTTCCACTTTTAAACTATGAACATGTAATGTTTTGGAAATCATAAATGAAGTTTCTAAAAGTAATGAAATTGGTGTTGTACATGTTATTGTCTCGTTTGTCTAACTCTTGATATTCATCGTCTCATTATTCATGGGTAAGGTTGGGTAGAAGGCATCAAATAGGCTTACTTGACTAGGATATCTCGGTTGAACGTCGGTCGTGCTCCCCAAGGTCGGGGCGTGACAAGCTTTGTATCAAAGCCGAAGGTTTTAAAGTGTCCTAGGATTTGTCTCAGATCCGTGTATAGTAGAGTCCTTATTATTGGTGTGCTTTCGGCCATATTTATAATTAGGAGGCTACTCCGGCATTTAGGAATGTCACCTTTCTTTGATATTCTAGATCGTGCGATCGAGCTTGATTAGAATATTGTTCCCTTCTTCACACGTGCATTGTTCTAAATTTTCAGTACATGGCGCCTAGGAAAAAGGCGAGAAGTGGCCAAAATGCTAATGCCACCCGAGAAGTGGCAGTTGATTCTATACATGATGTTATGGGTGAGCGCCCGAGGGGTGAAGATATTCCCTCAACCACAACACCCCCTGATTCTACTACTCCTACTGAGAATGCACTGATTCCTACTCCTGCTGAGAATGCACCGATTCCTCCTCCAACTGATATTCCAATTTCCCCTCCATCCTCGACCACCGATCCTAGTGTCTATGATATGGACCTTAGGGGATCCATACAGATGTTGACCTAGATAGTGGCTTCCCTGGCCCAGAGATTGAATTCTACACCTACTTCTTCCAGTCACCAATGGGATTCTGCTAGTTCTAGGATGAACCGATTCCTCCAATTGGATCCTCTATTCACGGGTACTAAGCCCGAGGAGGACCCCTAGAACTTTATTGATGAAATACATAAGACTCTTCGTGTGATGCGTGCTACTGAGACAGAAGCGGTGGAATTGGCCTCCTATTGCTTGAAAGAGGCGGCGCACTCACAGTTTGAATTGTGGGAGGTGTCCCGTGAGGAAGAGAGCCCTTTGGCGAGGTGGAACGAGTTTGCAGATGCTTTTATAGATCATTTCTTGCCTGCCAAGACTAGGGAAGCCCATGTCGCCGAGTTTGAGGACCCAAAGTAAGGTAGTATGAATGTTTTGGATTACCATATGAGATTCGCACATTTGTCTAAGTATGTTGTTCAAATGTTGCCCACTATAGAGGCCAGAGTTCTCCGATTTGTGCAAGGCCTTAGCCCTTTCGATATCAATGAAGCCCCTACAATCGCCTTGAATACTAATATGAATTATGGGAAGATGGCTTCATTTTCTCAAGACATAGAGGCAAGAAAATTAAAGAAGGAAATAGAGCGAGAAGCTAGAAAGAAGGCCCGGTCTGTGGGCAACTATAGTGGTTCTTCACGTGGTGGCAGGGGTGGCAGCGGTGGCAGGGCAGTGTTCAGGGGAGGGTCATTTGGAATGTCATAGTCGTTTTCTCAGTGGTCGGCTAGTGCACCAACACCACGGCCCGGTCAGCAGTAGTAGAGTCATTTCAAGCCCAGTCAGGGCAACAAGGGATCTTATCAGCAGGGTCAGTCGGGCAGGGGACTCCAGCCACAGCGAAGGCTCCCATGTCCTAGGTGTGGAAAGATGCACTCAGGTATCTACTACATGAATTTTCCCATATGCTACGAGTGTGGTCTTAGGGGTCACATTTAGAGGGATTGCCCTTCGTCCTGTTAGAGTGCCAGTAGGGGTAGGGCATAGCTGGCTAGGTTAACAACTACTAATTTGGCAACACCTCCTCCAGCTATAGGTACTCCGGCACCCACAAGTCGTGGTGCAACTAGGGGTGGTGCTCAGAGTTCAGGAGGACCCAACATGTTATATGCTATGAAGGGTCACCTGAGTTTAGAGACCCCTAGATGTTGTCATATGTATATTGACCGTCCAATCTCATGATGTTTATGCTCTTATAGATCCTGGTTCAAACTTGTCATAAGTCACTCCTTATGTTGCTATGGAATTTAGGATAGAACCAGAACAACTTCATGATCCATTCTCTTTATCTACTCCAATTGGTGAGTCTATTGTAGCCACGCGGGTTTATAGGGATTGTATTATCATGGTGCATGATCGAGATACCACGACTGACCTCATTGTATTGGTGATGGTTGATTTTGAAGTAATAATAGGGATGGACTGGTTTTATTCATGTTTATCCAATCTTGATTGCCGAACTAGAACCGTTAGGTTTGAGTTTCCTAACAAGCCAGTCATTGAGTGGAAGGGTGACAATGTCAAGCCAAAGGGTAGATTTATTTCTTACCTTAAGGCCACAAATATGATCAACAAGGGGTGTATCTACCACTTGGTCCGAGTCATAGACATCGAGGCTGAGATACCGACACTTGAGTCCGTACCAGTTGTGAATAAATTTCCATAGATCTTTCCTAATGAGATTCTTGGGATCCCACTAGACAGGGAGATTTATTTTAGGATCGATGTATTTCCAAGAACACATCCTATATCAATTCCACCATATAACATGGCTCCATAGGAATTGAAGGAGCCGAAGGAGAAGTTGAAGGATTTGTTAGAAAAGGGTTTCATCCGACCAAGTGTGTCAGCGTGGGGCGCACTAGTCCTCTTTGTAAGGAAGAAGGATGGGTCATTGAGGATGTGTATTGACTATCGGCAACTCAACAAGGTCACAATCAAGAATAAGTACCCACTGCCAAAGATAGATGACATGTTCGATCAGTTGCAGGGTGCTAAGTACTTCTCCAAGATTGACTTAAGATCGGGGTATCATCAATTGAAGATCAAGGAGCAGGATATTCCAAAAATAGCTTTCAGAACTCGGTATGGGCACTTCGAGTTTTTGGGGATGTCTTTTGGGGTAACGAATGCCCTGACAGCTTTCATGGATCTTATGAATTGAGTCTTCAAGCCTTTCTAGACTCTTCTGTGATAGTGTTCATCGATGATATCCTTGTGTATTCACGAAGTCGAGAGGACCATGCCGATCATCTTAGGGTAGTTTTGCAAACTTTGAGTCAGTTCAACTTGTATGCAAAGTTTTCGAAGTGTGAGTTTTGGCTTGAATATGTCTCCTTCTTGGGTCATGTCGTCTCTAGTGAGGGAATCAAGGTTGATCATCAAAAGATTGCAACTGTGAAGAATTGGCCTAGACCCATAAGTCCAACAGAGATTCACAGTTTCTTGGGTGTAGCTGGGTACTACAGGAGGTTTGTGGAGGGATTCCCTACTCTTGCCTCTCCATTGACTAAATTGACGTAGAAGGCAGTTAAGTTCCTATGGTCAGATGCTTGTAAAATGAGTTTCCAAGAGTTGAAGTCAAGATTGACTGCGACACCAGTGTTGACCTTACTGGAGGGGTTCAGACGGGTTAGTGGTATATTGTGATGCTTCCATGATCGGACTTGGGTGTGTATTAATGCAACATAGCAAGGTGATCACGTATGCTTCTAGACAACTCAAGAATCATGAGAAATATTATCCAACACATGACTTATAGCTAGCGGTGGTGGTGTTTGCATTGAAGATTTTGCATCATTATTTGTATGGGGTCCATGTGGACATATTCTCGAACCATAAGAGTCTTCAATATATCTTCAAGCAGAAGGAGTTGAATCTAAGGCAAAGAAGATGACTTGAGTTACTCAAGGACTAAGACATCGATATTCTATATCATCCGGGGAAGGCTAGTATTGTGGAAGATTCTCTTAGTCGGAAATCTATGGGCAGTTTGGCTCACTTGGATACCAAAAGCCATTATCTAAGGAAGTTCACCGGTTGGCTAGTTTGGGAGTTCGAGTTACGGACTCTAGAGAAGGTGCAGTGATTGTGCAAAATAAGGCTGAATCGTCACTCGTAGTGTAAGTCAAGGAGAAGCAACATGATGATCCATTATTGGTGCAGTTGAAGGAGGGAATTCATAATCATAAGACAATGGATTTTTCTCTTGGCATGAATGATGGAACGCTAAGGTACCAAGGACAATTGTGTGTTCCGAATGTAGATAGTCTCCGGGAAAGAATCATGACCGAGACTCACAGCTCCAAGTATTCCATGCACCCATGCTCTACGAAGATGTATCTTAACCTCAAGGAGGTGTAGTGGTGGAATGACATGATGAGGGATGTAGCAGACTTTGTGGCAAGATGTCCAAACTTTTAGTAAGTGAAGGCCGAGCACCAAAGGCCCGGTGGTTTGACACAAAATATAGATATTCCCATGTGGATGTGGGAGATGATTAATATGGACTTTGTGATAGGTCTACCTCACACGTCTCGAAATTTTGACTCGATTTGGGTGATTGTGGATATACTGATAAAATCAACACATTTCTTACATGTTAAGGCTACCGATACAACAAAACATTATACTTAGTTGTATATCAAAGAAATAGTCAGGTTGCATGGCGCTCCAGTTTCCATCAACTCAGATCGAGAAGCGCAGTTCACAGCTAATTTCTAGCAAATGTTTCAGCAAGGTTTGGGTACTCAGGTGAATCTTAGCACAACCTTCCATCCGCAAACCGACGAGCAAGCAGAGCAGACTATTCAGACGCTTGAGGATATGTTGCATGCTTGTGTTCTTGACTTAAAAGGAAGATGGAATGATAATTTGCCGCTCATAGAATTTTCCTAAAACAACACCTACCATGACAACATCCAAATGTCATCGTTCAAAGCATTATATGATAGGAGATGTAGATTTGCCATTGGTTGGTTCGAAGTTGGGGAAGCAGAATTGATAGGGACAAACCTCATGCATCATGATATGGAGAAGGTCATGATCATTAAGGAACATTTGAAAACTGCTCAGAGCAGCTAGAAGTCCTATTCGGATGTGCGTCGCAGTGATTTGGAGTTCAAAGAAGATGATTGGGTATTCTTGAAAGTCGTTCCCATGAAGGGCATAATACGATTCGGGAAGAAAGGGAAATTGATTCTGAGGTATATCAGACCATACAGAATTTTTGTAGAGAGTTGGTCAAGTGGCTTACAAGCTCGAGTTACCTCCAGAGATGTCTTTAGTACACCCGATGTTTCATGTATCTATGTTGAAGAAGGTAGTTGAGACCCGTTACTCAATGTTCCGGTAGAGACTATTGCGGTTAATGAAGAATTGACCTATGAGGAGATTTTGGTTTCCATTTTTGATAGACAAGTTCGAAAGTTGAGGAATAAAGAGGTTGCCTCCGTGAAAGTGCTATGGCGAAACCAACAAGTTGAAGAGGCCACTTGGGAGGCCGAGAAAGAGATGAATAAGAAATACCCTCATTTATTTTGTGCAACCATATTGTTGTGTGTTAAAAAAAAAAATAGAATGTTAGGTGTTTACTTGCTATGAATCATGTTCAACTTGTACAATTTATGCTAACAACCCCTTTTGGTAATGTAATGCCTATGATGTTATGGTTGGCATTGTTTTTATGCTATGATACATCGATGTGTTATGAATATGTTGTTAGGATTGGTTTCTAGAGCTCCCTGACAGGTGGATAGGACCAATTATAGGGGAAACTCTGCTGAAATTTTTGAAAATTTGGGAAGTTAGCAAAATTTGGAGCTTTTGGTATGTGAATGGAGATTTAAGTGATATTGGGCATCTATGGCAGAATCAAACCCTCATTCGAGGATGAATGATCCTAAGCAGGGGAGTATGTAAGGCCCTGTAAAATTTTCTAATAATTTAAGACATTATAGTACACTAACGATAATTGGGAATAATGTTTTTGAGTGCGAAAGGAGACCTATGGGATAGAACCAAATCATTTTGGCATGAAAATACATGTGGAAGGTGTTCTAGAACATATTAAGAAGGTTTATGAGTGGGGAAAAGTTGTTTGGAATGAGTTGGAGGTATCAAGTAGAAAAGATGTCTTAATCCATACAAAACCTAACTTGAATAGATATTACCTTCAAAATATAAAGATATTTTCCACGTAGTGTTTCCCCTAAAGTGTAGCCCTTCGAGTATAGTTTCAAACGCATCAAGTCATTCGTCATTTGGAATTTCCTACTAAAGGTTATGCTTAAATTAATAACGTCAGACCACCCAGTTATTTTGGTGGACAACGAAGCAAGGCTCGCTTTGCCAGATGGGGCGCGAACCCTATCTTCCCTTGTATGCAGTGAACAGCAAAGTGAGGCCCACTTCGCAAGACCGGGCGCGCCGCAGCTGGGGTTTCTTTTAAGTCATTCCGGGGGCTCATTTCCCCTTTTTCACTTGGACGAATTTTGGAGCCTTCCTCCACTCTCTCAAGACCCCCAACTCCTCCCATCTTCAAGGTAAGAAATCCCCATTATCTTGGTGTGATTCCTATCATTTCCACACTAGAACTAACTCAATCCAAAATGAAATCATTAGATTTTCAAGAAAATTTCTTCAAGAAGTCAAAGGATTGTTTTGCAAGATTTCTTCCAAAAGGTAATTCTACACCATTACACTTACATGGATGGAGTTTTTATGGGTATATGAGTATGAATTAAGTATTGGAACCTATGGGATGGTTATTAGAAGTCGTAAGTTCCCAATTTAAATTCTTAGCAATTGTAGAGATTGAAGAGTGATTATTTGATGGAAGTTTTTCGTTGGGTGTGGATGGTTGGACATGCATGTGATGTTGGAAGTTATAAATTACTCAAGGATGATAGGGGGATAAAGTATTGGTAAATGGTGGTAGTTGGATGAACAAATTCTACAGTTAAGAGATTTAGAGATTTATGCCTATTGGGTGTTTGATAAAGTGCCTAAATGGCCCAAATTGTGGAATTTATTACTAATATTGGTCTCATTGGATGTTGTTAGTATAGATTGAAGTTGATTATTGTAGTGGATCATTGTAGTATCAGTAAGGGGTGAATTTGAGGTATGTTGGCTAAACTTCTCTTGTAGAATCAAATCCCACGGTCCCCATATAAATTCCAAGCATGGTTTGTCCTAGTTTCTATTTCCATCACTCCGGATTGCTCCCGATGTATGAATTCTAAATGTTCATGAGATTTATAGACATGTCTAAATTACCAATGCCATGCTCTCTTCTTTGTAAATGTTGAGCAATTTCTGTAATGGTCATATGCACCTGAAAATGAAGTAATGGCTTTTATACCACAAATCTACATGATTGAGATGCTTTAAAAGGTTGAATTACCAAATGCCCGTGAAGCCCTACACATCCCTTATTTACCATTGCCATGCTATTCTTGTTAAAAATCTTTCAAGCATGGTTAATGTATCAAATGCTACGACCTAAGTTAATGTTTCAATTGCAAATCATTATGCTCCCTTTTGGAAAGAAAATTCAATGTGTTTAAGACTCTAATTACTCATGCATTTAAAGGCGTGGTTTCCAAATGTACTATATATTGATGAACTATGATGATCCTTGGAGGTGAAAGAATGAGAGTAAGAGATATTTCAAATGCGGCCATTGTGCCAATAACGAATATTTCTATGTGTGGCCAAAGGTTCCAATGAAATGAAATATTGTATGAACTGATATGAGATGAATATTTCTTTTATGTAAATATATTCTGGAGTATCATTAGGTCACCGAGGAAGGGTGGGTTTAAATGACCTAAACCCGAAACTACATGTGCCGGTGTAGGAGTGATTGAGGAATAAATTGCCGTGGTGACGTGTTGAGAGTATTCCCCTTTATTTGGATGAAATGGTAGCTAGAAAATGACCATATCAACCCACACAACATTGTGGTTAGACAGATTAGCCGATCGGGCGGTGATCGGACACCATGCCTCACACATAGTGTTGGTGTTGTGTTTCTATGTCTACCCGCAATTACTAGGGTGAGACGGCTTAGCCGATCGGGCAGAGATTGGTTCCCATGCCATAATCATGTTTGTATGTCGGTACAAAATATCTCACAACTTAAAACATTAATATCTACTTGAAGATTTACCTTGCTCTTGGATTGGCATTTTAATATTATTTGAGTTTCTTATTGATACCATGTCCCTCTCCTTTTATGTTGGTACTCTATTCCATGAGATGGTGTCATGACCCAAACTTATGGGCCGCGATGGAAAACCAGTGCCTTACTCAACCGAGTACCTACGTAACGTATCTTTCGTATCATACTATTATAGGTAATTGAGCCGGAAAGGATGTCATGAGATAACTAGGAAAAAAAAAGGGAATACTCGACATAGGACTTCCAAACATGGAATACAAACTTATACATGTGACATACGGGCCTATAGGATCAAAATGATAATTTGTACACTCAAAACATAAGCCGACAAGGCCATACAATCATCCATATACATGACATATATCTACAAGCTTCTAAGAGTACATAAACAGTATAAAGGACGAGATACTTCATCAAGCCTCTGATGGCATCCCATCATATCATCTCGGCCTCTGTGGGCGAAATCATCAACGTATACCAGCTGATCAAGTCGTGGTGCGTATATAATTCCATAACCTTCCCCATATCCCATACCCCATATACATATAATATATGCGTATATAACACCATGGGTCAATGTACATGTATAAATGAATGAAATGCATTAGAAGTAAGTTAATAAGATCTCTCGGGATGTCATAAGATCAATATGCCTTCGGTTAATATCATGAAATAAACTTTATTAACTTACGTATTTTCTGAGACCCATGAACAGATGATATAATAATAGAACACATGGGGAATCAAGAACATAGGCACCCTTAGTACTTCTAAGAATAGAGTCATTTGTGAAAGTTCTGCATTTGCTCATTTTGTTTGTATCATATGGATCATGCCAAAAGGAAACAACTCAACTCAATCTACCATAACATAAGGAGATTCAAAGTCAGTGATGAGTAAAGGCTAAGTCCGCAGCTTAAACTAGTAGCTTGTTTATGTAAATTTGGGCAACATCTCCCCTGTAACAAGGCCCTCCTCCAATACCATATACCAATAACAACAACCAGAAAAATACAATAAGAACAACATTAACAATAGGGTACAAAATATTTCATTAACAAGTCATCAACATATCACGACGAGCGGCAAGCTCGGATTGAATCCCTTTAGCACCCTTCAACCCCATTATCATTCATTCTTGAACTAGTAATATATCCAGTATAATAACCAATACTTTTTAAAGGATTTCCAACCATTTATAGTCCATGGAAATAACCCGAAATAGCCTAACACAAGATAATATCACTGTGGGCAACTTCCAAGTGCTGTGTAGCCACTTCTTTCTAGTTACCAATTTCCTCAACAATATTGACATGTAAACCAACATAATCATACTAAAAATATCATAGCCAACTTATTTTCCATAATTTCTAACCACTTAAAGTCCATATGAGCAACTTTCAAATCAATCCATCAAGAACAACAACATCTCAAGCTAATCCAAGTATTATCTTGTAGTTTATCATCCTAACAACATAAACAACATAGAAGCAAGCTTAATCACAAATAGTAGGCTGTTATACTCATCTTATCCAGTAGCAAAAACTTGAAATTTCAGCCAAACATAGCCCAATATTCCTCAATGACAACACAACCTCAGAGAGGTGTTGTTATTCACTAGAACTAACTTTTGATGTTGAAATATGGTGTAATCACTTTGGAATCACTTCAAAACCTTATTATATATGTTTAGGAGATTTAGGAGGAGTGTAGGGATGAGTTTGGGTGGAAAAATGAGAAATAAAGATCGTCCAAATCGTTTTTAACATGAAGTAGGTCGACCACCGCCTAAGTGGGTCCCATTGGGAGCTGCTTGCGCAGTCTCGCAAAAATATGAATATCACTCTACTCCAATGTCGTATTGACAAACGGTTTAATGTGTTAGAAACCATAATCATAGATACTCAATTTGATAGGTGGATCATCCCGTAATTCCAAGTACATTCGGAGAAAAGCTCAGATACATTGGACCTCATTTTCAGCACATTTATGAATGTAACTTGTGATGATCCTTGCCAACTTTAGTTCCACAACTCGCTTGAATTCAAAACATAACACACAACTATCATAAGAATAAAATAACTCATAACATAACCTCCTTATCATGTTGATCACCATAGTTTCACCCCAAAAGTACATGTTATAACATTCCCAACTTGTCGACTTTCGTCGAAACTTATTTTCTTCAATTCGTTTAGCTTCTAAACCTTACAACCCTCTTGGTACTTGTTGTTCATGATATTAAATATTTGTAACCTCTAAGGTAACATGATTAACTTATTGTGTATATTTTCAAAGATGATCCTATTTTTGAGCATACATCACATGACTTACGACGTACTCTTACGTATGAAAACACGGGGTGTAAAATCATTCCCCACTTTGGAACGTTCGTCCTCGAATGTTGACTGATGAGCTTATCAGTCTCATATCCTATAGCTCTTATGAGTACTTTAATAATGTCCTTTCCATCTAGGCAACTTTTCTTTGAATAAATCCAAAGGCCAGGGTATTCCCCCCTTTAGGCCTCTTTCTCACACCACGACTTGTGGTCGGAACTCTTCCAATCTCGTAGTTATTGCTACCTTCTATCACACAGTCTGTACGACTTTGACCTTGTATGTGCGCCTATGCGACTCTTCTCTCCTTTTTCCTCCAGCTTTTAGCTAATCTCTAGGCCTCACTTTGTGAACATATACAGAACTATGACAAGATGTCTCTCTGGGCATCTATAGGTGTACTGAAGTTTTTTGCTCGGTACTTTGTTGAACTTACGATCATTTATATATCTTTTTTCATAGCCCCAGTTATCTATGCTTATGGCTTTACTACATCTAGGCAGGTCATACTATACCATAACTCTTACTTCGGTTTATTATTATTGGGGTCTGCTACCCAACTCTAGGTTACTCTCTCGCTGATTATCCTATATGTATAAATCTAAGTCCTTTAATGCTTCATCATTACTGTTCATCTTAAGAATGATAACCAAATCTCATCTCATACCTTGGATTTTTTATCCATCTATTGTTGATTTACCTTAATGTTGATCCATAATCTACCACTGATAACTTGAAACCTCTTATGTAATACATTGTCACTAGGGCTCACGTCTCATCGAGGAACATCTGAAGTGATTTGCCTGATCCACCTTGGGACAATATTGTACTTCAATAACCGTATTTCATAGCATCCCAACATTATTCACCTTATGGGGGTATTATAATCCTGTGTAATTCATGAAATCCCTTTTCTTTGAATCATTACCCAATCAAAGGCCTAAACGTCATTCTCTTATATATCGCAATTACACCCTTATTCTACTACTAGGGTAGCATTCCATATCTTCGATATGCTCCTAGTCATAAACTCATCTGAGTTCATTCAGGCTATACAGAGCTTTCTATAACTTAGGGAAACCATCAACTCTCTTGTTTTGATGGGCTTCATTCCGAGGCCTTACCTATTCTTGTCACCTTCTCCCTTACCTTTTCTTATCCTTACTCCTATCTACCTAAAACCTTATAGCTCTACCATACTTTAGATTACGACCTACACATATCTATTTATACTACTCACAATCTTCCTTTAACTTGCTAGCACCATATATTTCCTTTCGTGCCTTCTCAGTTGTCTTGAAATGTAAGCAATTTCCTGGTCATTCTGCCACTAGTTGCATGAATACTTGTCTTATCTTAGTGCCCACACATTGGAATTCCATGCAACCAATATGATCTCGAATATTACTTTTGATTTTTACTTCCCGTTCATTAGTTCACGAAAGGTGCCAATTTCTTATGGAGTGCATACGATGTTGTAGTGAGACTGCTATTACAAGACCGTTTCTTCTTTAGGTCAGTATGCTTAGATCGAAGCCTTCATCCTTATTTCCACAGCTAGTCTTTCGTTGTAGTACTTAGGGGAGACCCTCTGACTCTTGTAAAGCTGCGAACTTTTTACATCATATACCTGAAGGATTTTTTTTATGTTCTTACTCGCCCATAATTATCCTTAGTTACATACCTCCGTACTCTTGTACTTTTAGGGTTGCTTCTGAACTGAAATTTTGACTGTCTCCACAGTGGCACTCTCTTTTATTTCTGTAACACCTATCAAGGATCACGATGTCATATCTGCGAGACTAGATTCCCTATGTTGGGGTTCACTACATTTATCTTGCATGATCTATTGATTATCTATATCCTCTTGTTTATCATAAATAGACTCTTCCTTAATCAACTACTAACTACTCGTTGGTCCATTCTCATATCTATATTCCATGTAATCTCTCTTGGGATATGTCCTTTGTCATAACTTACCTCTCGCACTGGCTCCTGATGTATCAAGTATCCATTCGCACTTATTTATCAATAAAATCATGTCCGGGAACTCTTACTGCCTCTCCCGGGCGTCGTGCTTGCATAATGTTCTAGAGTCGCGACATATCTGTAAGATCTGAAAAAATGCAACCTCATCCATTCTTCCTTTACCATTCCATAGTTACCTGGACTACTTAACTCCGACTTAATACCACATCACACCATCTTCCCCCCTTTAGAGGAGTACTAAGATTTAGTGCTACGACGATCTACCTATAGATGTTTAACCTCTTCATCTTTGGCATCTTTTCACATCATCAATGACCCGTACTCGCCTTACGGTAACCCTTATGTACCAGGGATAAATGAATTCCTTATGCACAATGGTGACACCTAGTGTAACTAGCACACTTAGTCCTTTAAGCTTAGCTCTGCTCACAGTGCTTGCTTTAGGGTAGCGTCTTCCTGAATGAACTTTAAAGGTTATTCTTTTGTTGTCCATTATATTACTGCCAACTATTATCAAATCTTCCGATCCCTAATTCATGTTCAATTTATCTTTTTCACTAGCCTATACTGATTTCCATTACTCCGTGGGTATAACTTAGCCTTCTGGTAATCGTGTTTGAGTCACCAACTCATTTATCTAAATGAGGGCATGACTTTATGGCTTATACAACTTTATTGTCTCAAGGCCTGTCACCTCTTGTCTTTTCCTTCACTTGACTATAGACTCTGTCATATTTTGATTTATCGTTATCACTCATTTATCACATCTTACTCATAATGCTTCATTTACTCTCTTCTTATTCTCCTGCTAATATTTCTTTCTATCACTTTATTCTAAAAACATAGCTCCCCTTGATCCATCCACTGGCTCTTCGAGTCGCCTAACATTCTCTCTTTACTAGGGACGAGAGCCATACAAAGGTAAATATTTATCCCTTCTAGGATTCCAGTACCAATCTTCTAAATTTTTGGATATTCTAGTTTTCATATCTAAATGTACTATTCTAGAGTGCACCATCTGGGTGTCTCACAAGGAGAACTATTACCACGTTTGAAATATCCTTTGAAAATGTCAGCTAACGCTAACAATCCATCAACTATTTTGGGTTAATCTAACCCCAGCTGGATCCTGATATCCCATCCTTCTCTTAAACTATATTTGTTAGCTCCCATATGGCATAACTAAGATGTGTGTTTTCAAGTGTATATATCTCTGTTACTGTTGAAAGTAACTCAGAATGCTTATAGTTTTCTACATGAATTGTAAATACTGATATTCTTCATTAACTAGGTACCTCGTACCCTTCTTCACCTTGCTTCTTTTACTTGTTGAAACTTATATCTACCTTTTGATTCTCTCGTTGCTTTTTACCCTATAGGTGGATAGGTATTCATTCCTTAGGGCTCCTTATCAAGAAGTTTACACGTCTTAGTATACACATGATCTACTGAAGATGCAAAATCGAGTTCCTCTGACTCAACTCTTCCACAACCACATTAAATCTCTTACCAACTCTCTTTCTAGATGTAGGTATCATTGTATTATGAATAAAATAGAATTGAGCACTACCACACGATCTAGAGTAAGAAGAAAGAGTAATAGTCCTAAATGCCCGTAGCCTCTTGCTTATGAGTATGGTGCACAACACACCCATAAACAAGAACCTACTAGACACGGCTTTTAGACTCCCTAGGACAGAACTGCTCTGATACCACTTTTGTCACGACCCAAATTGATGGACCGCGATGGGCAACCAGTGCCTTACTCAACCGAGTACCTATGTAATGTATTTTTCTTATCATACTATCACGGGTAAATGAGCCGGAAAGGCTGTCATGAGATAACCTGGATAAAACATAAGGGAATACTTTACATAGGACAACCGGACATGAAATACAAACTTATACATGTGACATACGGGCCTATAGGATCGAAATAATCATTTGTACACTCAAAACATAGGCCGACAAGGCAATACAATAATCCATATACATGGAATATGTCACAAGCCTCTAAGAGTAGACAAATGTCATAAAGGCCGGGACATGGCCCCGCCAAACCAATATATGCATGTCCAAAGTATACTGACCAAATAGGCAACTTCGGAGCAAGTGCAGTGCACCAACACCTTTTGCTGAGCTGATAGCCTACTAGGAAGACTGTCAGCCTATCTATCAGGACCTGCAGTCATGAAACAGTATCCCCATACAAAAGGGACGTCCGTACAAATAATGTACCGAGTATGTAAGGCATGAAAAATAGTATATAAAAGACATGAAAGAATTATGGAGTAAAGGACTCAACCTGTAAGTCTGAATAGATCTATGAATCATGAAACATTTATAATGTCATGCATATGCGTATAAATGTCATATCATATGAAATAAAGGTAGTCCAAATCGGTTTTAAAGTGAAGTAGGTCGACCACCACCTAAGTGGGTCCTATTGGGAGCTGCTTGCGCAGTCTCGCGCAAACGCGAATATCTCTACTCCAATGTCGTATTGATGAACGATTTGATGCGTTCGAAACTAGACTTGTAGATCTTCAATTTGGTAGGTGAATCATCCCTTAATTCTAAGAACATTGGTAGTAAATCTCAGGTCTATTTGACCTAATCTTCAGCATATTTATGAATGTAACTTGTGATAACCCTTGCCAACTTTTGTTCCACAACTTGCTTGAATTCAAAAAATAACAAAAAACTATCACAGGAATAAACTAACTCATAACATAACCTCCTTATCATGTTGAGCACCACAGTCTCACCCCAAAAGTACATGTTATAACATTCCCAACTTGTTGACTTTCGACGAAACTTATTTTCTTCAATTCATTTAGCTTCTAAAACTTCCAACCCTCTTGGTACTTGTTGTTCATTATCTTAAATATTTGTAACCTCCAAGGTAACATGATTAACTTACTTTATGCATTTTGAAAGATTATCCTATTTTTGTGTAAGGCCCCGTAAAATTTTTGCAAAAGAAAAAAAGATATGTTTCATGGTGCCGGACTAGGCTTACGTGGCTCGGATTTTTTGGGTTGAACAATGCACCGGAAAGTAAAGAAAATTTTTTTGGCAGAAAAACACGTTTCTACGGTCCATTATGCGATCGCAGAATCACTCTATGGGCCGCATAATGACCGCAGAAGTCAAGCAGGAGAGAGTCAGTCTGGAAGCAATTATGCGGTCGACTATGCGACCGCATAACTATTGTGCGGTCGACTATGCGATCGCATAACTGTTCTGCGGTGCATTATGTGACCGCAGAACAGTTATGCGGACCGCAAACATAGACAGGTTTTTGGTAGTTTTGGTCAGCAATTATGCGACCGATATGCGGTCCGCATATTGATTATGTGATCGCAGAACCTGTTCCGGAGCTCCATTTTTGGGTTTTTAAAACCCGACCCTATTTCGTTAAATACACTCTTTGGGCCATTTTTGAGCTATAATCTAACATTTTAAAGTGAGAGAGAGTGCCCTAGAGTGAGAATGTGTTCTTCAATAATTGTTCTTCAATTCTTTCCCAAGTTTTGGAAGATTAAGAAGGGAAACTCACTAGGTCTTCATCCTAGAGGTAAGATTCTACACCCTAATCCTCAATTTCAAATTTTGTCTAGAAATGAGTAATTAACAAGATAATTTTGGGCATGAGAGTTTTTTATTTTACATGCATGTGTTATCAAAGAGTGTAGGAATATTGTTGAGCTAAAAATGGTAAAGATTGGGTTGTGGGATGATAAAATCCTCCATAAAAGGACCTTGAAACCTTAATACACACCTAGTGTTTGATAAAATGCTCAAATGAGCTAGAACCATAATCTTCTTCCTAATTTTGGTTCAATTTTTTATATTTCTACAATAGATTAAAGTTGCTAAGAATTCCGGAACATCTTAGAGTTTAAGGAAGCTCAATTGAGGTATGTTGGCTAAACTCTTCTCTTAGAATTGGATCCCACGATATTCATGTGAATTATGTAAGTCCCGAGTGGTTCATTATAAAATTAACTATACCGAGTAAGATTGAGTTGGAAGATATATGTTCAACAAGTATTCCAAATGCTTTATTTATGCTATGTTATCAATTGAGGATGTGTTAAAAATATGGGCTGTGCATTAGATATGTTCGACTTCAAGTTAAATTCAAACGAAGGCTATTATGCCAAATTTTGTGAATAATCTCTATGTGCCTTAGACTCTAAATTGCTCACATGTGTACTACACACCTTGATTTGAATTGTATTTGTTGTTGTTGATGATGATGATAATTGAAATCGAAAAGGTGAGCATGAAATACTAAATATGGCCAACGTGCCAAGAATGATCTCATAATTATGGCCATTAGTGCCAATGAAATGAAAAGATGTGAAAGTAATATGAAATGCGATGATTGATATAAAAAGGTTGATGTCTTGAATAAGACAGCCTAGCCGGTCGGGTCGTGATCGGACACCATGCCGCACACATGGTGGTGATTGTGCTGGAAATTGTAATTGAAATTGTGATTGTGGTCGATGTCCCTACTGGATAGCCTAGCCGATCGGGTCATGATCGGACTCCGTGTTAAAGACGGTGGTATTGATATTGAGAGTAATTGTGGTTGATGTCTCTAATGAGATAGCCTAGCTGACCGGGTCGTGATCAGACTCTGTGCTGAGAGTACGGTGGTACTGGTATTTTGAATAATGGTATTGTGGACAATGGTATATCGATATTAAAAATCTTCCAAGTGAGATATGGAAATTAATTGAAACATTGTATTGATCCTAAATTGAGGTTTGATGTTGATTAAGGCTTCCATTAACATTATGATAAACTTGTTTGTATTATTTGTCATTCTATCTAGAGGGTGTTTAGTTATACATACTAGTGCTATTTGACAGTACTAACGTCCCTTTTGCCCGGGGCGCTGAACCTTTAAATGGATCCAGGTGGTTCCAAAGCAGGAGATATTGATTAGTGATAGCAGTACACCTTCTTCCCAACTGACTTGGTGAGCCCCACTTCATCCCGAGGTCATGAATCTTTTGTCCTTTGTGTATTCTGTTTGAGGTATAGCCGGGGCCTTGTTGCCAGCATTATCATTTTACTCTTCTTTATCTATAGAGGCTCCGTAGACATAGTGTGGGTTGTGTATTGGTGCTTGGAAAGTCAAAATATGTTATGTTGTGGTTGTATTACTTGTCCATTTGAGACTTTAAGAAAAATGATGAAAACTATTGGTAATGAATTGGTATTGTAGACGTGATCACGTTTTGTCTAATTAATGAAAATATGTGTTATCTTCATTCGTGGATGAGTTTAGGTAGAAGGAAATATAACAGGCTTGCTCGGTCGGGTTCACTCGGTTGAGCATCGGTCGCGCTCATCGATTTTGGGGCATGACATTTAGAGCTTACATCAATTGGATTACTACGTCCTTTTATGTACGAAAGCACGAGGTGTAACAAATTATATTTAGCTTTACATACTAGTAGTATTCCGTATGTACTAACGTCTCTTTTTGCCGGAGGCGCTGCATCTTTAATGGGTGCAGCTGGTTCCTAAGCAGGCGGCCTTGATCCTCGTTAGCACTAAGCCCTCTACTTAGTGGATTTTGGTGAGCCCTATTTTGCTTCGGGGCATTATGCCACTTGATATTGTATATGGTGTTTTGAGGTACAACCTGGGCCTTGTCACCGACACTTTCATACTACTCTTCTATTTCATTTAGAGGCTCCGTATACATGATGTGGGTTGTATTTTGATTTGGGAAAAACAAAATAGAAATGTTGTAATTTTCAATCATGTTTCCACTTTTAAACTATGGACATGTAATGTTTTGGAAATCATAAATAAAGTTTCTAAATGTATTAAAATTGGTGTTGTACATGTTATTATCTCGTTTGTCTAACTCTTGATATTCACCGTCACATTATTTATGGGTAAGGTTGGGTAGAAGGCATCGAGTAGGCTTGCTTGACCTGGATATGTCAGTTGAGAGCCGTTCGCGCTCCCCAAGGTTGGGGAGTGACATTGCCTCGGCAGAATCATGCGTAATATTTGATAAGGAGTCAGAGTACCCATGAGTTATCCCGACATGAGATGTGACATTCTATGTGATGTTGACCATTATATATCCCATGCGAGGTTATTTAGGAATTCATATTTATTTTTCCTGTTGAAAATCGTGTTATGCACATATATATGTTTTGTTTCTTTTACCTGCTATGCCTCATACCTGTTTATTTTTAGTACACATGATTTATTGGACCACTAGTAAGTGTCAATGTCGACCCCTCGTCACTTATTCTATGAGGTTAGGCTAGATACTTATTGGGTACGCGTTGATTTACGTGCTCATACTAGTGGGATTTGGGTCGTGAAAATAGACCTAGGCAGTGTATAAGAATTGAAATCGGGTCTTGGCTCATTTTATCTTATTTCTTCCATTGGAGCCAATTTTGGGGCAATTTTGAAGAGCCATTTTCATCATCTATCATGAGGTAAGTGATTCCTACTCATTGTAAGTTATATACAAGGATAATATATGGATTTTAACATGAAAATTGGTAGAAATTGTGGATTTTATTTGGAAGAAAACCTAGAAATGGTATTTTTTGTTCTTGGTCACGAAATTGTGCATGGAATTAGAAATAAATTATATATTTGAGTTCATGGTGCTTTGGGTAATATTTATCTTCGAGAATTTTCTGAATCCGGATGCGTGGGCCTGGGGTTGACTTTGTCGACTTTTTGAGTGGAGTTGGAAATTATTTTTAAATGTAAATTATGAGTCTTTGAGTATATTTTGATTGGTATGCATGATCTTTGACTAGTTTTGGGTAGTTTGGCATTGGTTGGAGGTGTTGAAGAGGCATTGTAGGCGGTTATCGAATTTCGGAGCGAGGTAAGTCTCCTGTCTAACCTTGTGAGGGGGAATTTACCCCATAGGTATTATATTTGTTATGTACTACATGTTGTCAGAGCTCTGCATGTATGAAGTGACGAGTGTCCGTGCGTATGCTATAATTCCAGAATAGGTCCGGGTGCACATAGACTCATGCCATGCTTTAATTGTGTTATTTGCATTCCTGCTCACATGCTTTAATTGTTACTTTTATCCTGAGACTGGACTTGTGTAGAGTATCGAAGCTTGCTACCTTAAATACTTGACAAGCTACATAGTTAGTCGTGGAACTTATAATTTCTTTTATGGATTTATACCACGTCATACATATTTATCCGAAAGCTTCTACAATTTCATAACTCACACATTTATTCGTGAGTTGGGTCGAGCTGAACGCCTCAGCAATACCATTATGGGATTGGGCCATTCGCCTCGACAGTATTGTGAGATGCATCTAGTTCGGGCCGTACAACCACGGCAATGTACACTATTATTATCGGATCGGGCCGTACGCCACGACAAAAAATCATGCCATTACTCATATGGAATCAGGCTGCTCGCCTCGGCAGAATCATGTGTAATAATTGATAAATAGTCAGTGTACCCATGCGTTTTCCTGACTTGAGGTGTGACATTTTATCTGGTGTTGACCATTATGTATTTCATTCGAAGTAGTATCCGGTTATTGAGGACTTCGTATTTATTCTTCTGTTGAGGATCATGTTATGTACATATATTTGTTGTCCCTGTTTCACTTGCCATGCTTCGTACCTGTATACTTTTATTATACTTGATTTATTGGACCACTAGTAAGTGTCGATGTCGACCCCTAGTCACTACTTCTTCTTAGTCAGGCTAGATATGTATTGGTTATGCATTGATTTACGTACTCATACTACACTTGTGCACTAATTGTGCAGGTATTGAGACATGTACATTTGGTGTTCATTTGGGCGCGTAGGTGCAGTTGCTGAGGAGACTTTGTGGTGAGCTGCTCCTTATGTTACGATTCGCAGCACACAGAGTCCCCGTGTTATCCATTTATTGTATTATGTATATTTTCTATTTCACACAGTTGTTGTAGCAGAATTGTATATTCTAGTAGATGCTCATACACTTGTAAAATTGGGTTTTGGGGATTTAGATTCTGTTATGATTCCGGATTTATATTTTGGCCACATTCGAATAATTAAAATAATAACATCTATACTTTTTTATGAAAATGAACGATTTCACACTCTGTTTCTTAAATTGTCTCAAAATGTATTTTGGATTAATCATTGACATGCTGATTTAATTATTGGCTTGCCTAACGGTAGTGTTGGGCGCCATCACAGCTTACAGTAGATTTTGGGTCGTGACAGTTTGGTATCAATGCACTAGGTTCGCTTAGGTCTCACAAGTCATGAGCAAGTCTAGTAGAGTCCTGTGGATTGGTACATAGACGTTTGTACTTATATTTGAGAGGCTACAAGGCTGTTAGGAGAACTTCCCTTTATTGATTCCTTATCGTGCGATTTGATTTTGGTTGAAGCTTATGTCTTCAATTCCTTCATACTCATTCGTACGTGATGTTGAGCATTCGATACTAGGTGGGCATCGTCGAGTTGTGGAGCTGCTCCAGATGTGGTGCAGGATGTCTTTCCCTGCGTATATGGGTGGACTATTATTGTCGCCTTGTGGAGGGGTATTTCATCGTTCTGGCTCAATGTTGGTCTTTCCCGCTTGTTCAGGGCTATACACAAAGGCTGGTCAATTATCCTACGCGAACGCGTGGTTTCTTGTGCGATAATGAAGAGCATCAAATGTTGTTCACCGTGATCATGGTGCTATTTCACGCGATCGCGTAGTAGTATAACTGGGCAGAAATTGGGAAGTTATGAAATTTCACGTTTTTGACCCCAAGCCATTTAATACACGACCTAGCTTATTGAAAAGAAATCTTTGGCATCTTTGGAAGATCTTTGACATCTCTTGACTAGAGAACACATGTTTTGGAGCTAGGGTTCTTGCACACACACATGGGTCTTGAAGATTTGAAGCTTTTGGTTGAGAATTTCTTACCCATTTATGTTCATTTTTTCATTTCCTTGTTTTGAATTAAATATCTAAGTGTGTAGTATTTTTTCCAACACTTGAATCTTGTTTATGGGAATATTTATATTTAAAGTGTGGATTAAATATCTTGTTGTGCTTATGTATTGAACGATTTTTATTTATTATGAATTGAGTTATTGTTTCTTTAATTATTCTTGTTCTTTAATGTTTTCAAAGGGAATAGCTAACCCTAGGACTCGCCCATTGACTTCGAATTAATTTTGGGAAAGATAATTTGGGGTTGGGAAAGATTAATTAACAAGAACTTGAGGCGTTAACCCTCACTTTATAGATTCTATCTAGGGATAGGATTGAACTACTTGTAGCCATATTCGGGTGTGCTTAATCTCTTAATTGTTTTAGGGATAATTCAATTAGGAAGTCGTGTTAGTATTTGGAAGAAGATAATGTAGGATTATTACCCGAGGATAATTAACATAAACCCGCTCATATTTGTAAAATCGTGAAATACATTGGATAGTTACTTGAGTGTAATTCCCATTGCATCCATGCTTGTAGCCATTGATCATTTTACTTGCTTTCTAGGTTAGTTTATATTTCCGCATTTAGCTATTAATATTTTCACAATCACCCTTTAAGTGTTTGGTTTAGCATAATAAGTGATAATTCTCTTACATGCCTAATCGCCTACATATTGTTCTCTGTGGGATTCAACCCTAACTCATAGTTGGGTAAATTATATTGCATGCGACCGTGTCCGTTTACTTTTTAGTAGTGGATTTGGATGTCACCAAAATTGGCGCTGTTGCCCGGGAATAATTTGGCGTATTTAGGTTGTTTGAGAAGTAAGGGTACGTGCTTTGGTCCAAACTTGTGAATATTTGTGTAATTAATTTCTTATCTTTGTTTATTTTTCTTGTTTGTTTCTTGTTTATTTTCTTAATTTTGAAAAATGGCATCATGTAATGAAAATTGGTCGAATGGTAGTTCTTCATACTTTGATGACCCTTGTCCTTATTGTGGAGGACCACAATCATGGCAAAATTGTTTAAATTCTCCCGGGGGCAGATTGTGCGCACAATCTCAAACCCATGAGTGGAGTATATGTGATAAGTGTGGTGGTCAAAATAGCCATTGGGATAATTGTGCTTATTTGTCCATCCCTTCCCCGAACCCCCACTATGATGATTCTACTTTTTGCGATGATAACTATAGGGATATAGAAGTGGAAGAAAGTGAGCACGGTCAAAATGGAGAGTTCAAGATCATGATAGAATGCCTACTTGAAGGAGGAAACAAAGAGCAAAATGTCTTGGAGGAGCTTTTGGAAAATAGTCTCCAAAATGATTTGGCACTTGAAAGGTTGAACTCACAAATGGGAGAAATGCTTGAAGCTTTAGAGGTCCAAAAAGCCTCAGAAGTGAATGATAGCCAAGAACATTCCTTAGAGGTTGAAGCCGAAAATCCTTCTTTGGAACTTGATCAAAATCAAGAAGAACTCTCAAATGCTCAAAATGAGAGGATGATGCTCATGTTGGAGGCCATTCTTGAAAATGAGAAGAAGCAAACCTTGGCAATCAAAATGATGAGACTATCTGCACTTTGGAAGATCAAATGAAATCATTGATTGAGGCTCATTATGCCTATCGGTTTGAGAGTGTGGAAAGAGGTCAAGAAGAGTCCAACTTCAAGGAAGAAAGTGATCTTTATTTTGAGGAATCAAGAATTAAACATCCGCCAACCGACTCCATGCTTGTTGGCGATGCCAAAAAAATATAGAAATAGAGTCAATCGGTGTAATTGAAAATATGGTTGAAGTTGCCTCTAGTTCGGGAGACCAAGAGGATGTCAAAATCCGGAAAGAATTGAAATTTGGAGGCTTGATGTCACATTCCAAGCATTTCTCAACATTGGAGTTGTGTGGTGATATGGGAATTGAATTACACGAATCAATGAAGGATTGTGAGGAGGAAAGGCAAAGGCCATACATTTTATAATTTGAAGGCACAAGAAGGCAAAATGACATTTCTCACATGAAAGCCAAGAAATGCAAAATGAAGAAATTAAATTTTGGCTTGATCATCTACTTACCACCCCCCATCGCACGTGGTCACAAACATGATTCCAAGTTAGATGCACAGTTCATATCTTCCAAGTGGCGAGAAAAGAGGTAAAGTTGATTCGCGTCGTGCCACGACGTTAAATGCGACACTTGGTGGGAGGCAACCCATCGTTTTCAAAAAGTTTAGTCATTTTTGAAATCTTCTTTTTTAGAATAGCGTAGTATATTGTTTTTGACTAATCTGCCAAGTTTTAGAATTTTTGGAGTTGAATTGAGCAGGTCGGGGTGACCGGACAACCAAAAACCAGTAAATGAAGAAAATTGCAGAAACATTAAGAGAATCGCGATTGCGTGAAAACCAAGGCATTTGCGAAGAATAATTTTTTTTTCTATTGCCCTATGCGATCGCAGAAGCTAAAACACGACTGCGTCTGTGCGAGAAACTATTATTCTTCGCGAACGCATGTCTTAGTCCGCGATCGCGGCTCTATAGGTAAGTCTCAGAAATTTAAAACACTGGACATAAAATATAGATACCATACTTCTGCCCAAATCATAGTAGAACTTCTCCCTACTCCTCTAACACCTGAAATCATCCCCAACTCTCCATTCTTCAATTCCATTGCAAAAGTTTCACCCATCACTCTCAAGGTATGTGGATTTCTCTCTTATCTCTTAGATTATTTTGTTTCTTCTACTCTTCTGCTTAGTGTGAAATGATAAAATGGCAGAAACTCTTGAGGTTTTAAAGTCTTGAAACACCAACCACACCCCGATAACACCAAAGTCAATGGCCGGTCAAGCCTATGAACTCTCCAAACCTTCAAATTACCAACTTTCGGCAAATAGAGCCAAAACCTTCCAAAAACCTCCAATACAAATTCGAACATAAGACCAAGTACAAAATCATCATATGAACCTATTGGAAGCAACAAATCACCAATCCAAGGGCATTTACAAAAAATCAAACATTGGTCAGCTCTTACAGCTTAAGCTTCCAAAAAGAGACCGAGTGTCTTTAATCACATTCAAACATTCCCGAGATCAAACCATCTATCTTCTCAAGTCACAAAACAACAAACAAACATATGAGAATCATCAAATAGGGGAACTAAGCTCAAATATAGAAAATGACTAGACACAGTTTTACATTCTCCTCCTCTTAAACAAATATTCACCCTCGAACGGATTTAGAATCGTGCCGGAAATGCCAAAAAGATGATGAAATCTGCTCCACATATCATGGTCGATCTCCCAATCCCCTCCTTGACACGGTTGACCTCTCCACTAAACCTTCAATAATGCAATATCTTTCGATCTCATCTTCTGAACCTGCCTATCCAAAATGGCTATCGACTCTTCTTCATATGCAAACTTTGCATCCCACCATACTGAACTGAAATACAACACATGTCACTCATCTTCATAGTACTTTCGAAGCATGAAAATATGAAACACTAGATACATTCCTGACAAGCTAGATGGTAACACAAGTCTGTAAGCCACCTCACCAACCATCTATAACACCTCAAATGGACCAATGCACTGAGGACTACACTTGACCTCATTCCCATACCTCATCATGCCCTCCAGAGGTGTAACTATAAGAAGAACCTTCCCTCCCTCCATGAAATACACATCATGAACCTTCCTATCATCATAACTCTTCTGCTTGGACTACAATGTACGAAGCCGCTCCTAAAGAACCTTCACCTTCTCCAAAGCCTCATGAACCAAATTTGTTCCCAATAACCTAGCCTCACCAAGCTCAAACCAACCAACTAGAGAACAACACTGCCTCCTATGTAATACCTCATATGGAGCAATCTGAATAGTAGACTAGTAGTTGTTGTTGTAAGCAAACTCCGCTAACGGTAGAAACTAATCCCATTAGCCTACAAAATTAATAACACAAGCCCTCAACATATCATCTAAGATCTGAATGGTATGCTCCAACTGCCCATCTATTTGAGGGTGAAATGCAGTGCTCAACTCCACATGCGTGCCCAACTCATGCTGAACAACTCTCCAAAAGTGCGATGTAAACTAAGTGCCTCGATCCGATATCTTAGAAACAAGCACACCATGCAAACAGACAATCTCCTTGATGTAGATCTGATAAAACATCTTTGAAGTAAGAAGTCATGACCGGAATGAAATGCGTAGACTTGGTTAGTTTGTCTACAATGACCTAAACAACGTCAAATCTCCTAAAAGTCCATGGCAATCTAACCACAAAGTCTATAGTATGTGCTCCCACTTCCACTCCGGTATCACCAATATCTAAGTCAAACCACCCGGTTTCTGATGCTCATGCTTGACCTACTGACAATTCAAACACCAATGCCCAACAATATGCTTCCCCACCCCCCTACCAATAAGGATTCTTCAAGTCACGATACATCTTTGTAGCACCTGGATGAATAGAATACTACGAATTGTGAGCCTCCATAAGAATAAACTCCATCAAACCATCCACATTCGGAACACAACTCCGATCCTAAAGTCACAATACACCATCATCATTGATAGTCACCTCCTTAGCGCCATCTCGCAACATTGTGCCATTAAGAAAAAGCAAAAACATCAAATCTCAAGCAAGAACTCTACTAGGCTCAGAAATATCAAATCTCACAAATCTATAGGCGAAAGCTTGAATATCTATAGCAAAATGCCTCTCCACAGCTAGAATAAATTCCAAACTCCCTATACTCTCTACCTTCCAACTGAAGACATCCGCTACCATAATAGCCTTCCATGAGTTTTACAAGATAGTGATATCATAATCCTTCAATAACTCCAACCACCTCCGCTGCCTCAAATTAAAATCCTTTGCATTAACAAATGCTGAAAACTCTAATGATCCGTGTAAAACTCACAAGACATGCCATATAAGTAACGCCTCGAAATCTTGAGTGCGTGCACAAAAGCTGCTTACTCTAAATCATGAACTGAATAATTCTTCTCATAGGGATTCAACTGGCACGATGCATAGGCAATCACCCTACTTTCCTGTATCAAGACACAACCACGACCAACCCACGAAACATCACAATAGATAGTATACATCCCTAATCTTGAAGGTTTTACCAAAAATGAAGTTGTTGCCAAAGCAGTCTTGAGCTTGTGAAAGCTTTCCTCACACTCGTCAGTCCATCTGAATAGGGCGCCCTTCTGGGTCAAATTGGGTAATAGAGCTGCACAAGATGAGAACCATTCCCTAAAGAGATGATAGTAGACAGTCAAGGCTAAGAAGCTCGTGATCTCTATAGCAGTAGAAGGCCTGGGCTAACTCTGAACTGCCTTAGTCTTCTTTGAATCGACCTTGATCCCATCATTAGACGTCACGTGGCCCAAGAATGACATAGAATCCAACAACAACTCGCACCTGGAGAACTTGGCATACAACTTCTTCTCCCTCAGAATCTGGAGCACAATCCTCTAGTACAACTCATGCTCCTCCCTACTATGGGAATACACCAAGATATTATCAATGAACATAATGAAAAAGTATCAAAATCTGGTTGGAACACATCATTCATCAAATGAATGAAAGCTACTGAGGCATTAGTAAAAAAAACGACATCACCAAGAAATCATAATGCCCTTAACAAATAATGAAAGCCATCTTAGGGATGTACAAAAACCTAATCTTCAACTGATAAACTGATCTCAAGTCAATCTTCAAGAACACCCTGGCACCATGAAACTGATCGAACAAATAATCAATCCGACGCAATGGATACTTGTTCTTGAAAGTGACCTTGTTAAACTGCTTTTAGTCAGTACACATCCTCATAAACCATCTTTCTTATTCACAAAAACTACAGTCGCACCCCAAGGAGAAACACTCGACCTGATGAACCCCTATACAACAACTCCTACAATTGCTCCTTCAACTCCTACAGCTTAGCTGGAGAACTGCGATATGGTGGAATGGATATGTGCTGAGTGTCCGACACAAATCAATACCAACATCTATATCCCTAACAGGTGGCATAGTCAATAAGTTTGTAGGAAACACATCTAGAAACTCCCTCATTATTGGAACTGACTCGATAGTAGAAGTATCAGCACTAGCATCTCCCACAAAATCTAGATACGTCAAACTCACATTCTCAAACAACCGCTAAGCCTTCAGAAATGATATCACCCTACTAAGAGTGTGACCAATAGAACCCATCCATTCCAATCTCAGAAATCATGACATAGTCAACATCATGGTCTTAGCATGATAATCAAGAATAGAATGGTACGGAGATAACCAATAAATACCCAAAATCACCTCAAAATTAACCATATTAAGCAACAAAAGATCCTCTCTGGTCTCATAACCCCTAATAGTAACTATACAAGACTGATACACATGGTCTACCATAATAGAATCACCAACCGGTATAGATACATGAACATGAGTATCAAGAGAATCACGAGGCATATCCAAATAATGAGAAAAATACGATGACATATAATAATAAGTAGACCACAGATCAAACAACAAAAAAGCATCTTTATGACAAACCAAAGCAATACCTGTGATCACAGCATATGAGGCCACCACCTTGGGTCTACCCAGAAAAGAACAATAATGGGCTTGACCACCACTGACTGAAGCTCCACCAACTTGACCTCCTCCTTTAGGGTGACCTCTCACTGCATGCCCTCCCCCTCTAGCTTACTGGTCAGGGGGTGATGCAACCGGAGCGGGAACTACTAGATGAGAACTTTGATGAGTTGTGCCTCTACCAAGCATGGGGAACTACTTACTCACATAACTGAACTCTCTATAGTCATAACAACTCCTAGTTAAAAGAGGTTGGGAAAACTAATACTACCCCTAATGATCTAAATACCCATTAGAGGAACCCAGAATCGATGGAGTATGATATGACATTGCTGGAAGAGCACTAAAATTTGATGGAACTGGAGTGCTAAAAGAAAATCGAGCCATTGCACCACAGGCTCCATGCTGTGTGAAATGATGTGGACTAACATGATGGCTTCTACTGAACTAACCTCTACCTCCAGATGAGGTAATATTGTAACTAGCAGAAAAATGTTTCCTCTTGTCCCTTATCATGCCCTCTCTTCCCTGGCTGCTAATATGATCGATCCTCTGAACTATCTTTACGGCCTGATGGAAAGTAGTCCCTATATCTAACTCTCGAGCTATAGTAACCATGATGAGATAGGCCAATCCCTTAATAAACTACCTCACATTCTCTGCATCAGTGGGAATCAAGAAAGCTACATGGGGAGACAACTCTATGAATCTTACCTCATACTCAGTCACTGATATTCTAACCTGCTGAAGATGTTTGAATTGGATCCTTAACTCACCTCTCATGGTGAATCGGATGTACCCCTCAAGAAATAGATGCAAAAACTGAGTCCAAGTGAGGGGAGATAAACCTGCTAGCCTGTCTATATCATAAATCTGCCACCATCTCCTAGCGGCTACTCTAAAAGGAAATGTAGTAAAGTTCACTCCGTTGGACTCTACCAAGCCTAAGTTCTGAAGCATCTTGTGACATCAGTCTAGAAAGTACTTGGCATCCTCTGAAGCGCCGCCCTAAAAGTATGGAGTAAACAAACTATGAAACCTCTCTAATCCCTTATGCTCATTAGTAGACATGACAGTCAAATTCTTGGGTCTAGCTGCAATAGGCTACTTAGGAGTACGAGTGTCATATGTCTGAGCTCTCCCTTAGACCTGGGATGTGGATAGGGCCATTGGAACCACTCCAGCCTGGGTCAATGCATCTATAAAGCTGACCATCTTAGTCATGCCCTCCAGAAATACTGGTGCAACAATGAAATCCTCTAGATGCTTGGGGTGCACTAGAGCCTCAATATGCTCATCCATGATTTGATCCTCCACCCGATCCGCATGTGGGCCCACTATAATTGTCGTAGCATGGCCATGGGCTCTAGTGGATGCTCCACCTCTAGCTATGATAGTACGGCCCGTAGCTATAGCCTTGGCCTTACCCCGACCCTACCTCTCCCCGCTATGACCAGTGGTGCTGCCTCTCCAGTACCTGTTACCACTGCTAATGAGTGCATTCTTGCTGTCTATGAGAGAATAGAAGAGAAATATTTATGCTCAAGACAATAATCAACCCATGATTGGTAATCAAGAAAGGAAAAGTTTCCTAAAGCCCTATAGACTCAAGGAGATAGATACTGTCATCTCTGTATCCACAAGACTCCCCTAGGCCTGCTTGTGATTTGTGAGACCCTTAGAACCTAGTGCTTTAGTACCAACTTTTAACGACCCAATATCCCACCAAAGGCAGTGATGATGCCTCACCCGCTTGCTAGGCAAGCCAACACTTAATCAATCATAATTGAAAAAGATTATCTAATTTTGTAACCGAATCATAATATAATAAGAAAGTGTGAATACTCTCAATTAATATCATAAGTGTAAATATCAGAGACAAGATCTAAACACGACCAAAACTATCTATAATGCCCAAAACTCGGTGTCACAACTACAACACTCATCTAACAAGAGTCAAAATGTAATTTGAATAACAACGTATGTTTGAAGAAAATAGATAGGCAAAATAGATAAGTAGGAAGGGCGACTCTTTGTTTTGTGGATTATTTAAGTAAAGCAGCTTACCATGAAGTCTCCTCTAGATCTCCTACTCAGCTGGATGTACACCACCAATACGAACCTCATAACCTGCATAAAATGTGCAAAAATGTTATATGAGTACAAAACTACGGCACATAGTAAGTATCAAGTCTAGCCTCGAAGAAGTAGTGACGAGGGGTTTACATCATCACTAAGTAACAGTCCAATGATCAAGTGAAAGCATAATAATATACAGAGTAAAGCATGATATCAACAAATGAGTACAAAAGCTCGAGAATATTATTCGTGTAGAATTCAGGCATGCTTTATAAATAAGGAGATTAATGAAGATATCAACACCTCAATCCTCACATCAAACATGATACACGACAACAACATTTATGTCAAATCACGGCATGAGTCAAAACATATATATGCATGATCAGGATCCCTTTCTCAACAACTCACAACCAAATCCATGTACCTAATACATGCCACATATCCAACAAGCACCAAAATCCCCGATGCCTACCTTCATATGGCCCAAGGTAACACAGGCAATCACCTGACTCCTAAGGGTTGGATCCTTATCCAAGCATTGATCATTTTACATTAGTGATCAGTAACCCATAATCAATATCCGCTCAAATTGTCTGTAGTGCAAAAATCATCAATTATCCTAAAAAACAAACTCTCCACTCATGCATATATGTATTAAACAATATAATAAGGAAGCCACAAACAATAACAATAAGAATGCGGATATAAGGTCATATGTCTAGAAGATGGCTATGACTAATCATGTAAATTAATTTGTCACAATGACTCATTAATCTATTTAAACATGAATAGTCTAATCATATTATTTAACATGAGTCTATTAAGCCGTATAATTACCAAATCATGGATCAAATAAGACAAGTATATGACTACGAATTAATAACAAATAAGCCCAACATGGCAAAATAATCTTTTATGCCCCAAATCAACAAGTCATAACCTTAAGCATGCTCCTAAATCATATTTATAAATTATCACGTAGTCATATAATAAACCAAAATATGGATATTAACTTCATATATTCTTAACAAGGCACAATTAAAGTCAACAATACCGGATATGGTCAAAACCTAACTATGCATATACGCTCGTCACCTTATATATACGTGGCTTATAGATCGAGCAACAAGTAGCAAATAAATCACCTATGTGGAGACTTTCCTCTTACAAGGATAGACAAGAGACTTACCTTCACCTAGTAATAGCTTCAATCTTCAAAAATAGCCTTCCCTATCAATTCAACCTCCAAACAACATGAATCTAGTAAAACAAAACTCAATAACATCATACATAGCCATATGAATCATTTCCAAACAATAAAGCTTCAATCTTTACTCAAATCCCCAAAAGTCATCTCAGGCCTACATGGTCAAAACCCAAGTCAAGTGGTAGATCCAGACTATCCATAACCCCATGAGTCAAAATATGTGATTAGATTCAAAAACCAAGTTTAAATCGATCCTCAAATCCCCAAAATTCACCCTCTTAAGTTTTAGACAAGAACCCCAATTTTCACCTTGAAATTCCAAGTTTTAGGTGTAGAATTCAATGGGAAATCAAGATATAAAACCAAATCCAAGTGAAAATTCCATACCTCCTATGTAGTAGTGAAACTACTCTTTAACGTCTCCACCTCTAGAAGTCTTGGGTTCAAAATATGAGAGAATGGGTAAAATCCCGAAATATAATACTTAACGGGTATGCCCAACACTACCCTTCGCGAGCACATCCAAAGCCTCGCGTTAGCAAAGAACAAACAAAAATTTCCTAGAATTCCTCCTTCCTGAATGCGAAGGCCCTCTCACGAAGCGACGTATAAGCCTACTAAGCCTATGTAAATGCGAGCCCTGCTACTGACTCACACGCTTTGTGAACGGGACCACACATCGCGAAAGCGATGATCATCTCTTCTCATTCCTCCGCGAATGCCACACTTGACATGCAAGCGGAAAGAACAAAAAGCCTCAGTCCAAATCTTCATTGCAAATGCGAGATACCTCTAGCGAATGCGATGAACACCGGACACCAGTAAAATAACCTGCTCCAAAACTCATGGAAATGGTCTGAAACCATCCTGAAATACACCCGAGCCCTAGTGTTCCCGTCTAGTCACACCAACAAGTCCATATACCAAATCAAAACTTACCCAAGGGCTCGAAACACCACAAATAACAATAAAACAAAGAATTGACGATCAAAATCCTTCTCTTAAGTTTCAAACATTCCGACTTTACTGAGCGCTTCCGAATCGTAGTTACACATTTCAGATCACAACAAAACTTTCTCACAAGTTCCAATCCACTAAATGAACCTAACAAAAATCATGGAACACTAATCGGCCCCTGATAAAACCAAAGTCAACTCCCGGTCAAACCTATGAACTCTTCAAACCTTCAAAATTGTCAACTTTTGGCGAATAGAGAGATAACCTTCTAGGAACCTCCAAATCCAAATCAGAATATACGCTTAAGTTCAAAATCACCATATGAACCTATTATATAGATCAAAGAAAATATCCGGGGGCGTTTACTCAAAAGACAAACCTTGTTCGACTCTTACAACTTAAACTTGCAAAAAGAGACTAAGTATCCTAAATCACTTTTAAACCTTTTCGAGATCAAACCACCCATCCCTACAAGTCACAAAAGAACTGAACAAACATACGAGAAGCATCAAATAGAAGAACGAGGCTCAAATACACAAAACAACCGACCGAGTCGTTATAGGATATATGAAAATACATCATCTCTTTGAATATACATAAATGAAAAAAAATATCCTAGGCTACCATAAACAAATGACAACTGATAACTAAAACACTAATATGCATTCAATGCCCACTCTCGAACTCCATAGTAGCTAACTCCAAAATCTGCACAGAAGGTGCAGAAGTCTAGTCTGAGTACAACAGTCCCAATGTAATCAGTAAGTATCGAAACTAATCATAAAAAAGTAGTGACGAAGTTTAGTCAAAAGATACTCATTTTATATAACATATGCAGTTCATAAGCATATACAAAAATGGAAAAAAAACAACCAAGGAGAAACAAGTGTGGACAATAAGGTGCACAGTCAAAGTAGAAGATAAGAAGCATATTTTCTTGGATGTCATGATCAAAGATAAGAAGCATATTTTCTTGGATGTCATGATCAAAAAAATATATCAATGCACCAGATCCGCATATAAAGGATATATGTATAAAGCAACATTCGTTCGAATGCTTCTACATTGGTATAGAATGTCTATTCATGATAATGACTCAAACTTTACATCAACTGTCACCCTCTAAGTGTCCATAACCTGCTAATTAGTCCGATGAATATGTAAAATGCATTGAGTGGCATAGGAGGATGAAATGCATGAATGGTGCATGTAAGGATGTATGAATACACGTATCTCATGTCAAACTAGACATTTGTCGGTTTCTCATAACCTATGCATACACGACCCAAGATAATATGGGTAATCACGTAACACCGGAGGGATGTATAAAAACCATGCACCATATCTGAACATAATAGCTCTACAATCAATCATAATTCCACATGAAAACACACATCATGCCAATATCTCTCTCATCCTCACCATACATATATATCAATCTGCACGAAAACACCCATCGTGCCAATATCACTCTCATCCTCACCATGCATGTACATGAGAGACTAACATGCATGATGAAATGTGTATATACAAGAGAGATAATTATGAATGATGGTTGCATATGTACAAAAAATACTCGATATGCATGGTGTATGCATATACATATGTATGACCAATATAACATGCAATTAGCCCATTATGCCTAAATAAAATTTCAAAAGACTAGACATTATCTCTAGCATGAGTAATAATGCCAAGTATTCTTACAAATAGGTAAAACATATTACAAGTAGAATATATATCAAAATAAGGCACAGAGAAGCCTAAAATATACCCCAAACATGATATAACCTCTGTATCTGCACATACGCACGTTACCTCGCATATACATTACCCCAAAACACATAGCATTTAGCATATAAATTCATTTTAAGAAACATTCTCTCAAGTTAAGGTTAAGCAAGATACTTATCTTATTCCGGGCGAGCTCTATTATTGAAAAAATGCCTTTTATAGCTCCAAATCCATTAATCGAGCCCGATCTAGACCAAGGAATACTCAAGGAAGTCAAATAAAGCTATACAAATCAATTTCAAATGATAAATATTGATCTTCAATAAATCTCAAAGTTAAAAAAATGTTAACCCTGGCCTACATGCTTAAATCGCAAAATAAAAGTCGGATCCCATTGACCCATAGCCTCACAATCCAAATATATGATTAGTTTGCAAATTCGAGTCCAATTTGATATTCAAAACCCCAAAATATACTTTCTTAACTTTCAAGTCAAAAATCTTCTTTTTCTCTTTTGAATACTTGACTTTAAGGAAAACCCGATGATAGATTCATGTAATAATCATAAATTTGAGTGATAATCACTTACCCCATCGTCTTAGGTGAGAATCGCTTAAAAAATTACCTCAATCTGAGATTCCTAGCTCCTAAAATTATAAAATAAAGCCCAAGTGCTAAATGGGATTATATACATAAGTACATAAATTTTAAGTGCAAATTTTCAAAAATTACATTATTGCGCTTTCTTCACTAAAATAGTTATAACCTATTGTATAGATATCGGGATAATAAACACTTTAAATTTCTTGAAACTAGATTCAAAAGACTAAAGTTTTCGTTTTTAGATCATCTCAAAATTCCTTATAGATTATGATCATATCTCTTGTGAAGTTAGGTCGATTGTAGAAAATCATGTTTCAACACTTTAAATCATTCAAAAACTTGCTCCAAACACGCCGAAACTCACCCGAGCATCTCGACTCCTTTTCAATCTCTCTCAACAAGTTCAAATACCCTATATGGACTTGTCCAAATGCTCAAAACACATACGAAAGAATTGCAACTAAGAATCAAGGTGCAAATCAAACTTTAGATTAAGAAACCTTCAAGTCCCGACTTTCTAACAAAAGCAAATCACACCCAAGTCTCACGGGTGCTAAACCGAATATAGGGAGTAGTCTAAAATTCATTAAAACTATAGAAACTTTCAAATCATGATTTCGAGTATGTTTAGGTTGAGTGTCCAGTAAGACATCGATGCCAAATTAATCACTCTATTATGTGGGGTTCCAGGTAGGTCATTAGAAAAGACCTTCCACTGCTCGTTCATAACTGTAACGACCCAGCCCGTCGTTTTGAGTATTACAGCCTTGTTCTCCTATTTACTACTCAATTTATGCTTTACAGTTGCTGTATGACTTGCCGGGGTAATTGGTTCGGGCCCAGAAGGATTTCAGAGTGAAATGAGACACTTAGTCTCATAATTAAAAACTTAAGTTGGAAAAATTGACTGGATATTGACGTATGTGTAAATGGCCTTGGATTTGAATTCTCATGATTTCAATAGCTCCGTATGGTGATTTTAGACTTAGGAGTATGTCTGGAAAATTATTTGGAGGTCCGTAGTGGAATTAGGCTTGAAATGACGAAAGTTGGATTTTTTTGGGAAGTTTGACCGGGGGGGGGGGTTGACATTTTGATATCGGGGTCGAAATCCGATTATGAAAACTGGAATAGTTTCGTTATTTCATTTATGACTTTTGTATAAAATTTGAAGTCATTCTGGATTGATTTTATGTGTTTCGGACAAGGTTCAGAGCATTTTGGAAGTTTTGGCTAAGGCTGGAATTTTTTTGGTTCTGGTGTGACTGCACCTATGGAGTGTTGGATGCAGGTGCAAAGCCGTAAAAGCGGCAGTGTCATCGCAGAAGCGTGAAGGGAGCTGGGCGTGAGGACCACAGATGCAGGTGCTTGGACGTACCTGCGCAACCGCCGATGCAGTTCACGTGCGCAGAAGTGAGCTTTGTAGATGCTACCATGGCCATTGCAGAAGCGGCCTGGCTCACAAATGCGTGCCTTTTTCCACAAAAGCGAGGGTCGCAGATGCGGCCTCTTGTCCGCAGATGCAGAATGACTAGACATAACCCTTTAAGTTCAAGGCCTCGTTATTTTCACCCATTTTTGGATTTTGGAGCTCGGTTTGGGCGAGTTTGGAGATGAAGTTTTTCACATAACTTGGGGTAAGTGTTCTTGACTCCCTTGTGATTATATTTCATAAATTAATCTTCGTTTTTGGCGTTAGATTATTGATATTTCAAGAGAAATCGGAGGAAATTTCTACAATTTCATAAAATGAATTTTCGAGATTTGATCATCGATTTGGAGTCAGAATTAAGTTAAATTAGTATGGTTGAACTTGTAATTAGATGGGTTGTCGGATTTTATGAGTTTCACCAAATTCCGAGACGTGGTCCCCACGGGCGATTTTTGGAGTGTAATTTCGGATTTTGTAGGAAAATATTAGTATTTTGATATGGAATTAATTCCTATAATTGTGTGGACTGAATCAAATTTATTGTGGCTAGATTCGATCCGTTCAAAAGTTGTTACGCGCAGTATGGAATTTTTGGAGCATTATTTAGCTTGCTCGACATTGGATTCGTCTTGTTTGAGGTAAGTAACTCTTCTAAACTTAGTGCTGAGGGTATGAAATCCCGAAATGCATGTTATGTGATTGGTATTGTGGTGATGCACATGCTAGGTGACGGGTGTGTGGAATGCACCATGTGAATTGGGACTCTGTTATTTCCATGGCACTGTATAGTGGTCCTACTTTGTTGATGTCCGTGTTTTCACCATGTGATAAAGTAATTGAGTTGTCAATCATGCTAGATATCATGTTTAGGCTTTATGATGATACTGCTAGGACCCATAATGGTCATTTCTTTCTGTCATTTCACTGATTTTATTAATATTTCGTACTCAGTCATATTCATGCATTCATATCATATCTCAGTCTTAGTTGTTATTTATTGATACATCATATCATTGTTGTCGGGCTAATTTCATGACAGTGTGAGCCCGTGAGTGAGACTGGAGAGATTGATGACTGAGTGAGGCCGGGAGCCTATTTGTGAGGATATTGATACTATAGCACGTGAGTTATCCGTGAAGCACGTGAGTTGTCCGTGCGAATCCAGATATTGATATTATGGCATGTGAGTTGTCCATGCAGCACATGAGTTGTCCGTGCGGGTTATAGCGCTTCGGCTGTAGGAGCCCCTCCGGAGTCTGCACACCCCCAGTGAGCACAGTTGATTATATATATGTATATATGGATCGGGTTGCACGCCGCAACAAGCCTTATGGTCATATGTGGATCGGGCTGCACGCCGCAGCAGGTATTGTACAGTGCTGAGTGATTGAGTGTGATGAGCATTAAGCATAGTGAGACGGAATGCGAGACAGTGAGATTGAGTACTCTGAGAGTGTGAGTACATGAGCTCATCATTGAGATGCATTGCATTTGACATGCGTACTTGAGATACATGCATAGAGATGCATTTCCTTTTGCTACCCGATTTTGGTGACATTTATGATTTTACCTGTATCTTGACATGTAGGCATAGAGACGTACTTTCCTCATGCTATCTGAAAATGAACATCTTACTTATTATAGAAAGGAGTTTTGGGAAAAATCTCAGTTTTCAAACTTACTCGTATTTTGGCATTTTCGGTAAAAGCTTTGGGTTTTCACCGAGATACTTGAAAACAATGCCTTTTTTCTAGAACTGTGAATGAACTGAGCATTTTATTTCTGAGATACCTCTTTTATTACTTGTACTATGCTGTTATGAAATGTTATGGAATATTGGTATTGGACCTGACCTTTGTGTTAGCTCGTCACTACTTTCAACATAAGGTTAGGTCTGTTACTTACTGAGTAAATGGGGTCGGTTGTACTCATACTACACTTCTGCACCTTGCGTGTAGATGTTGGCTGCTGATGTTGCTGTGTTCGATGGGAGCTGGATTTGAAGATGTACCTGCGTCCTGGTTGTAGATGCCTCTTGTTCATGGTAGCTTTAGATCTATAAAACTCTGTTAATATATTTTTTTGAACAAATGATGTATTTACTTCATTTCAGCTTTGTAAACTCTATTCTTAGAAGCTCATGATTTGTACTACCAGTCCTTGGAAAATGTATAAGATTCAGATAATTTCTTTACTTAACTATCTTATTAAATATCATTGGAATTGGATAGTTGTTAATTAGCTTACCTAGCGGGTTGGGTTAGGTGCCATCACGACTAGTTGGATTTTGGGTCATGATAATAACAAACACAGACTGGACGTTCGGTGCCTCAACATCGATATCCATAACCTGATTATACGGTAGATACATCCCTTGGTGATCATCTTCGTTGCCTTAAGGTAGGAAATAAACCTACACTTAGGCACAACATTTCCTTTCCATTCTACAACTGGTTCATCCAGCTACTCAAGCCTAATGATCTTGGACCGACAATCTATCTTGGTATAACATGATTAGAGCATATACATCCCTACTATAACATCAAAGTCTATCATACCAAGCTTGACCAAGTCTGTTGTCCTTATACACATGTGTGGCCACTATAGAGTCACCTACCAGAATAGATAAAGAGAACGACTCATCATCCCTTTTTGGTTCTATCTCAAACTTCATAGCAACATATGGGGCCACATAAGACAATATAGAACCCGAATCTATAAGAGCATATATATCATGGAAGCAGACTGTCAATATACATGTGACGACGTTTGGGGAGGCCTCAAAACTCTATTGGTACATCATTTAATAAAGATGGGCTTGCCCTCCCCACAAAATACCTGGTTCACCACTCTTAGCTATACTAAGCCCAGCCAGTTCCTAGGTGCCACGAGCTGGGAGATATGCTACAAGAGTAGTGGAAACTAATCTAGTAGGTTGTTCCACACCTCTGTTAAAACTCCATCGGACTGAAGGGAAATTTTTCCTCGTGTGGCCTCTTACCCTACACTTGCAGCATGAATCAGTGCCATAACGACATATCTCGAGATGTCCCTTTTTGCATTTCTTACAAGAAGTCCGTTGCTGAGACTGTAGGACCACACTACTCTATACCTACGAGTAGGTTCCCAATAACTGTTGTTGTGTCTCGATTGGTTCCACTTACTTTGGCTTAGGCTTGGTTATTGATCACTAACAAAAGTGTCACAACCCAAAATACCACCAAAAGTTGTGATGGCACGTAGCTCACTTACTAAGCAAACCAACACCCATAAATAATATAGAATCCAATTATTAAGTCATTAACAGAAATATTATATAGATAATAATGCAAAATACATTTCGAAACAAATATCATTAATACAAATGTCTAAGGAAGGACCTAAACGTGACCACAACTGTCTAACAACGCCAAAACCTGGTGTCATAATGTCACAAGCTTCTAACAACAATAAAAAGTCTGAAGCGAATAATAACATATGTCTGAAAGGAAATATTTAGATAGAAATGGCTAAGTAGAGTAGGGGACTCCATGTGTTATGGAGCATATCAAGTAAAGCATCTCACTACAAAGTCTCTAAATAGATCTCCTACTTCGCCGTAGATATACCACTAATACCAGTCTCAAAACCTGCACAAAAATACACAGAAGTGTAGTATGAGTAAAAGATCTTGGTAATTAGTACGTATCAAGTCTAGCCTCGAAGAAGTAGTGGCAAGGGGCCGACATCAACACCTACTAAAAGTCCAACAATCACATAAAAACATGATTACGATAAAAAGTAAAGCATGGTATTGTCAAATAGATATAAAGGCTAGAGACACATTATATTTGGAATTTAGGAACCCTTTGCAGATAACAGAGAGATCAAATCAGATACCAAATACCTCAATCCCCGCATAAAAGCATGATAGGTGTCAACCAACATTTATATAAAGCCACTGCATGAGTCAAATTTACATAAATATGCATGCTGAGGACCCCTTCTCAATACCTCACAGCACAAATCCAAGTGCATGACCCAGGTAATGTCTCCAAACCAAACACCAAATCTGGGTGCCTACGCTTATAGGTTCCAAAGTAATATGGGTAATCACCTGACTCCGGAAGAACATATCCATATCCAAGCGTTGATCATTTTACAATCAATGATCAATAACCATTAATCTATATATTCTCACAGTGTCCATCGTGCCAACATCCTCAATTTTCACAATAACTATCTCTCCACTCATGCATATGTGTATAAAATAAATTAATAAAGAAGCATCGAACATAACAATAAAAATACAAATAAAAGGTCATATGGCTAAAATATTATTATGACTAATCATGTAATTTAGTTATCATAACAATTCAATGAGCAATTTAAGCATTTATGATTCTAATCATATTATTTAGAATGAGTGAATTAAGCTATTTAACGACCAAATCAAAAGTCAAATAAGACAATTGTATAACTATGGATTTATAATAAAGCTAAACATGGAAAAATAATCCTTTATGCCCAACTTCAACAAGTCATAACCTTAAGCATGCTTCTAAATCATAATTATGAGTCATCTCACAGTCATATAATCAAAAAAAACATGGATATAAAGTTCACATAGACCAAACACAGTATAATCATAAGCCAAAATCTACCAGATATGGTAGTAAACTAGCTAAGCATATACGCTCGTCACCTTGCATAAACGTGGCTCCTAAATCAAGTAGCAATTAGATCACCAATGGAGAGATTCCCTCTTACAAGGATAGACAAGAGACTTACCTCCACCCAACATGTATTAATCAACAACAATCATATTTCCCTTCAAAATCCAACAACAAACAACTCGAATCTAGTCAAATATAACTGAATAATGTCAAAAAAGCTATAGGAATCAATCCCAAACAATAAAACTCCAATCTTTAATCAAATCCCCAAAAGTCTACAAATGTCATCCGGGCCCACTTGGTCAAAACATGAGTCAAGGGGTAGATCCCGACTATCCATAACTCCACGAGTCCAAATATGTGATTAGATTCCAAAATCTAGTCTAAATCGGCACTCAAATTCGTGATTAAAATGTATGAATCCATGGGGAAACAAGATATATATTGAAATCCAAGTGGAAATTTCTTAGCCTCAAAGTAGAAGTGGAAATCTCTTCCAAAATCACCTCTTTCTGTGCTCGAAAACTCAAAATAATGAAATATGAGCTAACCCTCGAAATATAACACTGTTGCTAGGCCTTTAGCATATGTAGCCAATAATGTCGCTTCTACGATAACGTGCTTTCATCTGCGAGCCTCTCCTCCCTGATCGACCATCGCTTCTATGATACAATCTCCGCATTAGCGCAGCCGCAGGTGTGCAACACCTCTCGCTTGTGCGAAAGTGCTTATGCGCCAAACCTTAAGCTTCTGTGGGCCCCCAAACCCTGACCTGTCTTATCAAATCCATTGCAGGTGCGACTTCACACCTTGTAAGGACCCGACCAGTTGTTTTGAGTGTTATTGCCTCGTTCCCCCATTTACGGCTTATGCTATTGTAAGGCCCCGTAAAGGTTTATCGAAAACCCAGGGTTTCATGGTGCCTAAGTGCAGTGGGGGAGTTGAAGATAATTTTTTGAAGTGCAGGGCATTTATGTGGCCCATTCCATGGTCGTAGAACTGATCTACGGGCCGCAGATCTGCCGCAGACTAAGGTAGAAAATCTGGGCAAATGTTTGGACCATTATGCTGTCTATTATGTGGCTGCATAATCATTTTGCAGGCCGCATAACTCATCACAGACCCATCACAAAATATTTGTGGACCGCAGAAGCTTTATGCGGTAGCATATGCGACCGTAGATCTATGTCGGGGCTTTATTTTTTCAATTTTATAACCCAACCCCCATTATATTTATTTAGCCTAAGGGTTCATTTTTGGGAGATTACCTATCATTTTAGAGAGAGGAGAGAGATATTCTAGAGAGAGGGAAGGGAGGACTAAGGATTTCACTACTCTACTTTGATCAGACCTTGGAATTCCATCAAAAGGAACTTGCTATGGCTTCAAAAGGTAAGAATTGCTTCCCCCAATTCATCAATTTTGGGTTTGGGTTGATTATGGGAGATGAGGAAAGATTTATCACATGCATGAGCTAATAGAAACTATGGGGGAGGTTGTTGAACCATCTTGGGTGGCTTTGTTCTTAAATTAGTTGAGGGAAAGGTCGGGTCATAATCGTAACAGCCCTTGCCATGCGAATTCCTCTAATAGTGCTTATAATTCTATCCTCCTCTATAGATTGGCATCATTAGGAGTGTTGGGACATGATTGTGGCACTACAAAAAGCTCTTTCGAGGTATGAAGGCAAAACTCTTCTTCTAGTATCGGAATTCCCAAATCCTTGTAAACATTCTATCATGTGTAGTCGAACTTGAAACGCTATTGATGGGGGGTATTCAACCTATTAAAATTGATTCCTGATTGGCATAACGTGTTAGAAATCTTGTGTGTTAATGATTCTCTATTATTGACTTAATTATGTTATACTCCCTTTTGGGAGAAGATCTTGTATGAAATCAATGTGATTAAACACTTATTTCCCATATGATGAGACATTGTGAACTTACACTTGCTAAGACCAACGGTGCCAAATGGTTGTTTTAAAAGGGAACTCTTTTGTACAAACTATTATTGTTTTGGGAATCCGAGATGTGGCATTGTGAATACACCTCCACCCGCATATATTGGGGTGAGGTGGCGGGGCCGCTTTATGTAGAGTTGTGGTATTGTGAATACACGTCCACCCGCATACATCGGGGTGAGGCGCTGGTGCCGCTGTGAGTAGAGTCTGTCGCATTACGAATACACCTCCACCAGTATATATTGGGGTGAGGCGGGAGGGTCGCTTTGTGTAGAGGTTCTCGTATTCTGATTGCATCTCCACCAGCATACGTTTGGGTGAGGCGGCATGGCCGCTTTGTGTAAAGGTAGTTGTAGAGGATGCCTGACTTATGAATTTATAAATGTTATGGAAAGCCCTTAATAAATTTGCTATGGCTTTAACGGCTAACTAAGGCTTTATTTGCTACATTGATTCATCATATATATGTTGTATTTCCAAGTCCTTGCATAGGTGTTTGGCTTTCGTACTAGTACTATTCGACATGTACTAACGTCCCTTTTTGCCGGGGGCGCTGCATCTTTAATGGATGCAGGTGGTTCCATAGCAGGCGGTATTGATCAATGATAGCAGCACACCCTCTCCTCAACTGACTTGGTGAGCCCCACTTCATTCCAGGGTCCTGTATCTCTTATTCCATGTACATAATGTTTTGAGGTATAGCTGGGGCGTTGTTGCCGACTCTCTCGTAGTACTCTTTTGTTTCTGTTAGAGTCTACATAGACATAGTGTGGGTTGTATATATTTTTGGGAAGGTTAAACTAAAAATGTTGTAGTCGTATCATCTGTTCCACTTTAACTATGATTGTACAGTGTACTATTTTGGAGACTTCTCAATGACATAACTAATAGAAATGAACCGGTGTTGTTCACATGACCTCTTACTATGTTATTAATGAAATGTATTCTTCTATTTATTCATGAGTAAGTTGTGTATAAGGCATTGTAAAAGCTTGCTCGACCGGGGTATCTCGGTTGAGTGCCGGTCGCGCTCTTCGAGGTCGAGGCATGACAACTATGCTCAATTATCGATATGTGACTTGCCAGGGTAGTTGGTTTGGTTCTAGGGATGTTTCGGAATGAATTGAGACACTTAGTCTCAAGGTTGGAAGCTTAAGTTAAAAAGGTTGACCGGATGTTGTCTTATGTGTACATTGCTCTGGAATGGAATTTTGATGGTTCTGATAGCTTCGTTAGGTGATTTTGGACTTTGGAGTGTGTCCAGATAGTGATTTGGAAGTCCGTAGTTGATTTTGGCTTGAAATGGCGAAAGTTGGGAAATTAGAAGTTTTGGAAATTGAGAAATTTAACCGAGAGTTGACTTTTTAGTTACCAAGCTTAGATTTTGGTTTTGGAAGTTGGAATATGTCCGTTGTGTCATTTATAACTTGTGTGCAAAATTTGAGATCAACCGGAGTTGATTTGATAGGTTTCGACATCGAATGTAGAAGTTAGAAGTTCATAAGTTCATTAGGCTTTAATTGGGGCTCAATTCATGTTTTTGATATTTTTTTATGTGATTTGAGGCCTCGACTAAGTTCGTACTATGTTTTAGGACTTATTGGTATGTTTGTTTGAGGTCCCGGGGGCCTCGGGTGGATTTCAGATGGTTAACGGATTTGAATTTGGACTTAGATGATAGTTGATGTTGCAGGTCTGGTTTCATTATACGCGATCGCGTGGGAAGGTTTGCGATTGCGTAGCCTTATTTTAGGCAACTGGGATTTTGTTCTATGCATTCGCGAGTTTTGCCCTGCGATCGCGTACGCTGGAGGGAGCAGTGAATCGCGAACGCGTGGGCTAAGCCGCGTTCGCGAAGAGGAAATGACGCAGGAACTGGTCACATGCTTTGTTCTTCGCGATCGCGTGAAGAGGGTCGCGATAGCGTAGGTCTGAGAGTCAGAGCATCGCATTCGCGTTTACGTAGAGTTAATTCTGGGGCAGCTTAGTTTTGTGCTTCGCGATCGCGTGGCATTTTCCGCGATCGCAATTGAGGATTTCTGGGCAAAATCTAATGTCTCAAAAATGAGGGTTTGAGATTATTTCACAATTTGATTTTGGGAGCTCGGATTGAGGCGATTCTTGGAGAGATTTTCAAGGAAGTGATTGGGGTAAGTGATTCTATCTTGGTTTTTGTTAAATTACATGAATATATCCTTGATTTCATCATTTAATTAGTTATTTGGGTTGAAATATTTGGGAAAAATAGAGAAAACCTCTTAGGCCGATTTTTGGGGATTTGAGCGGGATTTTGGTATCGAATTTGAGTAATTTTAGTATGGTTGAACTCGTAGTTGAATGGGTGTTCAGATTTTGTAACTTTCATAGGATTTCGAGATATGGGCCTGCAAGTTGAGTTTCGAGTTGACTTTTTGACTTTTGATTACGAACTTAACATTTTCGTATGGAATTGATTCCTATAGCTTGAGTTGATTGTATCAAATTGTTTGTGGCTAGATTTGAGGCATTTGGAGGTCGATTTGCGAGGCAAGGGCTTGTTGGAGTAGAGATTTGCATGGTTTGAGGTAAGTAACACTTCTAAACTTTGTTCTGAGGGTATGAATCCCTGAATTACGTGTTAGAAATCATGCTTAGGCTACGTGCTGGTACTGTTGGGATCCACAGAGGTCGTGTTGCATGTTGAATTATTGCTAAATTTGCAATTATGTACTCGTCACAACTATTATTTGCATATCATATTTATGTCTCTGTTGCCATTTATTGATACATCATATCATCATTATTTGGGCTGATTATCATGATACTTGTCAGCCAGAGAGACTGGAGAGATTGATGACTGAATGAGGTCGAGGGCCTGATTGTAAGGGTATTTATGGGATCGGGCTGCACGTTGCAACATGCTTTATTGATTCATTCCATGATTGGCTTATTATAGCGCTTGGGCAGGATCCGCCACTCCGGAGTCCGACTTATAAGTATTGAGCGCAGGTACCTACTGAGTGCGAGTGCCGAGAGCGAGTGCCGAGCGATTGGGAGGATTGAGTGACTGTGAGGATGGAGTGACTGTGAGGAATGAATGATTGTGAGGATGGAGTGAATGGCAGGATTCAGAGATTGATACTCTAAGAGTATGCATATGATTTAATCACTTTTTCTGTATTAAAGTTGGCATACATAACTGACATATAGATATCGAGATGTATCATTTATCATTTCAATTAAACTTGGCGTTTAGTGGGGCTGAGTCAGAGGATGCTCAGAACTTCTTAGATAAGTGCTAGCGGATTCTTCGCACGGAGGTTATTCTGGAGACTAGTGGGGTCTCATTTACTACTTTCCAGCTGACGGGGACAACCTTTAGATGGTGGGAGGCCTATGAGTAGAGCAGGCCAGTCGATGCTACACAACTTCTATGGCATGAGTTTTCCGTTCTCGTTTTGGAGAAGTTTGTGCCACGGACCCGCAGGGAGGAGGTGCGCAGGCAGTTCGAGTAGCTACGCCGGGAGGGCATATCTGTGACCTAATACTAGATGAGATTTTCTGAGTTGGCTCGTCACACAATTTGGTTGGTTCCCACTGAGAGGGAGAAGATTAGGAGGTTTATTGATGGCCTTAGTTATCAGTTGCATTTTGTTATGATGCGGGAGAATGCATTAGGTGCTAGGTTCGATGAGGTGGTTGATATTACCCGATGGCTAGAGTTTGTCCATTGCCAGGAGCGTGAGGAGAGGGATGCAAAGAGGCCTCATGGTTTGGGTGGCTTTAGTGGTGTTCCTTCTGCGGGGGCAGTCCTACCACGGCAGGGGTCGTCCTTATAGGCCCGCTCAAATGGCTCGCTCCGTTCATCGTGGTGCATCAGCTAGACATGGTTCGTACAATGCTCATCCGGGTTAGTCATCTATCAGTGCTCTCCCAGCTCAAAGTTCATCCCATGGTCCATCGGTTCAGGTTCATCTGTGGCAGGTCCTTCTAGCAGTTATTCTGGTACTCGGGGCTTGATTCAATCCCCACCATGACTACCGAGGAGTTGCTTTGAGTGCATAGAGTTTGGGCATATGTGGAGACATTATCCTTGTTGCTTTGGAGGTTTAGTTCAACAGAAGGTTCAGGCGGTTACTTCCACACCAGTTACTTCACCACCCGCCCAACCAGCTCGGGGTGGGCCCCAGGCAGCTAGAGGTCGCCTTAGAGGGGGAGGCTGATCAGGTAGTGGTCAGGCCTGATTCTATGTATTCCTGCCAGGCCAGATGTTGTTGCTTCAGATGCAGTGATCACAGGTATTGTCTCATTGTGCCACAGAGATGCTTCCACATTATTTGACCCTGGTTCTACTTTTTCCTACGTGTCCTCCTATTTTACTCGTTATTTAGATATGCCCTGTGAATCCTTAGTTTCACCTGTTCATGTATCTATGCTGGTGGGCGTTACTAATGTTGGGGACCATGTATATCGGTCGTGTGTAATGACTATTGGGGGAATGGATACTAGAGTTGATCTTTTATTGCTTAGTATGGTCGATTTCGATGTGATTTTGGGTATGGATTGGTTGTCTCCATGTCATACTATTCTGGATTGTCACGCTAAGACCGTGACGTTGGCGATGCCAGGGTTGCCAAGAATCGAGTGGAGAGGTTCTCTAGATTATGTTCCCAGCAGAATTATTTCATATATGAAGGCCTAACGGATGGTTGAGAAGGGGTGTCTATCATATTTGGCCTTTGTGAGAGATGCAGGTGCTAGTACTCGTACTATTGATTCTGTTCCGGTAGTGCGATACCTTCCAGATGTGTTTCCTGCAGATCTGTAGGGCATGCCACCGACAGGGATACTGATTTTGGTATTGACTTGGTGTCGGGCACTCAGCCCATTTCTATTCCTCCGTATCGTATTGCACCAACAGAGTTGAAGGAATTGAAAGAGCAGCTTTATGAACTTCTTGGTAAAGGGTTTATTAGGCCTAGTGTGTCACCTTGTGGTGCACTGGTTCTGTTTGTGAAGAAGAAGGATGGTACTATACAGATGTGCATCGGCTATAGGCAGTTGAACAAAGTTACAATCAAGAACAAGTATGCTTTGACGCGCATTGATGATCTATTTGACCAGCTTTAGGGAGAGAGGGTGTTCTCTAAGATTGACATGAGGTCTGTGTATCATCAGTTGAAGATTTGGGACTCGGATATTCTAAAGACGACATTCAGAACCTGCTACGATCACTATGAGTTCCTTATGATGTCTTTTGGGCTGACCAGCGCCCAAGCAACATTTAAGCATCGGATGAACAACGTTATAGTATTCATTGATGTTATCCTGGTGTACTCACGGAGCAAGGAGGAGAATGCACAACATTTGAGGATTGTACTACAACGGTTGAGGGAGGAGAAGTTTTCTGCCAAGTTCTCCAAGTGTGAGTTTTGGATCAGTTCGGTGGCGTTCTTGGGGCACGTGGTGTCCAGTGAGGGGATTAAGGTGGATCCAAAGAAGATAGAGGCAGTTCAGAGTTGTCCCAGATCTTCTTCATCTACTGTGATTCGGAGCTTTCTCGGCTTGGCCAGATATTATCGTTGCTTAGTTGAGGGATTCTCATCCATTGCAGCGCCTTTGACAAAATTAACCCAGAAGGGTGCTCCATTTAGGTGTTCAGATGAGTGTGAGGAGAGATTTCAGAAGCTCAAGACTGCCTTGACTACAACTCTAGTTCTAGTTTTGCCTTCAATGTTAGGCTCTTATAAAGTGTATCGTGATGCTTCTCGTATTTGTATTGGGTGTGTCTTGATGTAGGAGAGTAGAGTGATTGCTTATGCTTCGGGTCAGCTGAAGCCACATGAGAAGAACTACCCTGTTCATAATTAGGAGTTGGCAGCCATTGTTCATGCATTGAAGATTTGGAGGCATTATCTCTACGGTGTGTCTTGTTAGGTATTTACAAATCATCGAAGTCTCCGACACTTTTTCAAATAGAAGGATTTAAATTTGAGGCAACGGAGATGGTTGAAGCTGCTAAAGGACTATAATATCACCATTATGTATCATCTCGGGAAGGCCAATGTGGTGGTCGATGCCTTGATTAGAAAGGCGTTGAGTATGGGTACCTTGCATTCATTCATGTCGGTGAGAGACCGCTTGCATCGGATGTTCATGCCTTGGCCAACCAGTTCTTGAGATTAGAAGTTTTGGAACCGAGTTGGGTTCTAGCTTGTGTGGTTTCTCGGTCTTCCTTATATGACCATATCAGAGAGAGCCAGTATGATGATCCCCGTTTGCTTGTCCTTAAGGACACGGTTCAACACGGTGATGCCAAGGAGGTTACTATTGGGGATGATGGGGTGTTGAGGATGCAGGGTCGGATCTGTGTACCCAATGTAGATAGGTTGCGTGAGTTGATTCTTGAGGAAGCCCACAGTTTGCGGTATTCCATTCATCCGGGTGCCGCAAAGATGTATCAGGACTTGAGGCAGCACTATTGGTGGAGAAGAATGTAGAAGGATATAGTGGGGTTTGTAGCTCGATGCCTAAATTGTCAGCAAGTGAAGTATGAGCATCAGAGACCGGGTGGATTCCTTCGGCGGCTTGAGATTCTGGAGTGGAAATGGAAGCGTATCACCATGGATTTCGTAGTTAGGCTCCCACAGACTTCTAGGAAGATTGATGCTATTTGTGTGATTGTGGATCGGTTGACCAAGTCCGCCCATTTCATTCCAGTTGGGATTACTTATTCTTCGGAGTGGTTGGCTCAGATGTACATCCGCGAGATTGTTTGCCTTCACGGTGTGCCGGTGTCCATCATTTCAGATCGGGGCACACAATTTACATTGAAATTTTGGAGAGCAGTGTAGCGAGAGTTAGGCACACAGGTTGAGTTGAGTACAACATTCCACCCTCAGATAGACGGACAGTCCGAGCACACTTTTTAGATATTGGAGGATATGTTGTGCGCTTGTGTCGTAGATTTTGGGGGTTCTTGGGATCAGTTTCTGCCACTTGCAGAGTTTGCCTACAACAACAACAACTAGTCGATCATTCATATGGCTCCGTATGAGGCTTTGTATAGGAGAAGGCGTCGGTCTCCGGTGGGTTGGATTGAGACGAGCGAGGCTAGGATATTGGGTACTGACTTAGTTCAGGATGCTTTGGAAAAGTTAAAATTGATTTAGGATCAGCCTCGCACGGCGCAGTCTAGGCAGAAGAGTTATGCCGATCAAAAGGTTTGCGATGTTGCTTACATGGTGGGGTAGAAGTTACTACTCAAGATTTCACCCATGAAGGGTGTTATGAGGTTCAGGAAGAAGGGAAAATTAAGCCCTCAGTACATTGGTCATTTTGAGGTGCTTGAGAGGATTGGAGAGGTGGCTTACAAGCTTGCATTATCGCCTAATCTGTCGAGTGTTGAACCAATGTTTCATATTTTTATGCTCCGGAAGTATGTCAGCTATCCGTCTCATGTTTTGGACTTCAACACAGTTCAGTTGGATGGTGATTTGACTTATGATGTGGAGCCAGTGGCCATTTTGGAAAGACAGGTTTGAAAGATGAGGTCAAACAACATAGCTTCAATGAAGGTGCAGTGGAGAGGTTAGCTAGTCGAGAGGCTACTTGGGAGACCGAGCGGGAGATGCAGAGCAGATATCTAAGCCTATTTGAAAGTCCAGGTATATTTCCGGACCCGTTCGAGGATGAAAGTTTGTTTAAGAGGGGGAGGATGTAACAACCCGACTGGTCGTTTTGAGTGTTGTAGCCCCGTTCCCCTATTTACTACTTATTCTATGCTTAATTGTCAATATGTGCCTTGCCGGGGTAGTTGGTTTGGTTCCAGGGATGTTTCGGAATGAGTTAAGCCACTTAGTCTCATGGTTGGAAGCTTAAGTTGAAAAGGTTGACCGGATGTTGACTTATGTGCAAATGGCTGCGAAATGGAGTTTTGATGGGTCCAATAGATCCGTTGGGTGATTTTGGACTTAGGAGTGTTTCCGAATAGTGATTTGGAGGTTCGTAGTTGATTTTGGCTTGAAATGATAAAAGTTGGAAAATTAGAAGTTTAACCGAGAGTTGACTTTGTGTTTACCGGGGTCGGATTATGGTTCTGGAAGTTGGAATAGGTCTGTTGTGTCATTTATGACTTGTGTACAAAATTTGAGGTCAATCAGAGTTGATTTGATAGGTTTCGGCATCGAATGTAGAAGTTAGAAGTTCATAAGTTTATTAGGCTAGAATTGGGGTGTGATTCATGTTTTTGATGTGATTTGAGGCATCGACTAAGTTTGTATGATGTTTTAGGACTTGTTGGTATATTTGGTTGTGGTCCCCGGGGCCTAGGGTAGATTTTGGATGGTTAACGAGTTGGAATTTGGACTTAGATAGTAGCTGATGTTGTAGGTCTGGTTTCCATATACACGATCGCGTAGGAAGGTCCGCGATCGCGTAGGCTTATTTTGGGTAGCTGGGATTTTATTCTATGCGTTCGTGAGTTTTGGCCTAGGATCGCGTACGCTGGAGGAAGTAGTGAATCGCGAACACGTGGTTTAAGTCGCATTCGCGAATAGGAAATGAGGCAGGAGATAGTCATGCACTTTGTTCTTCGCGATCGCGTGAAGAGGGTCGCGATAACATAGGTCTGAGGGTCAGTGCATTGCGTTTGCGTGGTGCTTTTCGTGTTCGCGTTGAGTTAATTCTGGGGCAGCTTAGTTTTGTGCTTCGCGATCGCGAGGCATTTTCCGCGATCGCGGTTGAGGATTTCTAGGCAGAATTTAAAGTCTAAAAAATGAGGGTTTGAGTTTATTTCACATTTTGATTTTGGGAGCTTGGATTGAGCCAATTCTCAGAGATATTTTCAAGGGAGTGATTGGGGTAAGTGATTCTAACTTGGTTTTGGTTAAATTACATGAATATATCCTTGATTTCATCATTTAATTAGTGATTTGGGTTTAACATTTTGGCAAAAAATGGACAAATCTTCTCTGTCTGTGTTGCATTTATTAATACATCATATCATCATTGTTTGGGCTGATTATCATGATACTTGTGAGCCTGAGAGACTGGAGAGATTGATGAATGAGTGAGGCTGGGGGCCTGATTGTGAAGATATTTATGGGATCGGGCTGCACGCCGCAACATGCTTTATTCATTCACGCCATGATTGGCTTATTATAGCACTTGGGAAGGATCCCCCCCTTCGGAGTCTGACATAACATCAGTGAGTGCAGGTATATACTGAGTGCGAGTGTGAGTGCCGAGAGCGAGTGCCGAGCGATTGGGAGGATTGAGTGACTGTGAGAATGTTGTAACTGTGAGGAATGAGTGACTGTGATGATGGAGTGAATGGGAGGACTGAGTGATTGATACTCTGAGAATATGCATATGATTTCATCACTGTTTTGGACTCCAAATGGCATACATAACTGACATGTAGATATAGAGAAGCATTATTTCTTATCTCAGTTGTACCTGACATATCTTACCTGTTTGAGCTTTAACTGTTTAACTTGAAAGCATGCCTACATTTCTGTAATGTATTTCTTTAATTGGATTGTACCTATGAAGCTCGTCACTGCTTTCAGCCCAAAAGTTAGACTTGTTACTTACTGAGTTGGTTGTACTCAGTCTACACCCTGCACTTCGTGTGTAGATCCAAGCACTTCTGGGTACGGTGGTTGCTGACTTTGGAGCTATTATTCAGTTCGGAGATCCTCGGGGTAGCTGCTTTGGCGTCCGCAGTCCTTGACTCTCCTCCTTTATCATTTAGTTCTATTTATACTGTTCTACTCTTCTAGACAGTGTTTCAGGCTATGTTATTGTATAGATGCTCATGTACTCATTGACACCCGGATTTTGGGGGAGTATTGCATTGAGTCTCGGTATTTACGTATCTGTATTTATGAGATTTTACTCTTAAACTCTTTTTATTATGTTTTCAAACTTAAAGAATGTGTGGTTTATTGAGGTTGTCGGTTTGCCTAGTATTTTGATAGGCGCCATCACGACCTGTGAGATTTGGGTCGTGACACAACTGCACACCATCCACTGCAGGTGCAATGCTGTCACGACCCAAAATCCCACCTTAAGGATCAAGATGGAACCTAGTCTATAAAACTAGGTAAGCCAATCAATTACACAGTTAAACATTTAGGACATGATATTGTGAAGCGGAGTTTAACATTAATGTTCAAATAAAGGTGATACAAGCCAACACAACGATAATTACATCAAATCCCCCAAGACTAGGTAGTATAGAGTCTCTTTGCATTTCTTGATCGGTCGCTTCCTTTCGCTTTCATGCGGAAGGTTCCCCCTACCGGCTTTTTTTTGGTCCAACTAGTAGTAATTTCTATTAGGTTCCACATTGTTTCTTTCCATACTGCATCACGAGCTCTAACTGAATACATGAAAAATATCTCAAAAATACAATACTTTTTGGATAGAGAATTGACATTATAAATGTATGGAAAGGACTCCAAGGGACCACGACATAAAAAACATCACTACCTTGAATCCTTTCGACAAAGGAAGCTCTCAAAGCCTGGGTCCGCTACCTCTAACACCTGGATTTGCACAATAATGCACAAAAGTGTAGAATGAGCACACCACGGCCGGTACCCAGTAAGTATCAAGACTAACCTCGGTAGAGTAGTGATGAGGTTCAAGTCAAGACACTCACTAGTCAAATATAACCTGTAGAAAATGTCAAAGACCGACAACAAAAATAATAACATAAGGCAATAATTGAATCTCATCGGAATAAATGATAAAAGTTTAGAAAAAATAAAGGTCCAGTCTTGACGATAAATCATCAAATTTAATCACACATATATGGCACTTTGTGCCCACATTATCAATTACCCTCGCACAACAAAGACCTCATGCAACAACATAAGTCACACATGTATGCCAAAGACCTCTTGCCACAATATAAGTCACATTCGCATGACAAAGACCCCGTGCCACCATGTATTTCGTACTCGTGTCAGTCACCAATAACATGTTCAAGAGGGATTTATCGAGAATTAAATAAGGTAAAGCATGAGAACAATTTTCTTTTTACTTTAATCCATTATATTACCAACAATTCAACAAAATATGAAATAATAAATCATGTAGAATGCATGACACACACAAGAAGTAATTAATCATTCCAACACAAGAATAACAACAAGAGTCACTCTGATGTGCCACATATCAAAATCACAAAACATCCTTATGACGCCATGTGAACTTCACATTTTTAAAATATTTTTCTGAAATAGCTGCACACGCATAAGCCCCCTTATATCGCACATCACAATGAAGTATTTCTCTTTACTTGCACCACGTGCATAAGCCCCCTTATTTTGCTGCATGCGCATCAATATACACACCACCCTTATAGCACCACACGCATAATCCCCCTTATCACACTACATGTGCATCAATATACACACCACCCTTATGCTGCCGCATGCCCATCTCATCACAACACAACAATCAACCGCACCACACGTGCACATATGCGTCACCATCACCATAACAACAATACAAATATCACAACAGGATATAGCCCACAGCTCAACAACAATATGTACAAGAACCATAACAATAATATAAGGGTAAGGGGAATGAACAACAACAAGAATGCTTCAAGCAACAACAAATTCCAGTTCAAGGTATATTAATAGCTTAAGGTCTAATCTGGTCAAATACCACACATACGCCCATGTACACACTTGTCACCTCATATACACGTCGTTCCACATAATACAAATAATGCAATTAGACCAAATCCTAAATAGAACTTCTCCCACATAAAGTTAGGCAAGATACTTATCTCAAATAAGCCAAATAAACACTCTAAGAAGCCCTTCCCATGCAAAAACCCTCTGGACGGCTCACGTCTAGCCAAAATAACTTAATATCATAAATAAAAACCATAAGAAATGATTCCGAATAATAAATCTTTGATCATTAACAAAAATCAAAAAGTCAATCCTGGGCGCGCACCTTGAAATCCGATAAAACTCATAAATTTTGAACACTCATTCCAATACGAGTCCAAGTATATGTGTTTCATCCAAATCCGACGTCAAATCGACCCTCAAATCATCAATTTATATTTTAGAAAAGTTTTTACTAAAATCCCTAATATTTTTTAATTCATCAATCAATCGCTAAATTCAAGGTCGAAATCATGAAATATAAAACAATCCGAGTAAAAAATACTTACCGCAATCAAAATAGTGAAAATCCCCTCAAGCATCGCCCGAAACCGAGCTCCAAATCTCAAATTATGGAAAAATGAACTCAAAATCCGAAAATAGATCTCTTATATCTCTGCTTCAAGTGTACCCTTCCCGATTACGGGACCCACTTCGTGATCGCGAAGCACTAAATCAACACTGCCCAGGAAAACACTACGCGTTCACCACCCAGGCACGCGATAACAACTCAGACAAGCCTCCTCGATGGCGGAAGAGAATACACGAACGTGAAAGCAACAACACCAGCTCCCAGCTCCCCTTCGCGAACGCGGCTGGCTTCACGCGAACGCGAAGAGAAATCTCCTCTAGTCCAATTTCCTTCTCCGTGAATGCGATGTATGCTCCGCGAATGTGATGAACTACCAATCCCGCTGACCAAATACTCTACGTGATTGTGACTTTGCTCCACGATCGCGAAGCTCAACTGGAGCACCAGAAAACCAGCATCACATGCAAACTCTGAAATGGTCTAAAACCAATCCAAAACACACCGAGCCCCTCAGGACCCCGTCTAAACATGCCAACAAGTCCCAAAATATAACACGGACCTACTCGAGACCTCAAATCACACATAATAACATCAAAACCATGAATCACACCTCAAATCAAGCTTAATGAACTGTTTCAAATTTCCAAATTCTAATCTTATACCGAACACGTCTAAACAACTCGAAACCACCTCAAATTTTGTAAACAACTTCCAAATGACATAACACACCTATTACAACTCTTGGAATAACAATCCAAACCCGATAACATCGAAAACACCGATCCAAGGTCAAATACACAAAAGTCAAACTTGGTTAACCATTTAAACTTAAAGCTTCTAAATTAAGAATCATTCCTCCACGCCAATACCGAACCACTTGAAAATTAAAACCTACCATACACGCAAGTCATAATACACCACATGAAGCTACTAATGACCTCAAACAACTGAACTGAGTGCAAATGCTCAAAATAACTGCTCGAGTCGTTACATTCTCCCCCACTTAAACATACGTTCATACTAGAACGTGCCAAGAGTCATTCAAAGGTAATCAAATCATGGCATAAGCTCATCATTCACTCACTGAAGATTCTAGAAAATCCCACCAACACCACAAACTAGAAAATCCCACCAACACAATCTCGACTGATGATTCTAGCTTAAACCTTAACCAACAAGCTTCAGAACTAAATACGATTCTTGCACACACACACTGTGCCGATCTCAATCACATGAAACAAGTGAAAAAATATATTCACAAGACATAACAATACAACATAACCCCTCACTAACATGCCCATAACAATACCTCTGACCACAATACTTTCTCATCACCTAACCCGGTACCGATGACATACCTCATATCAAATCAAACCCTATTCTGAACCTTTGTAGACTACCAAGCATGATTGAAACACGTATATTCTCATAACCACTCATCAGATCAACAAGTCATGGGCCTCGCTCGTCCGATAAGAATCATAGCAAAAATCTAAGCTGATTAATGACATTCTCATTCCAACATGCCTTATCCAAGTCCGATTGCGCAAATTCGAGGTCCAATAACCTCATCTCACACGTTAAAAGCTACTCGACCAACATTCCACATCCAATGCCACCTAGAGTCACAAATGATGCATTTCGCACCCAACAAGTAATAACTCAAATATTATTGACGATAGAAAGAGAACCGAATGAGAGAACAAACCAACAAGTTCAACAAATACCACCACAAGACACAACGCTATGATCCTATCTCACAAGGGAGAAGCAAAACACACTAAGCAAGCTCAAATATCTTTTCCCCATATAACTCTGCTGCATTACATGACCCTATCCAAACATACTGATCCACATGAAATACCCGTCGAGCCATAATACTCATAATCAATAACCACATATCTATCAATAACAAACCCGCAAAATGCACGACCATAACCATGGTAAAATGGATATCATAATATACCCTAGACAAGAAAAGTGTCACCAAGGTGGAATCAATCATTCAGCACCCCAAGAACCATCACGCTCGAAATTCGCAACAAAGCCCAAACAAAATCGTATCATGCGTATATATAGTCAACATTCTCAAAACTTGCCATAGCGTAGAAGAATAACACATTGAACACATCAGAACACGAATTAGATCAACTCTAACCGATGTCACACCCATCAACACTCTTGGTGTGGAGTAAACAAACCCGATCCAATGTAGAATACACATTCTCACTAGGCCTACCAGTGCCTCCAAATCACTTCTGATCCTCTCAAAATGGGTAGACATCCTCCGTAAAGTCCACAATAACCTATTCACAATACATACAATTAACCGTAATCCTCTTAACATACCATTCACTTGACCCCATCCGGGAGAGAAACCACAACACGCAACATACTCCTCTTGCAGGTAGCAGACATTACCAAGCCATGGTCGACACTATCAAGAACTCTTCGAAACCCGTCCGCACACAATCAAGACATCATAACTGAATCCCCCTAACTCAACCAAGTCACACAGGCCACCAAACCCAAGAGTATTTCCACAAAACACCGGCAAAGCCTCACCACACCAAAAGAATCAATCACTTTTATTACTATCCTGATCCAAACCACCACCAAGCTTACCCATTCCTTTGAATTCTCCTCGACTGGTTTTCAAGTTAACACTTCTCCTTGCATGTACATTATGATCCTAAACCAAAGCTCACCACAAGAGATCCTAGCATGAACCACATCATCCGAAATCCCATAAACCATTGTGTACCCTTTGAAGCACCCAATAATGCCGCAACCGAGATACTCATTCTGAAGAGACCTTCTATGAATCTTAAGCCATTTATTTAACCTCTCTAATACCAAAATATATAATCACTAATGATATAGGAATACTGCGAGTCTCAGCACCAACCAATGCAAATCTCAGATCTTAGCCATGTACAAATATAGGAAAATAAACAAATACCACATACGAACCTTGAACTCATTAGGACCTTCTCGAGAATTATCCACTATGCTATAATCCCCCAATGCACCGCCAATACTAGCCGAACAACTGTTAATCCATTAGCACACAAATACCTCAAGAAGTAACCCCCATCTTTAAGAAACCGAGTGAATCACTACTCCATGCACACTACATCTACCACGAATGACAACTCAAATCATTTCAAGATTTCCATATACACATACAGTGTAATACATCATGCATCCAGAAACTTCCTTACTTGAGTCATCCATGAAACCAACATCTTCAAGTCATAGCCGATCCACAATTATGCCTTAGACCAAAACTAATATAACACAAGACCATGCAATTTTATTGTCGATAGTAGACTCCCTCTCTTGGCTTGAAGAAATATAATATAACACCCGACAACCCACAACACCCTTATTCCATCACTGTCATAATTCCGCAGTGTAAGTCAAATATATCTTTCATACGCTCATGTATCTCTAATCATAAAATACCTCAAATCACTTATTAAGAGCACATCCACCCCGTGATACACGTGCAACCTTCCTAAAGCGATCCAAACTCAAATTGCAGCCCATACGAATCTCGCTGGTAGAAAAAAAACACTTCACAAAACCTCATAGGGATCACACAACCTCAGAACATCCCTCAGGAGATAACCCACCCGCATAGCCTCAAACATGCATCTTTCTACGCCGTATGTGTCACACCTCTCTTTTCCCGCAACCTTTATTATGAGGTTGGGTTAGAAGAATTTTTCCAATTAAAGTGACCATTTGAAAAGGGATTATTTATTATTCAGAGTCGCCACTTGGAATTGAGTTTTGGTGTTTCAAGTCACCTTTTATTGAATCCCTTATCAAAAGGAAGATTTGACTCCTAATTTATGGTCTACGAAAATAGAAGACTGAGTAAGAAATTCTGTTGACTGAGGGGAAGGTGTAAGGCACCCCTCGAGTTCCGTGGTTCTAGCACGGTCGTTTTATTGACTAATGTAAGGCTTAAATTAATTTTATAGCTATTCTTGTATTTTATTGATTATGGCTAATTTATTACCTTTTAATTAATTTTTTTTTTATTGTTTGGACCCAGATGCGATACGCACACAAGGTATTTTTTTGAAGTTAGATATTAAACCAAAGTACGGAATGTACACATGGTTAAGATATAATTATTTTAAATTTAAAGGCATCAAGGCGCGGAATGCGCACATGATCCTTTTATTATTTAAGCATATCAATCCAAGGTTCGAGTATGAACACATGGGCTAATAGCGTATTTAGAAAATTTAATTATTTTGTCTCTTTCATATTCGAGATATTTAATTGTATATTTCATTACTTATTGCAACGAGTCTTCAATTAGTTCATGGCTCATTTCCTTTCTCACAATTAGTTTTTTACCATTCTTTTTGTTTCACATAACGGACTTTGAATTAATTCGGAACTCACATCCCTAACTTATAATTATTTTCTATGGATAGGCATTGAAATGTGCACATACCTAATTACTTATATTCTCCCATAACCCTATTCTCGGTGGGAATGTAAAAGAAATGTATTCGACAGCTTAGCCTCCAACATCTAATTTATTTACAAAGAAGATTGTTTATGCTAACAGAAAATAAAATGAAGTTTATATAATGGAGAAACAAACTCAAAACAATTTCCAGCTTATTCTTGAATGATGGAACAAAGAAAGAATCTACATTCTTAGATTAATTTAGAATAGCTAACATTGTACTAAAATAATTTAGAGTAAGTAAAAAAAACTTGAAAAATTTGATACAACTAACGAGATTTTCTTTAAAGTATTTCTACTAGCACTAACACTTGAAAAACTTTTACTTTTCATGGGCAAATAGTTAAACATTTGTGAACGTATATTCCAAGAAAACAACAAAAACTTAATAGAGAAAAACCTATCATAATCTTAAAACATTTATTATAATTTATGGCCTATTTACAAGAATGACTGCCCAAATTAAGAGAAATATGACTTCAAGGATTAATTAAACCAAGTGTTCAAGCGTAGATCTATTCATGACATATTTATGGACTAAACTTCGAAGATGATTTGAATCAACCAAGACTAGAGATATATTTTAATAACACTATATACATTGAATTATAGAGATAGATGACGGTAAATCCGATATCAAACAAGCACAAACTCACATTTGTATTCAACAAACTTTTAAGAAAATTAATATAAGGATTAACACACGTTCATATTTAAATTATGACATTATTATTGAACTAACAAGGAGATTGAATATTACCTTTTTGCGCAGATTTCACAATAGATAAATAGATACAATCTACTGATTTCCAAAGTTAAAAGGTGTTAACTCTTCAGCAACCTCAAACGAAAACCTCGACGTCAAAACTTCTTCAACTTGTTCGAACGATTCATAGAGAGAAATGATCTTGTGAAAGATAAAGGAATTCTAAAAAGAAAACTAAAGTACAACTCTTTCAAAATAAAACCTTTTTTTTTACTGCAGGAATACTTCTGATCTCCTCCTCTTGTCTTTTTCTATCAATCTCGTTTTGTTTCTTCTGTTCAAAGTTTTTTTTTTCTTTTCAAAATCTTGCCCCTCTCTTTCTTTTTGAGTTTTTCCTTTTATAAAGAAGAACAATGGTCGTTATCCAGTCTTGTGCCAAGGAGTTGAAGTGAAGATGTGGGATTGAGGTTCAGAAAAGAATTGAGACGTGAGGTGTGGGCTGGAGTAGATTGACGTGAAGGGGAAGGGAATTAGGGAGTTAGTTATATTTTTATCTTTGTGAGAGCAAATTAGGTGAATATGGAGGTATATGTGAGAGTCATGGGGGGAGTGGAATCTCTTTTACGTTAAAGTTTTTTACTAAACTTTTGGAAAAGTTATCTGAACTTAGTTGCTTCTTCTTCTTTCTTTTTTTTTTCTTTTTTTGTTTTCTTTTAGAACTAAAATTCAATTAAAATATTTATATAAAAATATTAATTAACTATGTCTGACTATATATATATATATATATATAATCTAATTACACTAAAACAAATACCACAGCTTATTCAAATTCTTATTTAAAGAAACCATTTATTTTTGTAAATTTTCTTTTTCTCTTTACAAATGGAAATAAAATTTGTACTACAAGCACGTGAATATTTTTGTAGATTTGTTTTTAATTAATTTTTTATTTTTTTTTTAAAACTAAAACCTATTAAGAGTAAGACAAAAGTTTAAAATATTAAGATTAGACCTTAAAGAAATATTTACACTAAAATAGTATAAAATTTGGGTGTGGTCAAAAATTAGTTGTTCACAACATGCCCCTCTTTGCTTGGAAACATGAAGAGTTTTTAGGCAAAGAAAATGAACAAGGTGACTAATTTTTGACCTCACTATTATTTAAAAAGGAAAAGAAGATAAAAGAAAAGATGTGACCGAGCCTTAGTTTTAGGCAGTCTACATATACCGGGTTATAAGGAAATCAGGTCACGTGTAGTTTGAATAGAAAAAGAGTGACGGAGTATGCTTAGATAGAGAGCCGAGTGAAGTTTTGTCGAGGTTCCGATCCGCGGTTCCTACTATTACATCAAAATGAAAAGAAAATTACATACTCTTGAAATCTAAGAGTTACAAAATTTCTATCTATGTGCCATCTAGAGTCTTGTCTTGATTCTTGAGTTGCTTCCCCCCATTGACTTTAAACTGAAACTTGATGCTCTCGATGTAACAAACTATGAAATATTCTCCCAGGCTTGATTCTTGATCAGATGATGAGAAGATGGATCTTGAGACCTCATGTCTCCGCACGCATTACGTCAAGGCTGGTTGCGGCTGGTATTGAGATCAAACGTTCCACTTTCTCTGGCGAGAGCTGGAGTCTTTTCTTGCACATCCAATCTGTACTTTCCATAAAAACCTGCAAGCCCTCAGAAACAAACAAAACAAACAAAACTTTTCTGCCCCAGTTTGTACTAGAAAATTTTTGTGAGTTATTGAAAATACATTAAATTATCTTTGCTATTGCAGAATAAAGAATTGAAAAAAGACACAATTTTTTTTTTGAATAATAGGGGATGTCGTACCCTATGTTAATAAGATGGATGAAAACCAAGGTATGTAGTATGTTGGCAATAAGATGAGGTTCGTGGCTCTCTGAGATGCTACTAGGGAATGTTGTACCCTATGTTGGCAATAAAATAAGGCTCGTGGCACTCTGAGATGCTACTAGGAAATGTCGTACCCTATGTTAGCAATGAGAAATGCAACCAGGGGATGTAGTACCATGTGTTAGAAATAAGGTGAGGCTCGTAGCCCTCGGGATTCTACTAGGGAATGTCTTACCCTATGTTTGCAATAGAAATAAGGCTCGTAGCACTCTTAGATGATACTAGGGAATGGCGTACCCTATGTTGGCAGAAAGTAATGCAATCAGGGGATGTAGTACCCTATGTTGGTGATAAGATGAGGCACGTGGCACTCTGGAATGCTACTAGGGAATGTTGTAACCTATGTAGGCAAAACATAATGCGAGCAGGGGATGTAGTACCCTGTGTTAGAAATAAAATGAGGCTCGTGGCACTCTGGGATGCTACTAGGGGATGTCGTACCCTATGTTGGCAATGAGAAATGCAACCAGGGGATGTAGTACCATGTGTTGGAAATAAGGTGAGGCTCGTGGCCCTCGGGATTCTACTAGGGAATGTCTTATCCTATGTTTGCAATAAAAATAAGGCTCGTAGCACTCTTAGATAATACTAGGGAATGGCGTACCCTATGTTGGCAGAAAGTAATGCAATCAGGGGATGTAGTACCCTATGTTGGTGATAAGATGAGGCACGTGGCGCTCTGGAATGCTACTAGGGAATGTTGTAACCTATGTAGGTAAAACATAATGCGAGCAGGGGATGTAGTACCCTGTGTTAGAAATAAAATGAGGCTCGTGGCACTCTGGGATGCTACTAGGGGATGTCGTACCCTATGTAGGCAATAAAATGATGCTCATGGCACTCTGAGATGCTACTAGGGAATGTCGTACCCTATGTTGGCACTAAAATGCAACCAGGGGATGTAGTACCATGTGTTTGGCAGTAAGATGAGGCTCGTGGCTCTCTAAGATGCTACTAGGGAATGTCGTACCCTATGTTGGCAAAGAGTAATGTCTTACCCTATGTTTGCAATAAAAATAAGGCTCGTAGCACTCTTAGATGCTACTAGGGAATGACGTACCCTATGTTGGCAGAAAGTAATGCAATCAGGGGATGTAGTATCCTATGTTGGTGATAAGATGAGGCACGTGGCACTCTGGAATGCTACTAGGGAATGTTGTAACCTATGTAGGCAAAACATAATGCGAGCAGGGGATGTAGTACCCTGTGTTAGAAATAAAATGAGGCTCGTGGCACTCTGGGATGCTACTAGGGGATGTCATACCCTATGTTGGCAATAAAATGATGCTCGTGGCACTCTGAGATGCTACTAGGGAATGTCGTACCCTATGTTGGCACTAAAATGCAACCAGGGGATGTAGTACCCTGTGTTTGGCAGTAAGATGAGGCTCGTGGCTCTCTAAGATGCTACTAGGGAATGTCGTACCCTATGTTGGCCAAGCGTAATACAACCGGGGGATCTAGTACCCTGTGTTAAAGATAAGGTATTGGTTCCTTAAAATTAAACTAAAAATAACGTGATTATATGTATATTGGAAGAAAAACAAGGATTTTGAGAACTTCACTTGGTGGGGTTCGTCCCTTTACGAACTGTTTCCTAAAACTGTTCAGTTCCTGTTTGAAACAAAGAAAGATTCATTAGTTTTAAAATGGTGGTCAGTTTGTGGCCTTGATTTCTTGGGTGACTTGACCTTGCGTCCATTACACTTGTTAGAAAAACTAACTCTGTCGATGGTCGTACAAATTGCCGGGAGATTCTATCCTTACTTTCTGGAGATCTTGTTTCTCAACATAGAAACCTGACTATTTGGCGCCTATCACCATTTTTGTTTGTGGTGTGAACAACCTTGCTCCCAAAAAACTTTTAACTGAGTAACTTTTGTTGACCCTTGGAACATTGTTCAGTCCTTCAAGCCTTTTGCTCATCAAGGAAAATCACAGATGGCTTTATGCCTTTGCCCATACGGTTTATGCCCATCAATCTTTGCTTTATATAACGGGAAAACTGTACCTAATTTTGTGGCCTTTTCTTTGCTTTGCTTTGACAAAATTAGACTGAAGGGCTCTCAAGAAAGTAATGCGAAAGAAAATAAGAAAGTGAACTAACATGTATTACAACTTAATCAAGAAGTGTCCCTTTCAGGGGAAAAATAAAAAATAAGAAAGGACTTATCTGGAGGAATATGTTGACTTCAATGAACATGACATGCACTTTGGACTGGATGCCCGATTCGTTTGAACCGTCTAATTCTCAAAATCTGTTGTAAACTTCACTTTGAAAATGATTTCTTTGTCTTAACCATGCTTGTGCCAAGATATATGAAGACCTAAATCGATCAATAATGCCCTTTGTGGGTTTTTACCAATTGACCTCTCTCATTTGTCTTTCTCTCAACTCACCATTGCCTTATAATGCCCGTGAGGGTTTTCACCAATAAAACTCTCTCATTTATTTTTCTCTCTTTACAATGATTGAGGCATCACCCGTAGTATACTGACTTAGCATTCTCAAAAGTTGATCAGAAGGTCTTAGCAGGGAAAGGTAAAAAGAAATATTCAACTGAATTACAACTTTTGGAACCATTTTGATGGAACAACCATCAAAAATAAAATAAAACCATGCCCCAGTTTATTTGAATACTTGGGACATGTGGATTTCTGTTTTGGTGTGACCGAACCCCAGAGTGAGCCTGCCTACGTATCCTTTCGGAATCAGGTCAGACGTAGTTCAATAACATGAACTTGTTTTGATGATTTTTTTTATTTTTTTTGAGTTTTCTTTCTTCTTTTTTTTTTCTTTTTTTTTTAAAGTACATTGGTTCCAAAAGAGGGGAAAACAAAGAAATATAAACAAAGCTTCAAAGGGATAACTAGGGTTGACCAGTGTTTGGGTAGCGAGAATGATAGCCTTTCGTCATCCCAACCTGAGAATGCTAAATATAAGAATGCCCCAACAGAGCCATGTCAGACATAGTATCTCTTGACCACATCTGCGTTGACGGATATATCAGTCACCTTTCCTTCTATATCTGCCAAGTGTAGAGCTCCTTTTGACAATACTTTCTTGACGAGGTAAGGACCTTGCCAATTCGGGGCGAACTTTCCTTTTGCTTCTTCCTGGTGCGGAAAAATACATTTCAAAACAAGTTGTCCTACCTCAAATTTTCTTGGGCGCACTTTCTTATTGTAAGCGCGTGCCATTCTTTGTTGGTATAACTGACCAAAACAAACTGCCGCCAAACGCTTTTCATCAATCAAATTCAACTGTTCCAATCGGGACTTCACCCATTCAGTGTCCTCAATCCCTGCTTCAACAATGATTCGGAGAGAGGGAATCTCAATTTCAGCAGGTACGACCGCTTCAGTTCCATAAACCAATAATAGGGTGTTGCGCCAACTGATGTACGGACAGTTGTCCGGTATCCCAAAACAGCAAAAGTTAGTTTCTCGTGCCATTGTCTAGACCCTTGGATCATCTTCCTAAGAATCTTCTTAATGTTCTTATTTGCAGCTTCAACAGCTCCATTAGCTTTGGGACGGTAAGGAGTAGAATTGCGATGCTCAATTTTAAATTGTTCACATACCTCCTTCATCAGATGACTATTCAAATTAGCAGCATTATCTGTAATAATGGTTTTTGGAATACCGAAACGACAGATAATGTTGGAGTGAACAAAGTCTACTACTGCTTTCTTGGTAACTGCTTTCAATGTAATAGCTTCCACCCATTTGGTGAAGTAATCAATTGCAACCAAGATGAATCTGTGCCCATTTGAAGCTTTTGGCTCGATTGGGCCAATGACGTCCATTCCCCAAGAAACAAAAGGCCAAGGAGCCGACATAGGATACAACTCTGAAGGAGGCGAGTGAATCAAATCACTGTGAATCTGACACTGGTGGCACTTGCGAACAAAACGAAAGCAATCTCATTCCATAGTAAGCCAATAATATCCTGCCCGAAGGATTTTCTTTGCTAGAACATATCCATTCATGTGCGGGCCACAAACTCCCGAATGCACCTCATTCATAATCATTCCAGCTTCTTTGGCATCCACACATCTCAACAAATTCAAATCCGGAGTTCTTTTGTATAGGATTTCCCCACTCAAAAGGAAACCATTAGAGAGTCGCCTAACATTTCTCTTTTGATCCCTATTAGCATGTTCCGGATATTCTCTTGTTTTCAGAAACTGTTTAATATCACGATACCATGGTTCACCATCTGGTTATGCTTCAATTGTATTGCAATAACCATGTTGATCCCGAATTTGAATTTCTAATGGGTCAATGTGAGTATTACCCGGATATGGAAGCATTGAGGCCAGGGTGGCCAAGGCATCAGCTAATTCATTGTGAAACCTGGGAATGTACCTGAATTCGATGGACTTGAACCTTTTGCTAAGATCCTCCATACATTGTCTATATGGAATGAGCTTGATGTCTCGAGTCTCCCAATCACCTTGAGCCTGCCGAATAAGCAAATCTGAATCTCCCATCACCAACAATTCATGCACATTTAGGTTTATTGCCATGTTCAGACCCATGATGCAAGCTTCATATTCTGCTCTGTTGTTTGTACAGAAAAAACGAAGTCGCGCCGTGGCAGGGTAATGTTTCCCAGTAGGTGATACCAGAATTGTCCCAATCCCTACGCCTTTGATGTTGACGGCCCCATCAAAGTATAGTTTCCAAATTTGACTGTCAACTTGGACTACTTCTTCAACTAAATTAACCTCTTCATCTGGGAAATATGTGTTCAAAGACTCATACTCATCATCAACCGGGTTTTCTGCCAGATGATCAGCCAAAGCTTGTGCCTTCATGGCAGTGCGAGTGACATAAACAATATCAAACTCTGTGAGCAAGATTTGCCAGTTGGCATCGGCTTCTGAAAGATGTACTTCAGGGGATCCATTCGGGATATGAGGTAAGTTGTATAGGCCAAAAGATAATGCCTAAGCTTCTGGGCGACCCAGGTTAAGGCGCAACATGTTCTTTCCAAAAGAGTGTATTTGGCCTCATAAGTGGTGAACTTTTTGCTCAAATAATATATTGCTTGTTCTCTTTTGCATGTGATATCATGTTGACCCAGAACACAACCAAAGTAACTATCCATTACTGAAAGATATAAAAACAGAGGCCTACCAGGTTCTGGCGGGACCAAAACAGGGGGATTTGACAAATATTTCTTGATTTTATCAAAAGCTTCTTGGCACTTATCTGTCCACTTGATAGCGGCGTTCTTTTTCAACAACTTAAAAATAAGCTCACATGTGGTTGTAAGCTGCGTGATGAACCTGCTGATGTAATTCAACCTCCCGAGTAAACTCATGACTTCTGTTTTGTTCTTCGGGGGAGGCAGCTCTCGAATGGTCTTTATCTTGGAGGGATCTAACTCAATGCCTCTTCGACTAACTATAAAACCCAAAAGCTTCCCAGAAGGAACTCCAAATGCACATTTGGCTGGATTGAGTTTGGGATTGTACCTTCGTAGCCTTTCAAAGAACTTTTTCAAGTCTTGCACATGGTCAGCTTGTGTTCTCGACTTAATGATAACATCATCAACATACACTTCAATCTCTTTATGCATCATGTCATGGAACATGGTAGTCATGGCTCTCATGTAAGTTGCCCCTGCATTCTTCAAACCGAATGGCATGACCCTATAACAATAAGTTCCCCATGGAGTTGTGAAGGCGGTCTTTTTTGTATCTTCTTCATCCATCAGAATTTGGTGATATCCGGCATAACAATCCACAAAAGATTGGATCTCATGTTTAGCACAATTGTCAATAAGGATATGAATGTTGGGTAAGGGAAAGTTGTCCTTTGGACTTGCTTTGTTTAAATCCCTATAGTCAACACAAACTCTGATTTTCCCATCCTTCTTTGGCACTGGCACAACATTTGCTAACTATGTAGTGTATCGGACGACCCTGATCATATTTGCACTTAGTTGCTTCGTGATTTCTTCTTTAATCTTATCACTCATGTCTGTCTTAAACTTCCTTTGTTTTTGCTGGATTAGTGGAAAATTAGGATATGTGGGAAGCTTATGGACCACTAAATCGGCACTCAAACCCGGCATGTCATCATACGACCAAGCAAATACATCTCTGTACTCGAACAAAACTTAAATTATGGCATCGCTCGTCTTTTGTTCAGTATGAATGCTTATTTTTGTTTCTCTAGTTTCTTCAGGACTTCCCAGGTTAATTGCCTCAGTTTCATTTAAGTTAGGCTTAGGCTTATTCTCAAATTGATCCAATTCCCTTTTTATTTCTCTAAAAGCCTCATCTTCGTCATACTCAACTTCTTGATTCATTATTTTGAGATTAAACAGCTTTTTAAGATCTGGGCATGAATTCCGCGGGCATGTCATGTATTTAAAGCTAGCATTATTGAAACTGAAAATGATAAGAAATTAACAAAAATTAGGGAAATAAAAAGATAGAATTTTACTACGAAAATGGAACTTCATTTCATTGAATTTGAAAGGATAGAAGGGTTTACATCATAGCAAAGCTATTAAACTAAAATATTTGGATTACAACCCTTAAAATAATCCAAATACAAAAACAACAACAAAACAGGCTACCAAGACTCCTTCCTGATGGGAAGAGGAGTTGCTTCCCTGTTGCTGAGCGAGGTATCTGGACCAATCAGTTGAATACTTGCAATGCTAGTGCCCTCCCCAACTTGAACCATATTGATCTCATAGAACATCTCCTTGAGAGCCTGGCAAACTCCGTCAATGTCATCCTGAGTAGAAGGATTTTGGACTTCTTCAAATTGTGGCTTGACAAAAGAGAAGGCAATGTGAGGGATTGGTTTGGACAGATTCCAACCATTCTTTTTCCCGGCCTTGGCGCTGTCTATGTCAACTGATGTTGGCTTAAAGCCCAAGCCAAAGGTATTTTTCTTCGAAAATAGAGCAATGGGGTTCACAATTCCTTGCAGAGAGGATCCCAATCCTTTTCCTGGTTCATAGCCGTTCCTCAACATCAACGAAGCTACCATCATAGATGTGGCTGAAAGACGGGGATGCAGAATTGGTTTTCTTTCTTCCACTTGGTCCACCTCAATCACCTCAAATGCTTGATATATGATGGATTCACATCCTTCCTTGGACTCAATATATGGAATGGACGGGTCTTTATAGACGGATGAGTCGTCCTCCCCATGAACAATAATTTCTTGCCCGTCACACTTGAATTTGACCATTTGATATAGGGTGGATGGTACAGCTCTGGCCATATGGATCCACGGCCTTCCCAGAAGAAAATTATATGAAGTTTCCATATCTAACACTTGAAAGACAATGTTAAAATCAACCTGGCCGATTGTCATGGTGAGTTCAATTTCCCTAATAGTGTCTCTTTTTGAACCATCAAAAGCTCTGATGCTGACATTACTGGTTTGAATTCTGTTAGTGTCGATGTTCAGCTGTTGTAGAGTAGAAAGAGGACACACATCTACACTTGAGCCTCCGTCAATCATGACTCCTTTTACGTAGTGCCCTTCACATTTGACCATAAGATGCAAAGCTCTATTGTGGCCAGCCCCTTCCTCGGGCAAATCATCATCGCTGAAAGTAATTCTATTTACTTCAAAGAATCTTTCAGCCATTTTTTCTAGCTGATTCACCGTTGTCTTTCCTGAGACATATGCCTCGTTCAGATTTTTGATCAACACACGACGATGCTCTTCTGAATGCAAAAGTAGAGATAACAAAGATATCTGAGCAGGAGTTTTCCTTAGTTGGTCAATGATTGAGTAGTCTTGCAATTTCATCTTCTTAAGGAATTCCTCCGCTTCTTTTTCTGCAACCGGTTCTTTCACTGGCAAGTGACTTTCCCTGGCTTGCTTAGCTTTTCTCAATTCCTCTGGTAAATAACACCTTCCAGAGCGGGTCAAGCCCCCTATTTCACCTGTTTCTTCAACTATCTCTTTTCCTTTGTATGTCATGACAGTCTTGTTATAATTCCAGGGAATAGCTTTTGTGTTTGTCACTAGGAGTTGGGCAACAGGTCGGATCATGACTGACTCTGATATATTCCTCAAACCATTATTCGGAATGATCTTTCGAATGCCCCCGGGGATGTAAAGTTTTGGCCCACCCAATTGAACCTCAACCTTTTTTGTGCTTCCAGGAACATAGAGAATCGTTTTTTCAGAACATGCCAAGTTCAAACTAGAACTCGCACCTTTCACCATTAACGGTGCCAATTACGACGGGCTCACTATCACTTTTGGTTCTGGCCCTATGGTTCTAACAACCATCTCTGTCTTGCCAGACTGCTTATAATCCCGATCATCACAAATCATCCCAATAAAATGTGTATTATCATGAGTTGGGAGAGGATTGTTTGTGATATTAGGAGTATCCTCATTGTTTGTTACCACAATTGCCTTTGCTTCAATCAAATTTTCAATGGCTTTCTTTAATGTCAAACAGTTTTCAGTACTATGCCCTTGGGTGTTAGAGTGATACTCACATCTTGCATTTGAGTCAAAACATTTTGAATTTGGATTCACATAACGCGGCATAATAGGTTCAATCAACTTCAACTGCATCAACTTTCGAAATAGGCTTGTATACGATTCTCCAATTGGGGTGAACTCTTTCTTTGGCTCCTGTTCTCTCACATATTCTTGTTAGGGACGAGGATTATATGGTGCCTGAAAATTCGGCCGGAGTTGACGGGAACCTTGTGGAATCGGTGCCCGCCATTGTTGGTGATTGGGAGGCCTAGCATAAGCCTGAGCATTAAACACTGTGTATTGTTGCAGGGGAACTGAGTATCGGGGACCTTGATACGGATAATAATGTTGAGGAGAATTGGATTGTCCTTGTTGGAGTTGCACGTAAGAAGAAGCTATTCCTCTTTGAACTTCCCCGAACCCAGATACCATCATGGATCCTTCCTCCTTCTTTTTCCGATTTCTAAAATTGCCTGACCCGCTTTGAATTGCTTGTGTGGTTGCCTTAAGGGCTGCCTGACTCACAATTTTGCCTGACTTCATGCCATTCTCAACTATTTCACCAATCTTAATCGCCTCAGCAAAAGGTTTACCGATGGCGGCCAACATGTAATGGAGGTAATCAGGATCCTGAGCTTGGAGAAAATAGTCAATCATTTCTGCCTCTTTCATTGGTGGTTTGACCCTAGCAGCCTGCTCTCTCCACTTGATTGCATATTCTCTGAAGCTTTCTGTTGGTTTCTTCTTTATGTTGACGAGAGAGGAGCGGTCTGGCACTATATCAATATTGTACTGAAACTGTTGGACAAAATCTTGAGCCATGTCATTCCAAACGTGCCAGTGAGAGATGTCTTGATCTATGAACCACTCTGAAGCAATTCCTGTCAAACTTTCCCCAAAATAAACCATGAGCAATTCTTCTTTGCCTCCCTCTCCCCTTAATTGGTTACAATACCTCTTCAAATGGGCAATGGGATCACCATGCCCATCATACTTGTCAAACTTGGGGGTCTTGAAGCCGGGTGGCAAATGAACATGGGGAAACATGCATAGATCGTTAAACGAAACACTCTTGTGGCCCCCCAAACCCTGTATGTTTCTCATGGTTTGTTCCAAGCTCTTTATTTTTTTGGTCATTTCCTCTTGTTCCATATTCTTTTTGCTTTTCGATCTCAATTGGGAACACGTTATGAGGAGTGTGCTTGTATGAATCTGGAACCTTTAAAGTCAGTTCTGGAGAGTAATGTTGGGCATCATGAGCATCCAGTTGTGGATCATTATTGGACTTTTGAGCAAGAGCCGGTTGAGGGACAGTGAAAGTATGGACAATAGGTATAGTAGGTGGGTCATTTCTGAGGGGTGCGATTGGAGGACGTGGAATGGAGGTACTGGGGATAGTGGGAAGGTTAAAGCTCGGACTGAATCCAGGTTGGTACAATGGGTTACTTGTTATGGAGATAGGCACTTGAGTGTCAACTGACACATTATGAAGATTATCCGAAGGCCCTATGGGTAGTGAGGGCGGTGCTTGTCCATTCACCCAGGCTTGGTACATCTCTGCCAATTGTTGCTTCAACACTCTTACTTCTTCAACCAGTCCTGAACCTTGTTCAACCAATTATCCATGGACATCATCATTATCTGACTCATTCTCACTGTTGTTTGCCATTCTACTTTTTCCTTTTGATCTCGTGTTGTAAGGGTGAGTCGCCAGTTTAAACCACAAACCAACCACCTCTGTTTTACTTTATCTTTTAAAATGACAAACAACAAACGTGTTAGAGTTAGGCATTTTGCAGATATTAATCACACATTATATGTCATGCACCTAATGCCATTTTCATTTCTAAAATGATATTGGAAGGCTTTATGCTTCATCCCGACTTATTGATTTATTGGTTTATTTTCATCTTGAATTTAACGCTTTTTTTTCATCATTTTTTTTAAAGATTAATTATGGTTATGATCGCATCCGATGAGGATTGCCTACGTATCATGACGCCGCATGAATCAGACCATTACGTAGTTCAGGGGAAAACAATAACAATTTTGATTTTTTTGATTTTTATTTTTTAAAAAAAATAAAAATAAAATAAAATAAAATAAAATAAATTAGAACAGACTAAAATATTTTTCATTCATTTTCAACCATATTTTTTTTATATACAATGAGATAAAAGGAAATATATAGAAACTGACTCTACTAACTCTAAAGACATGAATATGACTGGAATAAAATAAATATTGATAAGAATAAAAGACTCCAAATTTAAAATTAAAATGCGATAAACGAAAATGAAACTAAAAGCTAATTGATTGCACTAAAACTTTAGTCTTCAATGGTCTTCTTACTTAAATTGATATCATCAATGATCTGCATCTCTTGGCCTCCATTCTCCCCCCAAAGTCTCGTACAAATTTTGAAACACCACTGGTAACTGTGGGACTAGGGCACGTGCCTGTTGACCAAATTTCTCATTGTTTAGATGGTGATGATCATCATGAATATATGCTGCTTTTTCTGCCAATCGAAGTACTTACTCTCTAGCTTGCCCCATATTCATGTGACAATTCTGCAACCATATCTGGGTAGTGTTGAGGGCGTGCCCCATCTGAGCCTCCTGTCCCTCATATTCTTCAATGCGAAGGTTTAGCACACCTCTCTTAATCATCCACTGACGCCGCTCTGCCTCGAAATCTGCATGTTGATGACCCTTCTTCTGCCTTTTTATTTCTTCTAATTGTGCATGAAGCTGACCCTTTGAGCGTATTCAGTGGGCCCTTTCTCTTTCAAACTACTCTTTCTGCTGATGAAACTCCAATTGTTGTTGGTTCGTATCTTCTTCAATGATACTCAAGTCTTCTTGCAGCTTATGTATTTCAGCATTTTTGTTCGCCTCAACTCTTCTAACTAAACCAATCGTGTTTGCCAGTTCTTCTTCTAAGCGGGCTGCCTCATTTTTAGCATGTTTTAGATATTTATCCATGACCCGTAAGGCAAGTTGATAATCTTTCTCAATATTTAAACGAATCTGAGCGACTCCGGCTTGCTGCTGGGCTTGTTGTTTGGCTATGGTCATCTGAGCATGCTCCAATTCCTCTTTCAGCCTTTCTATAGTTCTTTGATCATTTCTCCTCATGTTCGACCCCTCAGGCCTATCTCCAAACGACGAAGGATCATTAAACCAGGTAATATATTCAGGGATCACCTCTCCACAATCTCGGTCTTCTACCATCACATTCAACTCCGAGACTTTACTTGCATACCAAATTTTTATAATTTCTTTTTCGTCATGAGGTTGATCTTTACCAAAATCATAACAAAACTTGCTCATATCTCGTGTTGGTGGCACCTCTTGTAGTCGTGCAAACTGGCGCATTACCCGAAGTGGAGCATAGGGCTGAACACCATCCAATCCTATGAGTACCAAATAAGAATGGTATGCAGACTCACAGATGACCTCTTTAGAGGAAAACCAATCGTAATTCCAAGTGATCCGTTTGGCGTACAGAGTAAGAAGTAGTTCTTTCCAGGCATCTATCCCTTTTGGTAAGTAACATTCATCAATTCTTTTCTGGTGATCATAAGTATGATTGGGCCATAGCTCCCTAAAATTAGTGATCGTAGGATGACGATAAAAATGCTCCAAAATCCATATCTGTAGCAAAATGTTGCAACCATCAAAGTTTCGCGCACCCAATTTACATCTAGTTAAAGCACAAAAAATGCAAGAAAGAATCATAGGGACCAAAGTATAATCATCCCCTTTTGAAGTTAGAGCCTCAACTACACCTGCCAAGCGGAGGTCAATGCGTCCTTCCCTTTCCGGGAAAACTACACGCCCCAAAAAAGCAACCATAAATGCAAACCTTCTGTGAACCTTCCATGTTTCCTTATTTTTCTTTGATTTCAATTTCCCCACATTCCTTTCAAAATTGCATTCTAGGCCATACAAGTGAAACAGAAATCCCAACTTAACCCCCTTGCCTCCTAAACCTTCATATTATCCGTAATTTATGTTCAGGAGCTTCAGAAACTTACCCTCATTCACATTCTTTGGTACTATGGGCCTTTGGCGGCGAAGATTGCGGCCCCACCCCTGAAAATGGGCGATTTCCTCCAAGGTCCAAGTCATTTAGTAAAACGGAACACATTGTTTTCAGGATCCCAGTGTAGAATCAAAGCTTCGATCACATCTCTCCTGGGCTTGATCGTCATCATGTGAACCAAATGTCCCAAGTACTTCTTTATTTGGTTTCGCTCATATTCCTTAAAGTCTCTCCACCAATCCCACAACAACTGTGGTATCTGATCGACAATCAGAAAATTCGTTATCCCTTCTGATCTGGGCCTCTTTTCAGATTTACCTCTTTTCCCACTCATGGTGTACCTGTTTACCCAGACACGAGGTTAGGCTTTAGTCAAATATATTATTGACACAAAAAATCTGATTTCATGGGTTTTGACTCTATAAAAATAAAAAATAAAAGCCAAACTGTGGGACTAGAAAAAATAATTACATTAGTAAAATAATCATGAAATTAAAAAATAAAAGGCTCAAAATGACTATTTTTTCTTAAAAACAAGTGAACAGAAAAAAAACTGGCCTCTTTTGTTAAAACGGCCATTTCGTATTTCTAAGGAAGGTTTCAAGGCTATTTCGACAAAAGGAGCGAATGCAAGGACAAAACTAGTCAAAAGAGATAAAACTAACAAAGTGACTATATTATTATTATTATTATTATTTGAAAAAATAAAAATAAAATAATAGTCCATAGACACTTTTTATTTTTATTTTTTGGGGGTTGAACCTGATGAAGGTTGCCTACGTATCTCACATCCGGTGAGAATCAAACCCGCATAGTTCGGTCTAAATAAATAAAACCATTTTGAAAATTATGATTTTACACATTAGAACCCTTCAAAATTTTATTTTATTTTTTAAAAAAATGGGTTTTTTATGAAAATTTTGAGGAAATTTTCTCTTTCTCTCTTCCCTGTTCAATCAATCTATCCTAAAGCCGGTCAACATTTCAGTAAATCCTATCAAATAATGTTACATGTAGCATAGAAAAATAAACATGTTGGTCTAAAAAATTGGTACCTATCCTATACGGACCCGGCCCCTGTGCCAAGTCCCGGTAAGTCCAATGCACATGATGCAAATAAAGCGTAGCCTACTAGGGATATTCATTGCTGGTGGCTTGTTCTTCTAAGTTTTCAAATCCTAAAGGAGATGGTATCTAGACCTGGCTTACCCGAGTGGACGACCCGAGCCGAGGAGTGTCAAGCGTCACCAGTAGTAGAACAGCACTGGCTAGCTAATGGCTCTCCCGCCTAAACATGTGTGACTAAATCCTTCACCAGAAGCTGGTAGGCTAACTGGCTTTATCTCAAGACAAAAATTTTGTGATGCTGGTAGGAAAACACAACATAACTACCTATCAGAAAACTCAGAGGGGTGCGAGAGAGGATACAATTTATATCACAGTTCAAATAAATGTTAAAACGGTAATGAAGCGACAAATAGTACATTAGGCTTCCAAACACAATAATATCCAAAGCATGATAAAAGCCAAACAAGAATCAATATACAAAGCTCGAATTCTTATTAATTGTTCCCTAGCAGAGTCGCCAGAGCTGTCACACCTCTCTTTTCCCGCAACCTTTATTACGAGGTTGGGTTAGAAGAGTTTTTCCAATTAAAGTGACGATTTGAAAAGGGATTATTTATTATTCAGAGTCGCCACATGGAATTGAGTTTTGGTCTTCCAAGTCACCTTTTATTGAATCCCTTATCAAAAGGAAGATTTGACTCCTAATTTATGGTCTACGAAAATAGAAGACTGAGTAAGGAATTCTGTTGACTGAGGGGAAGGTGTAAGGCACCCCTCGAGTCCCGTGATTCTAGCACAGTCGCTTTATTGACTAATGTAAGGCTTAAATCAATTTTATAGCTATTCTTGTATTTTATTGATTATGGCTAATTTATTACCGTTCAATTAATTATTAATTTTTTTTTTTATTGTTTGGACCCAGATGCGATACGCACACAAGGTATTTTTTTGAAGTTAGATATTAAACCAAAGTACGGAATGTACACATGGTTAAGATATAATTATTTTAAATTTAAAGGCATCAAGGCGCGGAATGCGCACATGATCCTTTTATTATTTAAGCATATCAATCCAAGGTTCGAGTATGAACACATGGGCTAATAGCGTATTTAGAAAATTTAATTATTTTGTCTCTTTCATATTCAAGATATTTAATTGTATATTTCATTACGTATTGCAACGAGTCTTCAATTAGTTCATGGCTCATTTCCTTTCTCACAATTATTTTTTTACCATTCTTTTTATTTCACATAACGGACTTTGAATTAATTCGGAACTCACATCCCTAACTTATAATTATTTTCTATGGATAGGCATTGAAATGTGCACATACCTAATTACTTATATTCTCCCATAACCCTATTCTCGATGGGAATGTAAAAGAAATGTATTCGACAGCTTAGCCTCCAACATCTAATTTATTTACAAAGAAGATTGTTTATGCTAACAGAAAATAAAATGAAGTTTATATAATGGAGAAACAAACTCAAAACAATTTCCAGCTTATTCTTGAATGATGGAACAAAGAAAGAATCTACATGCTTAGATTAATAAGGGCTAGAAACTAATCGACTCGAGCCTGTCGGATCTCCCGTGGTAAGTACTTGTCAAGGAAGGCATCTGAAAAATTCTCCCAAATAGCTGGAGGTGCATCACGTCCCCTGGACCTCTCCCATCCCTCGTACCAAAGGATGGCTATATCTCGGAGTCGAAAAGCTGCTAGCTCAACTGCCTCTTTCTCCGTGGCATGCATAACACGAAAGATCCTGTGAAGCTGATCTATGAAATCCTGTGGGTCCTCCCTCTGATCTATCCCCGTGAACTCTGGGGGACTCAAAGCAATAAACTCTCGGACCCTTGAACTTCCAGACCCCTCAGAAGTTCCTGCACTAGCTGATGCCCTAGCCTGTTGCTGGGTAGCTACCAACTGTGTCAACAAATGTACCGCACTCCTCAAGTCCTGATCTGATGGAAGTGGAGGGGGAACTGGATGTGCGGTTTCCCTAGGAATCTCCGTAGTTGGTGGAGGAGCCGGTAATGGCTGAGTAGGGGTCTCACCTTGAGCCTTAGACTGGGCCCCATCTACTGGGGGTACCCTGCTGGTCCCCTCACCTACTGCTGTATCTCTCCTTTGGCTAGCCGTAGTCTTCCTAGTCACCGTCATCTGTGCATGCAAACACCAACACATAAGTTTAATTCAAATTTCCTATAACTCAGTTCTGTAGCACGATTTAGATTTCAAAGAAGGGTAACCAACTCCTAAATGCCCTGTAGTGCCCTGCTTATATAATGTGGTGCACAACACATCTATAAACAAGACTCTACTAGACACGGCTTGTAGACTCCCTAGGATAGAACTGCTCTGATACCAAGTTTGTCACGCCCCGAACCTAGGAGCGAGACAAGCACCCGGTGCCTCACCTAACCTTGCGTACCAAATTGTGACTAAGGGACTCTGAACACATAATGTCATACTTTGGCCATGGGGCAAGACAATTTGCGAAGCAAAATGTAAAACTGAATGGAAACTAGCGCTAACTAAAAATCAATATAAAGCTAGGCTGAAAAGGCCGTCATAGCTACTATAGCTGACAAACCACCAAATTATACATACCAGGCCTACAAACCCAACATACTGCACTAACCAACAGGATATGTCTACAAGCCTCTACTGATAGATGTACTATGATCGGAACAGGGCCCCGACCTACCCATAACATATATACAGATATACATAAGATGTACACAACACTCTAGACCTGGCAACTCCGAAAGACGTGGAGCTTACCGATTAGGCTGAACTCGGAAAACACCTACTGAGGAGATCTACTCGTCTGTCTATCTGAACCTGCATGCATGAAATGCAGCGTCCCCGGAAAAGGGACGTCAGTACGAAATAATGTACCGAGTATGTAAGGCAATAACATAACTGAAAATCGAAACTGAACTGATAATATAATAACTGGAAGTAACTGGGAGTCAAAGATGATCTGGAGATATACTTACCTGCTGATACTGACTCAACTCCTTCAATATAGTAAGTAATATAATTGTACGGCCTTATAAGGCTCGGTATATATAACTGCTCTGCCATAGTAGGCTCGCTCATAGGCGCTCGGCCATACTAGGCTATGTATCTCGACCATGCTGGGCTCGCTCATAGGCGCTCGGCCACAGTAGGCTCGGTATATAACTTTCCATCTGATCAGAGGTTGCCCAATAGGGGCCTGCCCATCGATTATAGCTCGATGGTAATGAAAATACTGTAATACTGTATATATAGGCTTGCTGCTCTCTTGACTGGAAGAAGACAATACTAAAATTGAATATAGAGTCTCGATAAGGAATAATATTGTAACTTATGAGACTAGAATAGTGTGAATAAATTCATGAATATGAACTTCTCTTTTGTCTCATTACTAACACATGTAGCTACGAGATCATGCCAAAATGAAGGAAGGCTTAGCCTTAACATACCTTATCACAATCTTTCCAATCACCAAGTTGAACTCACCTCTTCGCACCTTAATCTACAAGAATGATAATAATACTATCGTTAAGTTACGAAAGGTACAACTATCGCACAACGAACGACAAACCTATTTTGTATTAAAACGGGCAGCATCTCCCCTATAATCCTTACTTCCTCCAAATTCAAGATAACACCAACAATACAAGAACAGAACAATAACAACATATATACATCATTTTACAGCCCTATATACACCATCAAATACTACAAAACAGCCCAACATACCCAATCTCTTCGTACACAAAACGACCACCGTAGTAGTGTCAAACGACCCGAAAATATTATGACGAACGACCAGCCAACCACCCTACATTTATATGGTGTTTATAAACCCCCTTCCTCCTCCAAAACTCCACAAAATAGTAGTAAAACATGCAGCCCAACAGCAACACAAAACAGTCCACAAAACAGTCCGCTACAAGTGAATAACTCGAACTCATGGCTTCCGATCACCGTCCCATGAGTTCTTACAAGTATAGAACGACTTACCATGAATTTATAGAAGAAAAATTGGATGAAAGAGAGAAGTAAACTCACCTTATTTGTTGGATAACTCAGCTCTTATCTTGGTTCTTCAAACTCTAGGTTTTACCTCCAATTGGAACTTGAAAGGGAGAGAAAATCAATTAGGGTTTGTGGGAAATTTTTGGGAGGATTCTTTGTAGAGCTTATGTCTGGTTATTATGCTCTATTTTAAGTCTAATATATGAAGAAAATATGCCCTTAAAAGGCCTCTTTGGACGACCCGAAATGGCCCATTTTTTTGGGCTCTCATTTAAGCAAGTAGGTGACACACCTACTTGTCACCTAGCAGCTTGTGCAGTATCGCACAAATGCCCATATCTTTCTACTCCAATGTCGTATTGACAAACAGTTTAATGCGTTGGAAAATAGACTCATAGATCTTTAATTTGATGGGTGGAACACCCCATAACTCTAAGTATATTGGGAGAAAATTGCAGTTACATTTGGCCCAAAGTTTCAGTAAAACCTATGAATGTAACTTGTGATGACTTTCATCGACTTTTGTTCCACAACTCTCTTGACTTCAAAACATAACACACGGATGTCATACGACTAATATAAATCATAATATAATCTCCTTATCATGTTAAGCACCCTAGTCTCACCCCAAAGGTATATGTTATAACATTCCCAACTTGTCGACTTTCGACGAAACATTATTTTCTTTAATTGCTTTATCTTCTGAACCGTCCAACCCTCTTTGTACTTGTTGTTCATGATCTTCAATATTTGTAACCTCAGAGGTAACATGATTAAATTAATTTATATACTTTTAAATATTATCTCATTTTTGGTCCTACATTAGTTTGCTTACGATGCATTTTTATGTACGAAAATATAGGGTGTAACATTGTAGGCCTAATGAGACTGGGTATTCTATATCAGATCGGGTTTGCTTACTCCTACACAACTATTATCGTAGGTATATCATCGGGAAGATGGATGTTATTCGTGCCCTGGTCTATGTTATATACTTCTCTCTTATATTATGACGGGTTGTGAGGCTACTTGATTATTGCACGCATGTTGTAATCCCATTTAGGCCTCATGGCGATATATGAGCAAGATGGCTCTTATGATGTTGATTTTCTTATTGCATCCTATTTGTGCTCGCCCTTTTTCCCTATTGTATTATGCCTACTCACCTCCCCATAGTTATACTTGTGCACTCTTTCGTATTTGATATTGACGCACATGTGCTTAGTGAGCACAGGCATTATGGCTCGATGGGTATCCCTATGTGGATTGATATGTTTGGGATCAAATTGCGCACCGCAACAGAGTTATGTGGGATACCCTTCTTTGTGTTTATTTTGTGTGTTTTATTTTCCCTTTGTGGGATGAGTTCATGAAATTATGCTTTTGTTGTTATATCAGTTGTACTTGTTGGATATTCCTCTTACATTTTTTTCTTTCTATTTTTGGATATATCTGAGTTATTGCTTGTTTGGTGTACAGACCGCATTGTGTGAGTTCCATGTGGCTTTTGGTATAACTTGTCGGTTGGGATTCTTGTATTGGGTGAGACAAGGTTTTTGGACTTGCGATTTGCATTATCGTATTGGGGTAAGGAATGTTTGGAAGAATAATATCATATTTTCGCTTAGAATTTGGCAATGGTCTTTGTCGTACAAGAGAACTCCACGACTTGTTGATTGGGTAAGTGGTTGAGCGTTTCTAAATGTTTCTTTCATTATTGGCAAAGTATGAAGGTCTGAAACAAGGTTTTATTTGATATGAGGTTTGTTACCAGTACCGGGTTTGGTAATGGGTAACAATTGTGGTTAGAGATATTGCTACAGGCATATGAGCGATTGGCTATATTGTGTGGTTATATATTGTGAATATATTTATGATTTGTTACAACTGCTTGAGATCGACACAGTGTGTGTATGCGAGAATTGGATCTTAGAAGGAGTCCTAGATGTTGAAATTTGGAACGACTTTTGGCACGCTCGAGGACGACTGTATGTTTAAGTAAGGGAGAATGTAATGACTAGATCGGTCGTTTTGAGCTTTAGCATTCCGTTCGGTAGTTTGAGACTTTGAGTAGCTTCATATGATGTATTATATCTTGTGTGTATGGTCGGTTTTAGTTTTCGAGTGGTTCGGATTGATTTGGAAGAATGACTCGCGATTTGGAAGCTTTAAGTTGGAAAAGTTGACCAAGGTTTGACTTTTGGGTAAACGGACTCGGAATCAGGTTTTGATTATCCAATAGGTTCGTATAATGATTTACGTATGTTCAGATTTGGTTTTGGAGATTCCTAAAAAAATTCGACTATATTTCTCGAAAGTTGGCAATTTGAAGAACTTAAGAATATATAAGTTTGACCAAGAGTTGACTTTGATGTTATTGGACTCCAATTGGTGTTCCGAGACTTTGAATATGTCTATATATTTGAATTGATCTTGTGTGTAAAGTTTAAAAGTAATCCGAAGTGTTTAAGTGTGATTCAGACACTCTTTTGAAAGAATGAAGATTTAACAACTTAAGAGAAATTGTATTAGGTTTGAGCCTCGATTCTTTGTTGTGATATTCCCGTGGTTATTTTAAGGCTTTAGATAATTTTAGATAATGTATTTGTAATTGTTGGTTGGCGCGCCCCATTTTCTTGTGAAAGCGGGTTTCGACATGTGACAACTCTTTTGAATAGGCATTAAAAGAGAAGTGTCGCCACCTAACGATTTAGGGTGCGTTAGGGCACCTATTTGTAAATAACTCTGTTTTAGCTAGTCAACGCCACCAAAGATCGGGTAAAGGCTCAAATTACCTCGGAGAGAAGGTGTTCGACACTTTTCGAGATCCACAACTATGGGTCCCGACCGAATTTTAAACTAAGTGGAATGAATAGAAACTAAATTGCAAGTTAGTAATCTATATTAAATGATGCGAGTCGTCTATTAATTATCCTAAGTGAGATAGGCATGAAAAAGGAGAAAAAACAACTTCTAGCAATAGGTAAAAGAAAGGAAGTTTTGTATAAAATGAATCGCACATAAAACTGTATGAAAATAGTCATTTAAAAAATATATTAAGGGGTAAGAGGAAATTTGGGCGAAAGCGAAAACGGGTTTTTATCACTAATAAAAATAACCTTTACATAGAAACAATACAGATTCAAGTAATAGTATAAAACTATTGGATACAAAAAGTAAAGCGTAACTAATCCAGCAATAAACATGAATATGAATATGAATAAATAGAGTATGGCGTGATTAATTATGTAAAGGGGGACCTAAATTTTTAAGCCTAATGGATCAACTCCCGTGCAAAGCCTGCTAAGACTTTTATAGCCAAAAGTGCAATGGCTATTCGGGCAATTTGTGTATCATGTCCGCTACCCTCATTACTATCTTTAAGTTGTTAACCTAAGAGCGCACTAATCAATTCTAAATCACGTCTTAATTCAAAATTACCCATCCTTTTCTATAGTCCATGAGGCTTTGGACACTATTCTAAAGGGATGGTTCTAGACTTAAGAAAAATCTCAGGTTTCTATTTCTATTCTTATTAGCGTCACATAAAAGGAGCACATTGGGACTTACACAAGTAACACATAAGGCAAGTAAGGGCTCATGTTGGTCTCCGAATTAATTAAGTAATTGTTAATATAGTAAAAAATGGCCAAGTGTACTCTAAAATATGATAAGTCTTCTTGAATAATACTCATGATATAAGCGTACGTATAAAGAAGTGATTAGATCTAAAGAAGTAAAAAATATGAAGCAGACGTTGGGCTAAATTAAAACGAAGTTCTGAATTAATTAAAAGGAACAGAAAAAAAAGTGAAGGCTTAGAAGCTTCGGTCAAAGACAAATGACAGTCTTTATCTTTTAAAGTGAGCCCAACATACTAGTAAGAAAACGTTACTGAGGACCAAGACACCACAGAAAGCTCAAATGCAAAAGCTATCCAATTTAACGTGTTAACATGTTTTCAAAAAGAAATGAAAGCAAATAACAGCGTGTAATCACATAACACACAAGCATGAAATACCCCTTATCCCAAGTAGCCTCGTTTCACTATTACAAAGTAGTTCATATATCTTTACAGACCACAAGGAAATATAAAGCGAGCCTAAGATAGGCTAAAGGCTCCCCATCTTCAGTCAGACACCTCTTGGATTTTTTCATCCTAGGCAACTCCAGACTTGATCTAAACATCCCATAAACACCAACTGTCATCCCAAACCAAACAAAGATACACGAGGTACCGAACACGACACATATCTGGATAGAAACAGGGTTTCCATTTTATTACCCTCAATTGCATGATCTCTAAGATTCAATTTAGGCCATTTGCCAATCACGCATATAATAGCACCTTAGAAACATACATCTAGATAGATATTGCCACAAACAGATTGTCGACTTTATTTTCCATTGATTCCTAAAGGCAGGATCTCTAGAAATTAACTAAGGTTCTTTAATCAATCAATCAAAACAAAGGATAGTTGTAACAAGGCTTCAAACATTGCAGGTTATTGATTGTGAGTTGTCTAGATTAGTCTTTTATAGGCATGATATCTAAAGATTAATATCCTATAGATATGCTCCTAGACAATTAAAGATTAATCGCTTATAGCAGGTAATATGTTTAAGCACACCAGATCGTACACATACAGAGGTTAAGAGACATACATGGGCTTTAACTTGGTATGCATTTCAAAGAAATGCCGCACGGCATTCAACATAACCAAGTGCGAATAACACGCAAAAGAAAGTAAAAAGGGACGAAGACTAAAGAAGATGACTAGTCTATTCTAACAATAACTAGCAAACGAAACAATCATAATGTGTTGTTCACGAAAACTAACCAGTTCGTGAAGTGCCGAATTAATAAGAAAATCAGAAATCCAAATAAATAGCTCGCGAACAGAGTTTTGGACAAAAAATAAGCCAAACAACCGCAACGATGAACTTTGAGCAGCAGCAACAAGAAAGATAACCTGATCCTCGAGGCTTCAAAAATCACAACAACCTCTAAAGGTTTCGGGTAGTAGTTATATCAAGTGAAATGAAAAGAAACAAACTTTGTCTCGGAATGTATCTCACTGAAAAGTGTTATAGGGGTGGTGAATAACAGTGGTGAGAGTCGTGGTGAATGCCTCCCTCTTCTAAAGCTCAAAGAACTATAGGTATTTATCCTTGTAAAAATAGTGCTCTGGTTTTAAAAAAATTGGAGGCTGTAAATTAGCAAAGCATGGATTTGACAGAATCAATTAGCAAAATCGAAAGTAAAAAAGGAATGACTGATTCAATCAATAAATTTAAAAACATATAAAGGAATACATGTAAAATTCGTCCATCACGTACTTAAAATTCGTTCCGAATGAGTTTTGGGTGCTAAAACGAAGATTTTATTATTGCTGGTTTTTTAAATGCCATTTGTGTCCCTGAAATTTTCAGACTTCCTTTAAAACTTCAAAACATCATATCTCTCCCATTTTAAGGCCAAATTGGATTATTCAAAAGGCTATCTTGGATGTAATCTCACAAGGATCATGTTAGGCTTATAAAACGTGAGTTTCGGGATCATATAGGATCTTATTCAGGTTGGGACAGTTGCTGCATTTTTACTTGTTTCGAAATTTAGTTGCCTTTTCTCCCAAGGTTTTGCGGCTCAATTTTGGGCGATATGGAGGGAATTTTTACTACTTGGATTGGGGTAAGTATTTTTTGACTCGGATTTATTTAAATTTCATGATTCCAATCTTGAATTTAGCGATTGATTGATGAATTGAATTGAAGAAATTGGGAATTTTAATAAAAAATTTTCTAAATCATAAATTGATAATTTGAAGGCCGATTTGAGGTCGGAATTGGATGAAATTGGTATGGTTTGACTCGTAATAAAATGGATATTCAAAATTTGTGAGTTTTGTTGGGTTTCGTGGTGCGAGCCCTAGGTTGACTTTTTTATTTTAGTTAAAGATCTAAGCTTTATTATTTGAATCATTTCCTATGACTTTTATTTATGATATTAAGTTATTTTAGCTAAATTTGATCCATTCGGAGGTTGATTTGCGCGGGAAGGACTTCTTAGATTGTTGATTTAGCTTACTTGAGATAAGTGTCTATCCTAGCTTTGTTGGAAGAATTTTTTCTAATAAAATAATATTATTTGCTACATACGGAGGTGATGTATATGCGAGATGACGAGCGTATATGCTTGTGTCGGGGTTATCCATGCTCGGAGTAGATTATACGATTCTTTGTGCCTTGTAGGACTATGTGATTTTCTCGCCTCATGGTTTATTTGAATTCTATAATAATATAAATATGAATTTCAATACTAGAAACCATGATTCAGCTTGTCATAACTAGATTAAATTTGACGGCCTCTTTGTGAAACTGTTGATATGCTAAATTCGGTCATCACTATACCAAATCACAAAATACATATCTATGACCGTAATTTTGATGTACTTGGGTTTCATACTTATGTTGAAAAACATGTTTGAGCTTTGTCAAGATACTTGAACAATAGGTTCTTGATGTTTATTGAATTATTTATTAGTTTGAGAGTTGTGATTGATATTCCCGTGGTGTATTTGCTTAACCACTCTTCTTGATGATATCCATGCTTCCTACCTTGTCTGTCATTGATATACATATGCTTGGTGAGGAAGAGTTTAAAGCACGAAGGCTGATGTCATGCTATTGCGTATATATTATCATGTGCGGAAGAGAGTAAAGCATGCAGGGCGATGTCGTGTCATTGCATATACATTTATGTTTTTGTTCCAAGTTGTCATTGCTGCACCTATACTTTCTATGTGACTTGTTATTGATGTCACGTCTTTGCCTCCTACCTTAATTGTTATTGTTCTATCCACGCTTTTTATCTGTTTATCTGGTCAAAATCATGTTTTATGTCTTATTTGTTATATTTACACCTATTCTTTTCTTCGTTCGTTATGCTCTAATCTAAACCTTCTACTTTGTTTGATAGTGAAATTTATGTTCTCCTACCTTAATTGCTAACATTACTTTTATGCTTTCCACTCTGTCTATTAGCGTTGACCGTATGCACTGCCTTGTTCGATATTACTACCTGTATATTTTTCACTTCGCTATTATTGTCATTGGCATTTCTTTTACCTGGTTGGTACTGTTATAAATATGCTTGGTGAGGATGAGATAAATGCACGAAGGGTATTGACGTGTCAATTGATTTGACATACATTCATATATTTGGTTAGGATGAGATAAATGCACGAAGGGTGTTGTCGTGCCATTTG